>NC_079336.1:63989617-64592361 GCF_029582105.1 Oenanthe melanoleuca
CCTGACTCTGTCCATTTCTAGTTTTCTGTGAAAAGTATTTAAAAATTTTATAATGGCAGGTGTAGTGGTAGAAGTTACACTGAAGTAAAGTTGAAGAAAAGGAAAAGAGAAGGCTGGCTGTAGGAAGATAAAGCTTTGAAGGTTTTTTTGGAAATTATAGCATTTTGGCTTTATTCATATTTTAGTTCAGATTCTTTGTTTTCTCTTACTTAAGTGTTCTGGAACTGTAGTGACTTAGGAATTTTGTGTGTTCTTGGGTTTTAGCATGCACTCATTTGTATTCTTCTGACATTCAGGAAGTTGGATGGCTCCTGGGCTAGGTACATCTTTGACAAATTAGAAAGCTCTTTAGTTTTGTGAAATTATATCAATAATGTAATACAGATTTTTGTAATAAAGCTTCTAGTAATACTGAACAGCTGGAAAAAATTACGAATGTTTGAAAACCAGAATAAACAGGGCAGAATATTGTTTTGGACGTGCTGTGCCGTGTCTTCTGGTAACTGTGGGCCATGTCCTGGTCATGATGGCTGGTGAACATGTCGTGTAGAGTTGGAAATAGTGATGGGTGTGAAGGAAGGCCAACTTCCCTTGGAGTATTCCAGTGGTGTGTATTGGACTGAGGTTGCCTGTCAGAGCTATGATTTTTCTGGTGGTACCAAAGTCTTGCTTAGGAATAGTGTAATCAGTATTTTCTGTTAAAATATTTAGTTAAGTTAGCTGAGTAATATTAATTGGATGGGTGCTGAATAATTTTTGCTGACCATTGCAGAATGACAGGAGATGACATTGTAGGCTGTGTGTAGTTTTTCAATGCTGACGTGAACATTGAAAATGTTTTAAAGGCTGTGGTAGGAAACATACAAGGACTTTGTGGGTTATTGACCAGAAGGTGTTTGTTCAGTCTTGCCAACAGTAGACTTAATCTACATGCAAAATCCTGGCCCTCCTCCAATACAGCTCCTGGTTCTTGTGCAAGGTTCCCTGTCTATTCTGGGCTCTGACTGAGAGTCTGGACAGCTAGCCAGTGCCTCTCACAATGGCACTGACTGCATTTGGACCAGTACCCTATGGCTCTACATCAGCTATTTTTGAGGTTTGTGACAATAAGTTGTTGTACATTGCAGTGAGTTTTGAAGCTGTTGACAAGGTCCTTGGGGTGTAGGGGCTGAAGAGGATGCTGTGTCATGCAACACCTGGATGCCTGCACCAGTCCTGAAACACAGGCATGTGGTCTTTCTTCCTGTCCTGAGTCATGGAGTTACCATTGACAAGCTAACAAGCAACTGAACAGGCTTGCTGGGTCACTTTGTGAGATGTGGAATAAACCATGTGCTGGCTAAATATAGAATATGTAAACTGTATTTACTTACATTTGACTTTGGATTTAGATGCAGATGTTGGAAGCCTGCAGTAGTGAATTTTCTAAACAACAAAACAATAATCTCCTGCTTGTCAAAAGGCAAGAGATTTGCCTTGATTATGATAGCAGTTCCCATGTGTCATAGCTGGTTTCATCATGTTGCTTCAAACTGTGTTAACACCTGAATATAAAAGTAAATGTTGGCTAGTTTGTTGTTGTTTTTTGGGGGGTTTTGTGATGATAATAAAACTGGGAATTTAAAATTCAAGAAATAAGTTACATTGAATGACTGAGCCCATTTTGCAAAACTTAAAAATGGCATTTACAAAAGCTGGAGATGATAAACTGAGTTTGAATTTTGGAGATGTTTTTTAGGTTGGTGAAACCTGATTACAGCAAACTTCTTGATTTGAGTACTGCCAAACTCCCTTGGAGGGCTGTCTTTGTCTTTTGAACTTTGCAGATGTCAGATTTTTTTAGTGTATTATATGGAAGTGTTGAAAATATGTGCATCAAATGGTAGTTTTATGGAAGCATTTCTAGCATAAAGCTAAGAGTAACACTGCTAAGGAAGCAGTGTTCTGTCATGTGTATCTGCCCAGACACCAAAAAATTTTGTTGTACTGTGGTTAAGATGTTTTGTTTCAATTTTTTTTCCTGTATGTTAGGGCTGTTGACATTTTAGAAATTTTTGTGGCAGCCGTTCAGTGGAGGAAAGTATGATTAGAGGCTTGGAATGGGGGGAGACAACCCACGGTCTATATATACCTCTACTACTGGATATATTTGGTATGCTGTTTAAAATAACTTACCTTTCTTTTCACTTTCGATAAGCATATGGGCTAAACTGTTTGTTTTTGAATAGTAAGCCACACTGGTGGTTCTAGATCTGTAATTACTGGAAAGGCTCCAAACGTAATCAAACTTACTCTTTTGGCATTGCCTGAATTGGAATGAAATAAGCAGCTTTTAATAGCACATATCAGCAAACCTGCCTTGTTCAGAAGTTGTTGACTTTGTCTTCTTACACTTGAATTTCAAAATTCAGCTGGAGCTTCAAGATGGTGTGGCATAATTTGATGGGAACATGAGGGGTTTTTTTTTCTGTTTGTTAGTTCTTGTGTTGTCAAGAACAGAAAGAAATTAGTAAAAGAAAAATCTATTAAATTAAAAAATTAATTTGATTAATATTTTCAATGGCATAAAATGAGGTGCTGTTTGTCAGAAGTCTGCAAGCTTGAAACTTTTTCTTGTTACAAGTGTTTGTTTTTCTTTTTTATTTTTTGCTGAACACCATACATTATTTGCAGATTAAAATGGTGAGGGAGAGAGCAGAAGTTCAAAAGAAAAACTTGGTTATAAATATTTTTGAACTATCTGAAGTAGGTTTTATTGATATAGAGATTGTCTGTAGCTCTGAGGCAGCTGTGGTTCTTCAGTTCATTTTGTACCAATAGATGCCTCTGTGTTGATTGAGCTGTAAGGACCGGATTTGTGTGTGCAGGTCTTGTGTTGAGTCTCTGCTCTGTTTAGGTATAGGTGGAGCAGTAAGCTAGTAACACTAGTGATAACAATAGTAGTGGTGAAACTTTCTGGGGAAGGTGTTTTACCTGAACAACAGCGTGAGATTATGGAGGGAGTTGGGTGGGGTGGGTGTACCCCTGCAGCTGAAATCTCTGCCCTTGCATTTTCTTTGAAGAACACTCGTGATCCATAAACAAATCATCACAAACAACAGATGTATCTTCCATTATAAGAATATATTAAGCTATTAGAGAGCATGCAGAGGAGGGCAGTGCAGATAGCCAGGACCTTGAGGGGAAGTCATGTGGTAGGAGTGGCTGAGGTCACTTGGTCTCTTCAGCCTGCAGGAGGCTGAGGGACTGAAGTCTATGACTTGCTTTTGAGGGGAAAAGGAGGGACAGACACTGATCATTCTTCTGTGGTACTCCGAGAGAATGGCCTGAAGCTGAGTCAGGGAGACTTAAGTTGGAGGTATCAGGAAAAGATTCTTCACCCAGAGGGTGTTTGGGCACTGGAACAGGCTCCCCAGGGAAGTGGTTGCAGCATCAGCGTGGCAGAGTTCGAGAAGCGTTCAGACAATGCTCTCAGGCACAGGGTGTGGCTCTTGGGGATGGCGCTGTGCAGGGCCAGGAGTTGGACTCGATACTGATGGGTCCCTTCCAAATCAGCTCATTCTGTGAAATAAAGCTTATAGGCTTGTTCCTAAACGCTCTGTTTGAGGATGCTTTTATGAAGACCAGCTTACTGGGGAAGAAAAATAACTAATAATATCAGGTAGGTTATCCAGGTGTCAAACTACAAGGATGATATTGTAGAATGTTATTTTATTCTCTCTTGAATTGAGATAGAGATATGAGGGATGTAACACAGAAATCAAAGCTAGGAATACAGGAGAGTAAGACCCTACAATTCAATTCCCTATGAATGAAAGTAATTATCTCCTATAATCAATTTAACAACTATTTTAAAACTAGGTAGATTTGTTTACTTCTGCATTCTTACTGAAAACTTGTTACCAAACAACTCTGTTTAGAAAATTCTTCTCATACTCAACTGAAACTTTTTGCTCTGGCATCTTTATTTATGTTTGATTTTGTGCCACAGTCCTTTTGTAGTTTAAATAACTCTTGTTTCTGTGAGCCTGTAAAAGGTAATGTAGCCCTCTCTCATTAAAAAAAAAAAACAAAAAACAAAACCAGTCAGGACTTCCTCCTTTCCTCTAATGGTGCTGGTAACATTTCTTGCACCCGTTACACTGTACTTTATATATAATCTCACGCAAAGCTTGAGTGGTATTACTTCTTCCTTTTTCCGCTGGACATAGCTTTCCTGAGGCACACTATGTATCTCTTTGCCTTTTTTTAACATTCATTATCATAAAGATATGGGCTTGTTGATCAATCCATTGTTCCCAGGTGGAAAGCTCATGTCCTGTTAGGGAGGTTTTCTCAGTGTGCAGTTTTGTTGTTGCATCTTACTTCTGTTATTCTGATCCTCAGCATTGCCACAATTCTCCATAGATCAAGTTGTAATCAACCTCTGATGACAGTTCCTTCCAGCTTTGTGTCACCAGGGAGCATCATTATGGCTATCCTAACCTTTGTTCTGAAGTAATTACCAAAATTATGCCATTCTGATTATAGACTGCAACATCTCCAAACTAAGGTGGTGCAACTTTTGGTTCTTACACAATTACAAAGTTATTTTCTCTCTTTCTTGGGTAGAAATTATTAAGTTCAGAGCAGAGGGCCAAATTCTATTGTATTTTAGTTTGGTATTGTTTTACAGTACACATATGAAACTCTTAACAATTTTGTATTCCTTTGAGTGTCGAATTAAGATCAAGCAAGTTCTTCCCTCTGAATTTTTTTCTCTTTGAATATTTCAGTTATTTATAACTGCAAATGTCTTTGTAATAAATAAACACACAAATGGAAATTGTGTAAGTCTGGATGACAGCAGGGAACACTCTTAAAATTACTGATTTGAGCTAGGTAAATGTTGCTATTGCTTTTCCTCTCTGTTTCGTGTGTGTTTTCTACCCTATACCTGAAGATGCTCCTTGGCACTTTTTGTGTCCAATGCATTCCTTCCACGACCCCGGCAGAGCTGGCAGGAGACCAAATTTGAGTTCAAATGATGACATTCACGCATGGGTGATTGCTCTGACTGGGTCTTGAAAGATTTGTCAAGGCATTAGCTATTTATTTCTCAAGTAGAAACATGAAATACTATTATTTTTACATTAAATCTAGTACATCACTGAACTACAGGCATTTAATACTTCTTTTCTAATTTATTTTAGAATATTGAAGTGATATTTTTGATAAATCTCATTAAAGGAAGATTAGTTTTGTAATCCACAATCTTAGAAGATAGTGATAAAGAGTAGAATACCTGAACTAAAATGTGAGCAATATTTATCTGGCATGGCAGTTTCTCTGTATGTTGTTTGGATTTAGAGAAAGGATTGAAATGCTTTTTGCCTAACTATGCTGAAAAGTCTTCTTGGTCATATGAAGCCGTTCCAACAGTTGCTCTAAGATCTCTGAATTGGTTCATTTCATTTATGAATAAATACCACAAGTAAAACATTGGCGTTAGGTGTAAACTGCTCATCTTTCCCTTTTCATGTATGAAATACAGTGCATCTGACTCTTGAAATTATTTGTTGCCTTCAGAAGACTTTCTGAGAAACATATGGAGTCATTTGTGTGAGATATCAAAGTATCTTCCTTTTCAACATTAAAAAATGTGACATACTTCTAACCCTTGGCCTCTGTCTCCTCCATTTTTTGTATGTCTGTTGAATCAAATGAACTGTGCGTGATGAGGATCAATGTTTCTACCTCATAAAACCCATGAGATCTGATCTGTTTTGGAAAAGGAGGATTGCACATCTGCAAGAGAAAATTTGTGTAGAACTTTACATGTGGGTGGTCTGTTTTTCCTCTTGGAGTTTTCCAAGGTTGCCAAAGTACCTGAGTGTTTTACTGCAAAGGAAAGCTTTCTGATGTTTTCTTGTGCTGCAAATAGGAAGTGTTTGTCCCTGAATTTAGAGGGAGAACTAGGATGGGTTTCATTCTGGGACAAGCAAGCCCGTAAGAGAAACTTGCGAGTCTACTTTGTTCGAGATTGGCCCAAATCACCCTAATTAGGATGTAGCCCTGGAATGGCTGTATCAGCTCTTGTTCCGCCTGTTGAACTAAGCAATGATAACATGGCAATTGGCTGCTTGGAAAATAACATCTGCTGTTAGAAAACTTTCTAAAATGCCTCAAGTGTATTTGATTTGCTTTCTTACAGCAGTTGTTTCTATCTGTTAAATGACAAAAAAGTTGTGTAGATGCTGGGAAGTGCTTTAAGTTTTTTGAAAGACATAAGCAGCTTGCTCAGTACTGCTGAAAATGAGCTGCAGGTTTGTCCCATCATGTGCTGTTGCTTTCATTCTGAGAAGGGAATTAGACCAGCTGGCAGTGTCTTATCTGATTGAGTGATTTTTGTACTCCAGTAGGTGGAGAGTACAGTAGGGATTTAGTCCTTGTTGTAACAACCCTTAAAGTGTTTGAGCATATGCAGTCTTTGGCTTTTGCATACTTATGTACTTCTCTTGCTTACTTGCATGAGGTGGGATTTAAACAGCAGAATCTGGATCAGAGGTGATGCTTCTGTCAAACAGTTGAGGGCATTCTCTCTTGAAAAAAGAATTACTTGAAAAAAGAATTTACTCTTGAAAAAAATTACTCTTTGCAATTTACTATTTCTTTTTTATTAGTTTTCCTAGTTTTACATGGCAGAAGATGGGACTTTTGAGTGCAGTTGTTTTTACTGGTGGTTCTCTAGAAAATGACTACTGTGTAAAGACGGCAGAAAGAAGTTCTGCTATTAGTGTGCTGGTTGCAGTTGTTTATGAAGTAGGTCAAAAGGCCTGAAGATACACAAAAATATGACAATCACATGTTGGGTTTTTCATAATTAGGGGATTAGATAAGAGAGTTACAATAGCAACAAAGAGACAATAAACTGTGGCGCTTGCTAGAATCCATATGCTGTGGGGTTTCAGGCGTGTTCCTAAAGGTCTTACTGTAGATTCAAATAATTTGCCTACAACATAAGGACTGTATAATAATGAAAGATACTAGTTCAGTTGATGTTTCCCGGCAGCAATAAAAATTAGAATCCTTTATTTAGGAAGTACCTATTTCAATAAAAGTGCTGTCACACTCTTGTACTCTGGAGGTAGGGGAAGAGGTGCTTGAATTGACTGTTGCAGGAGAGAGCTCACACAGATGCAAGCGGAGATAATAGGAGACCAAGCTGCAGAGAATGTGACACTTGCCACTGTGGCAGGTCCTCTCAGGAGTGTGTGATGCCTTCTGTCCCTTCCCACATCCTGCACGCAGTCTTTGTTTACACCAGTGATATTGCTCACACTGACAGACTTACCCTGAGGACTGCGATGGTGGTTGTTTCATGGCTGCTACTATTTGTGTGTCCTGATTTGGGCTGGGATAAAATTAATTTTTTCCTAGTAGCTGGTATAGTGCTTTAGTATGAGAATAGTGTTGATAACACACTGATGTTTTAGTTGTGCTAAGTAGTGCTTAGAATAAGTCAAGGACTTCTCAATTTCTTTCTAATGAGGATGATGGCTGAAATATAAATATGGGAAGGAAGGCAGGAAGAGGGGGGGAAATAAATCTGTAGAATGGTAAAATAATCAAATACAACAAATAAAGTTATTTGGTGCTTAAGACAAGGTCTCCTTTTTGGCTATATCCAGTCAAATATTTCCTCCATAAAAAAGGAAGACTTTCCATAAATCGTGAAGATAAGTTCTGCGGAAATACATGTATCTGTGTGTGAGGAAGACATGCAGTTCTATAGAACTTTTTTTTCATACAAAGTGTTATACCTATATGATGATCAAAGATGATGAGATTTCAAAGTCATGCTTTGACTTCTGCTGCTATAGACTTAAATCTTTGAATGTAGATGTGCTGTTTCGCTTCAAAAATACTTAATGACTGTGCCTGACATGTCAATATGGCTATTGAAAAAATAGCAGTTTTAACTTATAGCTATTTAACTTGCTACAGAGGTGTCTAGTTAGAATCAGCCAGTACCTGCTATGTATTTCTCTAAAATATTTGATATTAAGTGTTGTGTCTGTAACCAAATGGAAATTAGTCCTAGTCCATAAGTCAAAAGCAGAATATTTAAAGACTAAAGTATTATCTGTAGACTAATAAACAGCATGGTCATGTTAAGCTTTTCTTGGCTACTACTTGGGTACTGTTGCTGGTATCAAGTTTAACCATTTAAGGAGTACAGCTTGATTTGGTTGTTGGAATCTGAAGAGTCATCTCAGTCTTGCAGAGATAGATTGGTATTTTATATATTTAAATACCTGTTTAAAAATTTTGGCCTAAGCAGCAGTCACTGTTTCACTAGTATGTTTGTGCCATTCAGATTTAGAATACTTGCAAATACTTAAACATATGAAATTATGCAATTGGGTAGGTCAATATTGAAGATAAAGCTTGTGTTACATATAACTGTCTTTTTCCTGTATATCACCATGCCTCTCAGACTCATGCTGTGGTGATAGAGGAATGCTTTTCTCCTAATACTTGTGAGATGTTTCTCTCAACAGTGAAATGACACCTCTGCATAGTGCAGTTTTTAAAGCCACATTTTTAGGAGGGTAAAAAAAAATTGAAAGAGTAGCGGGAGAGGTAAAAAGACATAAAAGTTATTTGAAGGCTGGAAAAAATACCTCGCAATTTGAAACTTGGTATTGATTTCACATGAAGAAGACTGAGACGTAACTGGCTCACAGTGTTCAGCCACCTTTGCAGAGAGAAAATTCCATGGAAATTACAGTATGTGAGAAAGTAATAACAGGAAGCAATAGCTGGAAGCTGCAGTCAGATAAATTTGAATTGAAAACAGCAATGATAATATGATTATGTTGAGAACTAGGGACAATCATAAGATATGTGACAAGAAAAATCTGTTGTGCAGAATCTGTCTGTAACAAGGTCATTATGAGTAGCATGTTCTTTGTAAAAAAGTTACAAGAAACATTTTGGCCTTCATATCCTGTTTGTGTAGAAGCTATGGAAAAAAACCCCACATTTCTTAATTAAGGGAGGAGAAAATGTTCTGGGAGGTTATCAAAAATGCAGGACAAAAACATTTCTTGTGGCAAGGACTCAAAGATACATCTTCTCTAAAAACTAAAATGCAAATGTTCTGGCAAATGCTAGAATTCTAATATTCAGCACTCCAAAAATCAGTCATTTTAATGCAACCTCGTTGTGGCACTTCAGTTTTGAAATAAATCTGATTGTAATAATCTTTGTCAAAATAGTCTTAAGCTTTTTGAAAAGGACCAATGGCTTTGCTTTTGCCTTCAAAAATGGCAGTTCTCATGAAAGCAAGAATATTCTGTAAATGATTTGAAAGACTCTGCTGGTAGGAGAACAGGGCAGTAATTTGGAGGTAAAATTTCCTGAGCTGTTGTACATGACTTTGATATAAGAATAACTTTTTCTGGCCTTTGGGAGGGGAGAGAGAAGTCTGATTTCAGGAAAAAGTGAACTTAATGCAGTATTTTTGACCTTGTTTGTGGACTCTATGTATTTTGCCCAAGGGTTATTTATGCTTAGTGTGCTTGAGCTGGATACTCACCGCTTTACAAAAATGAGGGTGCTGAGGGTGCTGGGAGGTTGGTATTATGAACAATTGTGGATGATAGCTTTCATAAAACAGCCTTAAAGAAGTAGTTTGTGTGGCAGTCAGAGTAGAGCTCATGGGCTCTGGCAGATGTTGTTACCATAAGATCTACAGAGATGTCATGGAAGAGATCAAGAAAGCTCTGAAAAAGCTGTGCAAGTATTCACTGAGTGGTTTTTTTTTTATTTTTTTTTTTTTTATTATTATTATTTTTTTTAATGAGAATGGTTTTCTATCTGTTTTTTCTTTGTAAGATTTGTCCCTTTTGACTGCAAGGGAGGAAGAAATATTGCAGGCGCAATGTCCGGGGAGAAATGTGGGCAAGGGATGGTGATTGACTAAGCCTGAAGCTGATGGAGCTGAGTTGGGTTTTGTGGATAAGGGCAGAGAGGAAGAGGGCTGGGGAGGAGGCAACCAGGCAGAGAGCACAGCCAGCAAGTGAGGGTTGCCTTTGGTTGCCCCAGCCAGCCAGTCTTGCAGCTGACAGCAGCAGTGGTGTGGGACTGTCCCAGAAGTGGAGCCAAGTGAACAATCACAACTGCTCCTGGGAAATTCTTGTACATGCCAGGGCCAAGCTTTGCTTCTGCTTTTCTTGGATGTCTGTCTTGAGCTTCTCATAGAAAACAGCAAGAGAGTTAGCGTTTCATTGAATTGGGAGTTTGACCTCCTGAAAAAGGGGAGTTCAAAATCCAAAAGCAAAGTATGTGAATTTGTGTGATTTAAGAGCAGATGTCCAATTTAATATCATATACCTCCCCAAAGCACTGCATATTTCCATCCAGATCTAAACCAATGCCAAATACCAATGTCAGAGTTGGTGGCCTGTTTCTGAATTGGCCTTGCATTACTTGATCTCTCTTCAGATGGTCTGTTGTCAGTCTTTTCTCATAGTAGTACCTGAGTCTTTTATATTTCTGATCTTAGTGTTTTGAACAACAGGACTAAAATTACTGAGTTCTTTCCTTTTTCCTTCTTTCTTTAGTCTGAGATATTGGGAGAAGTAGGAAAGTAGCCTTCTTTCACAGCTGAATGATCCCAGCTTCTCCTCCTCAGTATTGCACTTAATTCTAGGGCTTCATGCTTCAGGAGTAACATGTATTCCTAGCATTACCAGTGTTAGCTGTTTTTTTAGCTTGGGGTCAACAAACAAGCTAATTTTCTATAGACTGGTTTTAGAAAAGCAAACATACTTGTTTGTGTGAAAGTACGGTTAAGCCAGATGTGAGAGGTAACAATTTGGAAAGAAATGTTTTGCCATTTGAAACTGTGTGTAACAAGGCTGAGAAATTATTTTTCCAAACTTAGAGATTAGTTATTTCTCACAAAAACACCCCAAAAGAAATGGTACTGTGTTTCTTCCCAGCTTTATAGGAAAATTAGTGATTTTCTATAGTGATTGATCATCTCATTTGAATATTTGTGTTCTGGTTACAGTGAGCATGAACTAGCTTTTCATATTTAGAATCTGTTTATTTTGAAATTGACATTTGTGACTTTGGAGAAAAATAAATTAATCCCTTAAAATTATGGTTAGGTTTACCATGGCTGTTAGATATTGTAATATTGTTGTGTCTTGAGTATTTTCTTAGGCAATTTGTGATGTATTTACAGAGCAGTCACAGATCAAAAGATGCAAATCCCCATTCTTGCAACCCAGCCTTTTATTTCCATAAAGCTGGAGCACTAACAGGATCAGCGCTTTATTAGCCGAAGAAAATTTGCAAGAAAAAGCTGGAGGAAAGGCATAAATGCTTGTGTTTAAATAATGGGATATCACAAATGAGTCTGAATTTGGTTATTTTTATTGGACAGTGTAGAGGCAACAAAAGAAGCGAATGGGCTTAGGCTGTGCAAAGGAAACTATTTGCATGGACAGTGCTAGAAGGCTTCTTGCTTTCACCCTCTTATTGATGAGATCTGTACCTATGTCTCAGCCCTTGCTTGTGAACAAATACTTCTGGGAAAGCATGCATCTCTGGTGTAAAAAAATTTTTTTTGGTATATTTTTGTCAGACATTAGAAAGGAGAATGGTATTTTTTTTCCTTTTTGAAGAAAAGATAGGCGTGGCTCCTATGCTCCAGTGCAAGGCACAGCAGCCTGAGACATCTCTGTGAATACAGCCTCTGGAAGAGGAAGGATATCATGATATAGAATGTTACCTAGCAAGTGTTATCTGGTGTAGCACCCCTAAAAAGTCTGCTATGATCTGTTAATAAAATAATTAGTGTAGAAAATGTCTGAAATTGATATTTTATCACAGCTGGACTAGCTAATCATGACAGTCTCTTCTGTATTGAATGACATGACTACACCAGCTGCTAAAATCCATACCTCTTAAAGGAAGCCTCCTGTAGGTCAACTCCAGCCTGTAAGTTGCCTCTGAGACATACTTCAAATAAAAATTGGCAAGTTGACATGAGAGCTGGGCTTACAGAGAAACCCAAATCATCACGAATGACATCAGAAAGAAACTTCAGACTACTTCTGTGTTGTTGCACCAGAAATTTCTGTGTATCAGTATTCTCATGGCAGGTACAAAACAACATCTGGAAATATTAGGCAAAAAAGAGCTTTTACTTATATGCATTTTTCAAGTTTATAGATTTACTTCTGTGGCCTTTATATTATCAAGGACAAAGAGCACCTTCTGAAGTAAAGGCGTTAAACTGAGAACAAATTAGCACATCATCTGTATGCTCAAGACTATGAGGATAAACAACTACCTAAATTCAGAATACATGAAGTAGTAACAGCATGACTCTTACATTGCACTGCAGTATATCCACATGATCACATTCCACTTATATTTTGCATGCAACTTTTCCTGAGGACTTACTCAAAACTTGGATTATGCTTTTAACATTCCATGATCCTGACATTCAACAATGATGAGTTCACATAGTTAAATTTTCAGTACTTAAAATAACAAAACAAAGCCACTAAATTAAAAAAAAAAGCAACCCCCAAACCAAAACTTCTGTAAATTGAATTCAGATGTCTTGTTTGGAGAGCATTCAATTGAGCACAAAAAAGAATAAGTTTTTAGTTCAGAGAAAGGGTGAGTTTTTAAATTTTAAATTCTTTATTTCTTGTGTAATTCTGTTTCTTATGTGCCCTGAAAACTTTCTGGGTAGCACAGGATCAAGATTTTGTTTGTATTGTCTTGCTTTCCTTTTTTTCTGCTTAGTCCAAAGTCAGATTATGTTTCCAGCTTTAATTTCCATGTCTAGCTTCAGAGTCAGTTTCAAAATAGGTGTTTTGTTTTTACAAGTCTTCATAAATTTGAAATTTTAGAAGGGAAATGTGTCTTTAGATTGAAGAAAATAATGTAATATATAAAAATTCACTTGGACCTTGTTTTTAATATGACTCTGCAAGAAATGTTGTTGGCATTATGAAAATAATGGTTTAGCTGGAGGCACATAAAAGTGAGTGTTTATTTGTAATAGTGCTGTGTTAGTGCCAAGTTAGCTTTTTTTTTTTTTTAGCCAAGCTGCAGATGCACAATAGCTGAAATACTGGTGGTGTTTCCCTCACTGTTTTCATGAAAAGTAGCCACTCTTCGTAATTAATTATTCTGCTGTCAGCCTGGGAAGATCACTGAGAGCAGATTTCCTGTGACCACCTGGTGGTCACTGGACAGTCTGATATGCCATCAGCACTGCTGCCAAGGACCAAGGAGGTAAAATCAGTAGAGAAGCTGGAGAATGGGTGCAGGACTCTGTTGCATCAGTGCTGCAGGGAGCCAGGCTGCCCTCGGCTTCACCAGTCACCAGTGTGAGACCAGTCCCAGAAGAGGCAGAGAGCAGGAGGGTGGAAGGGAAAAGCCTCCTGCTGGCAGCCCCAGTGCCCTGCTGGAGGCTGACAGTCATTCTGGCCTTTGCAGTGGGTGCTCTGGTGGGCAGCTTGCTTTTGTCAGCATCTTTGTAAGAGATTGCAAACTGATTCCCTGTTTTCTGGACCTGGAAAGGAAGATGTTTGTCAGTTTTCTGGAAGCAAATGACACCAAGCTGTTGTTCAGGCCAGGTGTTTGTCTGCCTTGTCATCAGAAGATTGTTTTATTGACTGTTCTATAACCCCAGCAGCCACTGTGTGCATGGACTGCATGCTTCCTGATCATCTGTACCTTGGCTTGTCCTGAAGGATCTTTCTCAGAACAATTCCTACTGTGGCTGCCCATGTGGCTGCTCCAAATGCAGGGTGGCAGCAGGTCTGAGTTACTGTAGGACCAGGTGCCTCTGTGTGAGACGGAGATTCTTGCATGGTGTCTGTGAGCATGGGGAGCATTGCTTTCCATGGTGGCCTTGCACAAGGGTCCCACGTGGCCAGGCTTGCAAAATGCTGCTGTGGGACTGCCAGCCAGGACTCCATGGGGTTTGGCTCATGCAGGTCCTGTGGAGGAGAGCATGACAGCTCAGCTGAGAACTCCACTTCTTGTGTGAAGTAGAGAGCCAGGTGAAGTGTTGATGGGACTGTAAGGATGAATTGATACCCACTTGCCACAGGTTGTTTGCTAGCCATGATGTGCAGTAAGAACCTATTGGGAGGTTTAGATTTGGTTTGTATTGCAACAGAAGGCTGTCAGTCTTAGCTATTGCATGATTGGAGTGGTGGTTTGGGGCTTTTCTTTATTGTTATTTCATTAAAATAGTGTTTCTAGCAGATGAAGAAGCTGCAGAATTTTCATGGTTAAAGTGTTCACTGGAAGTGTAACTGGACGATGAAGTATACAGAGAGATCAGTTTAGCAGGCCTTCTGTTTAATTTGGCAAAATGTCAAATGCCATTGAGTAGTAGTGGGTTATTCAACTTTTGGTTATTCAACTTCGGCTTTGAATGTTTTTTCTTCCTGTACTGTTTTTCCTTGTTGCTGATCAGATGAATGACTGAATCAGAAGGTCTTTGGGAAGAAACACATCAGCAGCAGTACCACAGTTCTCGCACTATATGGCACAGGATGTTCTTATCAGTCAAGAAGTACTGTTTTTTTAGAGTATTTTGTAGAGTAGGGATATCTGCTAAAGTGAAGGTAGGAGTTTAAATAGAAGTATGAATTTGAGTTTTTCTAAAAACAGCAGTAGGAAGAGAAAGCAAACATGTTTCAGTGGAAGCAAAAAAAAAAAAAATGTCAGGGCATCTTATAATTCCTATGTCTCCTTCACACTTCAAGACTTAAACAGAAGCCTCTGAAGTAAGCAGCTACTCAGGATTCCTACTTTTGAAAAGTGTTGTTTCAATTCAGAGCTGCTAGAAATGAAAATATGGTCAGGAACTGGATCTCAGTGAGTTATTTCATATATGCTATGTTGTAGCTTTGGACTATCCAAAGATGTCTTTGCTAATTTGGTCATTAATTCAAGTTAAAACCACCATTCTTTGTAGTGTCCCACAGTTTACTATCAGCTATAAAATCATTCAAGTGCTTTACACAATGTGTGGAGAACCAGAGGGTGAATGCTGTGTGCTGGGAGCAACGAACTTGATGCATCTGTTCAGGACTAAGAGGTTGTGGTGTGTAGGTGTAGAAGAGGAGATTACAGGCAACTATACCTCTGCTAAGTCACAGTTGTACTAGCTACCAAAGAAGAGGAATAGCCTTGCCCTTAATGGGTTGCAGCTGTGCCAAATAAAGATAAGCGTGATAAAGGGGGTGGGTTGGCTGGTTAGGAGGATCTTGGAGGCAGACGGCCTGGAAAAAGAGGATCTTGAGGAGGTAGAGGAGCTCTGAGGAAGAAGAAACAATCCAGAAGGACACGAAGAAGAATGAAACAAGGAAGAGAGCTACTGCAATAAAAGATATGCAGTCAGGTCAGTCTGGGTCTGATGGAGTCAGAGCCTGCAGCCATAGCTGAGCTGGGTGAAAGCCTGTGTTCAGAGTCTGCAAACCAATACTTGCAGTCAGAGTCCAGCAGAAAACAGCCAGCAGTCAGTCTTCAGTTAGACCCTGCAGTAGGAGCTCTCTGTAGTTAGAGTCAGGATGGCTGAGCTGTAAAGAAGAATAAACCAGGACCCTTTTCCAGGACCTTTTTCATGTTGTTGAATGAGAGTCTGTCTTGGCTCATGTCTACCCCTAACGAGAGCTCTGCTGCAACAGTGGTGAAAGCTGCTCATGCAGTGTGAGATGTGTCACTTTCCCAGTGCTGCTCAAGAGAGGAATGTGTCACTGCAGAGGTGCCTCTCTGGTCTGGTCACTGTGACTGGGCAGAGTGGCTGGAGGCTGCTGCTGGGGTGTCACCAGGGCTGCAGAGTGGCACTGGCAGCTTGGTGATACAGGTGCCACATTCACACCCAGGTACATCTCAGGGCAGGTTTGGAGAAGGTAGAGGAATGATCATGTTCTGGTTGTGATGGTCTCTTGGGATGCTGAGGGTAATGGTGGCTTGAAATAGGGTCTGGTTGCTGAGTGTGGTTGTGTTTCTTTCAGGGTGTGTTGGAGCGCAGTACTGCCATTACAATTGGAAACCTGGTAGTGTTTTATAGAAGTGAGTTTGCACTACTGTGTTTAACCCTCAGTCTCCATTAGGAGATATTCTTTATTGATGAGAATGCTAGTAATGAGTATAGTATTTTCAATATACTATGATGCTACAGCTATTATGACGTATATTAAGGAAGATGTCTATTAAGCATCAAACTCTGGTTCTGAACAATATGTTTTAGTGCTTGTGAAAGGGAGATGTAACATTTTGACTATATTTGCAGATGATTCTGAAGTAAAGATACTGTAAGGATACCACAAAGGGCAAGTACACATTTCAGAATAATGTAGAAATAACACATTGACAGCAAATAACAGGTCAGTTGTGGAAAAATATATGGAACTGTCAGACTTGCAGAAAAATAGTTAAAGTGCCAAAATTGCCTAGTGTTCTGGGTCCTAAATGGCATAATAAGAATGGAAGTCAAGTAAAAAACCAGACTGTGTGCCAGATTGCAAGGAAGTAAAAAAGACTATAATTTTAACTGTGTGAAAACAGTGTTATGTTAAATGTGAAGATACTCTTCCATTTGTAAGAGCAAAAAAACTTCTAATCACTGAAGACATCCTAACTGGGTTTCCTGATATTTTTGTACTGCCTTGATGAGTTTCCTGAAAAGTGTGAAAACTGCCTTCACTTAGTTCTGTACTGAAAATAGTTTTTTGAGATTGTAAAATGCCTGTTTCTATGTGATGGTTTTAACAGAAACTATAGTTCATCCAGGATATTGCTCAGCAACTGGGAGGAGTAAAACTGCTCTCCCCTTTGTGATCTTGGAGTGACTAAATTGTTCCTAAATTTTAGTGGTACTATGAAATCACATTTCCCAGCCTTCCCTAACTACTACTAATGTACATTGCTGTCCTGTTCTTTCTGGGTGAAGTCACTGCTGACTAGCAGTGTAAAGCAAACACGTTAAAGCTCTTGAAACTTCAGAGTTGTCTTTTATTTGTGTTGTGTGCTTACAGATGTATGTATGCTTTGGAAAGGGTGCATTAATTACCTGGTATTTTTGTGTTAAATTGTCAGAATATTGCATGAAAAGTGAAGTGTCAAAAAAGTCTACCTTGTAACAGCTCAGGTTTGTGCAGGAAATCCCTCTTTCCTTCAGAGGAGAAACTATTCTGTGTAACCAAAACTTAAGTAGCTGAAAGTTTCCAATTATTTCAGCACAGTCTTCCAGCAGAAATTATTCTGAATGTTTATGTGGGTACTGATGATTTGAGTATCTGTTCTGCAGAACACCTGAGAAATTAGCATCAGGAATAAGTACCTAGGTAAACAGTGGTTTTCATTAGTTTTCTGTTTCTGGGTTGTGGGTGTTGTTTTTTGAGGGCTCTTTTGTGATCAGTGGCTAGAGCACCATTATCTAATGTAATGAACTTACTCGCTTCTGTTGCATCATCTGCCTTAGCCCCAGCATTGTTGGCCAATGAATGGGGCCTGTTGTATCTACAACTTGGAGAAACTACTATGGAAGTCCAAAAACTTTTTAGCCACTGTACATGTTAATGTTTGTTTTCTAGTTCATTTGTGCTAAAAGAGGAGAGGGATCCACCTGATGCTGTAATGTTTTACTCCATGTTTCTTGGCACTGGTCTGCAATGCCCTTTTTCTGTGTTGGCTCCCACAGTAACTTTGGATGTGTTTACATTTAAATGTGTCCAAATTACACATCCAGAGAACATGAACAACCTGGTAAAAGATTTTTGGTGAAACCTAGAGAAAAAAATCCTATGAGGAGCATCTGAGGAAACTAACATTGTTTAGCTTGGTGACCCTATCACTCTTTCACCTAAAAGGAGGTTGTAGCAAGCTCGGGATACATCTCTTCTTAGTAACAAAGAGTAGGACAAGAGGAAGTGCCCTGCTTTAAATTGCTCCAGAGGAGGTTTAGATTGAATGTTAGAAAAAATTTATCCACGGAAACAGTAGCATTGGAGCAGGCTGCCCAGAGGAGTGGCTGAGTCACCATCCCTGGCAGTATTTAGATGATGTGTAGATGTGGTGTCTAGGGACCTGGTTCAGTGATGTTCTTGGAAGTACTCAGTTAATGGTAGACTTAATGATCTGAGAGGTCTTTTCCAGCCAAAATGTTTCTATGATTCTGCTGTCTGAACCAAGGTTTGAGACTCCTGGGAGCTGTGGACATTGGCAGTTGTGAGCACTGTCTCACACTCTGTAGAAGTTGAACTTGAAGTTGTCCTGCTGCTTGTTGCTGGTAGCACTCCCAGATTGAGCAGTGATGGTGGAAGAGGTTGAGGACATGGCCTGATCCCTTGAACAGGCTGGCATTTTGCATGGGGTCTGGGCTTTTCCTGGGGTCTGTGTGCCTGCAGGAGCCCAGAAGGATACAGCATAGGACTGAGATTTTGCAATGTCAGCGATGAGGTGCTGATATCCATGTTTCTGCTTGTTTGGTTTTTTCCTTCTCTTGGGGAATTCATAAGGAATGACCTGTTAGTTAATAGCTTTCAGGCATGGTGCTTAAAATTTTACTAAGCACTCAGCAAGTGCCATGAGAATACAGGGTGAAAATGGATCCTGTCATTCAGCTTATAAAAAGGAAGAATATCATCAAAGCTATGGTTTGTTGAGTGCAGAAAGAAGCACAAGGCCCTGAATTTTTTTCCTTAGCTGAGGGTGGCAGGAGTATGCTTAGCCTGCTGGCATCCTTCCCAGGCCAAGCAGAAATGTAGTAGCTTAATATGACATGATGAATCAAGTGCAAAATTGCTTTTCTTCCAGTCAAGATTGTATGTAGAATATGATTCCATTACAATAAAGACGTGCTTCTAAAATAGCAGATAGAAGAGCTGCTAGAGATAGGAGAGAAAAAAGGAACAAACCAAATCCAGAAAGGATATACGAGCACAAAACTGGTCTTCCTGGTTCTGCTGTCAAGCTGTATACTTTTTGGTATTATGGAGGGGGGTGGAGCAATGGTATGTGTTCACTGGTTTCATGCTGTGGTTCATGTACCAGGCCATTTCTTTCAAGAAGAAAACAAAAGCAGCACAACCACCCTGGTTTCCACTCAGGGTGATGTGTGGGATTCTCTGACTTGCTATATAATTGTATAGTTTTATATACGCCTTGTATAGCTGCCTATGCAAAAATCCTGTTTGTGCTCACTCAATGCATGTTCTAGCTGATGGCACTGTATTTATGTCTTTCTTTAAGTTTCCGTGATCTAAAATGGCGCTATGTTACAGGGTTTCTTTGGAGCTAAGTGAATTGCTTGTTTACATGCCAGCAAAAGAGTCAAAAGTGTATGAGTTTATAAAGTCCTAGGCTTAAATAGATGAATAGTAAACTTTTATGGATGTTGGAAACTTGATGTGTTTCAGTTAATAGTGAAGTTAGTGAGTGCTGGGCCCTACATGGGTGTGTCAGAAGACTGTATCCTCTTTCCAAAGAGGTGCTAATCTTGAGGCTCAGCTGGTATAGACTTTATTTTGAAATATCAGTTCCTCTCATGGTTTTCCAAGAACTATTGTATTAAGGTAACCCATCACAGGCTTTTATGACGGTTCACTTTTATTACTCTTACAAAATACGTCGACAATGATTTGTATTTAAGGATGACTCCGAAGACAAAATTGCTGTTAGAGATGTTTGAGGTGATGACACTGTTTTGTGTTATTTAAGAGAAGATTGCAGAGAAGGAAGGAAAGCTTCCTGGCAGGGGAGTAGGACCTCTGGGCCCAGTCAAGTCATTTGAAACACTTTATTGCTTGTGCCTTGGCTGCAAACTCGCATCTCAGCCTGAGTAAATACACTGGTGTCTTCTGAAATACAAGTATTGCTAATCCCATTGCATTCCCATGGCATTTTGCCAAGTCTTCTATCCCAGTTTTTACTTTCTCATTTTCAGCTTTCTGATTTTCAGTAATTTAGGCTGGTACATTTTCTGTGTCAGAAATATGTCTAGGGATGGATTTTCTTTTTTCTTACCTGTTTGTTCCAATTTTATTACAAAATAATGTACTGTTTTGGAAAAGGCAGCTAGGGGAATCACATTGTTTCTTAGAGTTTGACAAAAATAAATTCTGGTGGACTCTTGATTGTTAAATAATGTAATACAGTGGAAACTGCTGTGGGAAACGAGAAGAAAACAGTGGAGACCTCTTAAACAGCTTGTGTGAAGCTGCAGTGGCAGCAGAGAGGAGGTATTTTCACAGCTGTATTTTGTTTGGAGTTAGGGGAGCTGAGGAGCTGACACTGGCTGACCATAGCATGAGAGCTGCTGATAGCAGATCCATAAGGATGTCAAGACTTGGAACAAAATGACTTGTGGCAGGAAGTCTGAGATGGATTTTTGAGGTCTAAAGAGAAAAGTAATGCCACAAAAGTCCTGACACGTGTCCCAAAGCCTAGAGTGTTTTCAGGCGCCAAAAGACACGGAAGCCCTGAGCAAACTGCTGCAATTTTGCTGCAAGGTTGTTTCACATTCATATCAAAGTAGCAAATTGCTGTGTCAGTGCAGTCCACTGAATGTGCCCTTTTCATGTGTGTAGGTTGTGATCAGATTGAAACACATTTGGTGTTGGCATTATACTGATTTGAGTGTTTTTTTGGAAAATAATCTCTTTCCCACAGGAGTCCATTCAAAGGGTAGAGTTCCATATTTTTCAGAAAGTACCTCCATCTTTGAATCAGAGGTCAGCATAATTTGCAGAAGTGTTAAATTCTTCATGCATAACTGATGTCAGTACTGCAGGCACCATCCCCACAGCTGTTTGTGTGTCCTGATGGTTTTTCCACTGCAGGCTGTTGTTTCTATGTCTGGAGATGCTAGGTTCCTTAATTTTTAAGTACCTGGCTTTAAAAAACCCAGACCAACAAAGAACCCGGTAAAAAATCAACAAAACCTGTGAGCAGTGAACACTTAAATACATGGAATGAGACCTGATTTTGTTTCTGCAGTGCTCATTTCCTGAGTGAAGACTGCATCCTAGATGGATTAGGAGAGGTCAGTTTTGCAATCTATTGTTGCCTGGTGAACTCAATAATTTAACTTCAGAATTACTTTTTACCAATTAAAGAAGTACTTAGAGAACCTCATCTGTAAAGGGACAGAAATCCCATGTGAAGAAAGACAAAGCCATAAGAAAAATCATGAGTGAGATCTGGGTGTTCTTGCCATGTAAGAATGTTTTTACTTAAGGAAATACATAACTTGCCAGTGCAAACTTATCTGTAATTGTAAGTAAGTAAGTAAGCTTCTAATGCATAGAAAACCACTAACTTTGAATTAGGGGAGAGGATGCTTATTGTGTTACATTTCTTAAAGGTTTTTTTGGTGTTCTTGCATCCTTGGGGATTAGAAAAAAAAAGAGATTTTTTTGGTGTTCTTGCATCCTTGGGGATTAGAAAAATAAAAGAGAACACATTTATGGTTAATATTTTAAATATATACTATATAAATAGTAGTTAATAATAACCTTTTCCTAGTACCACAGTTGCTGTTGACAGTTACATAGCATTGAATGGTAGCCTGGCTTAGGTGTAGAGAGTTTTCAAGCTTTTTTGTTTTGATGTAAAACAATATAGACAACTCTCTAGATTGAATTTCTCTAGGTAGATTTCACTATCTTTTTTTGATAATGTCATCTTTCTGAGAAATATAGAATCTAATAGAGAATACATGAAAAATGCAAACCTTTTTTCTTTTATCTGAATATTGGTTTCAGTATGCTGCAATTTCTTTTCTCTCTCTCTCAGCCAAACTCTATGGAAACTTGTAGAAATAAAATACTCTTGCTGAAATGACTCTGAAATGTAGAATAACACCACTCTGCCTGCTGTATGATTAGAACAAGAAGCCTGTTCTCACCTTCCAGCAAAAACTAAAAAGCATTGTCATAAACTCTGGCATTAGGAAATAATTTTTGCTCTTTAACAGAAGGTTGACAAGCATGTCCTTAAAATGTTCCATCATCGTACATAATATAGTACAACAGAAAATCTAATTTATACTGGTCTGTAGGATGTGACAATGTGAATACCTTTGTTATAACTTTTGAAAACAACTAATTTAACGTTGTATAGAAGTCTCCCAACCACT
This sequence comes from Oenanthe melanoleuca, assembly GCF_029582105.1. Lineage (NCBI taxonomy): Eukaryota > Metazoa > Chordata > Aves > Passeriformes > Muscicapidae > Oenanthe > Oenanthe melanoleuca. Next base: position 64,011,795 of record NC_079336.1, read on the forward strand.
GAAGCAAAGCAGAGGTTGTTGCATATATATCTATATATATCTATATATATAAATACATACATATATTTTGTTGGTTATATGTAGATGTAATAAAAAATTACCTTATTCCATGTGTACATTGAGAAGCTGAATTTAGATAATGGGTACTATATTGTCACAGTCTACATGGCACAGATGTTTTTCATATATTTTAAGATGTCTCTTGTAAGAAACACTGTCTGCAGGAGGCCTGCTGAGTGGCAGTTAGAGATCTATTAAACTACCACATCTTAGTGGTGGCATCCTGATGTGGTTCTCCAAGCTAAATAAAACGCAGCAAAAAGATATAAAAAGAAAGAGCACGCCTAGGTAATTGTTACCAGTAGTGAATGTTTGCCACTCAGAGTTCACGAGTGCGGTCAAGGCATCCAAGAGCAGTCCTAAATAAACAGTTATCCCAGCAAGTCAAAATGCATCTTAGATCCTTTCAGTTGCCTTCATCAAGTTTGAGCTGCTCACCAGTTAGTTTAGGAGTAGATACATGAAGTGAAAACCTTTCTGGGACAGGTAGAGAGCACGAGAGAAATAATGCTGATTTGGAGATTTCTCCAGAGTCTGATGGCACTTGGTTTGCTTCTGTGGTTGTATGGCACTGCTACAAGTGTAGTTAGTTTTTTCCACATAAAGATGTTAATGCAGAACCTGCCATTGCTGACACTTTCCGGATGCTGTTTTAGTCATCGGAGAGTTTAAGGTAGCAAGAATTAAGCAACACATCCAAAAACTTATCTTCTAAAAGTTTTCACTCAAACTTTTGAAAACTGAAAGCATACAAAATGCTTATCAAAAAATCAATAGCCAAATTTTTGTTTCAAATCGGTATGTGTTTGTATTTACTGCTGGATATGCTTAAGTTGATGAAACTCATGAGGGCTCTGTAGTGTCTTTCACACAGGTAAGCCTGGTTTATGAGTTGTGGGTCCTCAGCTTCAGTAATAAGGATAGCATTAGATTTTGAGAGTAAAATGATGCATTCCTTCTTTTCTCGCAGGGCATCCTACCAAATGTTTACAAATCAATCTAACAAATCACATGCCCGTACAAAAATGGGGAGAAATATTATTTAAGATCATGAGAAAAGAGGCTAAAGGCGGAAAAAGGAATTTCTAGAAATCACAAGGTTTGTGCTGGACACTTAATAGTGCTTTGTAGTGGAAGAAAATACTTCCAGAAATACTGACTTAAGTTACCTATTTCATGTACCAAAATTACTCTTCTCAGTAAAGGCTGAAATCTAAAGTAGAAATTATGTATTGCAAGAGTTTGGAATGACAGGAATGAGGTTAATCCTATACTTTTACAGTTGCAGGAGATTAAAGGGTGCTGAAATAGAAAGGCAGGTTTAAGTCCAGAGCAATTCTCTATGTTTGCTAAATCTCACCCCTTGTTTTTGAACATTTGCAGTTTCTATACAGAAGTTCTTAAAATACAGAACTCCTGCACTGAGTAGTCTTTGTGTCAGTCAAATGCATCTGTATGAGACTGGAGTAGAGAGGAGTTAAAATGTCTTCATGAATAGAAGCTGGATAGTGTGAAAAATGAGCAGTTTGGCCAAAGCATTTATAGTAATGGAAAATATTTCTATTAAATCATGTTCAAGTCTCGAAAGCCCTGAAGCTGTAGTATTTTTTGTAGTAGAGATTAATAAAATTTTGTGCTAATGTGTCATAAAGAAGAAATGGCTCATTTAGGTACATTATGTTCCTTATCTGACCTACTTATATGCTCTATTTTGCAGTTATAGGCGTCTAACAGACTTGGCAAGTAATGCTACTTCTAATTTTGTGTCTGGTAAGACCTTGGAGGATGGGAAGCTAATAATGGCTAAACAATTTGTAATTCTTTTTTTAAAATTCTATATTCAGAAAAGAAAGCAATATGAAGATAGCTGTTCTTACATAGAGTACTCTTGCTTTTCAGGAGGCATACAAGTATAGGTAAGAGTTTTACTGTGTTTCTCCTGTGGCACAAAGAACTGGCTGGGAGGGGAAGGAGACAGACTTGTAAAAAGGCTATTTCTTAAAATTTTCATTTGTACTTTTTAAAAACAGATACTAAAAGTACCTGAACTATGGAGAAAGTGAAAAACACATACAGCTTGATCTTGGCAGGTTACCTTGTATGGAGGGTCCATTATCCTAAATTCAGCTGCCTCTGTAAAGAAGTGTGACAAAATCATAGCAACCATATGACTCAGATGTTGTGAAAAGCACATGCAAGGAAAACTCATTTGGCTTCAGCACAATAAAAATATGAATAATTCTTTAGCGATGTATGTGACCAGTTTTCAGTGAAGCGTGATCATTTTTTCTCTGCTAGGAAGGTGCCGCTGGGGTCAGACCACAGACCTAGGCAGCTTCTCGGAAATGTGCCTCCAGGGAAAGGAACTTCAACCAAACGCCCAACAAACAACTCCTTCTGGATAGCATTTGCAGTGTAGTACTTAATAATACTAATAATAGTAATAAAAATCTTCCTTGAATAACTGGTGACTTGCCAGCTGGGTGTTTTCCAAAATTCATTAACTTGCTGTTTGCCGAGATTGCCTTGTGCAGGGGGAAAAGAGTGAAATATATCTGCAGAAATGCAGCAGACAGGAATAAAACTTGCAAGTTGGGTTAAGCTTAAATAATAAAACCCTTGTCTCTGGAAAAATATCATGTGAAAGAGCAGAGCTGATGTCTGGCACTGATGGAAGAGGCAACTCTTGTGATTGGCACCTTCTGAGAAGGTGTCTGGTCAGATGCAGATTCCCTGGAGTTTGTAGCCTGAATGGCAGAGCAAAGTGAGACTTAGAGACCTAGCACTTGACAAAATCTTCATTGAAGCTTCATCATTATCTTCTTTGTCCACCCCTCAGCCTCTGTGTCATCACTTTGGTGAGGGGAACCTTGTGAAGACAAGGTTCATCTGTGGAGTTGCAGTCCTGTACCTCAACTGTGCAGAAGGAGGGAGGTCTCCTGTGTTGACTCTGCTATTCCCTGTGTGGCAGAGTGTGTGCACTGAAAGGGAAAGTATTGTGGCCCTGTCACCATCACTCCTATAGAGCTTCTTCCTCTGCATCATGCATTCTGCACAGTAGAGGGGAAAAAAAGTTTTCTCTGAAGAAGTCAAATGGCTTGCAAAAATATTCTTGCAGTTACCTCTCACTTAAAAGGAAAGTGGGAAAATGGGGTAATCATAAGTCTTAAAAGTTTCTTCATACAATAGTCAATTAAAACAATCTTCTTACCAAGCTCCTGAAACCATCTCTGTATGTTCAGCTGGAGTAGAACGGTCTTCCTGAAAAGCTCTCAAAGACATCCCAAGGAAGGGAACTGATTTTCACCTCCCATCACGGCTCTTTTCTGCAGTTTCCACTTTGTTTCCATTCTACTTTTTAGAAGATGTTTTCCTTATCCAAGTTGAAATGTGTGTGCTTGTTTTTACTGGATTGTATTGTGTATTTTCAGGCCGTTTCTTTAACTGATTAGTATGTTCCTGTTCTTCGCAGAGTTTCAGCAGATTTTAAGTCACTCCATTTGGTTTTGTTATCAGATTTGATACTGGTGCTCTTTAATGCATCTTTCAAGTAATGAATGAGAATATTGAGTAGTAGAATCATGAACAGTACCCAAGGGAAATTTGCCTGATTAATAACAAAAAAAGAGATAATAATTAAAAAGAAATATTGCTGATTTACAACCTGGTTTAATTTGCCTGTTGGTTCTAAAGCAGCATAACACCTGGGTCATTTATGGCAGACGCTTGACTAATTCCTCTTGGATATCTCTAGTGCTGTCCAGTCCTCAACACCTGATTGTTGCAACACTTTTCTGTTTCCAGTTTGAGTGTTGGGTTTTGATAGATACTTTCAGAGAATTTTCTTTCAGCCATATTTTTACTCATTCATTCCCTGTTAATTCTCGGATACAATTGTTACTGCAGCCATCTGCAGGCAAATTTCCAAGTATGCCACCTGGATGTTTACAGAGTTAAGCTCATTTACAACTGTCTGATGTTTCTGTCTACTCTCTAACTTTCTGGTTTCTGTGCTACTCTGATCATTTTTGTATTCAGCCATAATAATTTGGTACAGTGTCCATTATTATTCTTACATTATCCAGTTAAGAAATGAAGTCAGAGACCAGTGTTTATCTGTGTTATTTCAGTGGGTGGCAGTTCAGCTGTTGAACTGTGAGCTTTTCCCAGCTTGCCCCTTTAAGTTTTGAACAGGTTTGTTGGTAGCTGCATAGCTGTAGGTATTACTTGACCACACATCTTGAGAGATTTTTTTTTTCTTTGGGAACACCTGTGTGTATTTATAGAACTGACTCTGCATTTTGTTGAAGTAAGTCTTGCTAAGGAAATTAAGGAAAGAATAGAAGTAATTACAAAATATTTGGCACACTTTTTGACAGAAGGTAAAATAAAAATCTTTGGGGGGGGAGAAAAAGGACACCATATTTAATCTGTGTCCAGTTGCTGTGTGATACCAGAATGCTGAATTTAAGAACCATCTGAAAAGTAGACTGAAGTTAACAGGTTAATGAGTCTTTGAAGTGCATTTAGTAAAGAGCTGCCAGGGTGCAAAGATAGATCATAGCCTTCTGCAGTCTCCTCTCTTTGCAAGAGGAGGACCATTTGATGTATTTTATATCCTACCCTGGTTTAGAACCTCTGCTATTCAAACCCTTTGTATCTGTGGTCCAGTGGTACTTTCATGTGTAACACATATGCAGATTTGCCAGTAAGTTTTCAAAAACTCTCCTTAAATGTGCCAGTTTGTCTCCTAATTGTATTAGAAGTATGAAACTTGTAGGTAATCAAACCTGAATTATATCATGATGAAGTTTCTAGGGTTCAGATCACTGAATAATAAAGCAAAACAGGTATTTTTGTCATGTTCCAGGTTTTTTCCTTCATTGTGTGTAGTGATAGAGAGTGAATTGAATGTGGGTTTGGTGCTGGCTTGGTTTTGTTTGTTGGCTGTATGTTGGTTTTTGTTGTGGTTGGTTTTATTGAATTTATGATTTTAAAAATTAAGAATAAAATTATTTTAAAGGCAAGAAAGGAAGAAATAATTCAATTATAGAATGTTTTAAAAAATGTTTACTCTGAGCTTTTTTTTTTTTTTTTTGTGGTTAAGAGTTAAAAATTTGATAGGATACTAGTCTTGCACAGAGGAAACCAGTTGTAGGTACATAGCTTTTTACATACGTTGGAAGAAATAGCAATAAGTCACTTTGTATTCTGGTGCAGATTGGTCAGTGGGGTTTTGCTGTGTTAATGTTCTCTGTGCACCTCTGTGAAAACTTTCCTCTGTGAAAGCTGGTGTGTGGCTGTGCTGACCTCAGCAACAGCAGTGTTTTTACTTTTAGGTTTGATTTGAGCTGTGGGCAACATCATTCTGCTAATCTGTTGGTTTTCAAGTTGTAGTTCTTAACCCCCTTCCTGCCTTTGGACCACAAAGGGCTCCAAGACACGATGACTAAGCAAATTGTATTATTTCAGATGTGGAAATATCTTTGAAATTTCTAAGGGTGTCCGCAGCTTAATTGGGAGTAGCAAAAAAATAAAGAAGGAAGCACAGCAGAATTTATTGTCTTATGATAACTCACTGGCACTTCATTTTATTTTGAAGGTGAAGCTGTTAATGATTAGAGGTGCTTGCTGGGGAAATTATTCTTGAAAGTCTGATTTCTAGACCAGAAGACTCCTCAGATAACTATAAAGCTGTTGCTTTCCTTTACACATCAGAGGGTCTAAGGGATTGTTTGCCAGTAGAGGTTGTATTGGTGCCTGGAAGTTGAAATGGTGACCAAGTGGAAAGAACAAAGGATTTTTACAAATTAAATTTGGACTTAGCTGGATCCCAGCTCCCTTACACTGCTGCTTGTGATTCCCTAAAAGGGAAAACCCTGCTCCAGAAAAATGGTCCAAACTCCACATTTTCAGTGTTGGCTGTCTCACCCTATCTTTACACAATTCTTTCCATGGGATATCTGAATCGTTCAAGTAGTCACGCTGTTTCAATTGCTATCAAAGGGTCTTCAGTTCATGCATAAATCTACTTACTTCCTATTCCTGTACTCCCCAGTCATTTTTTGGAAATGTTTTTTTCCAGAATTGCAGTTACTTTCATTATCTGTGGTTCTGAACTGTACACGGTAATATTTGTCCTTAATCCTGGTTGACTGACCATCTTTGGCTGTTTAAACTTGGCTTGCTTCAAGCAAAACCCCCACACTTCAGTGATTCCAAGAAAAAAGGAACTCAAGCACGAGGTTTCTCCAAAGATTTTGCATATAGCTGATTCACTTAACCTCAGTGATAATAAATTATGGAAAAATTTGGACTCCCTCCATGTATTCACCATATTCTATAATAAAGCTTCTTTTTTTTATCATCTCTGGCAGAGTGTGGAGGAGACGTGTTCAGCCAGCCCAAGTGTGCTGTTGAGCATGTTTGTGGAATGCAAAATACCACCTGATTATTTTGTCTGACTTGTTTCTAATGCCTTAGACTTTTGTGCTATTACAGGAAGGCAGAAAATTTCCTTTTTGAAGAGCAAATACTCTTCTTCAGGAAAAAAAAATAAATCCTAGAATAATCTTGTTACTAGCAGACAAGAGCAATGATGTCTTTGTTAAAGCTTTATTAAAGGAGTTGAGAGAAGTCATCCTAATAGTTTGATGCCATGGGTTGTTTTGGGGCAATGAACAAGGTTCCTAGTGAGGAAATGCAACTCTCCTCTATCACTTTATTATATAATTTTTACCACAGAAACCCTCTTCTCTTCTTGTGCCATGTTGTGATGTCAAACATGTTGTCAGTGCCATAGCATATAAAAGCTGCAAGACTATGGTCTCCATCTTAGATAGTTAATGCAATTGCAATAAACAGTTGAGGTTATGTACAGTGCCATTGGTGCTTTTGCTATCCATTCCTAAGTCTCTGATTTTTACTGTGCAGCTCTCCTACTGTGTCACCTGTTAGTAGCTGGTAGTTCATAGATTGGCTTTAGTTTGTACTTCTCCATGGTTGCAGTTTTTATAATGCTGAATTTTTCTTTTGTTTTAACATTAACCTAATCAGATATGTATTTTCTGAAAAGTGTGTTAAAGTGGCACCCTGTTTTAAGTATTTACAGCTTCTAAATACCCAGCTTGGGTGTCTTACTGAAGGTTTTCATGGCCTCTTATAAGAAATTAATCATCTTCCCTTCAGGCCTTTTGCATAGGTGCACATTTTTCCTTGTATTTCTGCATGCATTAAGGCTCCTGTAGTGTGGCCCCTGTTTTGCAGACAGAAGGGAAGCAAGCTGAGAATCTATAATGAGATGATCAGTGAGGGCACATGCTGGGCTTCATGGGGTTAAGGAGTGGCTGGTGTACCTCAGGCTACTGCTGCACTCCATTGCAGCTGGATTTGTGGAGTTGGTGAATGTATTTTACTTAGTGTATGGTATGGATCACGCAGCAAAGGGTTTTGCTTTTATTTCTGAAAACAAATTCTCAACTGAAACTTGAACCCTAAAGAATTCAAGCTGTTAGATTGATGTGGCAAGCTGCTGAGATTGACTCTGGCTCGTGTGCCTGAGTAGCAGAAGGAGGAGCTGTGGCATGAGACGGGAGCAAGCTCTGCACGTGGAGTTTGGGGCAGTGTAAGGGTGTGGGGGCTCTATGCAGCTTTCCATTCTCTGCTGATTGTGAGTTATTCTGACCAAGTTTCAAATTGTTACTCTCCTTCTTCACTTGTGTTTGCCTGGCAATTCATTTTTATCACTTCCTAGCTTCTGAATTGGAGCAAGCAACTGCCATGAAAGCGACTTTTATAAAATGGCCCCATAAATTCTACTATTGTCTTTTAAGTGGATACAGTAGTAGCTAGACTGTGCTTTGAAAAAGCATTTTCATTACAGAAATCAAATATACAAGGCTTATATTCGAAGATAGAGGTATTTCCATGTTGTTTTGATAATTTAAAAATTTCCAAGGACTGAGAATGCAGTCTCCATACTAAGAACATGTATTACTAATACAGAGAGGGAAAATCAGTTGTAAGCTCTTTAATTTTAAGGAATATCTCAAAAATGTTTCTGTGATGTAACTCTGACACTCTTGATGCTGTGCTATAAGATGCTATGTAAGCTCTTGACTAGTAATTCAAGTCCTTCTCTACTGTGAAATTGGCTGTGATAGGTGATTGGTAAAGATAGATATTAGTATATGTAACACACATAATTAATATTTAGGTGAGCATAAAATTGCATTTGTTTTGGGAAGACAAGAAAAAAACCCTGTTACTCCTGTAACCACTTTAATACCAATTATGAAACTTAAAGTTTTGCTAATTAAAAAAAATAATTAGTAGTTTTCATCTGATGTTTAACTTCGCTAGTGTATTAACTTGTTTAGACAACAAAAGTCACTCTTTTGTTAGATATCGAAATGAAACAATTTTCCTGACGCAATGAGTAAACTGTAAGAAATGTTTTTATCAATAAGTGTCAATCTTTCTGCCTGCCTAATTGCAGGGAGTAGAAAGCTGCTGTGAACAGCCTGGTTCTGCAGGAAAGGTAAACCCTGAATGAGCAGCTTTCCTTGCTCTCATCCCAGGTTAAGTAGAAATGATTCTTTTCAAGTCTGTGTCACTGTGTGTGGAGTAGCTACTTTAACAGAAAACCAGATTGCCAACTCTTTTAGCAGTCTGGGAGCTGAATTTCTTCCATGGCAATTAGAATCGTATCAGAGGGACGAATAAAAAAATATTCTGAATGTAGAGCATGAGCCATATTATCTATGGCATTAAATTAAATCACTGGATTGTTTAAAGAGTGGGTATTTGTGTCAAATGTATAGAGAGATGAGTTTCTAGTAAAGATGATTGGTGATTTCAGATTACAATTAAAAAGTTCCTGTTCAGGCTTTTGTAGTTTCACAAACTCTTCCAAGATCAAGGTTATAATCTGTAAAAGAACATGTTTGGGCTATTGGGACTTCCCTTTAGATGAGCTGGAAGCCTTTCGGCTGAAGTTTTCACGGCTTTGGAACATATGCTGGAAAACCAGAGGAAAAGCAGAAAGCAAAATACTTCTGAGAAATAATCCCAGCTACTTGTTGTACATAGAAATTGATCATGCAGCTTGCAGCAGTGGTGCTCTGCAGGCTCGCTCTCCCTGTGGTGGTGTGGTCCAGGTGGTGGCTGCCTCTCCCAAGAGTTCAGCAAGGGAATTGTGGCCCTTCCATTTCCAGCCCCCTGCTTTTCCTGCTGAAACCAGCCCCCAGCACTGGTGTGGGTGCTACTGAGTGTTCCACACTAAAGGTTCACCTCCTTGTTCTGTAACTGTAACACTCAGACACCAATAGCTCTTTCCTGCTTCCTGGGTCCAGAAACCTCTGGGAGGGGGGTTTTGGCACTTGGAAAAATTAGGGCTTTGGCCAGACTGTAAAGAGAAAAGCCCTCTGGTTCTGAAATATGCTTTATCCCACTAGCATATGTTTCTGTTGCCTGTTCAACACCCCAGGAGCTCATGAGCAGGGCAAGCTTCTTAAAGTCATCTTCCGTGTGACTTCAGGATGTCTAGTAGGTACCTGTAAAAATAATTCTCATACCTCATACTGATGTAAGGTTAGAGCAAAGGTATATTTTCTATGTTTGGTAGGAGGATGACTGAGAGCAAAGGCATGTATGACCCAGGGGGAAATTTTAGGCTTGCTGCAAGGTCTCTTTATCTGCTGGAAGGTGTTGGAAACACACGTGATTAATACTTTTGGAGAAGGGTTCAGGGAGGACGGTAACGGAGGGCAGCCTATGTGTGTGGGGCAGTGTGTAGTTTATGCATCAGTGTGTGTTTGTAAGGAAGTCTAGAATTGTTGGCTTTTTTTATTGTAGCTAAGAAGAGTGCACTTGTTTAGAAGCTTTTTTCTTTTTTCCCTGAAGCTTTTTGTCTGAATTTAATGAACGTCTTGAAAAGGCAGGTGCAATTACATCAGAATACAACTCCCAGTCAATCAATATATTTAGGAGAGAAAATGGAAGTTGGAAAAAATACAGTTAGAAGAGAGAGAAGTGAATGCTTGTCAGTTCCATCAGACCAAAATTTGTTAGAGTCCTTTGATACTTGATTATTTAAGAAAACCTTTTGAGGTTAACCATTCTCACTTGCTTAAAGTGTACAAGGATGCAGCTGGCAATTTTTTATCATACGAATAGTTGAATACTGATTGATTAATTTAAGTAGCCTTGGGCCATGTTTTTAGGGTTTTTTTTTGTAAAATGATAATGTTTTTCTAATCCTGTACTACAAATGTAGTCAAATTATTTGCTAATCAAAAATTAAAGCAGAGGGAATTTATTTTCCTAGAATTATTTGACACCACAAAACTAGTGGGATAGAGATGCACTGATTGCATTGGAAAGTTTGGAAGTTACATTGGATGGCTTTTGTTTATTTCCATCCTTCTTGTTTTTGTAGGAAATTCCACTTACCTGGATGACCATGGACCACCACCTCAAAAGGTAAGCTGCTGTTACTTTGTATTTGCTTTATCCGTACTTTTTTGGCTTTTGTTTTTGGCTCATTGTATGTTTAGTCATGTGCCAAGCAACTCTGCTGAGTTTACATCAATAGCACAAGGCCTTTCCAACTTTAACCCCCCCCAAGTGTTCTCAGATGTTTGTAAGTGACTTGGGTTAAAACACGCTGTGATTAAGCTAATGGAATTTTTATCAAGCAGAGGCAGGGATTTAGTGGTTTTGTCTATCAGCACTTTCATGCAAAAAACCAAGACACTGCAATTGGAACTCATCTGGCAGGTGAAGATGGCCTTTGGCTGGCAGCATTTTCTGGAGCATGGCACAAACACTATACTTGAAGCAGGTCAGTAGGATAAATTAATGAATGTGAGTAACGATCCCTTTTTTAGGAATAATGTTCACTGCTCCTATCATATGGGACTGTGCTGCATAAGCTTTTCCTTCACATCATCATGGCACCTCATGAGATTTCAGGTTAGGAAGGGCATCATGATAGTTTCTTCAAGAGGAAAAAAGTGCAAGTAGGCATTTAGGGTCTCCTGTTCTGTTTTTGTTTGTTTTACCTTGGATTGGTTTGTTCTAAGCACGATTTGGTACTATATTGTGCCTGTCTTTGCAGCCTGTTAGAGCTCCTCTTGCATAGTACAGACATGTACTAAAAGGACAGATTATTTCACTGATGTGACCCACCATGGATTGTAGCTCAGCAGGTGTCAGTGAGTAGTTGGAGAGGGGGTGGGTGTGAATACCTCTGGTGGTAGCCCTCCCTCTTCTCTGTTTGGCTGACCATGAAGTCACATGCTGAGCCACAGGTCTTGGGATGAAATGATCAACCACATGTGCACCTGTGTGGTGAAACAGTTGGCTTCTGGTCAGCAGAAGGAGGATAATGTGGAAAGCAATTTCATTTTGCTTTGTTATTAGTGAAAACAGACAGTAATCTGGGTTTCTTCACCTTTTTGCTGTGTAACAAAATCTGCAATTTTCAGCTGGTATGTGAGTATTTGTACATTGTTAAAGTTGATGGCTCACTTGGAGGAATGATGTACATTTGATTTTCTTCCTGTCAACACAAATTACTCCATTACAAAAGCAAATGGATGTAGACAGAAGTGACAAAATCAACCTCTTACGTTTATCATTGCAAACTGAGATCATGCTTACATTAGCATTCAGAAATGCCAAGCTATTCTACTAAGGAAAAGGCTTTCGTCTAGATAAGGGTTTTTAACCTTGAAAATTTAATTCAGATTTTGGTACTTTTCAGAATTTTTTTACTTACCAATTAATGGTTCTGGGGTGGGATCCATATTCCAATGGGCAGTAGCAATTGGAGAGATTTATGCAACCCAGACACTATTCTGTTTACATTGTGAAAATATCTTTTGCCTGTCTAAACATGTAATTTTGGGCTATGTTCACACAGCCTCATCCAGCTGCTGCTCAGTTGTCTGTGGAAAGGCCAGCTGAATAGATAACTACATGATTGATTGGTTGGGTGGGTACTCTTTGATTAGCTGCCTACAGTCAGTAAAGTTTGTAGGCTTCCTCTCTAATCATCCTCGCTCCTGAAAGCTTGGTGAAAAGCTCAGCAGAGTAACGGGCTATATAGCCTTGTGTAAGTTAGAAGTATTTTGCTCTTTGAAGTATTCGCCTGTGTTTCAAAAACTTTGACAAAATATGCATCATTTTGATCCCTTGGACAAACTTGCTTATTCCTTAGTGGTTTGAGTTTTTTGTTTTGTTTTTTATTCCTTTAATCAAAACATGGGTGGGGATTGATAGATCCCCAGATAATTCCTTCTATTTGCTTGGGGTCATGTTTTAAACCAAGATGTTCTTGCTTTGTAAATCTCATGCATTGCAATTTTGGCTAAGTGCAGTTATTTACCCTCTTACAGCTTCATATCTGAACTGTGAACTCTGCAGATGTGAGTGAAATTCACTGTAATTGTCATTCTCTTTCAAGTAGCCTCCATTCACATGATTTGATAGGTAGGTGCCTTCATTTAAACTAACAGATGGTTAAGGTCTATGCGTGCTTTAATACAACATATAAAAAAGTGCCAGAAAAATCAATCTTGACTCCAACATTTAAAATATTTCATTACAAAAAGTTAGAAAGCTAGAAGCGGAGATAATGAACGACAATGCATTGCCTGAGGCTCAAGTGACTGGTAGCTAATATGGGCAGTGTGTAGTTAGCTGTAGGGACAGGCCACCAGCAGTTGATACATGCTGGACCGTAGCTGCTTTGCAGAGTACATTCCAGTGTTTGTAGGAAATCGTATTAGTTTTGGCTCTTTGTCATGGCTAGGTGCCAGAGCTTAGGACTTTTTTAAATATCGTTGTGGGTTTGTTTTTTTTTCCCAGTGGAAGAACTGAAAATAGCACTTGTTCTCTGAATAAGGAATTAGCATCATCACATTTCAGGAGATCAGGGTACTGGTCTGTTTTTTCAAATAAAGGTGGCAGCAGCAATTTTCTCAGCGCAAGCAAAGAATGAAAGCCTGGCTCACTTCTGTACCTAAACATTGCTGGTGTGGTTCTGATTCTTCCTTGGAGACCAAGTGAGCCATCTTTTAAGGTGTTCCCCCAGTAAAGGTTTAATTGGTTGTTGAAGATTAGCAGTGGTTACCCTTGCCAGTGATACAAAGGTAATGTGTCCAGATGTGGTGGTTTGACCCTGGCTGGAGGCCACCAAAACCTCTCTATCTCTCCCATTCTCAACTAGACAGGAGAGAGAAAACATAGCAGAAGACAAGATCAAGAGATAATGACAAGCAGAGATCACTCACCAATTATAATCACAGGCAAAACAGATTCAACTTGGAGAAATTAACTGAATTTACTGCCAATCAAAATCAGACTAGGATAATGAGACGTAAAACAAATCTTAAAACGCCTTTCCCCACCTCGTCTTCCTTTCAAGCTTAACTTAATTCCCAATTCTCTACCTCCTCCCCACCAGCAGCACAGAGAAATAGGGATTGGGCATTAGTCATCACATTGTTTCTGTCTCTGCTTCTCCTCAGGGAGAGGAGGCCTTCCCCCTCTCCAGTGAAAGATCTCTTCCATGGGAGATGGTTCTCCACGAACTTATCAGAGTGAGTCCTTGCCATAGGCTTCAGTTCTTCATGAGCTGCTTGAATGCAGATTCCTTCCCCAGGGTGCAGTTCTTAGGAGCAGACTGATTCAGCCAGCATGGTTCCCCCATGGAGTCACTAAGTCCTGCTGAGAAATCTGCTCTAGTGTGGGCTCTTCTTGCCATGGATCAGCATGTCCTTCCAGGAGCCTGCTCCTCCAAGGGCTACGGGTGAATCTGTGCTCCTCTGTGAACCTTCATGGCCTGCAGGGGCACACTGGTTCGTTCACTATGGCCTTTGCAATGGACTGCAGGAGAATCTCATCTTGGTCACCTGGAGCACCTCCTACCCTTCTTTCTTCACTCACCTGGGTGTGAGTTAAGGGATGTTCTTCCTGTCACATATTCTCATGCCTCTTTTCTCTGGCCACTTTTTTTTTTACTTTCATGCAATATCATTTCTTCCTTCTTAAAAATATGTTATCTCAGAGGCAGTACTGTCATTCCTGATTGGCTTGGCCTTGGCCAGCAGTGGGTCTGTCTAGGAGCCAGCTGGTGTTGGTTTTGTTGGGCATGGGGGAAGCTTCTGGCAGCTTCTCACAGAAGCCACTCCTGCAGTCCCATACGCAGTAGCAGAACCTTGCCATGTAAACCCCATACACAGGAATAGGCCACTCTTCTGTGGTCCTTAGGCACCAAAGACTTCACAAGATTGACTAATCCTGGATTTTTCATGAGTTGTGAGACAGATCTGTGTGTGTTTCTCTGCAGGTAGATGCAACCTCCAGTAGCCCTATGGTGTTTTTGGTGTTAGTATCTGACAGATAAAAAGGAGTACAGTTGAGCAGAACAACCACTGCTGGTGATTCTACACTGCCAGTGAAAGTTGACTCTTTTCTATCTCACTACACCCTGATTTTTTTAAAAAAAATAAGCATCTGAAAACGTAAATTTTAAAAGATTTGCAAAGTGATCATTTGTTTATCCTTTTTCTGTAGATTGGAGTTTAAGTGATGCCTTTAAGATGATGCTAGTTTGGTTTTTACAAACACCTTTGAAATGGATGTTCATTAATGACTGATGGTATTCACTGGATGTATTTTATGTCTGAGCATTTCTGCGAATAAAGTTGGATGTATTTTGTTCCAGTATTTGGAGCAGCTATTTCATTATCAAATCTACCCAAGATTTTTTTGTTCTATCCAAGATGGTGAAACTGGCCTTGGAGAACAGATGATACAAACTTTATCAGACCTACTGTTGTTCTTGATTGAAAGCTTTTCCCTGAGAACTTGGCAAGAGCATCAAGATATGTCTCTCTTTCAGTAGAGATGACATATATATTTGTGAGGGAGCTGTGCACATAGCGTACAGATAAATTACACTGAAGTAATCTATTCACCTTTTCTTTATGGTTTTCCCTTGGGATGCCTGTAATGGACCCAGTGTCTTTTGGCAGCTGTTTAGGTGTCAGCAAGGCACTATGTTTAGCGTGTGTGACAGTGCTTCAAAACTTTAAATTAATATAGAAATGGATGGGAGTCAGGATCAGGTCAAAATTAATTGAAATAAGAGGCATACACCAAATAAATTTGATCTGATTTTATTGATTTAAAACTGGAAAGCTTTCTTTCAGTTCTTAGCTAGTAATTATGGAGTAAGACTACCAGAGCATAATAGAATCATTTGGAAAAGACCTCTAAGATCTTTGGGTCCAATCCTTAACTTAGCCAACACCATGTTCATCACTCTTTGAAAAGGCAGCAGAATCTTTGAGTGGCCTTTGGTGAGCACATACTGTACTCAGTCCTAGTCACTCTCCATTGTCAACTAGATTATTTATTTCTTTTATTTGAGTTTAAATCCTTCTAAAGGATAGTTTCAGCATTGTCCCCTTTACACTGAGTTTTTATGTTCATCATGTTTATGCCAGTTTAATTTTTTATAGTATTTTAATAGCAGCATTAAGATAAATATTTTGTTTTGATTATTTATTTTTATTGCATACTTCATGTTTCATTTGAACTAGTGTTCTAGTTCTAGCCATCCCTTATGAGAACATGTTTTTAACCCTTCAGCCCTCTACAGTTTTAAGTGATTGATTTGTTAGGGATTAAGTGCTTCATTTAAAGCCAACCAACAAACAAAACCAATTTAAAAACAAGCCAACAAACCTCACAACAGTTAGAAGCAAGTAAGATTTGTTTTCTTAAGTATATGCTCACTAGGGATTTTAAGAGCATGAATATTGGTGTGTTTTTTTTTTTTTATAGAGGTGAAACTGTCTGTTTAGCTTGAATTGAAAAATGGGCAGATAATGTTTAATCCTTCCAGGGCAGGTTGGGGAAGGTTTCAATGATTTTAGAATATTCTATCCTGCTTATAAAATGAAGAGTTGAGATTATTGTGCAGTGTACAAATTTTCAGCTAGCAAAAATCGTCAGAATTTAGCAAGACTAAAATAGAGTAATTTCCTATGGTTACCAGATTTAGTACCTGGCTGATAAAATACTAAGAGAGAATTCACTAAGTGACTTAACCACAAAGATCCCTTTTATAGTTTGGAGCACTGTTTTACAGTAAAACTGAGCTTTTAGGCCTTGTACAGTCAATAAAATACTATGACTTAAAAAAACCATAAAGCATTTCTCCACTTCCCTCAGTTTACTAGAAGCAATGTGTTGTGGTTTAACCCAGCCAGCAACCAAGTCCCACACAGCCACTCACACTCCCACCAGTGGGACTGGGGAGAAAATTCAAAGGGTAAAAGGTAGAAAACTCATGAGCTGAGATAAAGACAGTTTAATAGGGAAATCAAAAGACACACACAAGCAAACCAAAACAAGGAATTAATTCACTGCCTGCCATGGCTCTGTGTAAGGCCTGCTCAGCAATAACAAAAAAATCTCTATATTACAACAGAATATCTCTATATTTGTGCCACGTTCAGCACAAATCCAAAACAGCTGCATAATAGCCACTGTAAAGAAAATTAACTCTAGCTAAAACCAGCAGACAGTGTAAAATCTTTGTAGAATAATTGGTTTATGTGCTTTGGTTTACTGTCTTACAACAGTATATCAGGGGAAGAAAAATCCGGATTTTCCCATTGTCTGTCATTCATAATTCTTTGCTATCTTGCTGAAGCAGGTGGTAAATGATATAGCACAATAGTAGTATGGAGATCTATTCAAAAGCTAGAATTGAATCTCTGCTATAAAGTGTGAAGTGGACCATAAAAATATATGAATTGTACTGGAGCACTAACTTGTTTGTTTTGTTCATTTTAATTTATTGCTCAAGAATCTTAATGATAAAACAATCCATGATTTATCAAAATAGAGATGATTACTTGCTTTTTAATACTCCATCAGTTTATAGTATATCAGAAAGTTGTTGATATGGGGAGGCTGACTGATTTGTAAATGGAAGTACAGAGAGACATGGGAAATTAAAGCCAGATTGCCTGTCACAAGAAGATAAATCTAAGTGGGATACTGTGCATGCTGATGTCCTGCAGAAATTTAAACAGTAGAGAGCTGGATTTTTAATAAGCCTGGCATTTGCAGCCTTTAAATTTTGAAAGACTTAGAGAGACAGCAGGTATGCAGGTTTTGTGACTACTATGGTAGTCTGTAGTTTTCATCTGTGCAGATTATTACAAGCACAAGAATACCTCCTTAGAGATTACGGTTTTAGATTTACAGTATTCCTTCTTTTCCTTCTTTCCATGATAGGAAGGTATTCATAAACTAGCATAGCATATGAGAAGGTCATAACCACCTTTATTATCTTTTTATTAGGAAGTGCTAGATTGTAATATCAAAGTTGAATTGCAGCTGGGTTTGGATGATCTAAACCTTCAGTGAAAAAAACAAAACTCTGCCTTGTTTGCATAGGAGTGACACGATGGAGTATCTTTTGAAAGTGACAAATTGATTTGGTTAATCTTGCTAAGGCTTGAGACTCCATTGAGTATCACTCAGATTTCTACCACCAGTCTTATATTTGTTAATGGTATTCTTAAATCCTGAACTGAAAGGATTTTCTTAACTCTGATGTTGGAAGGGAAAAAACAATCCGATACTTGGGATGCTGGGGAGTCTTAAAAAACTAAAAAAAAACCACCAGATATGAATTCTAATATAATTTTTAAAGCCTCATGATTTTGAAGATGAGCTGGTAGTCTTCTACTCAGTCTTTAAGGAAAGATCAAATTTAGTTCAGGAAACCATAAATAGCAGTGAAATACTCTGATAAGGGCTGTGAGCTTTAATCAGACAGGAGATTGTGAACATGCCTACACATGGTCAGAAGTAGAGTCAAAACATCAGACAAAGAGGACAGGGCTTCATGACTGGGCTGAGGAAGTCAGAGTGAGTACAGTGTATCATGGTGGGGCAAGTGTGCTTATGAAAAGGTAGTTCTCAAGACAGCACCTACAGGATCCTGATGTCCTGGGAAAGTGTGCAGGCCTTTGTTGCACTTCTGGGAATTTTCAGTAGATGCAAGGAGAAGCTCCCTCCATTGAAATGGAAAGGAGTCATGCCCTGGTCAGCAGGAATGAGTTTTGAATGAATTGGTTTGCCTTTGAGCAAGTCAGATTAATAATTTCAAAGTGCAGAAGAGTGAAATGGGAGCACTTGATGCTGGGCTTCCTCTGTTATTGACTCTGTGTCGTCTTCAACACAAGATCCATTTGTGACTTGAGACATGGATTGTGGTCTGTGAGAGAAAGTATTTTGGGCCTTGGAGTAATTTTAGTGCTGAGCTCTGGTTCTACTGGAAGAGTTGGCTAGCAGCATGTCCTCACTGCAGGTGCTTCTTGGTGGTGTTCCTTCCAGATAAAGAGACCATGCCATGATTTGAATCTGTTACCTGCAGGAACTGTGATGGAGCTCCCTTTGAGTTCCTGTGAACATCTAGAGCAAGAGCAACCTCAGAGGCAGCTCATTGGTAATGAGCATGTGAGTTACAGTCCAGCAGAACTGGCCTGTTTTACAAAATTAAAATCCAGTTATGGCCATAAATAACCTTTCCTTCATGCTGTGATTGACTTATGGAGTGTCTGTGCAAAGTACAATGGAAAGGACAAGCACACTGGAGACTATAAAATAGAACGTGGAGTTGCTGAAAGGAAGCCTAAAGTAAAGGGCAAGCTGAAATGCAGCATGACAGGTCCTTGGCAATGGTGAGACTGAGTTGCTGCATTAGCTGCAGCCCAATCAATAGTCAACCACAACAGCTACCAAAGAGTTAAACCTTAATGTGAAGAAAGACAAGTGCATACAGAGGAGTAAATTATTCAGTCTACTGCTCACCACATTCAAATCCAATATTATTGGCTCCCAGGGTGAATTTGTGAATATTGCATTGAAAAGATAGAAAAAACCATAAGGTAGTGAGGTTACTTAAGGGAATGCCAGTGCTGTGAAGTGTTATAAAAAGTTTTAAAACCAAGTTTAGTTACTTAATATCTCTCATTTTGCAAGTATCCAATGTAAACATGTGGGTTGGATGTGATAGGATTTACTACTTAAACAGAGAATAACTGTGCCAGTGTGTTCTGAGCACATCACAGAAAGTACAAAACCCTGGGCTCTGAAGGAAAACTGGTAGTTTTAAATTTTACTGTTCCAAGATACATATAACATGATGCTGCTCTGGAGTTAAAATCAATCTTGCACAAATTCTGCAGCTTAACGGGTTTTTGATACTACATGTTAAATCTTCAAGTGGAAAATGGGGTAATTAAAGTGACACTAAAAATCTTAATCTACCTGAACTCATGCTAGTTCTCTCAACAAATACCAGTATCAGTGAACTTTGTTCTTAGATAATTAATTTCCTTTATCATCTTATGAGGGAGGTGCTTACCAGAAAGATAACTTCCACAATGTGATTAACTTAAAAAGAGATAAATATACTGCTTTTCATAAGAAAGCTAATGAAGGTCTTCCAGTTATTTTTCTGTCGTAATCTGCATGCACTTATGTAGTAAAGAAGAAAAAGAGCAGCAGCTTTGTTCTGCATCCTGCTCTATAGTAGTGGCAATACCGTATTCTTTGATTCTTCTAAATTCTCTCCTGACATGTCTTAAAAAGAGATGTCTCCAAGACATAGACAGTAACTGTTCAGTTCTTCTTGGCACTGGGAGATAAGATAAAGCACTGTATCTGATTTTGGCCCCAAAAGAGGCCAACAAGTTGCAAACTGCTGAGAAAAGCAAGAAGAATGAAGAAGAGGTTGAAAAGTCTGCTGTTAAAGGCCAAAAGCAAAAGGTTTTATTAATCTAGAGGTGGCAGTTGTACACCATCCCAAAGCAATTACCTATTTGGTAAGGTGATTCCCTGTCACCTGCTTCATCCCTGAAAGGAGCTGGAACTGAGCTGCCATCACTTAAGTACCAGTGAGTATTGCTGAGTGATGAAAGCCAGGAGTGCCACTCACACTCCAGAGCTGCCTAATATCAGTGAGTACCCAAAAGTGCTGAGTGAGCAAGAGCATGTGCTCTCTACCAACTTGTTTGACTTTGTATACATGTTTGAATGTTGCTGTAACTTCCCATGCCTGAAATAAACCTGGTTCTGCACTCACTCCCTGTGGTGTGGGGAGTCTTGTGCAGCAGACTGAAGGCACAGATGTTTTGCTCTGCTGCAACCTGCTGTTGTAGACAAGTAAATCAGGTGTGAGGTATAAGATGAGCAAACCCTAATGCATTGACAGGATGCACCCAAAACCTTGAATATTAAAAATGGATCTTTGACCTTTTCTTTGTAACTTTCCCAGATTGTTACTGATGTTATCATTGTGTCTATAGTCACAGTATCTTGTAACAGGACCTGATCAGAGACTTAATGGGGATACTTTACTATGCTTTGGACTTAGATCTTTTTAGATTTGTAAGTGTGCAGAGCTTCTTCACAGAAAAATTACTGCAAGTTTTGATTTTGGCTACACAGATCTGTTTTGTAGGACACATCAGGGACCATAGGCTTTGGCAGACACTTCATAGTAATGCTTTTCTTTAGTCTTAATAAATTCGAGGACTGTCTACAACCAAGTTTCCTTTTGCTGCTGGTGCTCCATGCTTATGTTTTTAATTTAGCTTGGTGCTTAGGGACGTTGAACTATTAGAGAGCACATTTTAACTTAGTCTTCCAAATATCTCATCTGTCTAACAGATGAAATGCATTGTTTGTCATGGGGGGGGAAGAAGTCACCTTTTTTCAATTAAATTAGTTTCTTAATGAAAATGCAACAGAGGAATATCCTGTTTCTTCTTCTGCCTTATTTTCAATGCTCTGCTGCAGCTATATGGCATTTAAACTTTGAAAACAAACAAATTTCATCTTTACTTTCTTTTGTGGTTTCTGGTGTATTTTCAGTGACCCATAGAAGTGACCATGCTGTCTGGTCTGCTTTAGAGTTGATTAATTCAAAAAGCTTGTCTCTGTCCAGCATCACAATACTTTACAGGTGAATGTTTATATAACTGGAAATGTGTAGTTTAGATGGAAGGAGCATTCTAGCTAGTAGTTTATTTTGTTTACTCTTTTGTTCATTCTTCAGTCATGTTTTCTGCTGACATAACTTTGTATTACCAACTCTTATTGTGATTACTTTAAAAGTGAGCAAGTTGATGCTTGTATGGAATGAGATTTTTGAGCATCAATTCCTGAACTTAATTTTGGAAGGCTATCTATTAGTGAGTTTGTCTTTAAAGGCTTGTGAAAAACTTCAGTTAAAAAGAATATCCAGTGTATCTAAGAAGATCTCAAAGCTGAATTATCTGATCTGTGTTGATGAAATCCACAATCTGAGTCCAGATATTCTCTGGAAATGGTAGAAGATGAACTAAAAATTAAATGCATGGTGGGTAAAAAAATTCTGGAATGAGTTGTGTAAAAAAAATTCTTTAGGCAGCATGGAAGGATGTGCCTGCTAACATGCAATATATTTTTGGGAACACTGGAGAAAGAAGAGAGACACCGGAGAGGAATGGACTGCTGACAGCTCCCAGGTTTGTAGTTACCTTAGGAGTATCATTCTCCTCTCATGAGTCAAATGGGCCATTCCTTTGACCAATTAAGCTATTTTTTAAATTCTAATAATTCTTTATCAGTTGGACGGGAAAAGAAGAGGTTGGACTGGGAAGGTGTGATGCAGTATAAAGATTGGCCAGCCAATGTTTCATTGTTTCCACAATCTTACCAGTGCATTCTGTGTTGGTTGGCCTTATTCACCTGCTAAACATGGAGCACTGCCTTACCATAGATTAGTGTCTGCTCAGAAAGGAGGAGCCAGTTCTGACATCTGCTTCTGGCTTTAGTTGTGTGTAAGGACACGGATCACTTACATGCAGAAGGTGTGACTATAATGGATTGCTTTCTGAAAAAATGTCTCTGACTCATGTAACACCTGGACAGCTTGTATCTGGATTGGGAGATTTTTGACAAATGGGCAAATTTGCACTGGGATTCTCAGTAAAAGTGGAATTATTTAGGCCTATGAGTGAATCCTTACATCATTGACATTGCAAGTAATTATCCAGCCTATTTTTTTTTTTCTTAATGATGCAAAGCTTTATCTGTAGACAAAGCAAGCACTGAAGGTGAAAGCCTGAGCTTTTGTCTGGTTATCTGTTGAATGGCTCCCTTTCTGAGACTGGCAGACCTCTTTGCAGAGATATTGACAGTCATTTTCTGTAATGCAAGTCCATTTGGGATTAAACTTGCTTTTTCTTCTTGATTTCATTTCACAATGGTTCTTCACATTTTCTCTAACTGTGAAACAAAAGAAAAAAAATCTGTTTGAACTGGTAAGTAAATTGTCACGTAACTTTCCAAACCTTTGAAGAGAGCTGTTGTAATTATACTGTGGGTCTTACTATTTATTGCTGTAAGAGTTAATTTGTGTAATTCCAAAGTGAATTATGTGTTTGAATTGTTTATATTACCTCTGGGCATTGATGCAGTGCTCAGTAAAGTCACTCTGCAATTATTTTGCAGTTGTGTATATTGTTACATGAATATCAAGTTGCCAGAGCATCATCTCAGCAGTTAGTCAGTCTACATGATACCTACTCTTAGGTAGTAAGTAATAATAAAATGTAATCCAATTAGCATTTTGTAAGTGTCTAACTGCTGTTTTTCACTTGCTTCTCCTAATACAATAGGAGCCTTCTTTTCAAGTGCCTTCTCTGCCACATCCTTTGTGTTGTCTGAGTGTCTTGTGAGTATCATGAGGGAGAAAACAAAGTTCCTGTCTGGAGAAGCTTTCCATTTCTTGCATTTTTAGTTTTGCCTGATACAAACTCATGTTTCTGGATGAGGTATTTCTTCTCCTCAGAAATAACTTTGACATTTTCTAAATGCAGAAAGCAGATTTGCAGCATCCTAAGGGAGCTGGTCACGTTAAACAAATAGTTGCTTGTACACCAAAAGCCTGTGTACTGCATGGCTTTGTGCACTGGACACACCCTTTGGGGCATTTGGGGTGATAAGTGCAATGGTGACGTAAATGGATGAAACATGAGCAGAGCTTCAGGAGTGCACCCCAGAAAGCCAGCCACACTCAGCAGTGCTGCAAGGGAAGTTTTGGTTACCACTCAAGATTGTTCTTCTGAAGTGAGCTTTGAGCTGTGGTGTTTATCTTGAATCTTGTCTGATTAGACCTAAGTGCATTCACAATGTACTGAAATAAGGCATTGATATATTGGTCTCCTTTAAACTAAACAAGTGTCTGAAAATAATAGTCCTGTATTTCCTTCTCCTTTGTCTGCAGTATTTGCTGTGGTTTCTTTTTAGGGATTACTATGGTTATTGTTTGTATGCAGAACAGAATTGTGCTACCTAGGAAGGTGAGTTTCAGAAACAAATGTGAGAACTGGTAACTACTGTCAGTTTTTCAAGCTGACAAAGTTGTTTTCACTTAGAATAGAGAATTTACAAAGGCCTCCTTTAATTTTATCTAGTTTTTAAAGAATTGTATTTATAAGATTCACCCAAAGTTATTGGATAATCCAGTCAAGGATTTAATTAGAACTTGAGTGTAATCTGTATGCAGTAAAATTGCACTTGACTGAAGTACCAATAAAGAAAAAAATTTGCTCACTCTCTTGCCTAGTCCAAACTGATAGGAAAATCAAAGCAGTTAATACTTATGATGCATTTAAAAATATTTCTAACTTTACAAACTCTCATCATTAATCTAATTTCTGGGATGCTAGGCAAACATACAGTGTAGATGTTCTTGCTCCTTCACTGACACTTGTCAGCATCTACTTATCATTTCTCTTGAAGGCTTTCACTTACTTACACAGCAAAGTATTCCAGAAGCATATGTCTGAGCAGAGGAGTAATTCCCAATCCACACGTTGCAGGGATGTGACAAGTAGTAGTTTTAGTGTTTGTTTTGCAAAGAACTGAACCAAAAAGGGGGCAATCCAGAATAGGGCTCAAGTTCTTTTCCATTATGGTGTGATAATCAGCATAATAAAATGTGTTTAAATGTTAACCTTTCAGATAGCATTAACAGTAGTTTTGGGAAAGGTTAGCTCCAGCTGTAGTACAGAGATGTTAAATTCATCACCGTTGGAGTTCTCTAATAATTGAGGCTGAAACTTTGCATTTCATAGGAAGCAAGGCTTCTGAAGGAAAGATTGATCAAGAAATATGGGAACTGTATTTCTCATAGAAAAGTCTATAAAAATGTTACAAAACAGTAAGATTTAGTGTTTGTGTGGTGTTTCTTTGAGCCTTGAGAGGCCCTTCTTTGTTTGCTGAATCAGCAGATGCAATGTCCTGCAACTTGAAAGTTTAACTGAGGCCATGATCACCCAATATCTACTCCTTCCCAAGGTAATTTGGGGAAAATGGCCTCCACATTTGTGTTGCAGTACAGGATATCCTAAGCATTGCAACCAATAACAGCAGTAATGTTCATTTGGTCATGAAATGTAACAGTGAGAGCCAAGTGCCAGTAGGTTCCCATTAAATATAAGGGAATACAGATGTTTTCTTTTTTTTTTTCTTTCTAGTTAGCAGGTCTCTTTGAAAGCAGTCTGAAAGGTTGCCTGACAAATAGTTTTGCTTCCCTGATGATCTATTAGCAGTTCAAATGCAGTGAAGAAGTACTCTGCTCTGAAAGTGCCATATGCCTCATCTGACTGCTTTTGTTAGAAATCCTTCTGTAGGAGAACATGACTGCATCAAGAGCAGGAGTGACTGTATGTTGAGACACACCATCACTTTGGCCATTCCTTGTGCTGAACACAGGTTGCTTGAAACCCAGGTGCAGGCTCTGTGTCAGGAAACATTTGTGCCATTGTCTTAATAGAAAAAAGGACTTTTCCTAAGTGCTGTGTATGCACCACTGTGAGTGAAACTGTGAGCTCCTGACTCTGTGAGCCAAATTCAAGGCTTGAAAATAGTTTCTTCTGGGCCTATATTATCACATGCTGCTAAATGCTATACAGCAAATACTTGCATAGTGCAATAGTGTGACTTCAGAATGCCTTTTGCTGAAACAATAGCCCGTGGACATCATCCAGGAACAAAATAAGGCTGCATCTGTCGTACTGTGAGACACTGACTTAGTTTTTCCTTGTTCTGGTTTCCAGGGAGGAGAGCAGGGTACAAGAGTTAGTATGGGCTGGACACTATCCCCAGTGGCCAACTTGAATGTGGCTGTTCTATTTTGAGATTTAATGAACATTACCTGTACAGAAGTGATCAGACTGTGCCAGTTGGCCTCAGGCCCCCTGTGTATTGATTACTCTGCACTTAGATCCTTGGCCAGTGGCATGATTTGTTCTCTGAGTGTTTGAAAGATTCATGTTTATATTTGAAATTAAAAGATTAATTTTAGCTCTGTGCAACTGGTTGTTGTTTGGTTTCTTTTGTTTCTTTTTAAGCTGAAGTTTTGCAATTCAAGCATTCATTCCTCCTGCATTATGTCAGCTTGACTTTGAGTTGCCAAACTGTAGTGCAAATTCACTCCTTTTAATTCTTTTTATGGGAGATAGTCAACTAAAGATGACTATTTGTATTGATATTACAAACAGTAAGCTCAGGATCGTTATCAACAATTACACAGTATTTCTGGAGTAGTTGCCAATCTTTTAAACTGCATCTCGAGGGGGTAATCTCACCTTGTCTCCTCCCTGAGCTATTGCTGTTTCTCTTCTGGAGAGCTTCTACCTTGCTAAAAGAAGTGAATGCTTCTGACCTGGGTAGGGCCATAGAAATTATCCTCTATGTGTCTGTTGATTTAAGGTAAAAACATGTGATGCAGAGGTACACAGAAACAAAAATATCAATAGAGTGACTCAATTTTTTTTTTTTTTTTCAATCTTTGTTTAGGTACTTCCTTTCCCCAGTCAGGTGGTCTACAACAGAGTTGGAAAGTGTGGGAGTCGAACTGTGGTTTTGCTTTTAAGAATTTTATCAGAGAAACATGGATTCAACCTGGTCACATCTGACATCCATAACAAAACAAGACTGACCAAAAATGAACAGGTAAGTTACTCCTGCTTGTCTTAGATCCTGTTTTCTTATTACATGTGTGAAACTGAGAAACAAAGGCATATGCTAGCAGATAATGCTATTGAGAAGATGTATTGCTACTTTGTCCTGAGTAATCATGTGGAATTCATCATTCTCTGAGTGACTTCACTTAATAAGAGAAATGGGTGGCAGAGCCAAGAGCAACATGATGTGGCAGCTAACCAGAAAAACTAACTTCCAGTGAGGCAGCTCTTGAATTTAGTCAGCATAGCAGTTAGAGGCAGGAAAGGTTAGTACAGTGAAGTGCTAACAGATCTGGGACGTGTATTAATGTATTTGCAGCCATTTATTGCACAACCAGGACACCTTATTCAGACCTAGTTTGGGTCTTAAATAGAGCAGGAGTATATAATAGCCCAAAAGGTCCTTTTTGATGATTCTCTTAATTTGCTTCAAAAAGTTGTTTCCCAGGGCCATGCTAACCCATGTTTCTATAATATGACATGTCCTCGATCCTATCTCCGTTTCTTGCTTATCTGTCTTTTTCATGTTTGTTGCACAACGCTCCCTAAAGGAAGTGAAAATACCACATAAAACCTCTTTACCCAGACATCCTTTTTCATGTTCTCTTGAAATTGTAGGAGGATTATTTTGGCAGCTTTGCTTCCATGACGGGTCCAGTTATTTAAATTTTCTTCTCTTCAGGGTACACGTGTACCCACTGTAAGTATCACTTCTGTCAGTAGATTGATACCAGTAGTGTAGGAAAACCGCAGACTCAGAGCGCATGTCCGTGGTCGGATGTGCACACGTTGCCCACTGCTGCTATTTTGAGCTACTGATCAGGTAAAGGCTGCAATTGCTGCCTGTGTCACTTCTAGAAATAGCAAACCACAAAAGGATGTGTGCAATGATCGAATATGAGTTTGGGCCTGCCAGTGACATTGTGCTGTGATTGGGGGTCATTCACTTGCAGCCTGTTCACGGGCACAATTTGTTATTTTAGATGCAGCAGTTCATTCCAAATTAAACTTTAGGAGCTGATATTACTCCTGCAGGTCCCACCTTCCTCCTCTTCAAGGTGTCCATTGGGGTTCCACTGCAGCTGGCTGACCTAACACTTCATAAGGCAAGTTCAGCCAGAAATGGGGTCCAGCTGGGCAGGGCTGCCATGCCAGCCCAAATGCAGCTCCTGTGTGTGGTGGGTGTGGCACCCCAGTGACAGGCTGTGGAGGGGGACGGTGTCCCCTCACTGCCCCTGCTTATGGCTCTGCATCTGCTGCAGCATCCCCGTGTGTATCCTACCGGCAGCACCGCGCAGCCTGCGAAGGTTGCAGTGCGGTCCCATCAGAAAGGAGTCAAACTATCCTGTGCTACAGAGCCTGTCTGGTTAGTTTTTCTGCTGGGATATGAGGTTTTATGTAGTCCAGTATGTGGAGGTTCCAGAGAGGCCCAGACATTTCTTTTGATGCAACCAATACACCAACAGACAATTATCTGCATTACCTTTTGCACTCCCTAAGCAGTTAAGTTACTAAATGGCAAATATGTTGGAAGTATTGCTACAGAGCTGATGATTTACTCTATAGTTTGCCCTGCCATAATTTGAGTCTCTTTATTTTCATTTATGATTGATTTCCATAGTTACAATAGACTCATAATTTAATGAGTACTTTTGCTGAAAAGTGCCTTTGATCACCAGAAAACATGCTTGGAGATAGTAACTATTCTGTTGTTCAGGGCATTTTTAGTTGTCTTCTCAATTTTTAAGAGCAGAATATGAAAAAATAAATGATGTTTTCCACCTTTAATGTGGTGTACACAAGAGGAAGTTAAGGCAATGAATGATCTCAGGCTCCAGGCATTGGAACAAGAAAAAAGAGAGCTGGGCTGGGCTGTAGGCTTCCAGCATGAGCCTGGGCTTCTCACTTGGGATGTGTCTCTCTTCCTTCTGTCATTTCTCTGTCCTGTGTTTGGTTAAAGCCCTGATCCAGCCAAGACTTTTCTGTAAATATTTAGCTTATGCAGTCTGCTGTTGTTAAATAAAGTTAAGCATGTAGGTGTTTTTAATGACTGTGGGGATTGCTCATAATTGGAATCCATATTCTCGTTGTCTTTTCCAGTCTACTTCCTACTAAGAAATTTTCCCAACTTATGTGTGTCTGCCAGCAATTAGAAGTGCAGCCTTTGAACATCTGTTGGCATAAAGGAGTGAGTTCTGGAAACAGATGTATTAATATATGGCTTGCCATTTGCTATAATATTTTCAAGTCAATTAAATACAGGAAATAACACATAATATTAATCTAATTGATCTGGCTTTAAAGTGCCACTCAAACTGTTGCAAAATGAAGTCTTGCCCTGCCTTTGTCCTCTACTCCCATTTTATTGCATTCAGGGAAGTAAGAATAAGTATGCTTATAGGTATAGAAATGCCAGTCACATACAAGAGTAATTGGTAGTTTATCGTCAAATTGTTTCCTTCTACCACCCATTGTTAACGGCTGTGCAGCCAAGTTTATATGTCATTCCGGTTCAACACACTAAAAATCCATCACTAATTCTTCTTAAATGCTTTTAAAGACAGAAAATTGGTCATACTAGCTTGGGGAGGTGAAGAAATTCTTGAAACCATTCCAAGCTTTTGAGAGCTGAAAATGAAGATCTAGTCTCATTCCTGAGAGTCGTGAGTTGTTTATGGAAATGAGTACTCAGATGAAAGTGATGTACAAAAGTTCTTGTAGGTACTTGTGCCTTCTGAGCCTTACATACCTTCAATAGAGACTGAAGGCAGTGGAAGAATGTAAAGAGCTCACAGGAAAGATAGATACAGAGATTTTTTTATTTTTTTATTTTTTTGTGTCAATATTAATGGAGTGTTATCTATCACCATAGTGTGATAAAGCAGACTGCACTGGAAAATCCCAGTAGCCTCACCATTTTTATACATTTTGACCTCATTCTCACACTGAAATACAGCATCTTAAAAAAAAATAATAACATTTTGGCTGTTACTTGGGTGGGAATGTTATCCGATTATTTCCTTTTGTTCCCAGTAGAATTTACTTACTGCAAACCTCAAACAAAGCAGGGTTGCTCTGAGTGGTCAGCCCAGGGACTGGGCTAGCCATCTCCAGAAGAGAGAAAGGTGACCTGTCTGGAAGGCAGGAGTTGAGTTTTTGTGCAGGAGCAATGCTGTGGCTGAGAAAATCCATCCCCCACGTTTCTCCCCTCTCAGGGAGGGCTCCATCCTGCCCTCCTGGAGTCACTTCACGGTGCCATCTGCTGGAGCGTTGTTTGCAATGCAGCACCAGCCCATTGCAAGCTCATTTCAAGAGCTAATTAGCGTATTTTCAGCAATGTTTCACTGAAGCTGCCTAATTCTTGCAGGAAAGCTCTGGGCAGCAGTGAGAGAGAGAAATAGCTCTTTATGGGCCCTAATCCTAGCAGGTACATCCTGCTTTTGTATTTCTCAAATATTTTCTACATCTTCTCCCCCCAACCATGGATGTGTTCTGACTCATCTCTAACAGTTTGCCAGGGTTGTTTATCTTCTGCTGCTTGTTCTTTATTTCTTTTCAAACTCAGGATGATGTGATCATCTGTATTTGTATGTCATTCTCCTTCATCGCTCATTCCATCCAAAAGTACTTTCTTTCTTCAGCCCTCATCCTTTGCTCACTGTTGCTCTCTGTGAGTCCTTTACATCTTATTTTCTTTATTTCTTGTTTCATCTTACAGAAACAAACATACAAACAAAAAAAATCTAACAATCAAAACCACCCAACCAAACTTACTCTTCTGGGAGACACTGGGTCATTTTTCTTTCTGTTGTGTTTTTCTTCTTTAACATAATCTTAGAAGGAGTGAGGGATCACTATGTCTTTCTGAGCAAAACATTTGGGTTGTTAGGCTGAAATCAGTTCAGGACAGCATGATGAGAGAGGGAGAGACCCATGCAAAATATGGCCACAATTTGCATGTGGCCATGAGCCATTACAGTTATTTATTTTTCCCTCCTGACATCTGTGTGTCATTTCAGTTGAGCCTTACTTACCCTTTTGGCAGGGTTTTTAGAAGAATGGATTTTGGTTGTTTGTTCTTATGCACATTGTAGCTTTATCCACATCTGCTTACAAGTCCAGTTGACCATTAAGTGTCTAAATATGAAGGTACTCTAAGTCAAAACAAAATTCTGTTTCTGCTTTGGAGCAAGCTGTTGTCTTAGCTCAAGAGATTGAGTTTGGTAGCAAGAGATGAAAAAGAAGCCAGGAGCCAGATGCTGTCCTGCCCTGTGTGCATCTTTCCAGCCTCCCTTTGTTCCTGAGGCTGAAGTGCCTGTGCCTGTCCAGCAGCAGGTTCAGGTGGCACGGACATCTGGTGAAATGGAATGAGAAACGTGGCAGTGCTGAATTGCTGCCAGCCCTGGGGACAGCTGGAAGCCGAGGGAAACTCATGTGATGCTTTGTAACACTCGCATACACCCCCAGCTAAGTTTATCTAGCAGTATTCTACTAGAGCTGCCTGTGTTTTTAGATTTAGTGGGATTACTTTGGGTATAGTATTTTATATCTCCATATTTATACTCCAGTAGCGTTTTTTCCATTTATTTCAAGAAAGAATTACAGTCATGACCATGGGGGCATGAACCAAGTTTTTATAGCGGATCGGTAACTTCCTTCTGCTGTCTTCCTTCCTTACTTCATGCAGATAGAGCAACAGAAGTAAAATGCAAAATATAACAGAAGTCTTCATACAATTCTGAGAATTTCACTTCTCCTGTACCTTGTCTTAATAAAAACCAAAACCAAAAAAGGAATCTGTAGTGGTTTGACTACAACAGAATCCAATTGAGGCATCAGATACACAAGTTCCAGGGTCTTCTTTGTTTGATTCTGCAAGGTGAATGAAGAACGTAATTTTTCGGCAGAGTGAGTTTCCAGTTCTAAACAAATATCAACATGTTGGTTTTCTAGAAAAGCCTTTGTCTCTTCAGAGCATAAAAAACCAATACTCAGTTCCTTTGTGCTAAGTATTGCAAAGCTTCCTGGGCTTTCTATTTCTGATCTTTGCTCTTCAGGCTTATGAATTTCTCACCCAATCCATTTATATTGTACTGAAGAAGCTGTGCAAAGACCTGTTTGTGCTTGAATCAAGCAGGCCAGACTCCATATATGACTAAGTAAGGAAGGGATGCTATTCCATTCTTGACTCTTTTTTAATTTAATGATCATGTCCATGGTGTTGCTTACACTGTTCCATTTTGATGATCTGAAAATTCAAATTATTTATTTTTTTAAAAATAACGTTATGTGAATGAGCCTGGACTAGAATTTAGCATCATCTTTCTAAAAGTGCCCATTTAGTTTGTATTCCTAATTTGTTGTAATAGGAGAAGGAATTGTAAGTCCTGATTTCTATATATAAACAAGCAAATCAATTGGTGTCTTGGCTGTGTTGGCAGCATTTATTGTTCCACAAAAATGGCCACTGGCTCAGCTCCTGCTTTCTGTTACTGTTTCAGGCATTTTACATTTTTGGCATTGGGGTGAATAGAGCTAGTGTCTTCAGGAGGCAGCTGCCATTTGGAAAGCTCTTGCAGATTTAGAAAGAGTTTAGATTTTTCCTATCATTTATGCCTTTCTTTAAACTGATACTCACTTCTGGAAATATTTTGGAAGTACATAAGCTCCATGGTAGCAGAATGGTGTCTGCAGCTCAACCTTTCTTGCTTAGATATAAAATATTCATTATGCTATCTTGATGACAGTGTTTGGGAGGGATAGTGGGGAAGGAGGTCCTGAGTAATTCAGGCTTGAAAATTATATCATCATATGTTGTTTGAAAGTTTTATGTTTGTCTCAAATTGTGCATTGATGTAATGTGAAAAATTTGATTTGTTAATTCTTTTTAGATGGAATTGATCAAAAACATAAGCACTGCTGAGCAGCCCTATTTATTCACTAGACATGTTCATTTCCTCAACTTTTCAAGGTAAGGTGAAAAATCTTTTTCATTGATTTCTATTAATTGTAATACATAAAAAATTTTCCCTCTTTTACTCAAACAATACAATGCACTTTTTTTCCTTCCTTCTGGCACTAGAATTCACATTCCAAAGTTGTTGGGGTTTTTTTCACCACACTCACTTTTCTGTAGCATAATTATATACAGGATGTTTGTGAAAAGCTAGGATGCTATTATATGCTTTTTTGCCTCTTGAGATGATTATGATTTACAGTGTTTCCTGTCAACATGCAAGAGATGGTAACTTAGGTCTTTGAACTGTGCACTTGTGTTTTAAAAGTGGCAGAACACTTCTGTTAATGTTTCATCTCTGTATAACCAGACACTAAAAGGAGATTGAAAACTGCGCTGAGTTCATTAATTTTGTGCCTGGAATGACTCTTCAGCAATATAACCCATTTAATTTTGTTCTGACAAAATAGTCCCCATTCCATAGGCTATGGAAGTATTTTTAAACCATGCAAACAGATTATGCTCTATCATGGGAGTGCAGTTTCTTCTGGCACATATTTAAAAGTATGCAGCAAGACTCTAGGGATTTTTATAGCACGGAATGTGAAGAAAATTGAATTTGGATGAAATTTATAAGGAATTTTTGAAAGGACTTGAATGAGTGATGCCAGTTAGCATTTAGCCAGGATACAGAGGTTAAAGCTGACTGCAGATGGTTATTGCCCAGGCTGTGAATTTAATCTGGAAATGATATTCAGGAACCATGCTATCTGTGCCACCAGATTGGATTCCTTGCATTTAGATTTTTAAAAATTCTGTAGAATTAGGAATGTAGTGCAGATCTTGGCAAGAGCTTGCCTAAAAACACAGCATTTTGTTTGCATGGTAATGTGAGTGCATGGCTTCAGACTTCTGTAGACAGTGCAGCAAGAAATTACAAAATTGGGGGTGGAGTGTTTTTAGTTTTGTTTTCTTAGATAATAAAATATTTTGAGCAATTGGAAATTCACTTGATGTAGAACTTAAATATATGCATGATATTTTACATAGAAACAAGAAGAGTTAACTGTGTTGTCTCTTCTGATTCCTCGAGAGATCTATTTCTAATGTATAGTGCTCTTTCTTGCAAACCTGGAAACATATATTTTGTTTTATTTAGAGTGTCCTTGGTTTAACTAGTAGGTGTGAAGTAGTGAAAAGGCTGATGAGACTTCTGAATCAGACAACACTGAATTGCAGCAACATTGCTTACTAGTGTTCAGCACTTCTTCATGTTTTCTGATAAATTAAACATTTTTGGAGGTTTTAGTTTCAAAATTTATTAGCAGGGTTATACTTAACAGTGAAGTAGCGTGTTTTATATTTTCTGGCTTATTTAATTCTATGATTTCCTAATGAAATCAGTTTTTAAAAAAATGGATTGCCAAGTATTGCATTTACAGAAATTTCAGGAAAATTATAATATAAAATTATATTTATAAAATTATAAATATTACAATACTATGAAAATGTTGCAGTTTTGCTTGATTTTTTTAAACCATTTATAGTTCCTATGAACTTCTATCTCTAGTGGTTAGCTGGACTCAGATTGTCTGTGGAATACTGTTCTTCCAATTTGCCCCAGCTTTTCTGCCAGCTCAACATAAAAGTCATGCAAAACTCCTCAGACTAAAAGAATGGGGCTTAGAATTTTGATGTGGCGTTATCTGGCTGATAGCTGAAGACCTCAGACAATAGCTTGGCATGAGCAGCCATCACAGTGGGGAGCAGGACCCATGCACAGTGATGGGCAGGAGACAACAGCTAACTCCTGACTGCAGGTTTAGGGCAGCTCTAGATCCATGAAAGGCTCAAAGATCAGCCTGAAGATTAAAAAAACATATTTTGGTGAAACTTCATGCACCCTCCCAGGAAAAGGCATGTCATTGCAGCAGAGCCATTACTGGAATCCATGAATTTTTGCAGGAGTCATTTTTGGGTATCAGTCCAGTGACTCACTTCTCTTGTTTGGCATTTTAGACTTTTGAAACCAAGCTTTTGTTCATAGGAAGGGAAAAGTATTTATTCTCCTTCCTCCTGCATGTATTGAGCTGGCAGAAAGTGAGGAGTTAGAAGGCACGATACTTTGCTACTCTTTTGGTAGGTCACATTTGGAACAAAAGAAGTCTCTTCTGCTTGTCTTGCATCTCTCTGCTTGAGAGTTTTCAAGATGTGTAGGGATTGCATTAAACTATTTAGACCGTATCACCAAGGTACTATGAGAAGCAGACAAAATGTAAGCAGAGTAATGAAAAATGTGAATCTGATTTGCTTTGACTTAAAATAAAGATACAGAATCATTTAGGGTAGAAAAGATCCTTAAGATCATCAAGTCCAATTGTTAACACAGCACTGCCAAATCTGCTGCTAAACCATGTCCCTGAGTGCCACATCTACATGTGTTTTAAACATCTCCAGGGATGTGGACTCAGTCACTCCCCCAGACAGCCTGACCACCTTTTCCATGAAAACTTTTTTCTGAATATCCAATCTAAACCTCCCTGGCACAACTTGAGGCTCTTTCCTCTTGCCTGGTCGCTTGTTAGTTGGCAGAAGAGACCAATCCCCACCTGGCTGCAAACCTCCTTTCAGACAGTTGTAGGGAGCAGTAAGGTTTTCTTTGGACCTCCTTTTCCCCAGGTTAAACAACCCCTGCTCCCTCAGCCACTTCTCATATGACTTATTGTCTTGACCTTTCATCAGCTCTGTTGCCCTTCTCTGGACACACCAGTTTGTCTAGGAGAATGCTGTAGGGAACTGCCACAGGCTTTTCTGAAGTCCAGGCAGACAACGTCCACTGAGCAGGTCATCTTGTCACAGGAATTGGTCAGGTTGGATGAGCAGGACCTGCCTTTCACAAACCCCAGATGTCTGGGCCTGGCCCTGGGTTGTTGTGCATGTGCCATGTGATGGCTCTCAGGATCATCTGCTCTGTAACCTTCCCTGCCCCAGCATCAAGGAGGCTGGCAGGCCTGTGCTGCCCTGGAGTTTCCTTCCAGCCCTTCTTGTAGATGGGTCTCAGTCTGCTGCCTGCCAGTAACAGGGACCTCCCCGCTGATCCAGTACTGTTGGTAAGTGATGGGAAGTGGCTCAGTGAGCACTTCTGCCATCTCCTTCTGTACCCTTTGGTAGATCCCATCTGGCCCAGTAGACCTGTGTGTACCTAGCTGCTCACTGGCCACTGCTCACTTTCCCCTTGAATTAAGGGGACTTCTTTCTGCTCTCTGTCTTCTAACTTGGGGCAGGGAGCCCCAAAAATAACTAATCTTTTTATTAAAGCCTGAGGCAAAGAATGCATTAAATACCTCAGCCTTTTCCTCATCCTTATTGGTGCTTCTCAGCTTCCCGAACAGTAGTAAAACAACAAGCTTTTGTTGTGTTTTTTGGGGTTTTTTTTTAAGATTGCTGATGTGAATAGCAGCAATGACAAATCAATTGAATTTTCTGCCTTTGTGCCCTGTACCCGCTTATAAACCTGTCAGCACTTAAAACTCTCTGATTATTCACAAAAGCATCACAGCATTTACTTATGATTGTTTCCAAGTGAAAACCAAAAAAAGGTTGTATCTTCTTTCCAGAATAAATCTCCAGTGGAAGTGAGCTAAGCCTTCAATGGTGAGTTTGAGTACATGCATGTTTTCTGAAGCACCATTAGTTTTGCTGAACAAAGTTCTAAAACCTTGAAAATCTCATCCTGCCCTGAATGCTTGCCAAGGCAGTTTTCCCCTCATTCTTGAACAGTTTTTTAAGAGTGCCTGTTGGTTCAGCTGAGTAAATTAACCTCCCTTTACTCTTCTTCGTCTTCTGATTCAGTTCTATCTTTTCTCAATCCAAAGTAGTGCAGAGAGACAGACGAAAAGATAAATCTTAAAAGCAGATATGAAGACAAATCTTCCACCTTCAAACAGAAAATAAAAAACTTTCTTGTTCTTCTTTCATGATAGTGAATTTCTACATAACCCTTGTCACAGAGAAAGCTTTTATTCAAAGTGTTTTACAGCTTCTGTTCCCCATCTATCCAGTGCAGTTACACCAGTGCAGTCTACCTTTAGGAGATGACCCCGTGCTTCTGAAGGGTGGCTGCTCCATCCAGTCCATTTCAGGATTGTTTCTTTGGTAGAAAGTGGTGCTGGTATTTTATTGGTTTGGCGATTTATTGTCTTTTTCTGATTTGATTTTTATAAACTAATGTTGCTGGGAAAAACATCCAAAGTGTTAATCAGGAGCAAATAGTAAATAAAGTCTGTAAAGATTTATATGTTGATACATTTGCTGAGATTGCAGGTGTTGCTGGCAGATCCAGGCAGTACAGTGTTGGTGTGCAGAAGCTCTGAAAAAGCAGAAGAGAGATACAAAAAACTATTTCAGAATAGATGCAATTTGTTCACTGTGCTTTATCATAAGTGCCTGTTGTCATCTAGTTAGTCCAAAAAAAAATTAATCAAGAAGAAGCTTCAAGTTTGTGGAGAAACCCCCCTTGATTTCTCAGTTATGTGCTGAATTAACTGTAACAGTCATTGGGCAGTGACTCAAGACACTTGGTGAGTGCTCCAAGTTTCACAGATTTCAGAGAAGCAGGAAGAACATTTGCAGGAATGCAGAGGCGGGTGGCAAGGCCATGGTTTTGGGTAAGGATGAGTCAGGAATGTGAGGAATTGCACAACTCCTGTTTTGGTCACGGAAAGGAAGCACATCTCTCTCCAACATCAAACTGTTATTTTCTGGGCTTGCAGTTAAGGACCCAAGTTCAGGCAGAGCAGGGAGCTTGGGTGTTCCTTCCTGTCTTGGGGTAAGTGGATGTTGCAGGTGACTGTGTAAAAACTTAAGGACATTCTTCTGCCAGTGACTGGTGAGTTTTGCTTGTATGAGGGCAGGGTGAAGTCAGAGAAGGGAGAAACATTAAAACAACCACCCAGAAAGTGAAATAGGCTTTTTCACATCTCACTGGAGCCATGAATTCTTTACTTTCTGCATAGCTATAGACCACTGAGGAATTAGCTCCTTTAAAATTTCCTACGATGTGCTAAGGAGATGCAGAGATAAAGCACTGATCCTATTTGATTTTACAGTTTAATTAGCTCTTATAGTATATCTTATTTGTTCAGAGCCAGGCTGATTTATCACCCAGCACTACTGTGTCAGGAGTCATCATTTCAGTGCGGTCAGGCTGCTGCCCTCTTCTTCCTTTCAGCTGCAGTTTTTAATATCTTAGGTGTGTATTTAGCATATGTGTGCATGTGCTTGAGGGGAGGGGACAACACTTTGCTTTTGGCATAAGTTTCTAAAGAAGAGCCATGCAGCAGTTCCAGGTGTTCTGCCTGTCTTTCCATCCTTTCTTCCCAAATTCCTAAATAATTTCTGAACATGTTGACCAGTTTGAAACCACACTGCAAAGGTCACTAGAGGACTCTGAGACAACCACACTGCAAGTATATCTGCTGAAGGGAGAGCCATGCAAACCAGAGCTTGTGGACTTTCTGCTGGGCACAACCAGCAGTGACCTCCCTGTGCCCTGCTTGGATGCCAGCCCCAGCTCTGTTGTGTCCTTGCTCAATGTGAGATGTGTGGGGAGGAGAGAAAGATCTCTTGAGTCTTCTGCTTGGGAAGGAGCTTGTCTTTAGTCCCTGGAATCAACATAAGAAGTATTTCCAGTTTTCTGTTTTTCATTAGTGAAGCTCATGTGTAAAGTTCTTGTTTTTCTTGAAACAAGCCTTTTTTGGTAGACAGTCTGTATCAGCATTGCTGAAATTTTTTTTTATTACTTTTTTGCCAGATACAATGGCCAACACAAACTAATAAAAATGAATAAATTGAACTGCTGTAGCAGCAGACAATGTCACATGCAGCAGTGCTGGTCAGGTTGGTGGTTTTCCTTCAACTCTGACCTGAATTCTGACCTATGGGTAGCAATAAATCACATGCTATTTGAAGGCAGGGATGGACAGAGAAATTTAGTCTGGATAAGCGCAACACAAAACTTGATTTCTGAATGTTGCTGAGATTTTTTTGTTAGTTGTTGGTTCTGTGTTTTTTCTCATGCAGAAGCAGCTCTACAAACTGTGTTTTAACACAGCACTTTGATGTTACACCATTCCCTTGTTCTTGCAAAATGTGTCTATAGCTAACAAACAAAAAGGGGGTAGATGTTGATGAATTAATTTGGTCATGTGAATAAGCTTCATGTTTGAAAGCTGAAGCACACTCTGTGTTGGCAGCTTGCATTTGGAAGCCTTGCATGTTAGCTTCTTGATAATTTGGAAGGGTTTTTTTCTTTTTATTTTCCCAGATAAACATTTTGTTTTGCAATGACTTAACCTATGTATGTATATCTCTATATGCATTGATTTGGAAATAGAATTTCACTTTTTTTTCAGACTGACTGGAGGTCAGTAAAACCAAGTGATTCTCTGCTGTTTTCATTGTCTTAAAGTCATGCACTTTTTGTCACAACATCAAGATTTTTTAGTAATTTGAGGATTATTGTTTCTTCTTTTCTTTGGAACAAGTAATGCCACACAGCATGTTTATGTTTTGTAGAATGTGCCTATTATGTTTACCGTGCTCCACTAGCATTTGAAAAGAGTGTATTAGGCAAATTCGTGGAGCTGCCATAACAAGATGCTGAATGGCTGTGACCCTAGAATGCAAACTCAGGTATGCTTTGTACAAAGAGCAGTATTTGGGTCAGCTTGCACTGACTCAGTACAGCTCAGCTGTGGGAGGGATTGGGCTCTTTGAATGCCTCATTGAATCAACATCTTGAAACAATGATTGCAGCCTAAGATGATCTACTGAAGTAATTTTATGTTGTGGGATTTTTTTTTCTCCTTAAAAAAAATAAAAATACACACTTAGGGAAATGTCATTAAATATATGGTAGCAGAAAAAAAAATTACCCTCTGGTTAAGCTGTTAAAAGTAGGGAAATGTCAGCTAAACTCATGTGCATGGCCTTAACACTGTGTCTTTATGTGTGTTCATTATAATTTGTACTTTTTGCTAACACATCATGAAACACTTTCTACCATCATGTGAGGTCTGCCTTGTAAAGTACACATTTCATGAATGGCCACATGGTGCTGTAATCCCTCCTACATTTTTTTTTCCTTTTCTGTAGTACATTTTTTTAATTACGTGAGTGTGTAATGATGCATTTTAACTGTGACTTGATGGAAGGCTAAGCACAAATCTAATGTGCAGTTTGACCTTTATGTGGTCTAAGCAGGGCTTTTTGGGGGGTTATTCTTCTTTAATGCATTGCTTTGCGGTAATGTTTCCACAGACTTTAAGATAATTTAATTTAGAATTTATTCCCCTAGCTTTCCTATGTTCTTTGCATAATGGATTTTCTATCTTTCATTCAGGTCATAACATGGTAGTCTCAGAATAGAAATTGTTGCTTGAAATCTTGGTTCTGAAGAGAGGGTCAGGCATTACTCCTCAATTATCCTGGTTTTACTGTTGTTCAGCTTCCACACTCCCATTCACACTGTAAATTACCAGTTTGGGAGTAACTTTATTTAAGAAGGATGATGATTTGTCCAGAGGGGTCCAAAAGAGAATAAGAATGATCAGAGATTTCAAAAATTTACCTAAAAACCACAGGAAAAGAAAAACAAATAGAGAAGATAGGGAAAGAGGGGACTGTCATAGCAATTCTGATTTTTTTATTTAAAAGGTTCTGCAGACATGAAGGGATTATGCAGCTCTTAATGAGTAATGATAACACAAGTGGTGGACTTGAATTGTGTTGAGTTCTAGATCAGACATTTAGGAAAAGGTTAGCACAACAAGGACAGCAAAGCAACAGCACAGACTATACTTCAGGATTTTGAAGCTAGTAGTGGCAGTTGCATAGCTGATCCTGCCTTCAGGCAAAAAGATGGACAGTGACAGTTCTGAGTAATTTTGAAGCTTTGTTTTCCTTGATAAATAAGTTTAAACCTAAAACTTCCGTCTTTCAGGAAGGAAATTGAAGTCTTGATTCTAAATCGCCAGTAATAGAGAATCAGCTGCACTTGATAAATTCTTTCAATAGTGGATTGTTCTCTCAGATAGTAATTTATGAGTAATTTTTCCTCCTAATTTTTCAGAGAAGTCCAATTGACTTCTTTTTCTTGGATCTCTGAGTGCATTTGCCCACAATGGACAGACTCATCAAATTTGTCGCCTGTGTAATTTCATGTGTGGTATCTCACACACTGTCATGCAGCCAACTCTCAGCCTTCTCTGTATTTTCTCCTTCTCTTTGCTAGCTGGAGCCTTTTAATTTTTTCATCATTTTTGTGATGCTGCACTGAACTTTGTTCATGTTTTTCTGAAAATAGACTCTGTGAATGCTCATATGAGTGCTGTGTCAGGTCTTTGCTCCTCTCTCCTCCTGCTTCTCAGCAAAAGGGAAACTAGAATCATTCGGGCTTGTAAGGTCTCCCACACTGCTGAAAATATGTGGAAGTATGCATATCCTTGCCAGAACTACTCCTTCCCTGTGAATATGCTCTGCTTCAGATTCTAGATGCTTTGGGTTTCATTGGCCCTATTACAGTGCAAAATGTTTTCTTATGTCTTTCTTGCCCTGTGGCTCAAGTTATGAGCAAACCACTCCCTTCATTATTCTCTCCTTTTGTAGCTTTGTTTTCTGAAAATATTGTCTCTTTGCTTCTGAATCACAGGTAATCATGCTAAACTGCAGGTTCAAAGCCTCAAGCAGAGTGATGTCCACAGTCCCTCTCTGATGGCAGATTTTCACATCTGTGACTGGGCAGCCATGTTATCAGTTTCACTTACATTGATTTTTATATTCTGTAGATTGCATACATGATATATACTGCTGAGTTACCATGATTTATTATTTTGTTACACACAATTTACTTTCAGTTCCCATATGGATGCTCCCAACATTGAGTTGCTCTCTGCAACAGCCCTTTCCACTAGACAGCTGGAGTCACCCATACTTCCCTTGATAAATGTATTCATACAAGAAGCTGAATATGCAGTGCTAAGTTCATTGCAGCATCCTTTGCATAATAACCTTCCTAGAAGTAGAACCCCAAGATTTTATGTGAATGTAACTACCTCAGCCAAATTTGTGGTCTCACTCAATTTTGAAAATGTATCTTTTCATCCTATCATGTTTGTTGATTTAATACTTTCCAAAGAGCTGTATCAGCTATTCTACTATTTGCAGGAAATTTATTGTAATACTTTGTAATTAGCTTTTCTATTCTTCAATATAATGCACAGCATTTGCATCTCTGAATTACAGTGAAACATTAATCAGAGGTCCAGAGAGATCCTAAGCCAGACCTTTGGAAGAAAGTCTTAAATACAGGATATCTAGAATGAGATTATTTTAATGATTGCGTTTAGCTACTATTGTTTCATGGACAGTTGTTGTTTACTCTCTTACTTGTTTCCAGCTGTAATTTTGCATTACATAAATGAAAACATAATTAGTATTTCCTTTACTTGGAACCCATGTGGGTTACTTATCCATGTTGGTGTTGTTCATTGTGAATTTATATATTAAACTACTTTGATGTCCTGAGAAGAATGAAAAGTATAAGGTAAAAAAAGATCCTCGTTGTTTAGCATGCATGAATGACTGACAAAATGCAGCCTAAAATATTCTGGTAGATTTACAGGATAGTGAAATAGATAAATACAAGGCATTACAGTGGCTTTTAGCCATTCACTGATCTGAGGCACCTTATTAAACAATTCCTAGAGGATTCAGTTGTAATTTTACAGTGATGTGACCCAGACACATCACTTCAGAAACTGAAATTTCTACTATTGAAATCTTGGGTCCAGAAAGGGTTGATTGATGAGGAGTGTGCATTATTTTACTGTTAACCTTGAACCACTGGGCATTTTGTATCCCTGCACACACCTCCCATTGAAGGGCAGGCTAGTCAAAGATGCAGTTTTGAAAAAAAAAATACTTATTTAATTATATCATGGATCTGTTAAGGTTGGAAAAGATTGCTAAGGTCATCAAATCCCACTCTAAACCTACACTGCCAAGTCCACCACTA
Source organism: Oenanthe melanoleuca (assembly GCF_029582105.1). NCBI lineage: Eukaryota > Metazoa > Chordata > Aves > Passeriformes > Muscicapidae > Oenanthe > Oenanthe melanoleuca. Next base: position 64,054,003 of record NC_079336.1, read on the forward strand.
AGCCACGTCCCTAAATGCTGCATCTGTATGTTCTTTGAGTGCTTCCAGGGTGGTGATTACATCACCTTTTTGCATTGCTTGTTTTGTGTCTGGGATAAATGAGAGAGCAATAACAAAAAAGCAGACTGGCATAACTTTCAGTTCAGCTTGCTGGGGAGAGGCAGCCTAGTTAGTACCCTGCACGAGAGGAAAAAGGCCTCATGAAGCCAAAGTTTTTAACTGAAATCTGCTCTACATAGTCCTTGTACCAGTTCAGCTGTGCCAGTACACTATTATGATTGAAATAACCATATAGGTGATGTGGGTGCCGCAGTAGAGAAATGCCCTATATCAACTCCCCTAGTTCTAAGGAAAAGATTGAAAGCATGACTACAGCATAAGAGTGAAGGCTGCAAGAGAGGCACTACAGACAAGAGCAGGAAGATAAACAAATTCCTGATTATGGAGGCTGGCAGTACCTCAGCCCATTCCTCTTTGCAGCTCAACTTTGAGGAGCATCACTGGAGCATCTCAGAAGCGCCTGGTGCCTTGTGTGCAGGGGATTGCTTTGCCACAAGTTCACACTGATGCAAGATGTTCTGAAAACTTATATTCCAAAATACCTTTTTCAGAAGATAAATGTTGAAATAACTGCATCTTATTTAAGTCCTAAAAAGGTGAAGGTTTTATGTCAGTGCTTTTACATGACTTCCCCATGAAGCCGTTCTGCAGGGCATGGAGCTCTAACACAATTGATCTAACACATGGAACTCTAACACAACTGGGCAGTTGTACTCTCAGCATGTGATTCTCATTTGTATGGCGCTGTAAAAGGAAATTGTGCTTCCTTTATAAGAAGGACACAATATGACTGTTCCTGTTAATAATATGTGGCTGTTGGTTCTCGTTTGCTTCCATTATATTGAATTTCTAGCAACCACCCTTTGTGTCTAAGGGGAAACAGCGTATGTTAAAAGAGTAAGTGGCAGATAAAGCTCTTAACAGAGAGTAGGTTGGGAGTCATCTTTTCCTTGAGGAATTGTGCTTTGCCTGCAAGGATGAAGAAACCATCTTCTGCTTGTGTGAAGTTTTGTATTAAGTGCAAAGGCAGCAGCCTCCTGAAGGGAAATGAAAAATAATAGGAGCTAGAAGAGCCTTCATTTTAAAGCCATGCCAATCACATTTGTTGATTTATTTTTTTTTTCCCTAACTTGCAAGGCATTTGTAAATTGTTTTAAATGAAGATTTTGGTCATGTAAATAATAAAATTGAAATTTGTCAGAAATGTGAAGGGCCAAGCTCACATAGTTCTCAGGCTTTATTTTTTATTATTTTGCTTTTATTAAAAAGATGTAGGGGAATATATTATTAATGAAGCTGAATATCATTGATTGAAGCTTGCAAATAGTTTTTTTGATGAGGATTTCAAAAATGTACTCTCAACAGCAGATCAGTTAAAACTAATGGGATTTACTAGTATATATAGAATAAATCAGGAGACATTAAGTACAGGAAGAGTGTTGTGGGGGTTGGTGTATCCATTTGTGGTGTACTGGTGGAGTGGTGATATCCTGACCCACTATTCCCAGTTGCACCAATGTGCTACTGGAGATGAGAATATTTGTTCAACTTCATCATGCAGAATCCAATCATGATCCTGCTCAGAGAAGGTAAGTCTGCTGTTCAGGCCTAGAAAATATGATTGTGTCCCTTTGTATCCTTCACAATAAGTATTGGAGTGCAAATAAGGTGATGTGATGCATAAAATCAAAGCACATCTATTTTTTTGTGAGAGCACTTTCATGTAGGTGTTGTTAATCTGAAAAGTTTCACTCAGGAGAGCATTTAATATGTTGTGATTGATAGATATCTAAAAATATGCAGAACATACTTGAACAAATGGAGCATTTATTTGCACTTTTTTTTCTCTAAATAACCTAAGGTAATTGATTTTTTTTAAACTGTTGGTTTTTTTTAAGCTATGTGAGTGCTGCTTAGTTTCCATAAAAGACTCTGAGTACAGTCCATAGAAACAAATGGCTGGAATTTGAAGTATTATAAACTATGTTTAAAAAAAATGCACATTTGAATAGGGACCAGAACAGACTTGATTTTTCTAATACTTCATTGCTTGTTGCCTGGTGGAGCAACCCACAGCTGGCTGTATAGCAGCTGGTCACACTGTGCAGAAAATCAGAAATTTGAACTGTCCTGTATTTGGGGAGGTGGGGAGCATACACAATCTCCTTTTTGAAAATGGAAGTTCTTCTGTAGCATTTGTTGAAAGAGTGACCTCCCATCTCAGCTGCCCTCTTGGGATGAATGAGCTTGTGTGAGTCACTTTTCTCAGGGCTTTTGGTCCTGAATTTACTGTTCTCATTTTCAGAAACATAATCTTACCAGCAAAAGGATGGGCTCTGGAAATACAGTGGGTTGGTTATGCAATCTCACCCCTCCTTTTACTTCAGAAAAGACAATATGTATTGAAAATTTCTATCAAGACAGCTATTAACTGTCTGGTTTTCATTTTTTGCTCTTCTGATGAGCATTTAGGTTTAACATCCTCTACAAATCCTGGGGCAGGACATCCCTGCTCTCTTTCTTCTATGAACCTTATGATCGTTTTATCTTTATCTTAAGCCAGCTTGCTGCTGTCATCACTTCTTACTGTCTCTACTCTTCCCTTTTTCTTTGCACTTCTTCACTTTTGATTATTGCTGCCTGCATCAAGCAGCAGGAAGACAATGTGTTCAGTAATTTAGATGCAATTTATTATTTCCAGCAATTTCACGTGAAAAGTTTCGTTTTCAAAACTACCAGGCCAAGGTATTCACTCAAAGCTTTCTCTTTGAGTAAATATTGTCAAAGCTTTATGCCCCCAGTGTCCTGTGGTATTTGCAGGAATGCCTGTTTTTTTGTAAGTGTAAGTTTTATTTCTGTATAAAGATAAAAAGCAGCAAAGATAAGCTTAGAGAAGAATTCAGGATACTAAATTCAGGATATTTCACTTGCACATCCATGTCCAAACTGGGTTGTGCACTAATCAGGAAGCAAGGAGCATATTCCTTTTTAATTGGAGTGTTTTAAAATTTTATGCTCTCTGTGCAATTTCAAATTATGGCAGTGATCCTGCAGCACGGAGGTCAATGACATTACTGATAGGCATAGTTACTCATGAGACAAGCCTTTGCAGACTGTATTTAGGAGTCTGGGAAATAATGCAGAATAAAAATCAAGTTTAAACTCTCAGATTTTTCTCTTGTGTTTTACTAAAATTCATAATTTTAAACAATGTTGCTGCCTCTTTAATATTTATGGGAAGCCCTGATCTTTTATTATACAAATTCAATTATTCATCACCTCAAAAGATGAGGAGAAACTGAGAGGGTTTTTTAATTTAAAGACTGTCTTCAATTTTCTCTCTTTTAATCTAGTATTTTACATTTTAGAAAAAAATACATAAATTGTGACTCAGAAAATCATCAGAATAGCATCTAAATACTTAAATATGACTACATCCTCAAGCTCCCAAAAATAAAGCATAAGCTAGTGCTTAAGTGAGAATTATTCACCTAAACTGGGGAGACAAAAGGGAGAAGCATAATCCATGTTCTTAGATGAAGAAAATTCCAAGTTTAATTTATCTTATGAACTTCTCAGTCCGGGAAGGTTTTATTTTATTCTTTGTCTCTCAGAATTTGTAGTCCATAAGTCTGTTCCATTAAGGTACATTTTTTAATTTTGACCATGGAACAGTGTAAGCAGCTTCCCCTTTTTTCTTCCAGTTAGGCCTGCTCTCCTGATGCTGTATGTTGATCTAAAATATGCAGCCAGTATTCTAACATTCTGTAAATACAGTGTAATCACAAACCATCACAAGCTTGTTTTTCCTCCTTTCCACTTTTGGAATGCCAGCTGCCGAACTGAAGATGTTTGTCACTTAGCACCAGGAGGAGACATGCAAGAGGGTAAAGTCAAGGTGGTGAAATTGCTCTGGTTTACCTTCTCCTCTCTAAGTTGCAGATATCTATGCTACGTTTTGCTTATGTGCAAGACTGGTCACACCTGGTGTTACCCTTTCCTTTTCCTTGGATTTGCATGTACTTGAGATTGATACTTAATTTCTTTTTTGAAGCAAGAATTTTCATATTGGCTTTAAAAAAACAATGTTTGTGAAGTGCAGTACAGGGATAAGGTATTGTACAATGAAATAACCTCAAATCCAGCCACTGGTGCAGGCTGGGGGTGAGGGGATGAGGTTCTGCACAAGTTCCAGCAAATAAAAAGTTGCAAATACCATGCATATCTGTCAGTTCATCCAGAGGAAGCTTTTGGAAAAAAGCTTTCAAAGTAAGCTGGAAATCCTTTGCACATTACTACGCTTACTGTAAAGGCAAAGGGGATCCAAGGCTGGGTTACAGCAATTACTGCTGGGTGGTGCCTGTTCTGACATGACTGCCCAGATAGGAAGTGTGTTGGGAAGAAATGCTCATTCTCTGATTCATCTGCAGAAGGTTCTTCATCTGAAAACAGCAAGGAGAGAACTCAAAAAGCAAAACTGTTGATAGTGTGAAAAACGGTTTTCAACTAAAATGTTTGTAGTACACTTATAGCTTAATGTGATTCCATATTTATGCATTTACAAAGGTTTAGAAACTAAACTAGTTGTAAGATTCTCAGTTTCACTCCTCACCTTGTAAAAGCTCTGAATTTCTGTAGGAAGTAATTTGAAAGCATTCATATGAGGGATAATAGATACATGTCTGTGTGGAACCTTGTGATGAGATTCACCCATTTTCTTCCCACCAGGTTTGGAGGAGACCAGCCTGTGTACATCAATATTATTCGAGATCCTGTCAACCGATTCCTCTCCAATTATTTTTTTCGGCGTTTCGGAGACTGGCGAGGTGAACAGAATCACATGATCCGTACCCCCAACATGAGGCAGGAGGAAAGATACCTGGTATGTTTAAATACAAGGTTTTGATTACCAATTTCCCATCATTGTTGTCTAGTGCTGTTACTCAGACTGGATGCATGAAAAGAGGGATATTGAGGCATCATCTTCCCTCTTGTGTTTCTTCTCTGTCTTTTCTTGCCTGGTCCTTAGTTTGCTTAGCTTTACTGTATAGACTGTTGCCAGTAAATTCAGTTTGATCCTGAATAAGATGACAGCAAGTTCCAGATTTCCACCATTGCATTATGGTCCTTCAGTCGATTTGGATTTGCACTGCATAGTAATACAATAATTCTGCCTCTATGTATCACTGGGAAGATTCAAGCAGATTTTTAGCTTTATGTCTGTAACTCTGCAGCCTCAGAGGAAAATTGAGAAACAGAGCAATTCAGGGAGCCTAAGTCTCTAATGTTCTTGCTGCTGAGTTGTTTGTAATGTTCTTTACGCCAGGGCTCTAATCTCAGTTCTTGCTCTGGTTTTGTTGCCCTTTGTCTTTTTTGGGTTAAGATGATGGCAATAATGCTGAATAAGCTATTCATAATAAGTTTTAAATTTGTATGACTGCAAAACTGTGATAACACCTGCCAGCTTTTGTTGCATACCAAGGTCCTGTGGCAGTAGGTGAATGAATACTAAATTGAATGAATACTAAATAAGAAATACAGAAGCTAGGGAGGTGGCTAGTTTGGTTTATACTGATCTCTTTGCAGGTATACAGACACCTCTAAAAAGGCAAAATGGTGGGATTACTTCTTGCCCTCTGTCTAATGGAGATCCAGTTTGATTGGACTCAGCCTTCAGGCATACTTGAACCTGCAGAGACTTCAGTGAAACAGCAGTGACAGGACAGCTTAATGGTTACTATGACATGTTGCAGGCCAGACATAATGTCAAAATAAAATATATCTGTGGCTTTTGGGGGAGAAAGAGAGGATGTTTTTGTGGGGTTTTGAAGAGGCAGTAGAGTACAAGATGTGCGATGAGCCATAGAGAGCAGAGGTCTGAACAACTGCCACACAACACCTTTCAGCCCTAGCTGAAGCTGGATGAATCCAAGGAGGACTGGGGTTTTTTTCCGTGTTACAGAGCAGTTTGATTTCTTTCGTCTTCTGGTGTTTGTCATGCAGAGCCCTGTGAACAGGTGAACTTTTACATTATGAGTAATTGAAGGAGAGGTATCAGTGTAACTGTCTAATTTAATGACATTTCCTATACAGTTATAAACTGTGAAAGTTTTCTTATTTGCTATGTGCCTAGAGATCCCTGTGTCTGCTGAGTGGGTCTTGACCTCCTGATGTACAGAGCTGGAGGGATTTGCATGTTGTGTGTGCATGGACTTCTGCTTCATCATCTCTGCATGGAACAAGAGGGTTGAGGAAGTTAATGAGCAGGAGGGTTTACTACAACTTTATAACAGTACTACATTTTCTTTTGTGAAAATGTTAAAAGTGAGTGGTAGAGTCTGTACTTTACTTTGAGTGCCTTCTCATATGGTGCAGGGATTGGCATCTCTTACGACTGACTGTAAAAACATGATATTATTTCAGTACTACTGTGTGGCTTAAGAAGTTATATGTATAGCCAGTGAAATTTTACTTCACGCAAATCTGAAAAACAAATAGATCTAATTCATGTTGTATTGGTTTAAAACTAATAGAAATTACCTTGCATTTTCATTGGCATTAGTATATTTTTTAAGAAGTTAATTATTTATATGCATGTGCAGATATCTATGCATACACAGATCAGTACAAAAACTATAATGAAAAAAATAAAAAGTGTGTGAGGTCAGTAATCATTTTGTTCAAAGGGCAGTTTGTTAATCAGATTAATTAGCATCCTTAATAAAAACTATTTTTGCATTTTCATTTTTATTTTCTTTGTTGGTAAGTCAATGTTAGAATCCTGGTAACATTTTGAAACCTATTTTCCATCCCTCCTTGGCAGACTTTGGCAGTCACTTGCACTACTCAGAGAGTGACAGTAACAGGCCACTTGCCAGTGAAATGAATTTTCACGAAAGCCACTCATTGTGAATGTTCAGCATTTTTAATGCTTGAACTCTCCAACTACATCATATACTGCATGCCTGCATTCTAAACTTTTCTTCAGTGGTGCAAGAAAATCAGCTGGCATATTACTTAAAAATCAGCTATTGGGGATTTTGGAATCACAGCTTCAGAAATCTGCCAAATCTATTGTAAGATCTAGCTGTGAAGCAAGTAAGCAGCTGGTTTTACCTCTGAGCATGAGCTTGTATGCCACTTCAGCACAGGACTGATCGATGGCCTCATTGCAGGTCTCGTAACTTTTGTTCTTCCCTAATATTCTTTAAGATGCAAAATTCACCATGAAACGTTAGTCTTTTTTACGGGTGACTATTTAAGGATAAACTTAGATTTAGCATATTAAATAGTTTCAACTTTGAATGCAATATTAAACCTAAGTTGCTTGGGATGAGGTATGCCTAACCATGAGCAGATACATGAAAGCAGGGGGAGGATATGAGCTTTTACTTTTCTTCTTCCATCATGCCTCAGGTCAACAGGCAGGAAAACACATAACTGGTGATGGATCCATGACACTGAGCTCATTGCTGGAGTACTTGAGAAGCCTTGTGTTGATAGCAGTTATAGACTTACAGAATAGACTGGAGAAGCTGTAAATATTACTTTTTTGTTTTACCACAAGGAATGGGTGTGCAGGCAAAAGCTATGTATCTGTTTATCAACCATGTTGTTCTTGTCTTCCTATCTCTTGGAAGATGGTGTGGGCAACTGGGAAACTTTCCAGGCCATCCTGTCATCTTCCTCAACAGCTGCCAACATTGGCCTTCCTTGAAAAGCTGAGGGCAGCATCCATATTCCCTCAAACTGCAGTGGAAGGTGTGGAAGCCCAGCTGCTCTAGAAAGCAGGGTTTTAAGGGAGGAAAAGCATTTTAAGATCAGGTTGTGTCTGGTGAACTTCAGGTTGTGATGCCCTTGATGGAAGCATTCCCTCTTCTCAATTCTAATCCTTAAGAAAAAGAGGGAGTTGAAAAAAATCCAAACTATATTGAAGTCTTGTAGTACCTTGCATGCTGTTTTTTTTAACATTGAAAATGTGAACTGCTGACATTGCGACGGTCAGAAACAGAGACAGAAATTTCCATCATTAACTGATCATTTGAGATTTTCTCTGAATAGAGCTTCAGGCTTTGACTTTGTTCCAGGAAACACAACCATTCATTCAGGAGTCAGATAAATTGTTCTAAACATTTTGGGTAAATGTCTGTGTTTACCAAAATTTAATTGAAAGTCATGATAGAAAACAAGCCTTCTATTCGTGAGTCAGATGCAGCAGCATCTGTGGGATTTTTTACCCCCATCCACCAGCTCCTCGCCCTGACCTGGCACTTTCACTGCTGGAGTGAGTTATTGTTAGTCACCTGAAGAAATCGCTTCCAAGCTTCCCCAAAATAAATAGTGGCAGCATGGTAGTGTGGAGCATGGCAGAGAGGTAATTAATGGTGAGCACCTTGAATCAAGTTTCAAGCACACTAATGTGACTGTCAGCCCTGCATTATATGGTCCTGTAAGATGAGATAAATTCACAAAAGTTAATTTAAAGTCATTGTAGTGAATGTATTTCAGGTTGAACTAGAGTTCTTAGACTAAATATGCTTCAATAAAACAAGCAAACCCTTATCAGTGGAGCTGTGAGTGCTGCAGGTACCAACCTAAAGAAAAATATGCGTAAGATGCAATTTAGGTCAGGGCTTGGAAGTGCAGAACATAGGAAGCACCCCTGATTAAGAGGGACTACTGTTAGTATTTTAAAGCTTTATATTAAAATTGTTCCTTCCAGAAGACTTGTTTGCAATTATCTAGCATTTATTACAGCTTCAGTTTGAGACACCAAATAAAAAAAAGGCATATATAGGGTTTTCATCTTATCTTAATGCTCAGTAAAACTTTGATCTAAGACTACTAAGGTTGAATGAGTGTGTGAAGCAGCATGGGCTGTGTTGTTGCCTGAATTGCAGGAAATCTGGTTACATGGGATTCTGATCTCTCTTAGGCTCATGAATACCATGGCTTCTAGCTCACTCCAGTAAAAGATTTCTGAGCTAATGTATCAGAAGTGAGGATTTTTGTATATAAAAATCACTCAGTAAAACAAGAAAACTTGTCACCTTCTTATAGAATGTTTCAATTTTTTATTATAATTAGCAGTTATGCTTGCACAGCATCTCTGCATGGCTCTGCATGGTTTTTGAACTTCATCTCTGAAAATAAATGTTTTTCTCAGCAAAAATGTAAAATATTCTAACAATATTAATTTACATTAAAGATTACTCATGCAAATGGTCCCATAAAGGAGCATTTGTCCTTTTGTCTTTTAAATTAAATGTTAAAATAATTGTTAAAATTGTATTAGGATTACTGCAAAGGAGGGAAGTAAAATTCAAGTAATGTCAGGGAACTTTCACATGAAATTTCTTATAATAGGGGAAAAAACCATTCCTTTTACAACATTAGCTTTTATAGCTGAAACTTAAACTAACGTTGTTTAGGTTATTTCATAAATTTCAGACAAATTAATAGAAAAAGGTGAATGAGTAAATCCATAGAACACTTTTTTTAGTCTTGAATCTTGGGAATTCCCTTTTATTATTTCCATGATTTTCATTAATATAAGAATATTCACTTAATATATTTAACTAGTTTTATTATTTATATCCTGAAATTTCTATCTACAATGAAAAGTATTTACCAATTACACTAGTTTTCAGACAGCAGCTGGCTGTCTTATTTCTTGTCTTTATCTGCCTAATACTGTGAGTAATTATGTTATGAATTGTCATTAGTAATTGTTATCAGTTGTCATCACTGAGATTTCTCCTTCATGACTTCAGATAATCTTCTTCAAGCTTTTCAGTTGCCAGAGATGTGGCCTCCAGGAGAAACCATGGTGTGGAGCCCATGCCTTCATCTTCTGGCTGTCACTCTCACAAGTGTGTTTCTCTGTTTAAGAAGGAGTCAGGAGAAAGTTGCCTGCCTGCAGATTTGGTGCAGTGAGGGAGCTGAGGGTTCATGACTGATTTTCCTGTCGAGGACCTCACAAGAGGGGCTACAAATGTCTGTTGATTGAACCTGGGAAATTTTGGGGAGGCTCTGGTAGCTTGGTTAACATTGTTTAAACTAGAAATCTGAGGCATGCAGAGTTAAAATTATTTGCTTTTGTCTGTGCAGTGCATACCAGATATTGGGGAGTCAAATACACAAATAAAAAAGAACATTTTTCACTTACTGGGTTCCGAGCTGTAGTTGGGAGGCTAAACATTTTGTGCACTCTGTTTTCCCTGGCATACCCCATAGAGAGGAGTCATTTCACTGGTGCTGAGGTGGTGTCATTGGCCACTGGACGTGCTGCAGTGCAGCTTTGCAGCTGTGGCTCTGCTTTGGGGCTCGCACAGTAGCACCAATCCCTGCGGCTGGGACGGGACGGGGAGCGCTGCTGAAGCACGGCCACCTGTCAGCTGACCCAATTAGAACAGTTTGCTGCTTCTTCCCTCTAATGAGTGCTTTTAATAGTCTCCAGCTGTTCCCTTTTGCTGCATTACCTCTTCACAGCAAAATTTCTGGCCCATTTTTGCAGCTCTTAGTCTATTGTGTGTGCTGTAAAGCACCATTTTCCCCCTAAGATTCTCCCATTTTGTATTAATAATTTATTGAACCACTAAGTTAATGGTAATTCACGCCTCAGCTGGAGGAGAGACTGATTAAACAACTTATAAAACATAATATTAAAGGAAATATTTTCATGGCTGACATTTACTTTTCAGTGAGTTTAATTTACAAACCAATATTTTTTTAATGTTCCCCTGTGGAGTTTGCATTCCAAACATTGCAGCATTATGCATTTATACAAAAGCAAGAAAATGTGCCATCCTAATCTGTTTTCATTCAGTAGTCTGAGTCAGTTGCACTTAGTAAATATGCACTATAGCATTGGTTAAGATTGCAACACTAAAAACTTCCATGTGATTCACAACACATATTCATAGAAAATGCAAGATTAATACCATGCTTTTATTTTAATGATACCATTCTGTATTGCCATTCTCCTTTTTGTGGAGATAGGATACAGGATAACAGCAATATATTGCTTCAGAATGTAAAAAGGTGAAGGTTTTTTTCTTGGAGTGTTGTAGTGGCCTGAAAATTTTTGGCTGTTGCCAGTTTTTAAAGAACTGCACAGGAAACCAGAAACCAGTTAGCAGTATAGGTCCAAGCACTAAGCACCCACAGTGTTATTTAAATGTAACATTATTACAGTAGTGCTTTTTAAGATACTTATATATGTAAGAAATTATGATCTTCTATTAAAGGACCTTGCTGTATTAAAATTATGAACCTTCATTTTTATGGTGATTTTGCTAAGTTTTGTATTTGTTGCTTTCTGAGTGTGAATACAGAACAGTTCTTTATATTCTCTCTTGTGTTCGTTTTTGGGTTTTGTGTGTTGTGGTGGCTTGGGGAAATAAAAAAATCTTCTCTATAGGAAGATCCTGTTTGTAGAGTGGAAAATCCCAACCACAGAACAAAGATTCTAATATATTGATGCCAGCTTTTTAAGGCCATGTAAACTGTATAAGAGAAGAGGGTATGTCTGTGTTGTATTTTCAGGAGATATATTTTTGGATCATTGAACGAGAACAGAAAAGGGCTTTCTTCTGCAGCCCAGGGACAAAAGCCAGCCTTGCCTTCAGTGAAGGTGGGAAAGCAGTTTGCAGGGGATAATATTTTTTTCATTTAGAAACTGATGGACTCCAACAAGCCTTTGCAGGGTTAAGAGTGAGATTTTCTGTGTGTGTTGGGTGGTTCTACCTTAACACCTGCTGGGTTGTCAATAGCAGTCAAAAAAGGCAAACCAAAAACAATAGAGAGCAATACAGAGAACTTCATTGTATATAAATCTGCAGTGTCTGCACTCGACAAATTTCACTTGACATCTGTGACCTACTCTCCTAGGGTGTTTACTCCCAAATTTGCCCTACACCAGGACACCTCCCATTCCCAAAACGGGATTGAAAGAACTGGAAAACACTCACAAATGGGTAGGAGCAATGATTAAATAATTTCCATATGAAAAACGACAAAGGTTAGGGCTCTTCAAATGAGGAAGGAGTAAACAAGGATACGAGAAGACATTTCTGGGAGGCATGAAAAAGTGGCCTCAAGGATTGATTGCTTTTTGAGCTTTTTCGGTGTAAGACTAATATAAATTTACAATTGGAATGGATAGTTGATGGATCCAGTAAAAAATAGAAAGATGCCATGGCTTGGACAATGTGTAATTAGGCTGTGAAAGTCCTTGCTGGTCATTGTTGTGAAAAAGTTTAGATGTATTCAAAAACGAAATATTTTAGGAAGCATTTCTTTGCAGAGAAAGTGACCAAGCCCTGGAGCAGGCTTCCTAGAGAGGTGGTGGATGCCCAAGGCATATCATCATTTAAGAGTGATTTGTACAATGCCCTTAACAACACACTTCAACTTTCATTCAGTCCTGAATAGGTCAGGCAGACAAGACAATCTGTCGGTACCTTCCAACTGATCCATTCCTTTCCATTTTTTAAAGTGCAACTATGTAGCCCTTGAGGGCTCTTAATTACCCAAGTAACACCTCTTCAACAGAAAATCCAAAGCCTCAGGGGTACCCAGAAAAAGGTCCTATGTGAATGGTAAATGTTCTTCATAGCCAGTAGTGATTTTCTGAAATTGGTTTCTGCTCTGGGCTACTCAAAAGCAAACTTTATAATTACATGCTTACAAGTGAATTCTATTACTAGGTGATTTATGTAAGACTGTAAATCTATAAGATTTATAGACATCTCCAGTTGAATGTGTTGTTTCTTTACTTCAAAATAGTTGAGTGTTCTTGGGTATATGCCATAGTGACTAAGGCTTTGTTGTCTCACATCTCTGTCAATCAAATTAATTTTTGTAAATTCTAAACTGTTGGTGTCATGACTACTCTCAAATTTACTGTTAAAAGCCAAGGTATTAATTCATTTAAAATATGAACTGCATCCACAGTTTTACATTGTGCACTGTAATAATAAAGATAACAGAAGAGAAGATATAAAAATCCTTAAAATAGTGGGATTAAACATTTGTTTATGTGCATGCTTTTCAGAATTGTGAAGTCTTTTTGTTTTGATGTTTCAGTATGGGTGAATTTTAGGTGTTTGATAATTTTTGTAAGCCTTGAGTTGAGTATTTGCATTTTCAGTTCTTACGCACTTTGTTAATGTGAAAGTAAAAAGAAGACACATCTAAGCAGATAGCACTTATATGAGTCTGAGAAAGGGATGACTTAATGATAATTAGCAGACAAATAACTATTTCAGGTGAATGAAAATGAGATGATCTGTGCATGATATGAATGTTATCTTCAGTGCATAGTCTAGCATTTTGGGCATTATGAACCCGAAATCAGTGTTTAATAGTCATCAAGTCAAACTAATTGTTGATTGATATTTTGTTCATGTTAAGTTGGAATACAATTGTTTTTAAAACTGGAATGTTCTATCATCCAGAAGAAAAAAAAAGAATGCTTTCAATTTCTGTTTTGTGCAAATTTTAATATAATTATTTTTTAACGTTACAGTTTGTACAAGGCATAAATAACAGAGATGGGGCATTGACCAGCAAATAGTCTGTCTTTAAAAATATGATGCAGTAATGTCTATGTGTGTGTGTGTGTGCACATTTAGGTGTCAGACTCTTGAAATTATGTTTAATTAACAATTTTTGGAAGACTTGTCTAATGAAGTCATGGTAGCTGTCGCTAAAAAACCATACTATAAAACCTCCTAAGTATGCTCCTTGCTAGGAGTAGACCTGTTTTCTTTTCCTAATTGTGTTATGCTTTAACCACCTTAAATGAAAACACTTTTATTGGCAGTAGGATGGGGAAGGAAACTGCAGAACCTTTTACTCCTCCTGACAGAGGAAGGGCAGAGAGAGACAGCCCTCCTCTTACTGCCAGCATATTGAATGTGTTCAGGCTGTGGCATGATAATGTAATTTCAAGCAGTCAGATACTCACTTCACTCAGTGTCAAAACCTGCAGGAACTGACAACCCATGAAAATAAAAGTGAATTTATTAGCCCGTTTTATTCCTTGTCTGTCATTCTCCTTCCTCTCTCCTTCTGGTGATTTATACCTAAGTTTTCTGGCTGTCAGAGCTGCCAGCAAAGTGAAATGAGCAGAGATCCTGATCTCTAGAACTTCCTAGCTTAAGTAAAGCTGAAGCTTTGAGGTGGTGGATGGCAAGGAGAGCGTAGGGCGGTAGAATTAGGAGAGCTGCCCACCCCTGGTGCATGGCTGACGTGGTGAGGGATAGACTTGTCTTTATACAAGCATCCAAAGCTGTCCTGAGCCTTGGGTGTTTGTTGACAACAAAATATTTTCCTATCGCGTAATTTTTTGGTAGTGGTGTGGACTCTTCTGTGGACTGCAGGATGGCTGCTGGGTCACACTTGTTGAATTCAGTATTTTTAAGACTGGAGTAGTTTATGTTGAAACCATATGGAAGCAGAGATGGCTTTTTTTGGAAAAAAGGGACCTCAGTGCCCCAGCATACACAAGACTTAGTTTATTCTAGTTTTTATGAAGTTTTTAAGTTTATTATACCCTTATCCTGGTCCCAGCTCACAGGGAGCCCAGGGCCTGCTGGAGCACCATGTGCTTGCTCCTTTCTGGTTGTCACCAAGGCTCATGTCTGTGGAGCTGGGCCACATGGTGGGTGCCTGAATATCCTGTGGAACACAGCTGGACTGCTTGTTCCACTAGGGAGGTGACAGGTTCTTCCCAGCCAGCCCACCCAGCAGGGAAAGAACCCTCAGTATAGCAGTAAAGTTGAAGGACAGAGGTGCAAATTTAGGTTTCGTTTCTCTCTCCTCAGAATAGTCTGAACTGGAGAATAGTCTGCCTAAAAATCAGGTGCTGTCTGTCTATGCTTGCTTTGTTTGCTTCAATATGCTCCTATGATGGAGACATAGGTGTTTGTGTTTCTCCAAAAACAACTAAAGGCCATAGGTTTGTGTTGGCAAATGGATTGTAATGTTTTCTCTGGTTGCCTGGCCCCACCTGGCAAGTGGCTGCTCTATTTTCCCTCAGGAGTGCTCTTCAGGTCTCAGGTATTCAGAAATCAGATTTTCCTTCTTGGCATAAAAGGTATTACTACTTCTCTTTCTCCTCTCCCTTTCTCCTCTCTCTCCTCCTCTTGTTCTTAAAGACTTTTTTAGCTAAAGTGGATTGTGTTGAGATGTTCTTGGCATACTAGTAACTTCTATTGGAGTAACAGTTCTAATTTGGAGGCTCCAGAGTCGTTTTAGGTGTCCTCCCTTCTCTTCTTTAACTGAACAGATATGAAAGGACTTCAGACAATGAGGTGACAGATTGACTTCTTTGCCAGACAGATAAGCAACTAAAGGGTAGGCAAGTTTTGCTGGTTAGTGCAGTGGAAAGACTAATGGCTTCTGTTCCCTGAAACAAAGATGGATTCAAAGCACATGCTCTAAGGCATCTTGGAACCTTAATGAACTGGAAACCCAATAGAAATAACCTCAGATATCTGAGGGATGGTCAGAGGGAGTCCTTCAGAAAGCTGATTCCTTCAGCCTTTTTGTGTTGAATTTTAATCAAATTCAAAAGGAAAAATAAAAGAAGTTTTTCATAACTTGGTGAGAGAATATTGCCAGGAGAAAGTGTGAGGGAAAAGAGTATGATAAACTGTAAAACTGTATTTGTTGTCACTGGATTGGAGTTCAGGGCATTTGGCCATTTTTTCGTTAATAATCAGTCAAGTAAAGGTTACTGCTGCCAGGAAATAATTTTTTATTGTCTTCTTTGTAATCCCATATTATTTAAAGGTAGAAATGTGAAAAAAAAAAAAAAAAAAAAAAAGCTCCAAGAAACAGGCATAAGCTATTTCAAACGTGGTTTTGGTTTTTGCCTTAAGATGACTATTTGAAGTTACTTTTTTCAAAATTGTGTGTCCCTCACCACTTTGCTGATGATATTACATGGTTGTGAGTTACCACAGGGATGGTGGGTGCATGTCTTGAATGAAATGGTAACTCCATCTTTCAGAATAAGCAGCAGACCTGCTGTGTCAACTGCAAAAATGCATTCCCTGTGTAACAAGGTAGTGAAATTCTCCTTTGAAGTGAAAGCAGTGTTTGTTTTTTTTTTTCTGGCTATTATTTCAAGCATTGCTTTCTTTTTTTTTTTTTTTTTAATGTTTGCTAGAATTTTCAAAGTTCCTCTATTCCTTGTAAATGTAGTTGCTTTATATAAAATCAAAATCAGACTGCCCAAAAACCCCAATAAAGGGTGTTAAACTGATTGTTTGTTGTGCTAGACTCTGGAAAATGGACAGCCATTGTTTCAGCAAAGCTGGCTACTACTCAGTGAGTTATTGAAATACAGTCTATTCAGGTTACCTTGAACACAACTTTTTCCTATGAACTCTGATCCAAGCAAAGCCAGCCACTATTCATAACTGAGCTTGTCAAGAGCAATTTCCTTCTTCTTGGGGAAAAATCCACTAACTGGTGGCAAGTAGGAAACTTTCCATGGTGAAGATGGATTGTTAAATGAGATTATTATTTTCTTCAAAATTAATTTTCTGTTTTCTTTGAAAGGAAAAAAGAAAACTAGTGTTCATCAGTGACTGAAGGAAAAAAAAATGAAAATTTCTTCAGAATGTAATCCAAAAAGATTGTCTTAAATAAAAATAAAGGGGGAGGAAAGCCTATTTTACACTTTTTTCTCTTCCTAACAGATTTATTAACCTTCATTATTTTATACTTGATCTTGTTGATTGCTGAGCTTTTTGAAGCCATAGCACCTGAGATGAAGGCTTTGAGAGATTCTGGGTTTCTGTGTAGGGAGGGAAGTATGATTTTGTTTTTCATAGAAAATAATTTTAGCAGATGACAGAAGATTTAAAAGGTAAAAGAAAATGCAAATAGGAACATTATTTATGCCTCTGAACCTTGTAATTTTAGGAGGTCTTTAATACTTGGTGTTGTCAGTACAGTGATAGTCTTGTCAAAATGAAAAGTGGAATCAATATGTTCCATTTTGTGTCTGCTATTCAGAGTGGCAGTGCTATGAATAATGCAAAGTATTAGTAATTTTCCAGAAAAGCGTTAGAACTCTTCAGCAAGAGGAAGATTTTAACTAGGGGAATTAGGGGCAGCAGAGCAGAAACCACCTCCAGTTGTAGCAGCAGGGAAGTCACATGCAGAGGCTCTCTGCACTGCAGCTCCTTTTGCATTTCAGCCCTGAGAGACGAAGGGAGAGATTCCAAGTCAGTCAACACTAGGCAGAAGATTAATAAGAAGGTAAAATTAGCCCACAACTCAAACTTCTAGCTGTTTCCTCACCATTTAACAGGTTTGTGTGAAAGTGCCACCACAAATGTAGTAGGTCAAGGGGACATAAAAGATATTTAGACCTTGGTACTATGAGGAACTTTTAATAAAAAAGTCAGTACTGTGGTTTTTGAGATTTACCATCTAGCTTAAAAAATGATCAAACTCAGAGAAATTTATAATGTGTACTGTATGATAAATCATGTATTTTATGTAATTCAGAGGTCAGCAGCAGGTTTCCTTTGTTGCTAGACAGTGTACTTGATGTGACTGGATTATTTCAGGGACATATCAGGAGCTGTTGGATACAGCTTCTCTCCCTTCAGCAAAAGGGAATTGTATCACTGGAATTCACGACAGCAGATAGCCTGAGCAGTATGTTGAAATAACACATGTATTAGCTAGTGAGTGCTTATTTTCTTATGTGAAAATTTTGCTACATATGCAGATTAGGAGAAGCTTAATAATTTTTAAAAATTATTTCTTTCCTGATGCCTGCAATAATTTTTTTTTTTATTATTAATGGGGCATATCTTTCCTTCTTCATCTCTTCACTCTTTGATTTTGAAGATCTATGTTGTAGAAAGTAAGCATTTTCCTTCCCAGTTCTTGTCACGTGAAGTCCTATTTTAAAAAGTTGCAAATAGAATGATCTTTTGTTTGTTTTGCCTTTCCTGTTGGGATACATGAAAGCAATAATATCTAATGCTCATTGAGAATGGAATTAATTTCCTTTTGGCTCATGGATTTTTTTTTTTGTCTCCAATTATATATTTAGTGTACAGAACTCTGACATTTGTTCTAATAAACCTCTTTTAAACTTTTATATTGTTTAAACTGGTTTTGTGGACCTCTGCTAAAAACAAAGTGTAGTGCTAGCTTCAAGATGTTGAGGCATTCATAGAATTTAAATGTGTTTCTGTTAATATAAGCATTTTTGAGGTTTGGGCTAAAATCTGCTGAGTATAATTTTTGTGTATGCAGTCAGTCTTTAAAGGAATGGGAACATTTGACCTGGGAAATGGGAGGAAAATGTGAACTACAGAAACATCTCACTATTAAAACAGGCTTTTCTATATTGTAGGGAATGCGATATTTTGAAACATTTAAATTCCATGGTAGCTGAAAATGATATTGTCATATGTGGAGATGTGAGCCTTCTGCATTGGGCCCTTCTTGATACATGAACATCATCCAACACATTTGGGGAATCCAGTACAAACTGTAGGTAGGCTCCCTTGAGTGTCCTCCCAGGTTCTGACATCCTTCAGCTTACCAATGGACATTGCTGCCATATCTGTGTTTTATAGCCCTTGATAGATCTCTGTTCTGTAAATATATAATTTCTGTTGAATTATTGTTGTTGTTATTATTCTTTTGATGATTTGAGTTTTTAAATCTAGTTGCATCCTTGTCATTCAGAATATCCTGTTGTAAGGATCTATGGTTTTTAATGCTGAATGTCTTTCAGCGTTATAGGGTCTTTCTGTTATCTCCTTGAGGTCAGATTTCTTATCTGCTCCCATTAATAGTCCGTGAAAAAATTGCTACTTTGCTGTTAACCCTTCTTTGTTATTCTTGAGAATTGTCTCAGCTCAGATGCTATGCAACCTTTCTCAGTGTCTCATTTTACTAAGAAACACTAAGAAAGTTTTATTCCTGTCTTTAGCTTCCTGTCCTTAATTATCCTATCATCTCTTTTTTTTCCCCCTCTTTTCTTTGTACTGGGAGCAAAGGATGTTTATTACATCTTCAGTGACTGAATTAAAGACCTGTTGCAAGCTAGAGAGGCTTTTCTGCTGATGCTGGTTCTTCCCCTTGCTGATTGTGTACCTGATTACAGTGCTGTCTAATACTAGCTAGGTTCAGGCAATCTTCTGTTTTATCCATTTTTTATCCACAGTGTGTTTGACTGTCAGTTCAAGTCAAGACTATTTTTCCTGACTAATGCTCTTTCTAGAGAGCCATTTTCTGTATATGAACAATGTGGTGTAGTGGAAGGTGTCCCTGCCCATGGCAGGGTGGTTGGTGCTAGACACACTTTAACTTCTCTTTCACACCACACCATTCTACAGTTCTGTGATGTCCTGTGGTTTTTCTCATTACGTGATTTCTCATTCTGGGTAATCTGGTCATGCATATTACTGCTCAAATACAGGTTCTGCACCTGAGTCAAGACAACCCCTCTGTATCAGTGCAGGCTGGGAGTTGAACAGATGGAGAGCAGCCCTGGGGAGCAGGATTTGGGGATGCTGGTAGATCAGAGACTAGACATGAGCCAGAAATGTGCACCTACAGCCCAGAAAGCCAATTGTATCCTGTATTGCAACAAAAGCAGCATGGCCAGCAAGTCAAGGGCAGTGAGACTCTACCTTGTATGACTTTTTCTTTTATGACTCCACCTGGAGTGCTGAGTCCAGCTCTGAGGCCCTCAACATAAGAAGGACATGGATCTGTTGAAGCAAGTCCAGAGGATGTCCATGAAGATGATCAGAGGACTGGAGCACCTCTCTCATGAAAACAGGCTGAGAGCATTGGGGTTGTTCAGCCTGGAGAAGGGAAGGGAGACCGTAGAGCAGCCTTCCAGTACCTGAAAGGGGCCTACAAGAAAGCTGGAGAAGAACTTTTTAAAAACAGAATGGAGTGACAGGACAAGGGACAATGGCTTTAAACTAAAAGATGGCAGGTTTAGAGATTAGGAAGAAATTCTTTACTGTGATGATTGTTGTAACAGGTTGCCACAGAAGTTGTGGATGCCCTGTCCCTGGAGACCAGGCTGGATACGGCTCATGACGTAGTGGAAGGTGTTCCTGCCTTGCCAGAGGGTTTGAAACTAGGTGATCTGAAGGTCTCTTCCCACCCAAACCATTCTATGACTTGCTGTTTTTCTCATAGACATCAATTTGCTAGAGTCCACATGCCCTCCATTAGGGAGGGCTGAAAAGTGGTGGGTATTTTCTTGGCATTTGCAGAAAGGAATATAAGCCATCCCTAACTGATTTTATTGAAGCTCATAATCCAAGCAGACAAATTTTCCAGATTCTTTTATGAAGGAGTGTTAGTAAACAGAATTAGCAGATGTACTGTCTCCCTGCTGTTGGTTGCCAGTGGGATTCATTCTTGATTACAGTATAATGATCTTCATTTTTGGTCTTCCCTGGATCTGTGCCCTCTGTAACAGGGTGGTTATTTAATGCTTACACACTGCTTCCAGCTGGCAGCCACTCATCCTTTTTTTTGGGCAATTTCTTTGTATTTTTTTTTTAATATTTCCCATACTAAGATGGTTTGAGGTGAAAAATACAAAAGCAGTGGAAAAGAAAGATATGATGTCTGCTTAGAACTACAAAGTGATTCCATTCTTACTGGTAAAACTTATCTTTGACAAATTACTCACACAATTTCTGATAACAGAAAAGAGAGAAATATATCGACCTATGTATTTTCTTGATGTTGTACATCATTTTAAGTTAGAAAATAGTGATGTACAAACATGTTTCATGTTTGTCACATCTAAATAGTAGCATTGTGGGCATAGTTTATCACTTTTGCAGTGTCAATGCCAGCAAAAAATTTGTATATGAATGAATAACTTATTCATTCATTTATTCACTTAATGAAAATATAGATGGTTAGCAGAAGATGTTGTTTTTTTAGATGCTGCTTCACTTGTTAAGATGCCAGAAAAAAAGAGATTAATACATTGTTGGCTGAAGTCAGGCAAATTAGCCCAGGCAAAAGAGTCCAAGCAAATCAGCTCAGGGGAAAAAAGTGGGAATTAAACTTGACAGCCTATTTACTTAGGTGGTGGTGGGGGAAGGAAAGTAAAAACATGCATTTTGCTGGAAGAAATTGGAAAGTCAATTCAAAGAAACCCCAAAATTATCCTCTACAAAAATGTAATGAGTGTGCACGGCAAGCTTTTGGTAGCAGTGGTAGGGGACAGGGAGGGGGCAGAGGGGCTACAGGGGTGGTTTCTGTGAGGAGCTGCCAGAAGCTCCCCCATGTCCGGTGGAGCCAATGCCAGCCAGCTCCATGGTGGGTCCGCTGCTGGCCAAGGGTGAGCCCTTCCTTCAGTGATGGTAGTAGCACCTCTGGGATTTAAGGGAATGAAGTTACTGCACAGGAGCAATTGCAGCTGGAGAAGAGAGGATTGACAGTATATGAGAGGAGCAGCTCTGCAGACACCTAAGGTCGATGCAGAAGGAGGGGGAGGAGGTGTTATAGCAGCAGAGCTGTGATTCCCCTGCAGCCCATGGTACAGACCATGGTGAGACAGATGCCACCCTGCAGCTTGTGGGTGTCCATGGTGAAGCAGAGGTCCACCTGCAGTCCATGGAGGACCCCAGACAATAGAGTGTGGGTGCCCAAGGAAGGCTATAAAAGAAATTAATGTACTGACTGAAGTCATCCACTGTGGCTGTGTCACCCTATGCAGCTGGGGTGCTGTGGTGGCATTAATGTGAGCAAGCCCTATGTTGATCACTCTTCTGGGAGAAGACCAGAAGGCAGTGGAGGAGGAAAAGAAAAGGGTTTCTGTTGCTTTTTGAGCTGGCTGAACCTGTGAAGGGGCAATCACAGCTGGTGTAGGGGGGCATCTGGGGACAGAAACCCTGCATTCTACAGTTAGCTGGATCTGCTCTGCCATCTTGTGGAGCTTCTCCCCAAGATGCCCACTGGACAATCTGCAGCCTGCCACTGGTGTCCCAATAAACTTTTCCAGCTTGCTGTCATCTCCAGAGGACAATCATCCCACACAGTTTGGCAGCCCACCTTGGAGGGCCTCAGTGCCACAACAGCACAGGATGGGAAACATTTGGCTTGGTGTACATTGGCAATGCTGATTTGGGAAACAGTGCCCAGCACCTGCCCACACCACAGCAATCTGCTGCCAGCGCTGTTGGCAGAGATGCACAAACAAATACCAAATGTATTTGAAAGAAGTCATCTTGCTGCTGTGTGGCCCTAGTTATCCAAATCCTTGAGATTGAATAGACACAATAAATATCACCTGGTGAAATAAAACTCTCACTAACTAGGGTTAAAAAATGTGTTGCGTTATATCTTACGTTTCATTAAAATGTGTAAATAATCTGTGCTCCTAAGTTAGATTTAGTAAGTTCTGTTACATTTATACTTGAAAACCTTCATGTCTACTATACCTTGACTTTTTGGTGTCTTCCAAAGTAGGAAGTTGTGCTTTTCCTTCTTTCATGTCATTTGTACTCACAAGCCCTTTTCTGAGACACCATGTTTACATTTTCTTTCCAATCACTCTAAGGCCAGCCGGAGTTCCCTAGCTGGGGCCAGAGAAGGTGGGGAATTACATTCGGGTTTTTAGCATGGTTGTGTTTAGTTTATATGATGAGACCTTGTCCTCAGATGCAATGGTCAGTTTGACCTCTTTGCAAACACCAGCTATGTGAGAGAACGCTTCACAAGCTGCAAGAGGATTCTCTGTGGCTCTCAGGAGAGTGGAGGAATTTTCCTTGGCTGGCAACAGTGAGGACTAGACTGCACTGCTGGCTGTAGTGGTGTATGAAGAGCAGTCTTGTAAGCAGGAGAGGTCACTGTAGGCTGAGCTCAGTCACTGGTTTTCCACATCATCGTTTTATTTCATTTCCTTTTATAAAAACTTGAAATTGGGTTGCTGCTGACACACATCCACATCTTCACCCTTCACGCGCTGTTCCTGGGCTGTGAGCAAGGTCTCCTGGTTTCACAGAAGTTGTGGTGTCTCACAGGGGCAGGGTGTAGACAGAGAATGTGTATTTTTTGTTTTGATTATGAGAGAAAGGATATTTTTGTTTTTCCACAGATGAATGGATGGAATGGAAATTATTTGTGAGGCATGTATGTATTTTGAGTTATGATTCCTTATTTAAATTGTCAGGACTGCTAATAATTGAAATGCATCCAGGGCAGAATGTGGTGTTTCTGTAATTTTTGATTGAGACACTGGCAATCAAAAAATAGGGAATACCTTGAAACCCAAGATTTTTTAATTTGTTTTGTTTTGCTTTTCTTTAAATTTTGGGTGTTCCTTCTACTGGGTAAAAGATAAGTTACTATTTCTGTCAGTACTCTTAGGAGTTTGTATTAGGAGGAAAAAAAACGTTCTCAAATCTTGTCACATCTTTTTGTATATGGTACAGTATTTGTCATAAGACAATAACTTCAGTAAATTGCTTATTGTTCTACAAAACAGCACCTTGAAGTTTGCTCTTTTTGTGATGGTATTAAAATTCCCAAAGGAATTTTGTAGCTCTTCACTCTCTACAACTACCTGAAAGGAGTTTTAATGAGGAGGAAATGAAAGGATGATTTGAAATGTCCTTAAGTTGCATCAGGAAGGTTCAGATTAGATATTAGGAAAAAAAATTCCACTGAAAGAGGTATTAGACATCGGAATAAGTTGCCCAAGGAAATGATAGTCACCATCTCTTGGAAGTGTTCAAGAGGCATCTGGGTGTGGCACTTGGGGATATGGTTTAGGAGTGATTATGGTGGTTCTGGGTTAACAGTTAAACTAGATGATCTTGAAGGTTTCTTCCAAACCTAATGATTCTATAAAATATTTTTAATCAGGTACTGACTTCCCCTTATAGCATATATGAGCTCACTATGGCAAATGAAATAGTTTATTACTAATCTCAAAAAAAACATATTAATAATACACCTTTGATTTATTTCTGATAGATCAATAATCTGATTCATTGACAGATTTAAAGGATTAAAGCATGTTCTGATTTTTATTTCAAAGAAAATTTTACAGAAAAGGAAAGCAGAAATTACCAGTTTAACTTTTCAGACGAAATTGTTATGTGAGTAGAAAAATATAGTTACTTGGAGCTGCAGGGCTGATTCCCAGGCCTCCCACTGCCCTGTTGAAGACACAAGCCCAGTGGGATGTGAGTGCTATGAATTCTAGCCAGGAGCTGAGGAATAAAGTAAAATATTGGTTTCTTTATTGTGAAAGGTTATGATCAAAGTAGCTCTGTGTTTCCTTCTGTATCTTTCCAGATTGTGTTAAAATAATTTTTTACAAGGCTCCTCCAGTGATTTAAATAGCAAGGCTGTCATCTGTCACCTTGCAAATTTTTGTCTCACATGGAAACATTTCTGCCCTGAAATATCTGTGTTCTGCTGAGAAAGCATGTTCTTAATCAGAGATGTGGCTTAATTAATGTTGCTTAGGATAGCAGAGTAACACTGCCTAGAATAATGTCATTCCACCTTGGCTTTCCATGCTTGGAAAAAAACCCAGAAATTCCCGAGTGACACTAGCACCAAAAAGCATCTTCCTGTAGGTGTTCTTGAGTTCTGTAATGACTAGCAGACCTCAGGCTGACCTTTCTTTCATCCACTTCTTGGTTGAAAACCGATTCCTATCTCATGGAGTGAGCAGATGCCGCAAAGGTACAAGGACACTCCAGCAGCTGAGTACAGATCACAGCAGTGGTGGTAAACAAAGCCTGGGAAGGAAGGGGCAGTGCTTCTACTGTGGAGAAAGCCTGGTACTTCTGATGTCAGGAAGGTAAAGTGCATGTCCTTGTGTGGCAAAAGATTGTAGGTTTGTTTGTATGAAAGCTCACCTGGCCTTTATCTTAAACCTTGAGTTCTCAACAAGGAGTGGGGAAGAATAGATTAGAGCCAGCCTGGTTGTTTCAGTAATACTACATCAGCTTACCCTAAAAAGAACACTAAAAATCTCTTTTTGAGTTAGTATCAAATGTTTACTTGTTAAAGCTGCAGGATTTTCCACATGAATTTGCATTGCTTTTATTGTACAGATGTTTCTCTGGCCATGTGAATCAAGTACTGTTTTCAGAATTACAAGAAGGTCCCAGTTGCACTTTTATGTTGGATATTGATACTCATGTCAGGGAATATTTTCTGACTCACCATATCCATTATTCTTGCAAAGAAATTATAAGTTTCTTTGTTGGGAGTTGATGTTCCTTTGCCTTTGTATGAGAGTGAGAAAAGAGTTAATGTTCTTAGCTGGGTGTTGCTACAGATTTCTAAGTCTTATGTAGGTGTTCTACCCATCTTCCATCTAATATGTCTGTCAAGTGTAAGCCAGATTGGACATAAAAGTATTGTCAGGACAGTATTTCAGATTTTTAAAAATCCAAGCAATTTATTAATTCATTGTAGGTCTTTAGGTTCTTGTGAAAGCAAAAAATATATATCACCGAAAACATTTCTGGTGGTGTCTATAGTAAAAGTACAATAAGCCTTTAAAGAAGTGCAATTTGTAATTCATGTTTAAAAACCCTGTTGGGATGATACGAGAGACACATTGCCTGTGCAATCTATATACCCACAGTAAGATTTCTTAGTAATCATAACATGGAGAATGGGGGCTGGTTAGCTTCAGCTCAGAGCCTTTAATGTCAAAATTCAGGTCTTGACCATAAATCTTCTGGTGTGTATTTAAGGCAAGCCCTGAATGTACTGTGGGAAGCAGGGGAAATGGATTGTTTATATCCCAGTTGGCAGTTTTTATGTTGTTTTCTTTAAGGGTTCCTCTCCATATGATTTACTTCCTAGCCCAGGGTCTTCTAGTGTGCTTCTAAAGTTGGATTCACATAACTGTGAGACAGAGTAGGAATCAGAAATCTATTTTAAAAGGTTTAAAGACCCAAATGGGGCTCTAATAAAGTTAGGTGAGAGGACTGAAGTTCTGGGAAGAGCTTTTCTCTGACGAGGCTTGAGATGCAGATGCTGTGCTGGAGGCCTGTACCCTGTCCTCCCCTGGGAGAGCAAGGGATGCTGTCCATGTGTTCCATGCTGCCAAGAACTTCTGTCTTGTGGAATACTCTCTATCACATTTTATTTACTTGATAAAATATGTTTAGTTGTTGGTTTGATATTGATGTGTATAGCACCTATAGCATTGTGAAAGCACATATCTAAATAGCAATGAAGATTGATTCTGCAAAGGTGAGATCCTTCCATCCTTGCTTTTCTTCTCTTAACCATTTTTTTGCCCCGTATGTCTCTGGAGTTGGGTGTATCTGCTTGCAGAGTAAGGCTCTATTAAATTAGATAAGGATAGTGGAATTCAATCCCACATGTTTATTACTGTGCTGAAGTACAGCTATAAATGGAATGCAGCTCCTCAGGGTTCAGTAGCTATGCCTAGTCTTTGAAAAATGATAAATAGCTTCTAATTAGATTAATGATATTTCATGAAAATGATAAATACTTTCTAATAACGCCTTTTCTCAGTAGGCTTTACACAGTTCAGTTCTGAAAATCAGAGAAGTTTACAGAATTGTAACCAAAAGTAATGTATGCTCTAATATTGAGTGAAACGTAAAAATTACAGCTTACATTGCTTCATTCCACTCATTGAATGCAGCAGAATTAAAAAACAAAAAATGGGGGGGGGACAGGTAATAATTGTTGTCTCAATTTTATTTATTCTGGCTACTTCAGGTTTCCTCCAGGGTTTATTTAGAAGAAAGAAGAGCCTGAAAATAATCTTCTGAATGTTTTAAATGTTACTCAGTATGAAAGTTGATTAATGTGTCCCACTTTGACTCATATAGTAATCACAGGATAATAATTGTGGGGTTTGCAGCAAGGAGGAGAAAACTACTTTACTTGTATTCTGGGATAAAATAACTTTTTGTTTTCTCTGCTGATATTTAGAAGTAGATAAATGGACCAGTAGATGACTTTAAAGATATTTGTTATAGCCTCAGCACAATTCTTTGGCTCTGAGATGACTATAAAAAGTATAAGATAAAGAAAACAGTCGCTATTAGAGAAAGAAAAATACAGTATTCAATTTTTGTCTTTCCTCTCCCACAGGACATTAATGTATGTATCCTTGAAAACTACCCTGAATGTTCTAATCCCAAGTTATTTTACATCATACCATATTTCTGTGGACAGCATCCAAGATGCAGGTAAATATATGCAAGGTATTTCAATTTGTTCAGCAATAACTATTGCCAACATTTTGTCAGAAGTTGGTAGTAAAGAGGTGACATTATTTGAAGTACAAGAGAAAAATGAAAGTACAAGGACTGTAGCACTGTGTGTGGTAACTGGATGCATATATTTTGAAGTAAGGATGGCACTGCAAATGTAACACTATTCTTTTTTCTTGATTTATAGCATGAATAATTCATCAAATCTGAATGTGTTTATGCGGGGTTTTTTTTTCTGGGTTACTCATTTTATCTGCAATTTTGTAATACATGTTTTTTATTTGCTCAGATGCTTGTATCAGGTTTATATGAGTAATACAGGTTTCTGTGTCCATCTAAAAAAACTATATTCATGCTTAAAACTACATAAAATATAGCCTTCTATTGCTTTGAGCTACCTCATTTAGGATCTATGCCATTCTAATATTGCTATATTACTGATACAATAGTAAATTCTTTATGCAATAATACTGGAATAATTTTAAATACTTCTCTTGGTTAAATATTTTTGTATTGTTTGTAACAAGTGTTCTTTATTAGGTGAGTTCCTATGTACCTGTGTAGGTACCTTAGGCTTCTCAATAATGAAACAACTGCACATTTTCCAGAATTTCTTTCAAAAGCCATACTTCTTGTAGCAGTAATAACAAGTGAAAATGTGTTACTTCTTCTATCTGAATTTCTAAATATGTATGTTGTAAAATCCTGCCTTTTTTTTTTTTTTTGCTTAAGTGAAGTTATGTATAAGAAACAAAACAGATTAATGACTTCATTTTCATGACACTTTTTTTTAACATATTTTGGCCTTATTTCCAAATTCTTACGATTGCACACTTAACTTGCATGTGCAAGTAATCCCATTAATTTTCTATATTAATGCTTTCACAAAATATCTCTGTGGAGTTCTCAAGCAGCATATTGAAGTACTGTTTTGTACCTTGTTGTAGATGTGGCTCCTGTCATGCCATTGCACTCCTTCAGCTACTTCTTAGTCCAATAAGGAGCTAAAAACAGGAGGCCCATAGTGTTTGTTAGGATACTTTGCTCTTCCAGAAAACGGATGAGTGCACAGAAGGTGGTAGAGCATGAAAAACCTGCTGCAAGTCTGCTCTAGTAGGAGTGGAAAGTAGTAATCTTTTCCACATGACACAGACAGAGCTTCAGACAAATGTTAAATTCACTATTGCACAGGGTCCACTATAGCCTAATGAAGTCAGGGAAGTGGTGTGATTTACAGCCACTCCCAGGCAGTCTGGGCAACTGATTTCCTTTAGCTTGGGACACTGGCATTATATCCCATGTCAGTGTGAATGATGGCTGCTGCTCCCAGAACATAACTAATGTGAATTGTTAAAAGGGATTTAGGATTCATATTCAGTCTAACTACACTGTGCTTTTGGGAAATGGAGAAGCATAAAGATGTAGTGAAGTCCTGCCAGCTTCTCCTGCTGGGAGAAAATACAGAAGAAACCGAAACGGTTCTTCAAAACCAGTATCAGTCACAGAAAAAAAAAAAAGTGAATCCTGTAGCAAAGCAGCAGGGCAGCCAGGGGTAATGACAGGGAAAGGGATGCTCCTGGAGACTTTGGCGAAAGTTAAAATGAAGGACAAGGTGAGAAATGGTAATGTCCTCTGTAGGATTTGCTGAGTAACAGCAGGCAGTGGTTGGTCCCAGCAGTTCTACTGGTATAGTTCAGGGACACCACCACCCCTCAGCACCTTCCAACACCAAGGGCACTCATTCTTCCCATCAGACAGGTTGTGCTTCCAAGTTGAAATACCAAAGTTCACAAGTTTGAGCTTATAAAAAACTTGGCAAAAGATATCTTCAGAATGGAGTATTTTCACACAGTGATTAGCCTCCTTTTAATGTGATCCTGTTTTTACATGCCAATCCAATCTTAGATGTTGCATGGAAAAGCTCAGTAAGCTAGTCAGTTTTGATGGGGGGTCTTTTTTTTTTGTTCTAAGTATAGCACTGAATATTTTTTTTTTTAATTCACTTGTGTTGTTGGCTTGAATTTTAGAAGTAAATGCATATTTAAACTTGGCTTTTTCTCTCCTCTGTCTTCCCCCATCAATTT
Organism: Oenanthe melanoleuca; assembly: GCF_029582105.1. Lineage (NCBI taxonomy): Eukaryota > Metazoa > Chordata > Aves > Passeriformes > Muscicapidae > Oenanthe > Oenanthe melanoleuca. The sequence continues at coordinate 64,083,404 of NC_079336.1, forward strand.
CATACAGGGAGCCTGGTGAATGGGCCCTTGAAAGAGCAAAGCTGAACGTTAATGAAAATTTTCTGCTTGTGGGCATTCTGGAGGAGTTGGAGGATGTGCTGCTTTTATTAGAAAGATTCTTACCTCATTATTTCAAGGATGTGCTTAGCATCTACAAAAATCCAGGTAACTTTTTCCATTAAAAAGCTATTCTTACAGAAACTTCAGCTAAATCTGCATGGCTGCCAAAGGGTACGTGTTTCTTTCTTGTTCAGTTAATGGAGAAGTTTATCTCCCTTTTAGGGAGCAGATTTGATGATAGGGAAAGGTCATATATTCCACTTTTATCTAAATTGTTACTGTGTGGTTTTCTTTCCTTCCAAGCACTTGTTCAGTGATCTTTTCACATGCCAGAAAGGCTGCCCATTTTCACTGGAGTGGCTTCTTCTTCTTTTAATTGTGTCATACTCAGTTCTCAAATAATACTGTCCAAATGGTGTCAGCAATATGTACTTAAATAAGCCTTCAAGAAATGGTGTGGGGAGCTGGAGAGACTGCAGTTTCTCCAGGACCAGTTAATTATTTTTACTCAGCCTTCACTATGAGTTGAAATGAAATGAACCTTCAGTTGAGCTGAGTTTAGGTAAAATACAAATAAAATGTGCATTTACATCGCTTCCAATATGAAGCATGCTGAGGAAAAAGGCTTTGGAGTCTGGAGTAGAGAAATTAAAATGGAGAACATTCAGTCTGCTCCTTAATTTGCACCCCGTGGTCAATCTGAAAGGGTTCTCTGCATCAGTCCATCATTCCTCCACTTACTCCAACTCTTACTTATTGTTGACTTCTTTAAAAGGCAGTCTTGTGCCCTGTGCCTGAAAATAAATATGATGCTTCTGGAGGGGCGTGCATGTCATTCCAGCAGAATTGATTTCTTGCTTACATTTGACTGGCCCATCAACACTGTGTGCACCAAGCAGGGGTAAAACTTCCCTTCTTCCTTTGTGACTAGGTTGCATTTGTGTCAGTGTGAAATGCCTACAGCCATTAATATGAGTGTTTTGTACCAAGCTGTATATTCAAAGCATGTGGAACAAAGATTGAATTTGGTTTGTAATGCATGCAGCTCATGGCCAGCTTCTGACTGAGAACAGCTATTACAGTGGTCAGTCACTTTGGAGAAATTATAGGTTTCTGTGCATAACTGGACTTTATAGCCGTGACTTTCTACCAAATCCTTCTTCTAGGATGCATCTTTGGAAATTTTGTATTCAGCTGTGATACAGGTCCTAGGGAAAGTACAGCATTCCTTCTCTGAACATGCTTGCAGTGGGTCATTGTCTGCTTGCAGTCAGGCAGTTAAGGCTGCTCTTTGGAAGGTGGGAGTGTAGCTTCATGGTGCCATGTCCAGCCATAGAGCGATTTTGCTTAGTAACAGATGCAAGGAGAGTATTGTACTCGCATAAGAACAATGCCTGGTTTGAGATCAGGCATTTCCCTTATCTTTGTAAATTAAAAAATAAGAATTACTATGTTTCTAGTATGTGGAAGTCATCCTAAAGGTTTGCACAATTTGGTGTTGGAGGTTTCCCCATAGGGATGTTAGATAAAAGGAAGGCAGGGGGATCAACAGAAGGATAGGCTCTCTCTGCTATGAGAGTTTTCTTTGAGTTTATATGACTTCTTCAGCTGTTCTGTGCACTATATATTATCACTTCTTTTACAATGGGGGAAGCTAATAAGCAGCACATGGGGTTTTGATTTTCATCAGGGTGCCCTAGAAATTGCCAGGTGGTAAATAAGCAATCTGCCAGAATCATTAAGTGCTGGTTAATCTTTCTCCTCTCTGTATTTTCCAGTATCTGGAGAAAATTTGGTCACCTGTTACAGGACAGTGATTTCCTCTGGGGTTTCATGTTAAAGATTCACCACTTTCCATCAGTATTCCCTAGGTGGATTAAACCTTTATTTTATCTTTCCCATTCACTTATTGACTGGGCATATTAGTCAGAAAACAGTTTTCTTGTATTAACTCTCTCCTCCTCTTTTCATACACGCATATGTTTGAGGAGCTTTTTTTTCTATCATAATTATTTTGTGGTTATTTCTGAGTTGGTGCTAATGCTTACACAAAAAAAAAAAAGTTTAGCAGAATCAGCCAGAAAAATAAAACATACTGAAATGGTGTGTAAGAAATCCTACATTGTTGTTCTCCTCAGGGCATCTTAGACTTGATCTTCAACACCCTCTGCTGTTGCATCATGAAGTGCATGGAAGAAGCTATGTTGTTCTGCCAGCTGTGTGGTGGTCCCACAAAGTAGCAGATAAATTGGACCAAAACTGACCTTTTGTTGCAACTAACATTTGCAGATTAAATCTATACAGTTTACAATATTGTGTGCTGACCTGCTGCTCCACTTGAGATTCTCTTATGGCAGTCTTTGCACATAAACAAAGGGAGTTTTTCTAGAATTTATTTTTTGTCAGCTGAATATAACAAGATGAGGAAAACACAGTGAAGTATTTGTACAGAAAGGTGATTTACTTCAATGTCTGTGCACCAGAGTCACTGCAACAAGCAGTTCTGGATTAAAGGCAATTCAGAAACAGGATTTATAGAGCTCCCTTGAAGCAAAAAGTAGCTGAAGAAAGACAATTTCAGTCCAGTGTTGCTTTAGTGGATTGCGTAGATCAGAAATCACAGTAAGAAGCAGGCGATTGCTGTCCCACCAACATCATAATCTAAACTGTATTTAAAGCACCTTCCTGCTATAGGAAGCAAAATGCCTGATGGTATCAAACTTATAAAATCACATGTGCATTTAAGATACATCTGCAGGAGTTGTGAGTTAAATCTCTTCTTCCTGAAGTTGGGACTCTCCTCTGTCATTACAGTTTCTTTGGGTTGTCACTAGATCGCTGTATCTCCCACCTAAGCAAACTTCTTAGAATTGGAAACCTTCAGTATAGGTTGATAATACAGAAATCAGGAAATCTAGAAATTTTTCTCATCTCTGTTCCTTTGAACTGAGTAGGCCATATACTAAGTTCTCTGTTTCTTTTGTGTCTGTAGTAAAATTTCTCATCTGAAGCACTATAATATTTATCAAGAAACTATTTCTCAGTGTTTTCTTAGGAGAAAACAAAGCCTATAGTTGTTTTACCTTCAAAAATATTTTTCTGCTGCTTTCTGAAGCAGATCATTAAAACAGTGACTCTATGATCAGATAAGATAGAGTGACATTTTCATCAGAGAGCTATTGTCTGTCTGTATATCTGGTGACACAGATAACAACTTAAAATAAGCATGAATTGAGTGCTTTTCTTGTCGATGCTAATAATTTGTCTGATATCAGCTGACAAAAGAAAGCTGCAGAAGAAAGTGAACAAGTTTTTTTAACATTTAAACTGTAGAAGTGAACAAGTTTTTTTAGCATTTTGCCTTTCTTCTGGTGAAGAAAGGCAAAATGTTAAAAAAACTTGGCAGTTCAGCATGACAGAAAGTTTTTTCAGCATGTAAGAGGACACTAGGAGGATAACTTGCTTCATTGCATTAACAAACACATTGCATTCAGCCTTTCCATTTACCAAATATTTTGACTTGTGTGTTTTATAGCCACGTGTAACAAGCTATGAAATCTCCTTCTGATGCTGAAGTTTTCATTGGAACAAATCTGGTTTTATCTTGTACAGTACTTCAAAGCTATGGGCTTCCTGTTTTTCTGTCTCCACTTGTCCTTGCAATTAAGCATTATCTTAATGTTAATACCAAGTGGAAAATTGCAAAAGGACTCTCTTTTTTGATGCCCATCTTGTCCAAAGTTGCATACTTGCCTTGACAGCTTTGCCAAGAGATTGAAAGGGCAGGAATGGGGGCAACAGACAGATTTTGAAATCAATAGATGGATGAGTAGAATAAATTTTAAAAATATATTTTTATGTTTAATAGCTGTCTTTTCTAACACAGTAAAATTTGCTCAAAATTTTGTCTTTTTTCACCAGCATTGAAGCAGATAGGATCCAAGTGCAGACCCTTAGATTATATTTATTGCAAAATTTTAAAATATTCTTTAACTCGTTGAAAGGCCTGAAATAGTTATAACAAAACTTGACATGTAAAATCTCTCCTTACTTTCAGGAGGAAAAGGGAAGAAGAAAATTGGTCAGTCCTGTTCCCTTTTGCTAGCTATAGCTCACTTCTGTAACCTGGCTGGTAGCCAGGATACAGAATACTTGCACAGTTTCTTTTGAAATGGGCACATGTGGGTTTCATATCTTTGATGTTTTTAAGAGGCAAAAAATGCACACTGTACTCAGCAAAACAGAGTTTTCTTCTGTCTTGTTAACTTCTGTGGCATGGGGTAAAAGTTAACAGCATCCAGTGTAAAACAATATGCAATAAAATGGTTTTTTATCACCTCAGAAATGAGCCATATCTTCATACCTCTCTGCAGGAGTTCATAAATTTTCTTTGGCACCAGAAGCCCTATAAAAACACTTCTTCCCAATACCAGGGAAAAAAACCCCCTTTGTTTCCTGAAGGGTGTGTTTAGCATGGAGAATGTATAGGTCTTACTCTAAATAAGAGGACTGACTTTAAGCTTTTCAGAGAGTGAATTTTATTGAGTGCAATGAAATAACTTATACTGTCATCTGAAAGAAAATACATTGTTTAAGTAAACTGTAAAAATAATTTTTTTAAAATGCAATGAAAATTTGGCTGCATAAGAATTGCATTTACAGAGGGTGTTTTAAACTGTATTAGTGATATCCCAGGTAGTATGAACTCTCTCGTTTTTTAAATCCACTCTGTTCATGAATGTTAATGATACAGTCTTGATATTTTCTCTTCATAAGTTTCCCCTTCTCTTTAAACCCAGTAAGGAGAGAGATGCCATTTTTCTTTATTGCAGAGCTGAGGTCCTGAGAAGCAGAGCATTTTTGATGGAGTTAGGAAAAGGGTGAAATCAAACTCAGCAGTCACTGTGCTGAAGATCACGCCTATGCCAGGCCAGCACTGAAGGTGGGACTTGCCTTCAGATGGCTCAGATACTATGTATATGGAAAAGTTCAGGAACCAAGGGGTTTTTCCCTCAGAAATTGTAGTGAATGTGTTTACAAGCACCACCTCCAAGAGCAAAAATTTTGAGTAAGAAATGATCATGGGGCTTTGGTGGAAGGAGGCAGTGCTTTTTGTGCAGTCTTTAAACAGTTATCATTTAATCATCTTATATTCTGCCTTTGCTCAGTACAAAAGGGAAGGAAAGAAGAAATCAGAACAAGTCATATGAGGCTTCCTAGTCTGCTGGCTTCCTGTGAGCTGCACTTTCTGGTAAATGGAAAGGGAATACACTGGCTCATCTCCTGTGCTGAAGTACCCAACCCTTCTCTCTCCTACAAAGCACCTGTACTCTTGATGAGAGAATAAAATCAGCATGGATTAGTTTTAATTTAAATACTGAGGGGTTTTTTTGTTCGGTTTGGTTTTGGGTGGGGAGTTTTTTGGGGGTTTTTTTGCATCACTTCTAAAATTTCAAACACATTCAAATGTTTAAAAGCTTCAAGACTCCAGGTATGCTTTCTTTTCTTTTGCCTTGCACTCTAGGAGAGCTTTGTGTTTTCCCTAAGTAATACTTCGAACAGGGATCACTGACTGTGAAAATTTCTACAGAAAAGGAAAGTTCCAAATTTCACGTGGAGGTAAAACATGAGGTTGGACTTGGGAAGTAACTCCCTGTGTGACACTCGTGTAGCACGTTCCCATCTCTGATGTGAGCAGAGCAGCTTTGTCCAGCAGGTGGAGCGATCTGCCCGTGTGTGCAGCGCTCCCAGCACTAACAGCACACGTGGGTTTACATTCTGCCTGGGTAGCGTTTTCTGGGCACCCAGCATCCTCTTCTGAAAATAGAAAGTGTGAACCCACCATCCTTTTCTTCTCCCTTTGAAGTCTCAACTTTCAATATTGCATAGAGGAACGCTGTAAAACAATGTGAATGCTAAAACATGCAGTTTAAGATCTAGGAAAAGTGTTTAATTGTACTTTTGTTTCTTGTAAAACAAATGCCCTGGTCTCTGTGTGCAAGATGGGCAGGGAAAGAGGAAGGGTAACAGTGCATATCCCTGAGGACATTTCTCTTTTATTAGGTCGATAGCATCTAGGACATTCTGCACAACTAATCCGTTCCTTGGTTTGTTTGATAAAATTGAAGGCACTATCAAAAGCTTAGATACATTATTAGCTCTTCAGCCATGAAAATACGAGGTCTGGAGAGCAGGGACAAAACCAGACTGCCTGATCCAGGATGCCTTGAGGTTGGTGGATACACCAGTGAGCGATAAGGATAGTCAGTGAAAGCATCCTTTCTTTTTCAGTCCCATAAAAGAAAATGTGTTGTTTTGTCTTCCAGAGGTTTGAAATCTTATGGTGAGTAAGCTAAGCAGTTTTAAGAATAGGAGCTCTTGGATGGATTTGAGCACTTCTGGACTTTCTCATTACTGTGTTTTTCAAGAGAGCCACTAGGTCTTTGGAAGATTTGTCTCAGAAGCAAAACTACTCTGCGGTGAGTTCTGAAGCAAAGCTTGACAGCTTATAAGAGCTGCTGTTCTTGTTTTGCTGAGGAAGGTGAAGCACTCCAGACAGTATGTGTGTGGCATGAAAACCATAACTGTGGCACCAAAAGATTTATCCAAGATAGTATCAGACTCGTTGCTAAAATGTGATCAGGAGTAAAGATGTGGCAAGCGAGTTTGGTATGGCTTTCCAACCCACATGGATCTTGTGTACATCCAGGCACAAGTCCCATCTACTTACTCTTCCTTGCTAGAGTGTGCTTGTTAGATTGAGTTAGCTCATATATGCATAGTTGCACAGCAGAGCAGTTGGCTATAAATATATCTGGTGGCCCCAAATGAATGGAATTTTGAGACAAAAAGTGAGGCAACTGACAGGTTGGCACAACATTGGTGCCTGGGCTGGGTGCATCTGTTCCCTGAGCCTACAGTGCAGGGAACTGGGATTTACATGTTCATTTCCCAGACATATTGCTATGGCTCTGCTTTCTCCTGGAGTCAAGGGCAGTGGTTGACTTGGTAAATACAGCAGCAGCAGCAACAATCATTTCAATCAGGTGAAAAATTTATGTATTTCCTCTTGGCAGGCCAGAACCATAGGCATGGTTCATGAACTGGAGAAATGAGGAATGAGGCTACTGTTGATCCATAGTTCCCCTTCCCGGCACTTCTGGCATTCAAGGGTGTTGGCTGCCTTCCAGATCTTACCACTGATGATGGCAAACAAGGATATAGTTTCTCTTCTTGCTAATTACAGTACTGAATTTAAATTCTTATTTTAGGCTTGAATTTTCATGGGCGTTGAATTTGTGAAGGCTCTGCTCAGAATCACTTGTAGTGGAAGGTGAAGTCCATGTTCCCTTAAATAATTGTTTGAAAAACCTAGATCTAGTGTTCCTCTTCTAGTAAAGTTTCTGAACACACAAGCTCATAGACTGGCTCTGACAAACTGCAATGCATTGTAGAGATAGGCTGAGTATGTTTTGTAGAATTACTTAATCTTCCCTTTCTGTGAGCTGTAACACATGCCTATACCGAATTTGTGCTCTGCAATCTGCTACTTTTTTCCTATTCCCCTCCTCCACCTTTTTCATATTTCTCTTTGCTGTCAAGTGGCAAAGTCTTCACCTGAAGCCAAACAAATTTTACTTTTTTGCATGCTCATCTGAACCTCTCTATCATTAAAAGAGTTTCCCCTCTCTAAAGTTTCTGTGTGTCTGTAGGATTATGAAGACTGAGACCACCTAATGCATCATTTTCATCTTTTAGTGCAATTCCAAGACCTCAGCTTACAGATTTTGCATCTCATCCCACCTATTCATGTCACTTGCATTCCGTTACCTTTCATCAGATCTATCTGTCTGGTTTTGGATTAAACCTGCAAAGATGTAATTTCATACTGTGTTGCAGTAAAAGCAAAACTTATTTATGTTCTAAATCCCAAGGGACCAGTCAAATCAGCCCTTACATCTCACACATCAAGAATCCACGTGTTGGGTTTTTTTGTGTATGTCAGGAGATCATTTTGGAGGCTTGGTGCTGATACCTTCCAAGCAACAGTCATGTTTATCTAATGAGCATATCAGTCACCAAAGATGTTATGGTTTGTAAGAGTGCTCCTGCTGCTCATCCAAGGTTGATTCTCCAGTGCATCTTTTGAGTACTTCCTGTTCCTAGTATCACAAAATAGAAACCCATGGATAACCAGCACAGAAGGAAATCTGCATTCAGATACAGCATTAGTGATGTCTCATAAATAATCCAGGGTTACTGATGACAATATACCACAAACATTTTAATGACAGGCAGTTAAAGCCTGCACTGACAGTTCATTCCTTCTTGAGTAACTTAGTAAATAAAATCATAATGCTATTTTAATCAGTAGCATTTCAGCTTAACCTCTGTTACTGCTTCTGCTTTAAACAAAAATTACAGCAGTAAAAGATGATGCAGATTGTTTCTTTGACAGCTTTGACCTATGTCCAGGCAACAGAAGGCATACAGAAGGAGCCATTAAATCCCAGTTAATAGGCCTGCTTCTGTTCCCAGGTCGTCATTTCACCTACATGGAAACAGGCAAGCTCCAAAGAGTGGCTGAGGCTGGAATGTAAAAACTTTTATTAATAATAGGACCAAAACAACTTAGGATTTAGCTCAGTTATCATTGTGTTCCACAGTATGTTTTCAGGGCCAGTGTTTGGGGAGAAACACCTCTTAATTGAAATCAAAGTATATTTGACAAACAATATGAGCAGTATGAAACACATCACAGGGCTGACTATTCACTTAGCTTTTAGGAGCATAATCTTATTTTCAGTCTTCAAATAAAGGTGGTGTAGTACTTTTCTCAGACTGAATCACTGTATCAGTGATAGAATGGACTGCAGGTTAAATTGATTATTCTTACCCCAAGAGATCTTGCAAGAACAGTGCAAGTAGCCTGAGCTAGTATCTTTGATGGCTCAGAAATGTTTTGAAAAACATTAAAGGTAAGGTAGCTATAGAAAAGAAATTTAGTTGATAAAACACTTCTACCTGTAATTTTTATGCAGTAGAGACAAGGAGCCATCCCTTAGGAATTACTTAAATTTTTACATAAATGTTGCAATGTAATATCAAATTTTTACAGTGATGCAAATTATCTGCCATAGTAATTAAAATGTTGTAATAGTTAAAGTTAGGAAACCATGAGAGAGCATAAATTCTGACAAGTTAGGTGGGAAATTATAGCAAGACACTTTCTGGCATGCAACTTGCGAAAGGCATTAAAGCTATAATCCCAAAAGGGTTTTTTTCCAACCACATCAGGGCTAGGTGGCTGAGAGGGCAGATGGGAGGAGTGGCAGGGAGACAGTCTCAGGGAAGAGACACCCCAGGGTACATCTGTAAAGGGACCACTTGCTCCCAGAGGACACAATGTATTGTTCTCTAAAATCATCTTAAGGACACTGTTGCTACTATTAGAAAAGAAGGGAAAGAATTAGTAATGTGAATTTCAGCAAAGTGCAAGGGTCAGCTCTTGATGACAAAAGTCTAAGAGTTAAAATGAAGTATGTTAGCAGTGTAGCTCTCAGCTGCTGCACAGCTGGTAGTCTCAGCTGGTATGTCTCCAGAGCTTCACCCTGTGCCTGTGCTCATTCCTGTGAACCACTTGCTTTACCTGCCCTGAAGGCAGTTTATGGTGCTGGAGAGCTGACCCCTTGCTCTTCCAAGAGTCTTTCTTGGAGTTATGTTCCCTACTTCCTTTCCTTGTTGGAATTTCCCAGCCTTTTTGATCTGTCCCTCTTGAAAACTTGATCTCCAAGAAGCTATAGTGAGAAAAGAGGGTTTTACTAAATATAGCTATGAAGGTTCCGTTTTTCTTCTTTTTCTCTGTTCTTGGAGTAGAATCAAACTTACAAAATGTAGCACGAAAAAGCATCCTCCCCTCTGTTTCTCTCTAGCCTAATCTCCCCAGTTTCCTCCCCTTCCAAACTGCATTCCCACTGTGTTCTTTTATTGCTATATTCTCTCCAGTTTTCTGTCTTTGTCTGTCTCCAACATTTGGATAATTGTTACTGCACTTTATAAATCTTATCTTTTGAGTTGTTCTATTTGCACTCCATTTGAATATCTTCTCAGTTGCTTGCAGATACCATCTATAATACAAATAAATGTTAGGGTGTGGCATTTTTTACTCCAGGGCAGTGTTAGGGATGCTGCTGAGAGAGCTAGTATTCACCAAGGATTTCTTTGAAACTGAAATTACCAACACTGTGGTGTGTCCCCTGATTCAATCAGCAGCTCGTTTGGAAGAATAGTTAAGATGCACTCTGAAGCTTTTACAGGGCTGCAATTGTCACCTGGACACCAACAGATGAAAGAATCAAATTGACATACTGGGAGGAGCTATAATAGAGGATGTGATTAATCGACAGTTGAGAAAAGTCAATATGGCATTTGTAAAACCTCAAATTCAACTACTTCCTTTAAGGACTCAGCAAGCACAGGGATATGAGGTAGTACAGGTGTGATTTTCAGCAAGATCTCTGTCCAAAAGCTCTTTAAGAAAACTGGTTGTCAGGATAGGAGAAAGACTATTCTCCTGCAGGATCCAGCTGGTGGAAGAGGTGGGCATTCATTGTTTGGTAGTGCCCCCTTACTTCCCTTACAAGGGAAGTCTTGCAGGGACTGTGCTCCAGCCTGGGATAAATGTTCTCTTAAAAAGGTCTGACTGAGGTAAGAGAGGTCAGTGCTGATATGATGTTACCAGGAAGCAGCAAAAGCAACACTGAAGTGGTTTACTAATCATAACAAAGCCAAGCATTAAAATTCAGCTCGTGTGCCTTTGAAGAGATCTGTCCTTGGCAGTCAGAGCTGCAGAGCTCTGGGTCGTGATCCGTATGGAGCTTGGTAGGAAAGTGCACAGATTGTCAGATGGGTGGCTATTTTTCTCTGCACAAGAAAGCAGTCTCCTACAGAACAGATTTTTATGTGAAATCAGATCAAGTCATGACTCAGTTTCTCCAGATGGCAGAAAACGATGATGCAGGACAGAAGGGTTAAATCCTGGCTGAATTGCAAGAGCAGCTGAAGGAAAGGCATTCACATTTGAGGTGCTGCCCTAGCTGCAAAAAAGGGAGTTCATGCAGCTGTAGTTCTGATTTGTGTTTAGTGGTAGGGGATTCAGGAGCATCAGAATGTGCCTGTTCTTGTTCTCATTTATCTGTTCTCTTTCGAGTTTGCATTCTGGGTAAGCAAAAGGTGGCAAGGATGACAGAGAAGACAAAGAAACGTAATTTTCTGCAGACACACCAGACCTCATTTTCTAGCTAGACTTACCAGAGAAAGAAAGAAACTCTTGAGTTGGCCTCTGGTTTTCTAGCAGTGAGCAGCAGCTGTTTTGGTAGCAGTAGCAGCAGCTCATATAACAAATGTTTCATGATGAATGCAAACAAAAGCCAGCCCTGAAATTCCAACTCCACTGTGTACGCATAAAATATAAAACCAGTTCAAAATAATGTAACTACTCAACTTAATGGATTTTTTTTTCTCCCCTTCCAAATAAATTCCATATGAGAATTAGTGTTTGGTCTGCTCAGTTCTCCAGGGCTCACCCAGAAAATTTTTATCATATAGGCCGAGGGCAAAAAGTGAACACAAAAACAGACCAAGAAAAAATATTTTTAGAAGAAGTGCACGTGCAAAGAGGTTGTGTGGTTTGGGTGAAGGTTTTGAGAATGCCAAACATGCTTACTGAATTGAAATTACTGCTGATGTTTGTGAGTTGGCTGGATTCACTGCCTCCAAAATAGGTCTTGGAGGAACTTTATGCATCTCTGTGCAATTTGCTTTGTGAAGATGACTTGTGGTTTTAAAGGCATCTATATGTTAGAAGAGTGTTATGCCCTCTAGCATAAATTTCTTTCCAGATAGCTAGTGGGAGGATTTTGGGAATGCAAGTTGCTGGTCAGTGCATACTCAGGAAAAATGAGGAGATATTGAAGAGAGAGAATAATATAATAATTGGAGATTCAGGCTAAATACAAAAACTATCCAGGGGGCAGTGTCTTAAATTATCTTCCTCCAATTGCTATAAAACAGCAAGTAAATACAAGCCTTTACCATCCCTCCCTGCTCTGCTGCTTGCTGAAAGTCTGGAGCAGCATCTGTTGCCTGCCCATGCAAGCACTACTGCTCTGTTCTCAGGCCCTGAAATACTCTCTTCACAATCAGTGTGCTTTCCTCATGGCTTTTTTTCTGAGGTGGCTTCCCTGTAATTGTGGAATTGTTCAGCTCTATGCATCCAGCATAGGAAAAAACCTAATTTCTTGTGTTCTGACAGATTAATGGTAAAAAAATATAGCTTATTGTTATGCCTTTTGCAATATGATTCTATCTAATACATTTTGTGTAATGCAAATTTTGAATGAGGTTTGTCTTCTTCCATTTTGTTCCTTTCAAATAAATTTTGAAGGGCCTGTGAAGTTGTGTTGCTGTTCTTGGGGTACACGTGTAAGTCATTGTGAGCATCTCACCTTTGGTGCAGCAGAGCATGCACATGTAGGGCTTAGAACACAAACTGTGTGCTTGCCTGCTCTCTGCTTCTCCTGCTTCTTGACTGCTTTGATTGGTTTCCAAGCCATCAGCTACATTATTTGATTTCTTGGTCTTTGTGGAGTGGGAGGGGGAAAGGATATTGATAAAGAATACTGTTGGATCTAGCAACGAGAAGAGAACAGAATAGGTGGGCTCTTTCAGGTTTTGCTTCTTCCTCACTAGAAAGAAGTGCAGCCCAAGTAACTGGGAGAGCCCAGTGGTTGTGTTGGGCCTGTGTGGAGGGCAGGCAGGGACAGGAGCACACGGAGGTTGCTGCACAGAGTTTGGTGCACGCAGGGAGCTGCGGGTGTGCGCAGCTGGCAGAGCCCGCAGTGCTTTGCAGAGCTGTGCTCCTGCGGCTTTTAGGATGTTACCAAGTTTGGAGGTTTGCTGCTTGGGCACGAACACATGCTTTTTCTGTTACATAAAATGAGAGTGTGGAATTAATGAGTGACTGATATATAATATATATCTTCTAAAAGCTAGTGGAAATTGGACATGACAGAAGTGACAGCATAGCCAAAGCAAATTTATTTAAAACATTGAATGAAAATATTCCCCAAAAACTCTGTTTTATCTTAAATACCACTACATATTTTCTGGGCATTGAAGTCTTATTTTTATATTTTAAGTTTTCTTCCACTCCCTACTGTTCCATGAGTGCTCTGCCAATTTCACAGTAGCCATGACTCATCCTTGAATGGTCTTGAGACAACTGACAAACCTACCTTACTTCACTGGGTATTGACATTAATTATTGTCAGTGCTTAAATTATGTACTGGAGAAACTGAACTCTGCATGATCAGTGAAGAGAGGTGGCTCTTTCTCTCTCTGGGGGTGGTTTGGTGCCCTGATGGCTGTCTGAAGTTCATCAGCAGGAATAATCCTAACTCATGCTGTGTACTGGTACACAGTAGGATAGAGCAGGATGCTGGCTAGGAGTTGGCATGCAGTAGTGTTTGTAGGAACATGGATGAAATTTGCATATAAAAACAAAGTATGTCATCCTTCTTAGTGCTTTCCTTGCCTATCTTGCCAATAGACAGATCATCATTAAGTGCTATTTGATTTAAGTTTGGTGGAATTGTTAGGGGGTTTTTTGTGGGCTTCACTTGGGGTTTTTTTAGCACCCCACTATATTTTTCTATAGTGATTCCAGGAACAATGTCTATGACCTTAGTTTCTTGTGGGGCACAGAAACACAGCAGAAGCCCTGAACTCTCTTACCAAGAGCAAAGGAGGTGATTGAAGAGGGAGATTTATTCTAGTAAACTCTCAAGAAACGCCTGGATGGTGACCAGACCAACTGCTAGGGAGTGAATGGATTGCAGAAGGTGGGAATCCTGGGGAAGGATTTTGGACAGTAAAACTATGAAGGGATATTGAAGAGGGTGAAGCATGGCATGACCAGCTGAGGTGAGGGATGATGGTTGAACCAACTTTCTCAGGTATTTGGCAATAAGGTTATTTCACCAGTTGCTTCCTCCATATCCTCTCCAAGATTTTTGGATCAGCGCATTTTTGGATTAGATGTATATCTGGCTACTCACTGTCCACAGCTTATGTTTCTGTGTTTGAGAAGTCCTCAGTCTGTTTTTCTGCACTGAATCCTGGTTCATAGGGATTAGTGTTTGCCCGGTTTCACCACAGAAGTATCACATGCTTTCCACATCTTCCTCAGGGTTATTACTTCAGGATTTGTGGGTATTTCAGGTGTGGGGTTTTTTCAACTCTAGATTCTTATCCTATCTATTTCCACTCTTAATTTAGTTCAGTAAGTAGTAATTTCAGTGGTAAATTTTGAGTATCTTTGATGGCAATTAAAAGCTATTAGAGTCAGGAAATGAGCTGGAATCCTGGATAGATAGATCCAAATAGCACTTCAATGAGTTCATATTCTTTCCAGAATTTTGTTACTTAGTCTAGCTCATGACTTTGTGTGCAAAGCCAATTCATTGATCTTCTCTAATGACCAGCCAAGATGCTTAGCATGGAGAGTGTGTTCTTTTTAAGCATGATGAAATAGATTTCTTGTGTTAAGATTGTTTTGTTTTGTTTGCAAATTGCAAATTGTTCTTTCCAGTCAGTATAGTGAAAAGGGTGAGATGAGTGCTCTTAGTCTAAGCCCTTGAAAGAAACACATTATTAGGATGGGACACATCCTGATACACATATATATTCATCCAGATGTACCAAGAACAGCTCCTGGAGGACAAAGTAATCCCTTTTTATAGACATCTATTTTTAGCTCTTATTAGTTGAAAATAACAAAAACAAATTGTCTTGTGCAACTTTGCCTGTTTGGTGCAGACATGCCAGTGCAAGTGGTTGATAGCAAGAAAACTCAGTCTGTCTTACACTTTAGCAAATAGCTTACCAAAGATGTCAGCCCAGTTCACCTTGAGCTTTTACCAACAGAAGAGCAGTGAAACTGCAAAGCGTATCTTTCTATATTAAATTTCAGAATTTACTTGGCATTGCCTGCTGCTGCTGGTGGAATATGGTATTGGGCCCCAGTACTTTGTGCATTTGCAGAACACCTTATTTAGCCTATTTTAAGGGCAGACTTACCACTTAGCCAAAGGTTCTGCTTCAAATAATTGAAAATTATTTTCCTTGGTGCATGTTTTTGCAAGCTACTTGTAGAAATCAGTGGTTTGAGTTCCTGCTTAATTCATCTGCTCAGTTCACAGACTGCTTCAGTTATTCTTCAGACCACATCTTGGTGTGCATCCCACTCCTTCAAAAGTAATAAAAAGTTAAGCCCACAGCCACTTTGTATCTGATGTGCAAAAAGGGAAAAAATCATAGTCCCACACATCTTTTCAGGCTGTATACACATGTGTGAGTAATTTAGTGAAGAAATAGCACATGATATATTAGTATATTTTATTAGCAATTGGCATTGCCAGACCAATATTTTGATTTTGAAATAGTGGCAGAACTTGCCCAGATTGCTGCTAAAATCAAAGGTCGAATCTGGTACTGCATCTCCATTTCTGAGTCTTAGCAGGAAAAGACAAAAAGCGAAAGATACAACAAAAGTATTTTGGTAAACAGATGTCAGCCTCTTTAAAGTGTTGAATCTCAGTTTAATTTTTCCCATGCTACATAAATAGTCACTTCACTTCCTTTAGCGTTGCAGTTTTTTGTTTCCCACTGTTACTCAAACAAAACAAAACAAAAAAACTAGTTATATTTATGAGGACTCTATATTTGCCCAGTTTAAGGGTTTTCGTTTCTTCAGTAAATCTTCAGTAAATGTACTTAATAAAATTAAATGCTCTGGGAATGTGCCAGAAATGCTGTCAGCCACTGTGGCAAGCAGATGGATGGAGTTTCAGCTGAACGTGATGTGCCCAGGTTACTTTGTTTGTTTAGAAGCTGATGACTACAGTCACTGGACATACTAGAGTAGCCTGTGAGAAATGTGTTTTTAAAGAGCTCAGGGTCACAATTTCCTACTCCCAGCAGCTATGGGTTTACTGGTTAACTTTGCCCCATCCAGGCATCAAATTGGGTTCTGGACTAAGACTGGATGTGAAGGCAGTCTAGCTGCAGCATCTGTCCCCCCCATTGACTGCCAGTGCTGATTCTGCTGTTCTGACTGGTTAGGCCAGCTGTCCCCTTCCTCCTTCAATAGCTCCATCTGTGTCCCTCCCAAAGCTGCACACTGGTTTGCAGAGGACAACCTCCCCAGCAGATTTTTTGTGGCTGGAAAGAGGCCAAGCAGAGAAGGACCTGAGAGTGCTGTTGACAGCCAGCTTAACATGAGCCAGCATGTGCCCGGCTGGGCAAGAAGGCCAGTGGCATCCTGGCCTGTATCAGACACAGCATGGCCAGCAGGAGCAGGGCAGGGATTGTCCCCTGTACTTGGTACTGGTGAGGCCACACCTCGAGTGCTATGTCCAGTTCTGGGCCCCTCATTGCAAGAAAAACATTGAGGTGCTGGAGGGTGTCCAGAGGAGAACAACAGAGCTGGTGAAAGATTTTAGAGGGTCAGTCACATGAGGAGCAGCTGAGGGAGCTGGGCTTGTTTAAGCTGGAGAAAACAAGGATCAGGGGAGACCTTACCACTCTCTGCAACTGCCTAGGAGGAGGTTGTAGTCAGGTTGGTCTCTCCTGCCAGGGAACCAGCAACAGGACAGGAGAAAATAGCCTTTAGTTGCACCAGGGACCAACCACTCAGGTTGGACATCAGGAAAATTTTGCTTCACTGAAAGGGTGTTTGAGCATTGGAAGAAACTTTCCAGGGAAGTGTTAGAGTCACCATCCCTAGGAGTGTTCAAGGAAAGACTGAATGTGGCACTTAGTGCTATGATTTAGTTGATATGGTGTGCTCAAAGGTTGAACTTGGTGAACTTAGAGGTCTTTTCCAACCTTTATGATTACATGATTCTAAGACAAAACCTGATTGTGTGCACTGGTCACCCACTGAGCACTGAGCCTGGGTGAAAACGTGCCTCAGATCCCTGTTGTTATGAGTAAGTGCATACACACATCCACATGGTCAATGTCCCTTCTACACAAATACACACTGAACCTCCCAGAGGTGAATTTTTTATTTTTTTGGACAGGCCTTTCTAAAGTTAGCTTGATTGTTTATTTTTTCATTGTTTTTCTTGCTATGGAAACCTTGAATGTACTATTCTCTCAGATAACTTTTTCATCATGTTTTCCGCAGAACTTCATTAAAATATTCTGTATTGAAAAAAATATTTTTTAGTAAGCTTAGGAAATTGAATAGGATTTTGTAGATTCAGGCTCAGATTTGTTGTTTAGAGGAACAGGTGTTGAAATTAGGCACTGAAATGTTGACTTGTGGTTTTTAATGGTATTTTCTGTGTTGTGTTTTGTTATCAGATACGTTAAATTTACTTATAGAACTCACACAGCATTAATGCCTTCTCTTGTCACTTTGCTCTTTGGGTCAGTAGACTGGGGATGAGCAAGAGGTTGGGAGAGGACACAGCCAGGACAACTGACCCAGATTGATCAAAGAGATAGTTCATACCATAGAACAACATGTTCAGTAATCAGTGAAAGTAGAGGTGGAGGAAGGAGTGGGATCTTCGACTTCTAGGATGGCCATTGCTTATGCACTGGCTGGGAATGGGGAAGGGATGTCATTTGCATCACTCCCTCCCTCCCTACCTCCTCCGGATTAAACTGTTCTTATCTCTACACACGAGTTTTCTTGCTTTTGTTCTTCCCGTTCTCTCCATCCTCCCACTGTGGGAGCAGCAGGAGAGAGCAAATGGCCACATGGGTGCTTGACTGCTAACTATGGCCAACCTACTTCAACAGGTTTCTCTATTTATCTTGATACAACTTTTGATATTGCACATCTTGAGTAATGTTGAATGTCTTTATTCCACTGCTCCTGAAGATTGCTTTGTAGAAAATTGCAATGTTCTTCAACAAAAGCCTATGCATAGCGTTCCTTTAGTAACCTCATTCCCTCCCAAAATTGATTTATCTTGTAGAGGTTTTCCTAATTGCTGTCACATCCTTCCTTCCTGGTTTCTATCTCATTTTATTCTTATTCAGAGGTGTTAACATTTTACAAGTACCCATAAATACTGAAATGGAAAAAGACAGCAGATCATTTATCTCCGGTTTTGTTAATCACAAGGGAAAGGTTTGTGCAGTATAACTTTGAAGCACAGTAGTCATTATGTCAGGTCTAGTATTGTCATTAAACTAATGTGCAGACTATCCTGGAAACTTTGATACTAGCCAGTCTCTCTAACACTGGCATGAAACTCCTGGTTGAAATACTGCAGACATAAGACAATTTACAGGATTAAGTGCAGGAGCAATGGCTTCTCATACCCCATAAGTCTCTCATTGCGATTTATGTGTGCTTTAGCTAAGCCCTTTAACAAGCAGTAGAGTTAAGGCTACTGAGAACAGACTTCCTGTAAACAAGGTGATGGATGGCAGAACGATGTGCCTGTGCATCTCTTCCCTGTCTGTAATTAATGTTAAATGGGAGTTGAATTAAAAAATATCATTGAGCAAGCCCTGTTTCCGCAATGGATTGTTCTTGGTGCTGATGCACAAGCAAGAATGGTAAAGGTGTGCTGGAGCTGATCGTGTCAGTCACTGAAGAGAGGTGAGAGTTACCACAGAGGCAGCTGTCTTTGCCACTGGCTGGTACAGCTTGGAGTGCATAGGGAAGCCTTTATCTTCAAAGATCTTAGTCTCATAAGTATGTCAGAAATGCTATTTTCACACTCCTACTGGAAGAAAATATATGGTTTGGAATATACAGCAAGTACATGCATGTGTAGATCTTGATGGTGTTTGAACAGCTTCTAAGCACCTAAAAATGTTCTGTATTCATTTGTATTAACCCAAACTGATTAAAATCATACTTATCTTTGAATTGGGGCCTGCTTCCAAAAGCTCTCATGCATATAAAGAATTTCTGGGGGAAGTCTCCTGCCACAGGTTGCTGAGACACTGCATCTTGTAATACAGCCTCTGAGAGAAGATCAAACAAGTGCCCAGGATCAAACAGACCTGGGGAATTCCTTCTGCCTTTTCCAAGCCCCCATTCCTCACCTGTGGCTGAGCTGCTAAAGAGGTTGACATGAAGAGTGTATTTCTGCCTCCATGATTTCCAGGTGAGATACAAACTCTAAACTTGCAGCAAATCCCAAGTGTCTCAGGTTCCTCATTGCAGATGTGGCTGCAGGCTCTGTAACAGAGGCAGTGAAGAGCTCAGGCATATGAATTCACCTAGACTTGGGTTTAATAAATTTGTGGAAATCCAGCAGGAGCTTTGGTCATAGTGAAGTCCTGAGAAGCTAAATGTTTGGGCTTATCTATCTGTCAGACTCCTGGAGGTCTGCTAGTGTGTAGGAATTAGTATCTTTGTGAGTGAGAACACTTGCCTTTCATGTGAGCCTGTAAGTCCAGTCATGGAGGGTAGAGTGGAGCTTCCTGGAAGGAGGAAAGCTACATTCATGTTTCTGGTTCATAGTGACCTCAGGGGCTGTGAAGACCCTGGCAGCCTTGGGGCTTAGCCCTTTTGGGATGTTATACTTTGCCTTCTAGACGGAACAGTAGAAAATCAAGATGTTCCCTCTCCAGGAAAAGCACAGGGTAAGAATTGCATTAGCCACACTATGAGATTGCTCTCCTCTCCCAGGGCTTCTAGTTAATATAATTCCCCTTCTTTTTTTTTTCTTCTTTTTTTTATTTTTTTTTTTCCTCTTGCTGAAACAAGTCTGCCTGTGTTAAACAACAGACCCTTTTCCTCAGTTTTGGCCAGAGGAGGAAGCCTTTGTCCCGATCTCCTGGCAGCTGGCCAAGGCAGTCGGGCTGTGGGCCAGGAGGGGGTGAACTTGAAAGGAACAGTGTGTTGTTTCTACTCTGGTAGCATTCTTCCTTCTTCAGCAGTGCCTCGGCCCCTGGCTGCCTTCAGGCATTATACACAAAAGAACCTAAGGTCAGAAGAGACAATTTTCTCTTGACCGCCTGGAACTTGAAATAATAAGAAATAAAACCATTTTGGGGCTTTCAGTTGTCTGTGTGCAGATAGAGTTGAGAAAAAAAATCTTCTTGGAACTGGCAACTTTCTCACGAGGGAGAAAAGAGCCAATAGCACCTTTTTTCCCTCATTTCAATAGCAACTTTTCTACAGTAACATGCACTTCCCAGTTCTGTATCTTCTATCATTATATGATTTACCTTGGCAGTGCATGAATTTTATTACTGGACATTACTTGCACCCTAATTAGTATTTTTGCATTCATTTTTCATTTCAGTAGTTATAAAGAAATAAGCAATCATATGTATGCTCTTGAAAGACTTAGGCTTAAGTCTAAGAGGCTAAGAGTCTAAGAGGTTGCATTTAGAATTAACCATCTTTAAGGCCATGTTCTCAATGTTTTTTAAAAACATACAGGATTATTTTGCTTTCCTGCAAGACCTGATACTACAAGATGATAAGCACTATGTTTGAACAGTCAAGAAGTAGACAACTTAGCAAGTTGGGTGTTCAGGCATCTTCTAAAAAAGACATTCACACTGGGGTATCTGAATGCAGTGACAAAAAGGCTTTTTCATGTGGTGCTTCTGACTTGGAAGTTGACACAAGCAAGGTGTTCCAAACTTGGATCTGTGAAAGGCTTAAAAGGATGATTGGATCATTGAGCTTGGTTCATGTGTGCCACAGGCCACACAGTCTCTCTTCTGCATAGAGAGCAGTATCTGGAGTTCATTAAGTTATCTGTCATTGATGCAAAATTATCAAGCAATAGCAAATCAGCTGTGTATGTTTTGTACTAATAATTAGTAACCTTCACCACTTCAAGAGAGCAGTGCCATACTTCCAGTCTGCCCTTGTCTGGTTCCTGTCTCCAGCCCTGCAGTACCCATAGTTTTCTCACCATGAAAATATGCAAATGCTGTAAACAAGTCACCTCTCAATCATCTTTTTTTGGTAAGCTGACCAGAATTAATTTATCATCTTTCTCCAAAATGTCCCTTTCAACCCCAGTGTTCATTCTGAGGTTGTTTTCATACTCTTTCTGATTTAGGATGTGGTTACAAAACTGGATACTATATGCCAGTGTTTCAGTTACCAGTACTATATAAGGAAATAAAGATACCTCCACCTCTCTCCATCCCTCTTAGACATCTTAGCTTGCACAGCACGCCTCTTCATCATTTCCTTTATGGGGACAAAAATCACAGATAGCAGCCTACCATGACTTGAAGCACAAAGGCAAGATGCCTGCTCTAGATTCTCAAATGCAGGGCTGTATCTCTGCAGATTTTCTGCATTACATAGCTGTGGTGAAGCTTTTCCTGCTCATAAGCGCTGCTGAAATTTGTCTTAGTCACTGCAACTCTCTCTTCAGTCTGCAAAAAAAGTGATAATGTTAGTATCTGCATAACCTACTCTGCAGCACTGTTCACAAGCCATCTGTAAGAACCTATTTTTAAATTGTGGTTTTGTCAGATCCAGATTTGACTGGATTCGTTCAATAACTCTTAAACAGCTATAAAAGATACACTAGAATTGCAGTGGGTGAGCTGCAGCCATAGCAGTTGTTTCAGCAGCTCAAACTAGACAATCCTGGCATTTCCTCTGCAGATGACTTTGGTTTTGGCACTTCCAACTCTGTCTAGTTCAACTTAAAAGTTGCTTAATGGCTATGAAAGTACCTGACCACATTCTCATAAGAATCTGCCTGTTCATTCTACCAGTGTGGATTATTTTTCAACTTTCCTTTTTCTTCTGTGTTAACCTACCTGAATTAGGAATGCAACATTAAAATGCACCAAATAAAACAGCCTCTTAGAAGTTGCTGCTGAGACTTGTTACCTGGTCTTGAGCGAGATACAGCACATTTCCAGGCTGAGGACAGCATCAAAGGCAGTATGTGGTACAGGAGGGTGGCTGAAGTGTCTCATGCAGCTGGAAATCCATGTTGTTGGATCCACAGCTCTGAACTGGTAGGAGCAAAGGCATAGCATGGTGACATTTCCAGGAGTAGAGTTTAGAGAATTCATTATAATACTTACTGGTTGGAGAAGAGGCTTCAGAGAGTGGTAGCTGGAGAAAGTTATATATTTGCATTGCTGAGTGTGTTGTATGGCAAGTGTTTCATAATGGTGATGTAATGCCTTGAACAGCTCAAGTAGTATGTAAGAGCACTGTTGAATTCATGTCACTGTTGCACTGTCCAGTTGACAGCCAGACCAGTGCAGTGCTGGCCTTTGCAGTATTTTCCAAATATATGTTACTTGTATAGTGTAGGAAGATGTTTGTTATTCATGGCCTTATCAGCCCAAGGTACTTCTTACATTTATCACTTACCACTAACTTTTATTTTCTTTTTTCTTCATCTTTCTTTCTTGCTGTGATTTTATGTCATGCCTTCTTGGTGTTTACATCCTTGCACATTAGTAAGTGTTTGATTATATGTTGTTCAGTTTATCTCTTTGAACTCTTCCTGGTTAATCTCTGTTTTGGCATCCCTCCATTTTTCTTTGCCATCTTATCATTATCAGAGCTTCCTGCATTTTGCCTATGTTAATATAAATAATGAAACTGTATAAGGTTAACAGGGAGACTATTCTTTCCTCTAGTTTCTTTATTCATTGTAGTGGTAAGAAAGAAGGAAGAACGTTGCTGTCTCACCTAGTTCCATCTCTGACAGCCATCATTTTACAGTTTCGGGCTAATTACAGTGTTGTGTATTTGCTCCCAAGATCCCTGTTTGATAAATAATAGGATGTTCCATTTCCTAGGATTGCAGATCTCTCAAGTTCTGGGAGTTTCTGTGACCTGTGGAGAGCTGCTCTCTCAGAGAGATCTATACCTGCCCTTTAGGAGATAGGAAATGGCTGTGTGCCAGTGTGTGAGAGTTCTCCTAATCCCCTGGAGTTAGGAGTTGTTCTGAGTCAGCAAAGCACCACAGTAATTCAGGACAGAAGTGCTAAAACAGAGCAAACAGTGCTGCAAGCCTGGCATAATTGTCCCCAGTATGCACGTGAGGACCTAATCTTAATCTGCGTGTTATTAAAACTTACACCACATTTTATTGGTGTGAATAACTGACAGGAGAGTAAACTCTAGGGGTAAAGAGGTTAGTAACTGGGGTTCATGGTATTTCAGATAAAGTTGGTAGATACTGTGGGACAAATTACTACTTCACTTTTCCATCAGTTTTGATTTTTGATATATTTCTGTCTAGTGGGTGTCTGTTAGATTTTCTCCACCATCCCTGCTGTCCATTAACAAACGGCAGCCTAAGCAAGGTGCCCCATTGTGGAGTGTGGCTGCAGCACATCATCCCTCCTCCAGCTGGGATCCAGGGACTTGCCCTGGGCTGAGACCCCTAAGCGGCTGTAGCCCTGTGGTTATTGGAAAGATGTTCAAACCCATTATGTCAGTGTCTCATCCATTCTCCTGGAACTGTCCTTTTCCAGATACCCTTCAAAAGCCAGGCTAAAAATTTCAAGTTTGGAAAGCCAATCGGTTGTGCCAGAAAATGTTTTGCTAAGCTGCAGTTGAGCATTCCAGGGGAAATAATTTCCACCGCAGCACTGAGAGGCAGATCAAGCAGAGACCCTCGCCCCTTCGTACGTCACATCTAACCACAGTGACATACATTTATTTCCCTTTAAAACTCTGGAGAAGTAGGTATGTGCTGTAACTCAGCTGCATATGGCTGAGACATGGGGCCTCCCTGCACAGTTGCAGGAAATGAGTTTCAGTATCTGTGGCAGCCGTGGTGTTGGCACAGCCGTGGGAGCAGCGCGCTCGGCGTAGCGTTCTTCCACTGCCAGCAAGCCCCGGGCTCTGCTGCCTGCAGCACCCTGCGCTGCCTCCAGCCTGCCTCACCTCTCCTCAAGGGCCTCCCAGGGGCACTGGCTCCCTGTGGCTTCATCCAGGAGCAGCACTGAGGAGCTGCCTCTGCATGGCACCCCCCAAAGCAGCAGGGCACGGGAGAGCACATCGTTCTGAAATTGCTTCTGAGGTGGAGAATGCCTTCAGGATCATTTTGTCTAAATATGGCAATTCAGGGTTTTTGGAGCTACAAGTTATAAAACTCACTTTTCCCTATGGTTTGGGTGCTGCAGTGAGTAATGTCCATTTCTTAGTTAAAAAAAAAAAAATGAGAGTGTGGAAAGTAACAGTAAACACTCATCAACTGGTAACCCAAAAGAATTTGATTTTCTTCATTCCTATCTGCATGCCAGTTTAGCCTTAATTCAAGGTATGAGCAGACTGCATTACTGCAGCCTGCAGTAATGGGAGGTTACATTACTGTATAGTAATGTCTGTGTGCAGATGTGATTGGGAGAAAATCTTCTTGGAACTGGCAACTTTCTCACAAGGGAGAAAAGAACCAATAACACCTTTTTTCCCCCCATTTTAGTAGCAGCTTTCCTACAGTAACATGCATCTTCTGAGACCTGTAGCTCCCATCAGTTGTGATTTTATCTTTGCAGTTCATAAGTTTTATTACTGGACATTACTTGCATCCTAGTTAGTATTTTTGCATTCATTTTTAATTTCAGTAGTTATATAAAGAAGGGGATTGCATTACTACATAGTACATTCTTCTAGTAGTTTAAAATAATGCCAAAGCAAACACATTTTTAAAAAAATAACCCTAAGAAGTAAATGGTGTAGTTTGTTGCCCTCCATCTGGTTAGCTGTCTCAAAGGTCATAAAATGGGGGTCCTTTGGTGGGGCAGCTGGGTTTATGTAGCATATGCAGATTGGTATTTTGGCTTCAAGCCAGATCTACCTAATTTTCCATTTCATTTCTATGATGAGAAGAGGTGGTTGAGGTGACTTCAAGGGGCAGTTTTGTGGTTTCATCCATATTTGTATTAGAGAGCCTTTTAAGAGTATTTAAGAATAAAATGCAGTCTATATAAAGTTCAAGTACAAAAAATAGCAGAGTTCAGTTTTTTATCAAAAGGCTGAGCCTGCAGCCAGGCACACGCCCAAATTATGCCATCCAACAGCCCATACCTCACAGCTCTTCATGCTCTGCAGTTCTAGTGATTGTGCTGCAAGGCAAACAAACAGGAGCCAGAAAATTTACACAGCCCCTGCAGCCTTCCAGAGTGTGGGTCTTTCTCTCTGTTCAGATGTGTACTTCTATAGTCATAGGTGTGTGCACAGAGCAGAGAATTGCACACATCCAGAAACCCCTGTGAAACAGCAAGTTCAGAGGAGTATGCTGTGCTGCGAGGGTGGCACAGAGCACCGGGCTGCTCCCTGCCTGGCACACCAGTAGCACACTGCCCTTGGCCACTTCTGCCCCCACAGACTGACTGCCCCCAAAGAAAACAGTCTCTTGTTTTCACCTTGTCGTCCTTGGCAGCGCTCCTGGCTAAGCACAAGTGCCTCTCTCTGCTGGGACAGGCAGCCTCCGAAGGGAGCTGGAGCTGTGAAAGTGGCTTTCCCCACTTACAGTCCTGGAGGGACCCTATAAGTAAAGGGCTTTTTCCAGTGAGCTAAATGGAGTTTTCTGTAGCAGAAATAACTTACGTGAAATAAAAACAAAGTTGGCAGGCAGTATAAAGACTTAATCTAATAAATATAGTATTTAGTAGTGTATATTTGCTGCTGAATTTGTAAAGAAAACCAAACTGTAAAGCTGGCCAGAGCTATCAGCTAAGCACAATAGAGGAATATCTTGAAGTGCTCAATAATCATAAGAAAGTTTTCTCACCCAAGGACAGACTGAGTACAGTGGCCTTCCTGGAACGTAGTCATCTCATACCCATCAATGGCAATTTGAAGGTAACTTGAACAACTTGACCGAAACTTTAGCAAGATGAGACATTTGTTAGTCTGTTCTGGTCTATGGGTGAAGGTGATGCAGAAGAGAATAAGCTCTTGGGGAACCCAGATATTTTCACCAAAAATACTTCACACTATTCAGTAGATACAGGTCCTGCTTTCTATGCCAATGTCTGTTTGGAATGCAGGCGTTTCCTGAACCTTCCTCTACACTTCTTCTTAGCTAAGTAGCATGTTAAAATTTGCATCTTTCTTTCTGGTATATGTTAATAATTTCGCTACTATCTAAATAAAACTAAGCAAACTGATAAACAGGAAATATAGAATGTATTTCACCGTACATCACTGTAATTAAAGAATAGAGAGCTCTATGCACTGAGTTGTTGTATTACTTATATATGAGTAGAGACAGATTTCAGTGTGAAGAACTACTAAGATAGGTGCAAAAGTTCCACTTAATTTTACACTAGTATGTTTTAATAGCTACCAACTAGTAAAAACCATTTATCCTTTACAGAAGGAATTAAAAGTATAGATGTGAAATAGAATTAATGCTTTAAATATTTTTCTTGTGATTTAGAACAGTGTTGCATTGGGTAAGCTAGTCAGCATCTCTTCGTATCATTCTTTCTACATTTCATATTACTTTGCTGCAGTTGATAAGCAAAACTGACTATGTCAGATATAACTTTTTTCTTCTGCACCAGATGGGTGTGACACAATGAAATCCAGTGAATAAGACAATGTCCACCCCAGCAGCACTTGTCTCATGTGGTATTATTGAATACTGAAATACTGAGGATGCTCTGGTAGGCTATTGCCATCTAGAAAAGAGCAAAATTACTGCCTTCAGAGTTTGCTTTACACCTCCTTCAGATACATTCATCTCCAGTGATAGACTTATCTATTGAGAAGAAAGGTAAAGAGACAATTCAGTATT
Organism: Oenanthe melanoleuca; assembly: GCF_029582105.1. Taxonomy (NCBI): domain Eukaryota; kingdom Metazoa; phylum Chordata; class Aves; order Passeriformes; family Muscicapidae; genus Oenanthe; species Oenanthe melanoleuca. The sequence goes on from NC_079336.1 coordinate 64,110,260, forward strand.
TTTGTTAGTAACTCTAATTCTTTATCAACAATAAAAGGTTTGTATTTCAGTTTACCAAAGCAGAAGTTGTCAAGCGAACGAAAAAGTAATGAGATATTCCAGGGCATGACAGGAAGATGAGTCTGGTTCCATTAACAGGTATAGTTGATCCTAAGGTGTCATGTGGTGATGCCAACAGTCCTTCAGTACTACCCTGAGATGGATTCAGGTTTACAAGTATCTGTTTAGATTTGAGCTATAATAAAGCACAACTGAGACAGGTCACCATACAACACGTAGGAAATGATTGATCGGTTAAGCTCGGTGGTGTGCCTGACATCAAATTTCTAAGGCTAGGCAAGATTGTGGGTTTCTCTATGTGTAGCTCATGCTCATAGTTCATATGACGTGGTTTGCATTTTCAGATAACTATTGACAATTAAGATCTTTGGTGACTGCAGACAAGACATGTATGCACTACCATATTTAAACATGCAAGTCTGACTTCAAACATCCGTATTTTTTCATATCTTGTTAAAAGTAAATCCATTGTTAGAGACAGCTTGAACTCATTCATATCAGTAATTAGTAGGGTCATGCCTTAATGTTAAATTAAAAAGTTTATGTCTGGTCTCAGTAACCAGCACCCACCGTGTTTCTTGTTGTTCTTTCTTTACAGAACATAGGAAACTTGGCAATCTGACTGTGACAGTGAAAAAGACCGTCCCCTCTCCAGAAGCAATACAGATCCTCTACCAACGCATGAGATATGAATATGAGTTTTATTACTATGTCAAAGAACAATTCCACCTGCTAAAGCGCAAGTTTGGACTGAAGTCTCATATCAGGAAACCAAGTCCCAAACCTGAGTTCTTCATTCCTTCTCCCCTGGAAACAGAGGAACCAATAAATGATGAAGAAGAAGATGATGAAAAGTGGCTAGAGGATATCTATAAAAGGTGATGGATGGAAGAGCTATCCTTTCTCTTCTGGTGACCCCTCCAGCTTTCTTAAGATTTTTTTTTAATTATTATTAAAAGTAATTCCTTAAGGAACTGAGTTAATGCGCAGCGGATTTGAAACAGATCAGAAGAGACCATTCCCACATGCTGGAGCCATGGGGAGATACCTGATTTTGCAGGTTTGATTCATTATGCGGTGTTGGCTCTATAGCATCCTTGCTATAGCACAGTTCAAGAGAGAAGTACCTAGCATCTGTCACAAAATAACTTTTGGAATACACAATAGTCCTTTGTGAACTGCAAAATACAAAAGAATAGATTAGGCATTCTTGAGAAGTAAATCTTACAGATTCTCATCTCTCTCTTTGGCCAGAAACAAGTGAAGTACATTCAGTGAGCCATTTGGGAAGAGTGCCTCTGTTTTGTGCAAAGCACACTGGTATCCCAGTGGTATGGTCAGAGCCATTGCTTTGTCTTCAAGGATAAGAGGCTCAGAAAGAGGCTAAGTAACAGCTCCTTGAATTACCTGTGCCAGAGGAGCAAGGCTGCTCTTCTGACAAATCAGTACTAGTGAGTGTAAGGCAAGTTACAGGAACCAGATATTTTTGGTAAAACCTTCTAGTTCATAGAGTAGGAAAAGTTACTGGGTCAGTGAATGGCAACAACAAATTAAAAGTGCCAGGCAGATCTTTATTTCAGCAGTTGGGTATGTTTGTATTAGACTCAAAAGGAAAAGGTGTAACAAAGGCGGTTTATGTTCAAGAATGGTATTTTTAGATTTTTTTATTATTCTTTTGGGTCACAAATCCAAAGAGATACAGAAAAAACTACTCATTAAAAAGCTCGGGTGATCTGGAACTCCTATTAAGCATGGCCTATATTTCTGCAACTGCAGAATTTAATTGTTCACATCTGAATCTGAACGCAGCTTCCCCACCCAACTCCTGTTTTTAATGTGGCTAGAAGGAAGATTGACACTATGAACATAGACAGCTTCTCTAGTTGAAATATTTCAGAATCATCAAACAAATACAAGAAGATGCGCTCTCTGAAACCAAAGCTTGTTGCGCTGATTCAGTGGTAGGTTATTAAGAGATTCACTGTGAAAGCTGTGCTTGTTAATCACTACACATGTTATCTGCCAACACTAGGAAAGGGATCAGTGGAAGCTGGGAGGACAAAGAGAAGCAGCACTAGTATGTGAGGTGCTGTTGTTATTCAGGTGGGTGTCCCTGGAGTGGGATTCCCTGTGATGTGTGGGTGTGCTGGCTATTGGGCAGCCTGCCAGTCCTGGTGGTGCAGAAGTGACAGACTCACAGGCAGCCCTGGGCAGAGCTCTTTGGCCTTCTGCTACAAAACAGAGCAGGGGGGAGTTTGAGGTCTTGGTGAGGCCTTGGCCTCTTATGTGCCATTGTTTTCAGAGGAAACTGAACTGAGAATAAGAGCAATAAATTCCTGTCCCTAGAGCACAGGAAAGAAGCAGGTACAAGTTTCAGCTGCTTGTTAGGATGAGGAGACAATCCACCTCTATCTCACATCCTTTCTCGAACATCTACCAGAAATTTTTTTGTTCCTATTCCACAGCTGCCATCTGCAAGGTCATACTTTGGTTTGCTATATCTTGCAAAAGTTATTTTGTGATGGATGAAGCATATAGACACGGGATCAGCTCAAATGGGATTTCCAAGGATTTTATCTTCCATGAGCCTGCTGAGAGCCAATAGAAATTATGGTCAGTCTTTACCTATACTCAGAGAATGAAAATAAAGGAGAGTTGAAACAAGATGCTAACTTACAGAAAATACTAGGAAGAAGATTCTGTTCTCATTCTTGACAAGCCAGGTTGGTGGTAGCAATGCACTACTGTGGCGGAGCACATTAAAGAAAGCTGAAAATGGCACAGATAGTAACTAACATATTAGCTAAGATATGAATCTGCTGCATTGTATATTTTAAGTGGTTTCTATGAAATTACGTTGAAAGAGTAATGATTAGTTTACACACTGTGGAGTTGTTGTATTTTGGAAAGAACTAGTATTCTCATGTTTCTGAAATTCTGTTTCAATCCTTTTTCTGCCAACGTTTTAACAGAATTATAGTCACTTAACACCTTCACCCTTCATGAGAGTTCACTGCCACTTACAGTAAAGTCTGTTTCTATCTGTTTGTTTATTTAATCTTCAGCCATCACTACTTATAATCTAAATACAGAAGCTGCTTAGTGATTTACTCGCTAGGTTTTAATATTGTCATATTTTTGTAACAATCAACCTGGCCTCTCCTCCTCAAATGGTAATTCTTAAATTTATCTGGCACATAGCATCTAATATTCCTGGTCCTATGGCCTATTTCTCTGTCATTAAATATATTTGCTTAACTTTTAAAAGGTACGTTATAAGCTGGTAAATCTTTGACTTATTTATTGAAACTTTTCAGCACATTCCAAATTCTAAGTTGCTCAGGAAGAAGTTGATTTAAATAATTATATTTGGGTCTGATTAATATTTCTTATTAAAAAAAAAATCACTGTTTGTAAGCCTTTAGTCCACAAGAGCTTTGTAGAAATTGCTAATGCATATACTTGGAGATCTTTGTGGGGGGAAAAAGGTGGCTGTTCAACACTTACAAAAATAAGAAAATACATGTCTACGTTAGCTTAGCTATAAATGAATGCAACATGTGTTTTGGAATGAAATCTTCTTTAACTTATTCACTACTATCTCCTGAAATATCAATAAGCCATATGATTCTTTATTTTTCAATCCAACAATGTTTAAAAATAAAACTTGCACATTTCTTCCTGGCGCCATAGTCCTTTTGCTTACCTTAGTTTTCCTGCCTGGATACAGGGGCTGTGGGTAGGATGCTGGAGTTGCACCCTACAGAGCAGGGTTGGATACAGTATAGGATATCCTCTGAAAGTCATACTTGAGCAGTGGGACTGAACAGGTTGCTCCTGAGTTATTCCATCTCCCAAACTATCCAGACATGTGAGCTGGAGTCCGAATTGTTTTACTCACCTGAGATGTGCGGTCAGGACATTGAAGTTCATTGTCCAGTGTTCCATGGCTGCTAAGTGAAAGTTTTATCCAGGAGAGAAACAACTTGGTCTTCATGCACTACATTTTTACTAGGTATGGTATTTGATGGCCAGGCATAAAAGCTTCAGTAGTCAGAGTGATGTTACAATGCAAGTGAAGTATCAGTGCTTTCACACTACAGAGAGAATCAACTGTTGTTAAAATGCAGCATTCTGGAAAAAAAATAAATTTCGGTTTTAAGTTTCAAGTGACAATGACAAATTGTGCCGTTTTCTTTTTCTGTTCAATTTACTTCTCTTCCACATGAATTTTCTTGGTGATGCAGGGCTAAGTCCAAGTATCTCAAATGTCCTCCACTTGCATATAGAGAAGTAGTTTGGCAGAACTGAAAGTACATGAACCTGATGGTGTACTTAAAGAATTCCAGCTTCTTTACAATTCTTTTATTGTTGGATCTTTGATGAATCATTTGAGTGTTAGGATGTAGAATGGTACATTGTATCATAAACACACGAGCAAAGTCACAAATTTTAAATATTGGAGATCATAACTATGAATTCAAGCCATGGAATTTTTCGTCTTTTCAGTATTTGACACAATAAAATTGAATGTACAGGTACATTTTTTGACTAGCAAAGGAAACCATACTGCATGCCAACTTTTATCCTCTTCTCAAATGAAAAAAACATTGTCTGCCAAAGATTAAAATTTTATATTCTTTTAAAAAATAAAGACCTGTAATTCCCAGCTACCAGTAATGGTGCTCTGATCTTTCCCTCTATTTTAAGAAAGGGAACATCTGTGATATTAGAACATTAGCCTAAAACAACGCAGCAACATTTTTGAGAGCTAAAATACTATAATACAGTACAACAGCATTCCTTCTGTTTTATTTTTAAGGACTCTGCCTTTTTTGCAAGGAGTTCAACTAACACATAAAACACTGTTGATCAGAGTGCTTGCATGAGCCAAGACCAAAGAACTGAGTGTTGCTGTGTATCAACCTCCACACCTAGATTCCATGGGAAAAACAAGGGTGTTACCAAGCCTTGGAAGTGCCTCTCCACTGGCAATGGAATCACTGGATCTACTTCTGCAGGATCTGTCCCAAGGGAGGGTTTGCAAAGTTAGGCTCTGCTTAAGTACCCACAGGTATGGCAGGAAGGTGCTGGGAGGCAGCTCCATGAGAAATGGCCACTGGAGGGTAAAAAAACTTCACTGCAGAATATTTAAAGTGAATGGGAAAGGATCTTAGTTTGAAGGTTGAAAGTGAAATTGCAACCAGCATAAATCAATTCCTGATGTCTCACAGCTGAGAAACAGTGGTAAGTTTTCTTTGGTTTGTCTGGAAGTGGCGTTGTATGCCAAGCTGCAGCGCGCAGTGAATGTCAAATCTCGCTTGTAAGCTTTAGAAGATCAGTGTGTGTGTGTAATGAGAGCACCAGCACTCCTTAATGGTTGGATCTCTGACCCTGTCATCTTGGAAGAGCCTGCAGTAAGGTTGTTGTGGGGGTGGAGGGATGGGGGAAGGGGAAGGTTTTCTGCAAAAACAAATTTGGCCTTGCAGACACTGTAAGATGGGAAGATTTGACCACTGGTTTATTTAAATGTGGATTTTGAATATAAACACGTGGGTTTCCTTTTCTGAGTGTGTAAAGGAGAAATGTGAGTTGATTTTGAATTTGAGTGATTATGGCTGGAAGAGTAAGTTAATAATATTGCTGTCAGGCAGGCATATTGGAGTGTGCTTTATGCACACTTTCATCATCTCTGTTCTCTTCTTTGGATACAATGGGCAAAAAAGCCAAAAGTTAAAGAATTCAGCTATACTGCAAGGGAATTGATGCTGTGAAAAGCAGAGATTAGCAGGAATACATGGGGGTGATGCTGCTCAGAGTTAAGATTATTGGTCTAAATGCAATGATGATATAGAGCAGCCAGCAGAAGTGGTGCTCAAGCTGCTCACTCTGTGGCTTTGTCTTACCTGGACAACTTGAGACCATGCTTCAAAATCACATGCTGCTTCAAATCTCTTATTTGTATTGTTAGCAGGACAGCACTGGATGTTTTACTTTTTCCCTATCATTTCAAATTGCCACTTAACCTCACCAACTTGGCAGAGCATAAGCACACAGCCTGTTCCTGTATCTGATGTGCAGGAGCTTATCAGAGACATGGATTTGATCCTTCAGCAAACCTCTCTCTGATGAGCAGAGTGAAACAAATCCTTGGCACAGTGTTGCTGCTAACAGGCGGAGTGATATTTAGTTACTGTGCCACAAGGGAAGGTATTCCTGCAGTTCTCCAGCTTACTGCAGGGGACTTTGGACAACCTCAAGGATCAGGGGACCATTGTCAGGTAGCAAAAGCCAGTTGCATGTCAGTGTTGAACTCATGAATATCTCCAGGTTAGGTGCAGGAAAGAAACAGAGGTAGTTCCAGTTTGTACCAGACACAGGAGTGACAGTCTGGGCTATGGTTTCACAGAGCCCGCAGGGATTTCTGTTCTTGAAGCTTCCTGTCCAGTTTGTGTGGTGGGAAGCTCAGGGAGAGGAAGTCAGCTGCAGTTCTTAGTCTCTGACTCCTCAAAAAAGACAAGATTCTCAAGATCATGCTGGATAAACATGCTAGAAGAGGCAGCAGTGAGGCACCTGTGCCTCACAGAGGAGCTGTGAGCACTTTTCCGTTTTCACTTTCTCCATTTGTTTGTATTTGGCTCTATTTGCTCTGTTTCCCGAGTCTGTGTAGGGTATTTCGTCACTAAAAATATTGTCTAATCACCTTGGAAAATGGTTGATATGCTTATCATTTTGATCCACAGTGGAGGTAAAGAAGTGCTTATCCCCATTTCATACATTGGGAATGGATGCAGCAAGTGTGTAAGTGATATTCTAAATGTCACACAGAAAGGTTGTGAAAAGGAACTGATGATAATTTAGCCGAGTGTCTTAATCCTTGAACTTTCTTTTCTGCTGTTAGATTGGCCCTAGATTTTGGAATGCAAAACAACTACTATGGAAAATTTTTCTTAACTTGGAGTCTTTCCTTAAAACTAGGAAAACCTTTCAGTTAACTGCCTAAATATGAATGATGTTTTAGCCCTTATGCATTTATTTCCTTTTGGGACAAAGATGAATTCCAGGTTTTGTCTGTTCAGTTGCATACTAAACACCTGCAGAAATGGTATGGTTGCAAGAAGGCTTTTTGTTAGGGAATGGTGTTCCTGTAGCAGTAGGGGAAGATAAGCAGATAGATGGGTGTCTGAAGTCACATCTTGTAAATTTAGCCATTCCCAAGAATATGGTCATGTTTTCTCCTGCAATATATGGCACTTGTAGCCTACCTGAAAAGTCATCAGACCTATGTTCATGTATGTGGTCTAAGTTGTGTTTTAATTTAGTTTTCCACAGTGCTTAAAAACCCAGGAAAAGAAGTGATGCCTCACTGTTCAGCAGCCACTCAGAGTTCTCACACAGCTCACCAAGTAGTCAGTTTTGTCTGATGTACTCATAAACCCGAACTTCTGATACCTTCTACTTATTGGGCAGGGGCAGATGCCTCTCACCTGAGAGATCTGGTGCTTTCTTCTCATCTCTTCGCTGTCCTCCCCTCACCTGGACAGCGCACATCGTTAAAGCTTTTGCCTATATTTTCTGGAGAGCATCTGAAGGAGGATTTTTTGCAGATGTGGACATAATCCTCTGTTCCAAGTGTCCATGGAGATGCATGAGCTGCAGAGATTTGCTCTAAACTTTAATACTGGAGGAAGGCTCTTGATTCTGAGCCCACCTTGCAGGTATCAGCTTCGTTCCTGCTCCAGATCTAGTGTCTGTTCTGAGTGTTAGGGTGGGTGCTGGCCTGTCTCTGCTGAAATAGCTGAGGGTTAGCAGTAACAAATCCATTCACTCTGTCTTTGGGCTGGGAGGCTGAGATGCTGGCAGGTAAACCCATCAGGGTGCAAGGAAGCCTCCATAGCATCAATCCTCTGATGTGAGCAGGGACACTCAGTGTCAGCAGCAGCCCTGGGGCTGGTGTCTGCATAAGATGGGGGAAACAGCTGTTTTCTCACTCATGGTGTACTGGTGGGCACTTCTGCCAATCCTCTTGGAAAAGTTACTGCTAGTCCTGTCAGCACTTGATGTGGAAAAGAAATTTTTTTCCTGCATTTTTTAGACAGAAAGCTGGCAAAGAAAACCCAGCAGTGCTGCTCTTCCCTAAATGCTGCAGAGATCCAGGGGAGGTGTCAGGGTGCAGAAGAGGGAAAGCAGCACCTCCTGCCTGCCCCACAGGGGATGAGTTCCAAGCTCTTTCTCATCAGACCTAGGCAGGATGGTGCTGGTAGAGGACAGTGTTGCTCCTTGAAGCATGAAAACCCAGCTCCTCACAGTGGAGTTTCCTGTCAGAAACTTAGCTGTGAAAACTCCTTGGAGTCTCCCTGTACAGTTGTAGCTTTCCATTAGGTTTTGCCCCAAAGAATGTGATTTGGCCCATCAGCACTGTGTGGAAACTGAGATTTCTAGAGACTCCACAATCCAGCCCTTGTCAGTCACGCCACTTGGGTCTGTACATGGGGCTCTTTGTGATAAACCTCACTGGAATTTGGAAAACATTCAGCAAATTTGACCTCTACTTTGTCTTATAAATATCAGTGTCAAGCAGCATCATGTATGCTTTATCACTCCAAAATGGGGGAAAGGACATGGAATTAGTGCAGTCAGCTCTGATTTTCCAAAACAATATCTTCTGAGTTAAAAAAGCTTTTTGCTTCTCAAAAAGAAAATACAATGTCCTCTTTTTGCCTCGGGACCGGGGCTGCTTCTCAAGCTTACTCTAAATCCTTATGAACGTGGGCTTTTGGTCTCTTGTAGATAGAGCACTGCAGCAGTCCCCTCCAGCAAGGAAGGTGAGATGAGACCCAGCCCATTTCTCTGTTTTCACCACAGGAAAGGGAATAGAGGCATTGGAAAAACCTTAGCCAAGAACAGCTCTGACCAAAATTATGATCTTCTTACTTCTCTACAAAACAGAAAAGTGCAAAATAGATAGCAAAGCTTACTGGGGCAATCCAGGGAAAACGCATCTAGCTGCAGGTCAGCATGTTTTCCAGAAGCTGCCGCTCCTGCTAACATAAGGAAGATGAGCCCCTTGGTTCCCTCAGCAGTCGGATGTGGTGGCACAGTGCCCCCTCCTCGGCGCCCCGGCAGAGCTGCCCGGGCCGCGCTGGTGCAGATGGGGACGCCTTGGGAGCCCTGCGCAGCTGGCGGCCCCGCCTGCTGCCGAATCGCTGTGTGGCCATCCTAATTGCTTAAAGCTTTCCTTTCCCCCTCACCGCAAATGCTGGAGCGCAGTATTTATCTACTCTGCAAAACTTTTATGAGAACTGGTACGGTTTTGTAGAATTCCTGAATAACAGCGATCACAATAGCTGCGGCAGAGCCAGACTATGCAAACCCCAACGCCTGCACTGTTGGCCTTATTTACACACAGTGTCTGCAGGGAGGAGCTGTGCTCCCCTGCACAAAGTGCCCCAGACCCCTCACAATCCAGCTGAGGTGCAGCTGCTCAGCGCTCCGCCCTCCCCCTCCCTCCTTCTCCTCAGTCCCAGGCTCACAGAGAGCATGGGCACCGTTGGAAGACACCAGGGTGCAGCTCTCCGAACCACTTCGGGACTTAGCACTAGTTTGTCTTCCTCCAAAAATAAAAAGGAACTTCCCCTGGGGAAATTTTGCATGGGAAAAACTTCCTCGCTTTCCTACCAAATAGTGGGCTAGGAAAAGTAAGCTGAAACAGGGCAGGTAATCCCTACCTTTTCCAAAATAGCCTTTCAGGTTTTGACCAGCCCTTACATACTGTGAAGCCAGCACTGACGTGTCATATCCTTGAAGACTGCTCTTTCTGGTAATATTTAAGATTAAATTATTATAGTAATTACAAGTAGTAAAGATAATAACGTGTTAACCTCATAGTTGTGTTCAAATGAAACAGAAGATTCTGGAAAAAAGATGCTTTGGATGCAGAGGAAGCCTTATGCAGGAAGGGGATGAGTGCAGGTTAAACTGTGGGAGCCTCTTGCTGAGGAGGCCTGACTGCAGTGCTCAGTGCCTGGGAATAGCCAGCTTTCCCCTTCTTCCTTCCTCTCCAGTGCATGCCAGTCATTTCAGTTTGGATGAAACAGAAAAAATTACCAAGCCAAACCAAACCAAACTATCCATTGTTTTTTCCAGCCTGTCCTTCCAAAAGTAGTTTGCTTTAGTCCAGTGAGTCAAAAGGTGTCACTCCCTTACTCATCATTCCCGTTTGCTCAAGGGGAGAGCTGGCAGAGAAGCCCAGAACCTTGCACCAGTACTTGGTAGCTCATTCTTGGGGAAGCACTGCTTTAGCTGTAGGGGCTGCAGGCTTGGAGACTGTGTAAATGGTGATTTTGTTCAGGGCTAGTGGAGCCTGCCTGAAAGTGCCACCATAAAGGGGATCACCAAGGGGAGCAAAACCAGACTGCACACACAGAAATGGCAAGGTCCCACCTTGGACCACAGCACTGCAGTGACACGGTCAGCACGTGTTTGGTGTGTGCACTGTGGGAACACAAGCAAGTGTATGTGCATAGCTTCAAAAATACTATAGCCCTCTGGAACTCTGCTGGGGGGTTAGAACAAAAGAGAGAAGGGTTTTGCTTCTAGAAGATTTAAGAGATGTTACACAAACCAAAACAGAGGTGATGAACAGGGTGGAATGTAAGGAGCAGAACCCTGTACAAGAGAGGTTGAAGAAAGCTACTCCTGGTACAGATATCAGGCATTCTCCATGCAGCTTGATATCCATAAAGGAGCTGGCAAAAAGGCCAGTCACAGCCTCTCTGGCTCCACTTTTCCTGCCCCTGATGGTGAGGGCACACTTTGTGAAAAGCCTACACCTGATAAAAGACAGAAATGGGGGAAAGATTCAACCTGTGCCCAGATGCAGTAATGGGTCCAGGTGAAACTGCTTAATAACCCTGGCAGTCACTGGCTTTCAGGTGCTGGAGTCAGAGGGGAAACGAGCAGAGATGGAATTTGTTCATCCTCTTTCACTGTCAAAGTCATCAAAGGTCAGTGCTGGTGTAAATTAACTCATACTATACATTTTTAAAGGGAAGCAAAGCTGCCTATAATACTGTTTCAAGCTCTATTCTAGTAAGCTACCAATATCAGCTTTGTTTAAAGGTTTTCTTCACCTCTCAATCTCAAGTTTGTGCTGTTTCTCAACAAAAACTGCTGGAGTCAGGGGAGGCTCTGGGCTGAGTCACTTTTTGTCAGAGGAAGGGTTTTTCCTCCTGCTGCTGTGGTCCCTTGTTCCCATATCTCATGGGTCTCTGCATTTCCAACGCAGAGCCTGTGCTCCGCAAAAATGCACCGCAAGCTTTCAAAGAATGCATCTGTTTATGTTACCTCCCCTGGCCCAACATCCTGTTTTGGGAAAAATAGCTTTTATAATGAGAAGCAGGGGGAAGCGAACAAATTATTCTCTGTGCTGGAGGTGCAGGTCTTCCTTTCTCCCAGCGCTTTTCGGGGTGGACTCTGTTCTTTCCCCGGAGTTCCCGCCTCGGAGGAAGGAGCCGATATCCCCAGCCGGGCTCTCCGGGCAGGGGCGCGGTGCCCGCTGCTCCATGGGGCGCAGCCGGCGATGCAGCTCCCGGGGCTCGGGCCCTGCCCGGAGCCGGGCGGGCACTAGAGGGAGCCGCGGCCGCGGCCATCCCGGCCCGGCCCGGGCAGGTGGAGAGCGGCTCCTCTCGGGCAGGGCTCGGGAATCGCTGCCCGCTCCGCATCCCGAACAGGGCCCGGGAATCGCTGCCCGGCCCGCATCCCGAAACCTGCGGGGCACAGGGACGGAGCTGCCCGGGGAGCCGGGACCCCGAACCAGCGGTCCTGGCTGGCAGCGAGCGCTCGGGCGCCGAAGAATGCGAGAGATTCCGGGTGGGAAGTGGTGTGAGATGCGGCGGGATATTAGAAGATGAAAATCGGGGAGTGGCCACGTCTCGAGGTCTGGACAAAGGCCGGGCACGCTGGAGGGAGAGAGGAAGCGGGAGGAAGTGTATTGCTGAGTACTGCAATGATAATACACAGCTTGCTTTCAAAAGCCAACCAAAGAAACCGAGGCTGTGAAAAGTCGTTTTCAAACTGGGGCTGTAACAACCTTTTATGAGCAAACATCAAACCTGCAAAACCATATTTCCATTGACTTTTGGCAGCAGGAAGAACAAATTAAACTTCCACACAGATGGTACCTTTCTTCTGGTGACATCATAGCCCAAAAAAAGATGAATAGCCTAAACTTTATCGCTCTCTTGAGAGATCATTCACTATCATAATCCCAACTTTGCTGGGCACATTTAGAAGCACATGGCATACCCAGTCTTCACTTCAGGACTGGGAACCTGGATCTCTTCCTTCACTCCAGGCAGGAGCCTTCCCCCATATTTTCACCCTTTCCCATTACCTGTCCTCCTGCAGAACGTCAAGGGGTATGTGCAGTTTTCTTTAGGTAAACTCGCCTGTGGTTCCTTGTTCGCTATTTTCGTCTGGACAGAGCACAGATCCTGGGACATGGGCACAGAGAGAGATTAGGTGGTTTAAATCTTGTGCCTCGGGCCCCTCTCCAAGGAAAAGCTGTTGCTAACTTACAGCTGTCTCGTGCTCTCTGTGGAATGAGAGGGAAGTCCATTCAGTCCAGTGAAAATAAACCCACCATCATAGCTGGCATTCTCGTTGGTAGTCTCAGTGCAGAGGCCAAGGATTTGAGGGTTGTGACACATGAGGCAGCTCACTCCTAAAGAGCTTGATCTGGGTTGAAACGTGTCATCAGAAAAGTATGAGGAGCCTTGTGCTCCCGCTGTCAATACAGTACTTGCCCTCTTCACACGGACTGGCTTTCCTTTTCTGTCCTGCCAGCCTGGCACACAGCATGGGTACCCTTTACTGTACATTCACTTTAAAGGAGAAGGACACACAGTTTCCTCTCACTGAGCTCCAGGACTCAAACATCATTCCTGTAGCTACTCTTCTGCATTCACCACCTGTCTTTCTCTTCTGAATAAAAGGTGGTGTCCTATCTCCTCTGCCTGTTAACCCTCCTCTCTTGCTCCTCAGCTCCTCCTGGGTGTGAGGCTGAGTGCCAGGAGCAGTTCTAGGAGCAGGGCAGCAGGTGCACTGTAGCTGTGTACATGCTCTGCCATTGTCAGCCTTTCCCTCCAAGTGAGGATCCAGAGTGAGTCCAGGGCTGTGCAAGAGGCTATCACAGGCAAGAAGTGTTAACTATAACAAGGTTTTTATCATATGGTATGAGAAAGCTGAAGCTTTCATCATAGAGACCTGGAGGTTTTCTCTTTGTTCTTTTATCAACAGGTCTGAGAGTTTATACAGGCTTCTCACAAGGGTTGAAATCTCTGTTGAAGTGGGTTTCATAATCTTCCTGACTTAATTAATTTAATATGCTAAACATATTAAAGTGTAGCATGCAGCAGACAGGCCAGAACAGCTCTGTGAGGCAAGAAGGTGCAGTGAGTGAAGACAGATGCAGTGAAGGGATACACTACCAGAAGAAACAGAAATGCAAAGCAAAGCCATCTAGAAGGGTTGTCATCCATCAAAACTGACTTGTGACCGTATATCGCCGCTGTAATGGTTTCACAAACTCTTTCCTCATGGAGCCTAATCCAAGGTCAATCCCAATGTGGGTCAAATTAAGGAAGTCAATCATCCTGGAGATGTGGGCTTTTCAAGTGAAAATGCATTTTTTAAAAATAGGTTAAAAAAGATATTCAGTATTAGCTCTCCAAGCTTTCCCAGGCAATTTTGGATGGCCTGGTTTGGTCTCCTCCCCCTGCATTCACTGCTGTAGGTCTTTTCTTGGTACAGCTTCCACATACTCACCACGAGCCCTCCTCAGAGCTGACTGTGCTATGTGCTCATTTTCCAACTAAAAAAAACCTGGAAAAATGTAAGCAAGGGGTGCTCCAGTGGGGCCATGTGGACAGATCTGCAGCCTCTACAGTGCCCAGCTCCTGCACACCTTCCTCTGGAGGCTGTGGAAAGGGTTTTAAATTATATGGTGCCGAGAGAAGGGGAGGCCTGCAGCTGGTTTTAGTTCTGGGGTGAGAAAGTTGAAAGAATAAAAGAATTAGAGGCGGTTCTTTCACAAAAGTGATTAGTGCAAAGGAATGTCAGATTCAGTGAAGAAAGTTTCCTTATCGGGCTGCAGATTTATTAAATGCATTCCAGACTTGCATTGCTTCATTCAGGTTTAAGAGAGCAGTAATACTTAATATGCCCTTTAGCAATTTAATACTCTCTTGTACAAATCATTGGAAAATTTAAAATAGAAAAATATGTCCAGGCTTAACTGTAAGAAGAAGGGGAACTCTGTACGAAAACAGAGGAGAAGGAATGCATGGGTAAAGCTGAATATTACTGAATATCTTACCACATGTATTATTCTGCTGAGTTACTAGTACGTGCACTCTCAGCTGCAGGCTAAAGGAGGAACTTGCAGAAATAACTTCCAGAACAATAATTTTCAACATCAGGACTCAAGGCTGGCATCATATCATGTCCAGAAATTACTCCTTGGGAAACACATTTTATACAACTTTTTTTTTTTGCCTTTGGGAAGCACAAATGTGGGTTTCTTCTACAAGGAAATGAAAATCAGTTGTTGGTGCTGCTTATAACAGAGAGGAAATACTGCTGTCAGACATCACACAGTTGCTTTCACAATAGAAGTGGATGTAAACACTGAATTGGCACATCACTGAGACATTAAAGGAAGTCTTTGTTGGAGGCAGAGAGAGGACAAGACCATAAAATGCCTTAGTGCTGCATAATTATGTGTGAATATAAACACATCCATATAAACATGTTTCTGCATAAGTACTTTTGCTCTAATATCCTGTCTAAGAAAGTTCCTTCAAGGCTCCACGTGCCCAAGGTGAACAGGGATCTGTCCCAGTTTGGACAAGAGGATGTTATTTAATATTGGCTGTGCATGTGGGAAAGAAG
This sequence comes from Oenanthe melanoleuca, assembly GCF_029582105.1. Classification (NCBI taxonomy): domain Eukaryota; kingdom Metazoa; phylum Chordata; class Aves; order Passeriformes; family Muscicapidae; genus Oenanthe; species Oenanthe melanoleuca. Next base: position 64,125,272 of record NC_079336.1, read on the forward strand.
GGAAGGACTTTATTTTGTGATAGTCGATTAGCCTGCTTGGCTTTTGTGTTTGTTTTGAAGAAGCAAAGGTTCCTAAAGCAGCCCTCCCAATTAATTTCAATATACAAGCACACTTCTGAGTATCTAACTGCCCTGCAGAGGCTTGGACAGAAGATGCAAAGGTGCCTATTGGATCCTATAAGGAGATGTTCCCAGGACAGAGTCAGAGTGCAGGAAAGGAAGAATTGCCTATGTCACCATCTTGACCTAGGAAAGCAACTGATAAAACTGTGGATACTGGCCACTTCTAATGGCACTGAGTCACCCTGTCAGTCTGTGTGCTGCTGCTGACCCAGACTGGCTGCCAGTAGCCAGCATGAGTCAATATGCACAGAGATCACAGGGCCTTTCAGAGGCTGGGAAGAGCCATTGCTTGCAGGGGACAAACTTTCTCAGATCATAAAGGACAGCAGTATTAAAGATCCACCAAAACTAATGATTTGTGTTAAGCAACAGCTGGGACCAGAATCTCCCCTCTCCTGCCCTAGTCACACGTTTCCAGGCCCTGAGCCATTTTTAACAATTATCGTTGCTTTCTACTGGCAAGCTCAGACTAACTCTTTCCATACTATTTAAGGGCTGCAGGACTGGAAGTGACCTCCTGAATCACTGATCCCAGTCCCTTCCAATTGGAGAAAACCACCTCATGTGAGCCTAGTCAGAAATGTCTCAAAGAGAGCAGGGTGGTGGGATGTGTGGTGATTTCATCCTTCCAAATTCCAGAGGCAACACCCAAGCTGTGGCAGTGACTGTCTCCTGCTCAGACGTTTCAGCAAATACAGTTGCCTGATAACAAAAGGAATTTGTGCTGAAAGGTGTTTTGGTTTGTTTGTAGTTTTCCTGGCATGACAATGGAAATTCTGTAGTGAGGTGGGATCTGGGTAAAGCAGCCACTCCTCTCACCCACCATGCAGCAATGGCACTGAGTGCAACTCACCAGCAGCTGAGACCTCAGAGAGTCCCATTGAAGTGGAAGACAATACACTGAATTTACCAGAAGGATCAAGTGTGGGGCCTACACTAATTTATATTAGTGGAGGAATGTGTTAGCAATATCTGTCTTTGAAAGGCACATATTTCATGGTCTCTGGGATGAATGGAACAAGGAAAAAGGGCTTTGGTTCTCTTCTTCCATTAACCTCTATCTCCAGCTTCTCTGTGTTGGAGCCTGTCTCCGGGGATGACAGAAGGGAGGACCTGTCTCTGCAGGGTGCAGGTCTTAAAGGGATTTTTTTTCCTTTCTTGTCATCTAATTCATTTAGAAGGGATGCCCCGTGGGATCTCCTGTTTGCTGGGGAGGAGCACACCCTGCAGTCCTTTCTGCTGCTACCTTCCTCTGCCAGTCCTTTGGAGGCCATGAGCTAGGCAGCAGCATGGAAATAGCACCAAATGCCTGAGGTGGAGATAGGGGACCACAAGAAAGAGAGAGGCAAGCAGGATTGTTTGGATTCTGAAGGTGGATAGAGAAACAACTGTTACAAGAGGTGCAGGGCTGTCACTACAGCCTCTCTATGGACCTCAGAGGGAGCTGGGGCACCTGGATGCTGCTTAAAGAGTGATCTTGGACATAGGCAATGTAACACAGAGTCTGAATGTGGGCCAGAAGCACAGGGGGAAATGGAATGGAAAGAACTATGGAAAGAAGGTACAGATGCATGCAGCAGCTAGAAAGCCAAAGCTAGCAAGTGTTGGGTTCACCTGGGCAGGGCAAGACCCCACAGCATCTTCCACCATGGCACAGCAGAAAGAAGAAGAAGGAATTCAGGATTCCCACAGAAACCATCCTTTTATGCTAGTATCTAAAAAGCTGCCAAAATACAATGGCAAACAGATTTGAGTTAAAGGACAAAGGCTCCTTAAATATCATATAGCATTTTAACTTGCTCCAAAATGCAGGAATGAAACTGGATTTCATGTCACCACTGAATTGTGACAGGCTACCAACAAAACTTTCTTTGAAGAAGCTGGCATAGTTTCTGTAGTTGATATCCAGCAACTACAAAGTGAGGGTAACAAGCAAAAGATTCTTTTGTTGGGAGCAGGAGAGGGGAGTCACATAGCTCAGATGTACTGAGGCAGATGATCTGAATAGCTATGAAGGATTTTTTAAGTCTCAACAAGCACCTAACAGAAGAACATGTTAAAGCTGCTTTATCAGGAAGAAGGAGGCAAATTGCTTGCAATGCATTGATCTCATTCATGTAGCATTTATAAGATGATAATATCACTGTAGCTCAAGTACAGGTTGATTCATTTCCATTTAAATTTAAAAGTAACACTCTTGTGAGTCCTGCTATTTAGGTCACTGTACATGAATGTAAGCTAGGAGCCAAGATTTGGAATTTAGTTTAAGAAAAATAAATAGTGTTGACCCTTGCAGGAAAACAGTGCTGTCCTGCACCTGATGGCTCAGGGGTTAGTCGTTCACAGCTGATAATTGATCAGCACATTCCCAAGCAGGTAGAGCTGTCATTCACTGTGAAGAGCTGCAGTGGTCAGAGGCTTGGCTGTGCTTCATGCACTGCAGTGTGCCCATGGGCAGCAAGCTTGTTGAGAACTTCCCTCTCTCTTCATAAGATGCTGGCATCCCTCTGGATGTTAAGGTCAGAGAGAACTTTTCAAGCCACCAAAAAGTCCAAAGAAAAGTTCATCCCTTTCTACTGGAGATTTATCTGGATTGTGTGAAATTTCTTGGCAAAGTTAGCTTTCAGGGAGGATGCTGTAGAATAGAGATTGTGCTATTTAAGTAAGCATTGTTTAAAGAGATATTAAAAAACACATAAATAGGAATGACAGGTGTTGGTAGCATCAGTCAATTGCATATGGTTTTTCCATAAAGTCCTTTCCTTATGAAAATTACTGCTAGGAAAATATAAAGACTTCTGCACCCAGCCTGGAAACATGGAGCTCACTGAGCAGGACCTGAGGAAGAGATCTCCTCAGCTGAAAATGATGCAGCAGGCTGGCAGCTCCCATTGTGCCTTCAGCCCCCTGCTATCCCTGGTGTAGGAGCAGTAGGGGAGCAGCCTTGTCTCTTGAACCTGATCATTTCTCCAGCTGCTGCTTCTTTCACAGGGTGCTTCCAGAAGCAGAAGGGTAAAATTCTGGCCTCACTGAAGTGATGCCATAACTGTCCCTTCAGAAAAGGCTCTCTCCTGCCTTGTTAGATAGAAGAAACAGTTTTTCCTTGCATAAAGCTGCACTCCAGGTGATCCAGGAGCCAGAATGTCAGCTCCTGCTGATCTCCCTTGTCTTGCCATGTTTTCTTCCAAAAGACATCAAGAAAAATTTGGTGTGTGCCCAGCTGGGGTGTTGTTACCTGGTAGTAGAACTTCCATCCCTGGCTGGGAAGCTCTGGTCAGGTGGTGGCACTTCACCAGACCATGGAAAGCCCATCCAAGACAAAGGTGGATTAAGGGAGTCCAGTCTCCAGGGAGGTGGAGAGAGATGACCATCCAAATACTTGTCAGAGGATTCTTCACTGCTGTGAGGGAAGCACTGAGCCTATACCTCCAAGAAAGCACAGGCAGTCCAGACAGGTCTTCACTGTCCCAATGGAGCTATTACAGCTGTATAGAAAGGTTCCCATATTCAGACTAGAGACTGACTGAGCCTGCCGCCCTGAGAACACTGATATCAGAAGGTGACCATGGACTTACTGCCCATTTCCTGGTGAATAACTCCTTTTATTGCAGTATTTTAAATGTGAGGTCTTGAGATATTGACACAAGGATTGCTCACAAGGACAGGATGCAACCTTTCTGAAAAGCCTCTTTCTGCTGTTTGGCTGGTAAGACAGCTAATAAACATCTTCTCAAATGGGGCTCTGGTGCACCCATCGCAAAAATTCAATTTGTGCATTTGTTCTTGTGAGACAAAGAGGTTGAGTAATGAAAATCAAATTGCCACTGTCAGCGAGGTAAAACCATTTAATAATCTCCATCCTGGAATAAAGTTCTCATACCTGCATTCCTCCTAGATACATTCAACTGAGGCATTCCAAATATCCATTGAGTGAATACTGTGGGGTTTGGAGGTCAGCAGTGGTTAAAACAGAAGTGCACAGAGATTAGTTTGCAGAACAAGCTGTTTGACTGGAGAAAATGAGGCATGAAAGTGAGGATAACTCAAAATGGTTTGCCTTCCATTAAAAGACAGGCAGTTCTGTTAGGGGTAAGAGTTTCAGTGGACAAGGCTCAGCAGTGTGCCCTGAGCTCTCGAGCACAGAATATCTACAATTTACAGCAGCATAGAAGAGATCTTCATCTACTGATTGCACTGTGCACCTCACAGTGGAAGCAGAAGTACCACAATATAACAGAGAAATAAACAGCCAATGACTGGGTAACAGATCTTGAACAGGTGGTTAGCCAAAATAAAGAATTTCAGAGCATTTTTAATGAGCCTAAGAATCATGAAAGGGTTCTTCTTCAAATCAGTGTTTTGTATGGAAACTAATTCCGTTTTATTAGCAGATGGATGGAGGGATGCACACCTGCAGGCATGAATGCATCTAGTGAACATAAAAGCTTGACCTGGACAATCCATATTTTGAGGTTGCTTTGGGTTAGTCTGCATATCCTATTTGGATATCAGATGCTGCGCCCACAACTTTGTCTCTAGAATCACAAAAGCTTTCCATTCAGGTGCTGCATGTCAGTACTTCTCTGTGAGAGCTCAGCCAAAAGTTCCAGCTCACACTGACAACTCATCAGTGGCTGAGAATGCCAAGGAGACAAAGGCTCTGTTGGCATCCACTTCCACTGATCTCCACCCTTGTTTTTTTGCTGATACGGACCAGACCTTGTCCTTCAGAGCAGGGTCAGCCCTATGCTTTCTTGTGCTAAAATAGTGAGAGAGAGAGAGAGAGTATCTGCAACAGACAAAGGGAAATCAGCAAAGGCAGGTAGATGAGTGGGTCTTTCCACAGGAAGGAGGCATTTCTATGGGTCAGAGAATCAATGACAACATTTAGCCTATGAGTTTAACAACCTGAGCTGATATGAGGTACTGTGAAAGGCATTGATCAGCTTTATCTACCTCAGAGTTAACAGGCTGAAACCCTCCATGTCCATGTGTGTGTATTTCCACTCCAGGTTCCCTTACAGAGCACAGCAGCAAGGGAAGGGCCATGCTATTGATCAAATGAATAACAGAGCATTTGACCTGCAATATAGAGTTGCTGGTTCCTGGAAGCTCTCTCTCTGTTCTGTAAATTAGTTTTGAACCCACAAGAGGTTTGGCAAGTGACCCAGAAGTGGCATGGAAAGTTGAAACATGCAAAAACAGAGGGAAATTACGGACAGTAAGTACCTCTCCCTGCAAGGCTTGCCTGTCTCTTATCCTTACCTAGTCACTGCTAGAGCTACTCTGAGTCTCCTCTTCTTTCAAGTGATTAATCCCTGACCATACCCGGGGGAGGAGAAGGTGATTCAAACCATAAATAAAAATGCAAGTCTAAAGGTCAGGCAAGCCAAAGTGATGTTTCAGCTCCCAGTTCATACTGGGCTCTACAATCAGTTGGCCTCTGTGTCCAGTACATATTCATAAAAATATTTCTCAATAAGGCCATCTAACTCCCTTCTCACTTGCCAGTGAACAACACTAGAAGATGTTAACTCCAATGTTGGTGCTGTGTTTTGCATCACACACACACAGAGAAATGCACACTTGAGTTAGTCAGATCAATCCTTATATCCCTACTTTGTAGCTGGTCTTCAGAGCCAAGGTAAGATGCCAAGCTCATTCCCAAGATCTGTGAGAAGCATCCCAGGTAAGTGTTAATGCCCTGACCCATGGCACAGCATTTTCCAATTTATCAGAGGCTACAGAAAGCATCAATGAGGTTATAATGGACAAACATGTAATCACATAAAATATTTTTGTTTCTTAATTCATGGTTAACCCTCCAAGAATCCTGAGAAAAGGAGGGGACACATCCCAATGCAGAAATTGAAGTAGTTGAAATTTTGTGCTGAAGTAAGCTTGTAGCTTTGTGGTTTATTTTCAGGGGTAGGCATTACACTCTATGAATTGGGCACAAAGTATCTCTAGGTTGGAATCTGTCCTGTAGGATTAGAGCCCTGGACTTGGAGCCAACCAGCCTGTTATTTGTGGAGGGTGAGGAGGTGACTGTGTCTGAACTGTCCACTCGATCTTGCCAATACTTCAGTGACCTTTCCCTAGATGTGGAGAGCTGGAGTCCAGTGGGAGCACCATCACCGCTTTAGAAATGAAAGAAGTCAAGGCAGATTCTGATTTCAGCAGCATAAGCCTACCTGTTTCAGGGATACAGCAGCCTCAGACTTCATACTGGTAACACTGGGCCTGGAATGTGGTTTTCCCTTCTCAGTGAAAACAAGTTTGGGTTGTATCAATAAATGCCTAAGGAGACACGTATGTATGTATGTATGTCTTTAATTGCCAGAGAGCTATGGCCTAGAATGCCAACGTGTCCAAGCTCTTTGCTCCCTTAATCATTTAAAGTGCTGTGCATGCTGCTTGGATACCTCCTAACACTGTTTGCTAGATCAGATATCAAACAGGAATGTTAAACTTTGGAAGCGGGACAGTGGTGTGCCTTCGTAATTGCGCTTCTCTATGAATAATGGAAGCCCGCTGGACAGGACAATGATTTATTAACATTACCTCTCCTGCCTTCCCCCTTCTCCATCTGCCATCTCAAGCAATGCAGTCAGGACTTTCTTATCCCTGTATTTTAACGTAGCATACTCATTCTAGAGGACTAACAAATTTGTTAGTCTGAGAAAACTTTTATAGTTGATGCTGGCATCAAAAATATTTTTCTACCATTGTTGTGGGAGCAGTTTCCTCATTCTCAGAGTCACAATGTCTTGCATTGCTGCTCTGGCTCCTATTCCCTTTGCTTCCACCAATAACAAGATGGGAGTTAGAAGCAGTCCTAGAGCTGGGATCTGGCCAGTGAGCTCTTCACTGATATCTTGGTTATACCAGTAAACCCTGGTGTGACAGAGCAGGGATTGGGCCAGAGCCCTCCAAATGCCACTGAATTGCAGGAGCTGCTACAACAGAGCGCTGCTTCCTCCCCCACAGACACCACTGCTTGCATTTAATTTCTAGCTAATCTAGGAAATTATCCATATTTCATCTGCTCATTTGCTTTATGTTTGCTGAGTTGTTAAATTAGTATCAGGAAGAAGTCTCACTGTGCATAATGGTTGAAAGCCAACTTCTAAAACCCAGTGAAGCTTTTCCCTCTATTATTCCAGGGACTCCACTTGCCTGCCAGTGCCGTGTTTAGCTCAAAAAGACCCAGGTAGCAGAGGAGACAGACTGATACCAGCCCATGGTCTTATGCATCTGATCTCTGCTGAGCAGATGGAGATGTTTGTCTCTCTCAGCATGGATAGTATACCCTTTTGTCACTCATGTTCCAGTGCCTGCACCTCCATGCCTCTGGAACCTACAGCTCACGTGCCCTGCTCTACCTGCCCAACCTATGCTGCTCCCACCACGTGCCCCTGACTGATGCTCCATACCAGCTGGCAATTGCAGTCACCCCAAAGCTCTTTTCTCAGAATCTGGAAATAACAATCCAGCAAGGCTTCTTGGACATGCCTGCAAGACTGAGCGACAAGTCAACCTCTACGGATCATGAAAATTGCTGCTCTTTGTTACAGGGCAAATTTAGCACCTTCTGTGCTGCCAGTAGGACTTAAAAGGCTTTATTCACCCAGCTGCCACTCTTCTCAAGAGTGCAATAAAACCTCCCAGACTAGAATGGGAGCAATTGACATTTGCCAAGTTTATGTGTAAATTATCGTTTTTATAGCGAGCCAAATAAGTCACTGGAGCAAGCTAGCCAAACAACATTTTCAGAAATAGCTGACTCCTGAGGAAGCAGGTCAAATCTATCTCCTTCTACTTGAAGTTATTGTGAAACACAGGAAAGCACTCAACTCTTCTTTCACTGCAAACCAGATGTGAGAGACACACAAAATACACAACCATATTCATCCTCAGTGGATACCAGTTAAATCTTCTCACTCCTTGGACATCATGTGTGCACTTACCTTGAAAAGAGATGTTTAGGGTTGTTTCCATGTGATGACTGAGCTGTGAGAAGGAAACTGTCAGAATTAGTCTCTGAATTGGTACATCTTTAGCAACTTACTGAAAATGGGATAGATATATCCCAAATGGATCCTATGAAAATCTTAGCAAGAGAAACTCAGTTCATATTTTGCAAAGCTGTGAGCCTTGCTTTGATCTAAATATAGTCTTTCTACCATACCTTGCTAATAAGAGTCAGTATTTTATTCTTAAAGGGCAGACAAACATTTTTCTTACTCCTTTATACTTCAAGGTCTTTCCTTCCCTGTGGGTATGGATAATACTTGCTGGTGGTTCCCATAGGAATGGCTGGATTTGGCCCATGAGAAAGTACTGGTAGGCTCTTGGGAATTCAGCTACAGCACACAGGGGAGGAAGCTGGTGTGGAGCCTGTGAAGCAGTTGCTCCACAAGGAGCACAGTGTAGGGCCCATCTCCATGCCCAGTGTGGGACTGTCTCTGCAAGCACAGCCAGGACTCGACAGCTGACCCACACAAGTGGAAGTGAACAAGTCACACTGCCACCCTTTATAGGCAGCCCAGGTACATCCACATGTCCATCAGCAGATTTCATTCTCTCCATGCTTATCTTGGCCAGCAATTGTTTACATTCATCTGAGGAACCAGCCAACTTAAAACACCAAGCAAAAATGTTTGTGTGCCTGCTCATCTTTCTACCCTGCTATCGAAAGGGCCAAATTCTGCAGCATGGAGAGATCTTTCCACTGGGGTCTTCCAAGGACCACCTTGTACCTGGGGTCTAGCTCAGAAAGCAGCTTCCTGTGAAACCAGGAGAGAAAGTGGCTGTTCAAACATTGGTGTTACATTGGGATACAGTGAGGAGGCTCATGTTGAGAAAAGCTTGACAAGGTATGTTAGATACATTGGTGGCACCAGTCTTTCTAGTGTCACCTACGCTTACTGCGCTTTCCTAAACATTTCTTTAAAGCAGCCTGTGCCTATGGAAAATGGCTCCCTTGCATCAGGAGGCCTGGTCACAACTGTTTTCATGGAGCTAGGCATTCAGTCCAGTCACTTTTCCAGAACAACTCGGCAGAAAATACGGTATCGTGTCAAGCAGTCATTTCCTGGTAATGTGGCATCTTCTTTGGCAAACGCTTCTTAAAACAAACAAAAAAGGCACAATAGATAAATTTCTCAATTCCAGGCTTGTTTTAGACCATATCTGCCAGACACTGTTGGTCCCATGGTAAGTGACTTTCCCTTCCTTCCTTGTTCCTGCTGCAAGGCCCTGCAGACACTCTATGTGTGTTTATGGATACAGCTCTGTGATTACTTTGGAAGTGCAAAATACTTGGCCTAAGGCATTATGACAGGGTTTCATTGGCTCCGACAAGTCTCAGTACCTTCAATCTTGGCTACCCAAACTGTTCAGTTTTTCAGCAATAAAACAACCATCTCAGATGGCACTCTCTGGTGTCACCTGCACATCCGGCTGCCTCCAGGATCTAGGAAGGAGGCAGGGAGAAGAATGCAATCGTACATCTGCTATTGGCAGTGGCATTCCTGGCTTTGATTCCTCCTCTGTGGAGTCCTGTTAAGCAGACAGTCATCCAGATGTGAGTGTTTGAGTGTTCTCTGGCTGTGTCAATGTGAATCATTAGCCCACAATTGCATGGGATGCAGCCCCCTCCTTTGGAGATGACCTTGTGCTGGGATTTAAGGTTATTTGCTGCTTTGTTTTTACCACAAGTTCTTTAGTCTGAGCTGCCTTGTACCTGCATTGTTCCTTTTGTCCTGTCTCCCTTCTCTTTCCTTGCACCTACTCTCTTGTGCTTCCTCTGGCTCCAGTTAAACCTGCATTGGACGACTCAAGCTTATGCTTGTTACTGAGCTCAGGGCTGCTCAAGGGTTTTGCAAGAGCTCCACATGGCATGTCCATGGCATTGCTGAATGAAGAGTTTTGTATTAGAACATAATTACTGAGGGGCCTGGCACAGAACAAGAAATGCAAGTCTTTTTCTTGCACAAACATTTGCAGTTTGAATTGGCTGAATACCTGGATACCAGTTCTCTATGGGTTGGGATCCCGTGGGTTTATTTATCGGTTACGTTCCTGTTTTTGAATTCAATGGCTCCCTAACTATCATCACCATGGTAGAAAAAATATTGATATGCAGGGTACAGGAGACAATTTTATGTTCAGTTTCAACAACTAAGGAAACTATTTAGCTGGAGGCATCATGGAAGAGCTATGTCTATTTACACAAACATTTGGATGAACACCATTACATCTTCTATTTCTTCTGCTTTCCAGTATGGGGGCTTAAAACTCAAACACAAGTAAACAACAACTGTTTTTGTTTTTTTAAGTACTCCTCATTCTGATAAGAATACTCTATTACAGAAAACACAAAATCAAAAACCCTACACCTAGGGCAATGAGGGGAGTTAGAATACTCCCCTCAATATTAATTGCAACAGTGTCAGTGCTTTGTGCACTGAAGATACTGACAACATTGAAAATAGTCTAAGCAATATTGCTTTGAGTTTTGAATAACGTGGAGTGTCAAGCACACAGGGCTTGGGGTAAATACAAGAAATAGATTAGGGTTGAGAAGAGTGTCCATAAGGTATGTTCACTGTCTATCTCTCAGTCCATCTTACTCCATCTGTCTGCCTCTACCCCTCCTCCTCCCATTTTGTTCTTGTTTCCAGCAAAAGGCCACAGATGGAGACTTTGGAAGGGTTGAGGAGGAGCAGATATGATGAACTGCTTTATTTTTAAAAAAGTTCTGAAGATGTAAGATTTCCTTACAAGATAATCTTTGTCTGAAAAGAATTTCTAACAAAAGGGTATTGTGTCCAAATAGGTAAATATTTTTATTTCTTTATACTAGAGAAAGATAATTAGTCACTAGATGAAACTTGACAGTAGCCTGCCTGTAGCAGCATGATATTCAGTAGAAGCAATTGAAGACCCTGCTGATGAGTTGTAGGCATATTTTCATAAAAAATCATATCCTGGAACTGAGAGGAATTGGAAGGAAAAAATAGTCAGAAGAATAACTATTATTAATTTAAGGACAAATGTATACATGTTCATATAAAACTTAAAAAGAAAGAAAGAAATCTTGAGTTGAAAGAAAATAAACTAGGACCAAAAGCTGATCTACAGTGATCTACACAGTTGCTACACTCACTCTTACTTGTTTTCAAAATGTAGTGGAAAGCAGAGCACATCACTAAAGAGCCTGAATTCTCTGCTGGAAAACACTGATTCTTTTAGAGCATGACCCAGATGCCAAAACTTCAGACTGTATGAATATTTTAGTGTCTCTCAGAAAATTTTGTCCCGCTATCAGGAGCAATACTCAAGTGAAATTAACCATGCATTAATAAGAGAAAGAGAAAGGTTTGGAGGTTTGGTAACATGGAAGATGTAAAAAGCAGCTGAAGACAAGCCAAGAGTGGGGCAGCTATATTTGTATCATAAGCAACAATATGACTAATTTGTGAGGATGCAAGGCATTCTATAAGGAGTAAGTGGCCTTTTGATAGATAAAAATTACAAAATTATTAATGGTCGTGTAGAAAAGATAGACTCATTCCATTCTTATCTGTATTTGGAAGCCAGAAAGATAATGAGCATAAATGCCTTCTTTCCACTTGCAAAGCAGGACTAGAGTAAAACACAATGACTCAAAATTTTTTTGAAAATCAGCAGATCTAGAAAACTTGAAGTCAAGAGACCTACAGAGATAAAGGAGCAGTTCCTGGCCTAGAAATATTCATTTTTAGTGAATCCTGGAACACCAGAAGGACACTAGAACAATACAGAGTGTTCAGCCAACATCACAGTAGGTCACCAGCATACGTGACAGCACTGCAGCTTGGTCTGCCTGACAAGAGATCCTAAGCAGCAGAAAAATGAATTGTTAATGAAATTAAATGGGAACACAGTCACTCAAAGTCTACACTGGTTTACAAGACAGCATTCTTGCAAGAAACTAATGATACACAATGTGTCTGTGTGGTTTGTTCCAAAGGGATTAACACAGCGCTTGAAGCACCTCTGAAGAGCTTGCTTGCTGGTTCCCTTCAGGCAGCCATCTGTATGCAGCAGGTCATTCAGTGCTGCTGAGGTATAACCAGACTGAACCAACAAGCAGCTAAATTATGGTTTGGCTGCAGTGACTCAATCATCAGCTGAAGGTCATGGGCAAGACTGAGGCAGAATCGATCTCACAGCATTGACAAGAAACTCTTCAGGTGAGAGGAACACAAATTATCTCTGCTGCAAAAAGAGATAAAAACTTCACAAATGTCCTTGATGATTTGACCCTGGAAGCCAAGTGAGGTGATCAGTATGACTTGGAACATGTGAGCAAGAGATGCCATCAAAACACCGAAAGGAGTGGGACCTCCTTAGTAAGTGGAATCCAGATCACCTTCTGATAGTGACCAAAAAAATCACAGAAACAGAAGAGTTTACTACCCCAATCCAGTCTGAGCAGGGATGTGCTTTTATCTGTGCACAGTATTAGGGATACTGTTTCAACACCCACGGTTTTAGGAGGTTGTTGAAATATCAGCATGGGTGTGGAAAACAGCCAAACACTGTGCAGGACCTAGAGAAAAAGGCCATAGCAAAGACTTAGAAAACAAAGGCTGTTGAGTTAATCAAGACTTATAAAAAATTAGAAATTATTTGATTACAGAGAATGTTTCCTGGCAGGAAATGTCATGAATGAAGGAGCTCTTAATCTAGCAGAGAAATGTGCAACAAATGCCAATAGCTGGAAATGGAAGCCTGGACCTTCAAGTGAGAAAATGATCAGAAATGCTTAACAATGAGAGTAAGCATTAAATCAAGTTGCCAAAGAAAGTGGTAGGTTCTTCGTATCAAGCTATCATCACATCAAATCTCCAGGCATTTCTAAATGATGAGTTTCTGTTAAACAAGTCATTTGGCTCCTAATGGGAAAGACTGTCCAAACCTAATGGCCCATCCCAAGGACTGAAACTCAGCTGGCTTCAGGAAATTCAGACCAGATGATTTACTGGCTTCCCTGGCCATCATTTTGTGTGTCTTAGAGACTGGTACAGGTTAGTTTAAGTTTTTTCATTCTTATCTACCAGTTTTATTTGTCATCTCTCTTGTTAACAAAGACTTCCTCCAGCTTTTGCCTGTCTGGACTCCACAGGTGGGCAAAGAACTGTCTCTGCATCTCTGGAGATGCAAAGGCAATTTCTCCTTGTGGCTAAGTACCCTGCAATAGCTGGGGCTTTTCTCAGATTTCTCCATTTTTCCTGGAAAAAAAGGCGGTTTCTCTCAATCCGTCTTTCTCTCTTTCTCCATCTTAAGCCACAATTGCCAAGTCTCCTGGAAAATATTTTCTAGTTTCTGGAACAGATTATTGTCCCTGCTTGGTGCAGATCTTTCTCTGGGTGGTTTTCAGAGCCTCTCGGGGCCCACTACTTCCCATGGTCTGGCAAAATCCCTGACCACCGCCTGGGACCTTGGTTTGTTTATTTTAACATTTATAGTGAATAAAATGAAACCAATCAATGCCAACCATTGGTACAGAACAAAAAATTAATGTAGACCAAACACATTTCTATCTGCTAAAGAAAGATGTAGAATGAAGGCCTCACCCAGTGTCAAATTAAATAAAGGCCAGAGTTAAAAGTTTTGTCTTGCAACACATTCTACAACTGCTCAAGCTCTGTGTCAAGAAGCAATAAATGCCAGAGCCAAGGGCTTGTGGGGAACAAGTTCTCCTGCCTGGTCCCACAAGCCCAGGCCCAGAGACAGACACCAGGAGCATTCTGGCTCATTTCAATTACTGCAAAAATTGGACAGCCCAGGAAAAGAGAGAGGGGCCTGTTGGAGAGGGTGGGTCAGGTAAGGTGCTCAGCTTCAGCAAATGTCTTAAATACGTGTGTGTGACACGGGACTGCGAGGAGCACTCGCCCTTCACCTCGGGCACTCTCTGGAAAGTTTTGTCCTGCTCTCCTGCTCTGTGTGGGAGGTGGGCTCTGGGGCTGGTGGTCTATATTCTGTCCTTTGCACTTCTCTTCAGAAGTCCTCCCAATTTGGGTGATTTCTATGCTCTGTTGGAAAAACAGAAGGCCCAGGAACCAAATATCCTTGAGGCATTTGGTAAAAGCTGTCCTGTGTTTTGCCATGGCATGGATGCCTGGGCTGAAACTGGTGATGTGCCTGGATTCCCCTTCTGGGTCTCTGGTGCAGCTGCTCACCCCAGTGGGGCTCCTGGGTTCCCAGCCCTTAGCTCCTTGGCTCAGGCACTGCCAGAGCCATTGTTTTCTGTGCTGGAGCTATGTGGTTTCTGTGCCGGAATTATGAGTAAACCATGAAAAAATATTAACATTTTTGAGTAGACTTATGCAACTTTTTCCATGAAGACCCTCAAAAATGGCACAAGACTTGTCATTAACCATGCAGAAGCATATGGTCCATGGTGCCTTCTGAAAGCAGCAAATGTGTGTCTAGAAGGAGCAGTTTGCAGACCTGAGAGGTCCTAAAGGACATCATTTACAAAACTCCCACCAAAAGACCTCTGTGAAGGCCTCACTTAGCAGACACAGATAATCCTGTTTCAAATTTTGTTCTACAAACACAGCTGCTGCTGGTCTTGAGCAGTCACGGAGCACGACTACAATGTCAATTAGACTGGGGCAAAGTCCCACCACGGTGCCACTTTTTACCAGCAGTGGTGCCTCCTCCACCTGGAGCAAGAATGGTGGCCACCAGCAGGGGCCCACTGGCTTCAGCAGTGCCCCACCAAGGGCCCCAGAAATGCTTCCTGTGCTCTCCTACCAGGAAACTCTTGTATGTGAGATCCCAAACACTTTATAAAGGGCTTTCAGCCTTAGCATGTGTATCAGCACTTTGTAAAACACATGGGGATGGAAATACACATGCCAAATTCTTTGAGCAGTGAGACTGATTAGTGATTCTAGGTTTCTCCTGAGGAAATGCTGGCTTTTATGAAGTAGTGGGCTGCTGTCACTCATGTTTGAGCAGCCTCCATTACTCAGGGGCTCAGATGTATCCTATGGAATCCAGACATACCAGAGGGTGTTTCTGAGGTTGGTGGGCGGACGTGTGCCCATTACAGAGCCCAGCTACACAGATGCACAATGATTAAGCTGGACTCCTACACACTTGTAAGGTACACAAGGCTCATGGAGTGCCTGCCAAGTTCCTCAAGTAGTAATAGTTCATGACACTCTTGAGATATCTGCCAGATGCCGACACAGTGTTCTGAAGTTCCTATTTCAGGACATAATTTTAAAAATACCTCTAGCTCAGGATTTAGATGCCAAAAAGCATTTGTGTATGAATTGTAATGTAAACCATAAACCCAACAGGAAACATCAGAGCCTTCTCCTTTTGTAGATACCTTGTGACTAAGAAGTTAGGAAAATGTTCTTTTATTGGCAAGAAAACAAATACATTTTACTGTCCCATATGTGCAAAGTGAAACAACCAATTAACATATATCTGGCAAAGAAAGAATATTTTACCTTCCAGCATTTCCCACACATCCCAAATTTTATATTGATTGCAACATTTGTGAGTATTGCACAGGGGGCAGATGGTGAACACTCTGCTGAGCCCCAAGTTTGGCTGACAGGGAGACATGGCACTATTAATAATAGTATCAGCAATTCAGCCCAAGCCTGAATTTTCTCACATTTCTGCAGCTTACTCTAGGAAAGCAAAAGCTTTATATCATAGTCACTTTCATATCATCAACTGGCTGGCATAATCATCCTTACAGTACTGATATAATTCTTATCCTTTCAGTAGACATCAAAATAAATTGCAGTAGAAAAGAAGTCCCAAAAAGAGACCCCTGTCTGCTTTGCCTCACATAGGATCTGCATTTGTAGATTCAAGTTCAATAACCCATTGGTGCACGTGTGTGTTGTATGCCTGTGTTTTCAGCACATTGGCTCTTTGAAGTGGGCTTCTTGGTTTTTTAATCTTTTCTCAAGCAGGACTCTGATAGGTCTGAGGAAGTCTTCTAGCTAAAAAAACACTAGCCCTGCTTTTCCCAGTGTGTTTTCACAGGGGAAATGCAAAGACAACAGCATGAGCAGAAGAATGCAACTCCCACCCCTGCAGCAAGCCATCCTCAATGCACGTTTTCAGCCTGGCCACACAAGCCTCTGGGCCAGAATAAAGTATGCATTTGTTGTTTGTGGGGTGTTGTCACTGGTTATTTGTAATTGCTGAATAGATTCAAATGCCCTGTGCCACCATTTTGAGACATGTCCCATCTTCTTCATCAAGTTTGCATATGCTGGGTCCCTGCATAATAAGTCATTAAATAAATAATAAGTAAGGCAGTAATAAGCCTTGATCAGCCTCATCTGGAGCTTCCAGCCACACCCTCACCCATGGGGCCAAGAAGCTCCATTTCAAGCCAGCCCAGGGTTGTGATGCCCTGGCTGAGCAGTAATGGAGGGTTGCTGCTCTCTTATCCATGTCTGTGGTTGCACCTTTTTCCATCATGTGTCTTATCAATCCTGACCTCAACAAGCAGATTGATATCCTGGCTTAGTCCAACCTGGTTGTTGTGGACTTCCTGGCCATCATTAAACCTGGTCCTAATCCTGACCTGTGGACTGAATTTCCAGCTTTACCTCAGACCTCTTTCACCACCATGATGCTGCCTGATGATCTGTGTTCTTGGCTGGGTCTGGCCATTGTCTCCAGGTATGTCCTGCTTGCCTCATTTGGGTCCTGTTTGGGGGGTCTGGGTTCCCATTGCCTCCAGGATCACCCTGCCTCAGGAAGCAGCTGGCCTGTGTGGTGTCATGACCCCAGGTCATGCATTTAAGTTTATAGAAGCATAAAAATGTTTCTTGTCACACAGTAGCTGGAAGCCAGTGGAAATTTTAAGCTGGACAATGGAATGTGATGGAGTCGAGAATTTGGGGTGGTTAAAAGTAGTCTCAAGGGCAATCTCCTACATCAATCATTAAACATTTAGGTCTAGTTTTAAAGTCAGTCCTGTTTCTAATACAGTGAAATGCCATGGGTGAGTGACTGAATCCGTTCTGCTCATTATTTCCTGAGGGCCAAATATCTCTCTATATATGTTAGTACACTCTGCACTGACCTGTAAGAGGTATAAAGATAGAGCTCTGGTTTCCCACATAGCTGCAATACCTGTCTCCTATGGTCTTCACCAAAATGACCCTGTATTCTTCTTGGCAGGAAGACTTCCCCATAACAATATCCCCAGACTCTTCCCATGACCCTAGAATGATTCCTTCTCTGGTTCTCCAAACCTCTGCTTCATCTTATGTCCTCAGCATCTTCCCTTATAGTGATAATTTGACATTATCCTTCCCCTTAATTCAAATATTGGCTCATATTCTCACCATTTACCTCTTTTACCAGATAAGTGAGCAAGAGTTTATGTGTGCAAGGACAAGGCTAGAGCTGCATGCCCACCAAAGCCACAGGTTCTGCTTGCCTCTTCCTTGCTCAATGGAAGGGCTCTGGGTTGGGGTGCCTCTCTTCCCCTCTTTCCTCTGCCCACATGGATTGCTGTAAAACTCGTTTTAAGAAGCTGCTGCTCTGTGAAATATGGTTGAAAGTGACCACCAGAGTCAAGGGTACCTGGGGAAAGGGCTGACAGACACGTGGGCTTTGTGGAAGTCCTTGATCCTTTGGACTCTTGAACTATTCAGTGAGATTCAAATGCTCAGGGAATGGAGTTAGTGTGCCTCCCTCATATTTTAAATTCATCCAACAACTGCAATAGTGTATTAAGTGTATTTAAAATTCATAATAAAACTTCTTACTTGCTGTTTTCAGAACTGCTGTGCAAGATCAACATTTTACACTGGGTAATGATAAGAAAGAGTTTATGAACAGCCATTATACTACACAAGTGTGTGAGGAGCTGCTTGTCTTTAACTTAGAGCAGAGGGAGTTTTTCAAATTGGGAAGATAGACTAGTAAGTGCAGTTTAAGTGTGCCCCCCTCCTTTACTCTTTTCACTGTTTTTGCACTAGCTTGCATGTGTAACCAGATAGTTCTGAGACCTTTGTTAGAAAGCAGAGTTTAATGTACAGGCACCAATCAGAGTATTATGGGAGTTTAGAGGCCTTTGAGTGTGGAATAAATTGGTTCAAAAAGCAATAGCAATTGCTCAAAGGATCATGTTGCAATAATAGATTTGAAAGTTGTGAGCAACACAGTGGATGTGACCTGAAGGTGTAGATGAAGCATTTTGTGGGCTGCTAGGAGCAAAACAGATCATGATTATTGCATTGACAGAGGTGGGTTGTGGGGGCAGCTGACATCTCTTTAAAGTTGGGGCTTTCAATTCATCCATGGGACTTGGGAAGGCTTCAGGAGCACCACTCAGTCACAACTGATGGATGAGGCAAGGAGGAGAGCCTGTGTCTGTATATTCAGTAGAGCTCTGCACTGGCTAACACAAGTGCTGATGTGACAAATATAACAGTAATTAACTCAAATAATAAATTATGAAGATTGATTAAAAAGAAAATGGGAGCCCAAATTAAAGGAACTCTAAAGAGATCTACATGACCTTGACAGAAGAAACCATGGCCCAGACCCCCAGAGCTGTTCAAATGAGAGTCAGGTGACTGATTAAGTTTTGAGATCTCAGCCACAGACTGGAGAGAAAGAGAAAAGGAGCTGGCAGTCTACTAAGCTACTTCTTAACAGATTGTTTTTCTTCCACTTTGAGAGGAAGCATGAAAGGCTGAGCTGTCAATATTTTTCAGGATGCTATTAGTAATTTCTCCTGCTTTTATTTACTAGTTCATAATGTTTGCACTTTGGTTTACATCTGGTATGTACACTGGCAGTAACTTGTAATTCTAGATGGTTTTTCGCCTGGCTGCCCAAATACAGAAACTTGTCTGGCAAACTAAAGAAAAGATTAGAAGTGTTTTGGCTGTAACTCCCTGCTCTGACCAAATCAAGACCTTGATATCCTCAAACTCCTTATCAGGACCACACTTTAGCAGCAATGGTCTGTGTCTCAAAAACTGAATAGTTATTTTTAGCTAAAGCTGAAATGCATTCAGTCAATCAGATTCTGGTTTGGAGATGTTATGGATGGTATATAAAATGGAGTACTGACAAAATAGCAGAGCAATGAAATTCTATTCATAAACTCATGCTCACTAGTTTCCAAACTATTGTTAATGGCAGTATCTTAATGGATATCAACAAGGCAGGAGTGGGAAGGCATAAAAACAAGAATCATTAAATTAAAATTGAATGTGCATACATTTAGAAGCATATATCCATGTGTTTATTTTCACAAGTGAGATAATGCCATGTCTGTTTTAAGTGTAGTTTTTCTGCTGTTCCATCTGCATGAATAGCTCTTAAAGCAGTCATGAAAAAGCGTAGGAGATGAAGGAGGAGCAAAGGAGTGACCCAAGAGAAGTGAATAAATAGTGTGGACACATCCTGTGTGGGCAGTCTGAGCTGGTTCACAGGCAGCACCAGATAAATCTGTCCCACAGAGGATGCTACTCTGTGCTCTACCCTCTGGCTTTAATGTTTCACAAACATCCTGCTGGCCCTCAAATGGCTGCAAGGATGATTGTGAAAGTGCAAACCAAAGATAAGCAATACAAAGGTGTCCACAGGCAGGCAGATTCAAAGATCTGAACTTTTGCCATTCATCTTAATGGCATGTCATTACTTAAACCATGCAGCAATGTACATTATAATGTTGTTAACTGTGTCATTGCTGGGTAAAACTTGCAAGGTAAAACTGGACTAACAGGTAATATGTATATATAGATTATTCTCATTGGTATTGCATCATTGTAATATTTTTATAAGTTTGTTATTTGCATTATTCAATTATTTATTCAAAGATTGCCTTGAAACTATAAAATAATCTGATATTGTGACTGTTCTACCATTTACCTGGCAGCCTGCCTTGACATTACAATTTGACATTGCTGTGACCATGAGATGATAAAATTTAAGCCCATGAGGAAAGAAAGGAAGGCAGAGTGATAACACTGGTCTTTAGGAGAGCAGATTTCATCTTCAGGGTACCATGGGAGGCTGTCATAGAGCACTGTGAAGGAGTTTCATATTTGTTTGATCTTCAAGAACCCCTTTGGATGAGGAGTACTCAGAAATGACTAGTCCTGTCAGAGGACTGGCTTTGGAATGAGGAACTCCTGACTGAAATGAAATGCATTCTTCAAGGTTTTCCAAACTCGACTGGATGAAGCTTTAAGAACCTTAAAAGTTACCCTTGCTTTGTGCAGCAGAGGTGGGGTGGTCCAAAGGTCCCTTCCAACCTGAATGGGTTTTATGTTTATGTTGTGTTATTATGGGTATGTATTAAAAAGGCATATTCTGTTCAGTTAAAAAATTGAAGACTCCCAGCCATTCTTTGAGCAGGATATGCTGCTGCCAAGTAGAAAAGAAAAGTCTCTGACAGTCAAATATGATGGTGATGAGCCCAGTACAAATTACTCCATGTTTGCAAATTGAGGAATTGTGTAGTGTAGAATTTGATTAATCTGTTCATTCTTCCAATGAACTTTTTCTTATGCTGCTTATTCTGATTCCCCACTGTAATACAAGATACAAACCTCATGGGATAGCAAAGATCAGTAGGAGTCATGCAAGTAAATACAAACAAAAAGGTTGATGTGGGCTTTGTACAGTGGATGGGCTTTGTATCTTGGATATTCTGAAAGTTTAAAGACAGAATCTGTGTACTGTTTCACTAGAGGCAAAAACACTGCAGCTCTTTAAAGGCAGGACACAGGTGTCTCTCACAAGTTGCAAGGCATTTTGAAAAAGTGTGGCACTTAAAAATAGTTATTTCTGGTCACCTTTTTCTTAAGTTGAGTGTTCTTAAAACTGTAAAACAGCTTTTAAGTACAAACCCAGGGTTTATTTTAACAGAAATTAGGTCTCATGGTTTGAAAAACAGATAAAACTTAGAGTGAGACAAAACAGAAATGAAAGCATTTGGAAACCAAATTCCTTCTTGCCTGCTATGTCCCGGCAGAAAAGGCCCTATTTTCAGGCTTTCTCTCAGTTTAGCAGCTCAGGAACTTTCTGTATTGTAACAAAATCTCTTCTGAGAAGGTCTTTGAAACTATCACTTTTAAAATATCACTAAGCCCATCACTGAGGCTTGGTTGTGTATCTGCTTTTCTTAGGACTTTGCCAGTGTCTGAGATCTCTCTTCTCAGGCTCTTACACATTTTACTCAGTGATCAAGTATTTTAATTTGATTGCTTTTTAACTAGACTCTTAGATTATGTGAAATCAAAAAAACTCACCTGAAGAATGAAAGAGGCTGATAAGAGAGGAGCTATCTGGCAGGCAGTAGAGGATATAAAGCATCAAAAGAAGTATATTTTAAGACCAGCTTGGCACTGAACATGTGTGCTGAAAAAGCATCATGTCTCCCTGTGTTTTTAAGGTTAGTTTCCTTTTTATTTTGTTTTTATTTAGCTTTAATGTTTAATACCTGACAAGTTGCACAGGGCATGTTTGAAGGAACTGACCCATAGAGGAGGTTGCTGTGGTTGTCAGAGACAGACAGAATAATTAAGTTCTTCAGAGAGAGCTGCTGGAGATGAGGTGAAAAAGAATGAAGCACTGGCAAAAAAGACAAACTGAATTGGAGAGATGAATTTACCATATGATATGAGGTTTTGGGGCAATATTGTAAATACTGTAAGGTATTTCAGTCTTATGTCATTAACTGACTTTGAAAAAGGTAACCTGCTTGTAGGAAATTAGCTGGTTATGTTGACACAAGAAAGAAACTTTGCTCACAGGCACTTTTTTAGTGAAAGCCTTCAAGAAACATACAAATGTTTTTCAAATTCTTAGTTAATTCAGTTTAGTGCCATGTACTGCCACTGTTGTAAGGCTGCTCCAGCCCCCAGTCTTGGCCTTTACCTATTTTTAGTCTAAAAAGTACTAAAGAGTCTCTCAGTACCT
Source organism: Oenanthe melanoleuca (assembly GCF_029582105.1). Classification (NCBI taxonomy): domain Eukaryota; kingdom Metazoa; phylum Chordata; class Aves; order Passeriformes; family Muscicapidae; genus Oenanthe; species Oenanthe melanoleuca. The sequence goes on from NC_079336.1 coordinate 64,147,388, forward strand.
ATTTAAAACAATGGCTCCATTTGGACAAAAGAGAGAAGTATACAACATCCTTCTTTCTCTTTTGATTTGAAAGGACTGTGTGTGTAGAAAATGGCACAGAGACTTTGGTTGTTCCTCTCTGAACCACAGACAGCTGAGCAAAGGGGAACCCAGCCCCATCCCTGGGTCTGCCAGCAATAGCAGCTCCATGGCTGTGCTCAGCAGGATGGATGATGTTCACCAGTGGTGAGACAGAGACCAGGACATGCTGGGTTCCTGGGAGTTTATATGGGGCAGTGGAAGGTCTGGGTTTGAGGGAGAAACAGGGTACTCAGCTGCAAGTCACAGTGGCATTTTAGGAGTCTCAGAAAGGGCAGAGTCACACATGCCAAGTATTTGTGTGGGAAGATTGGAGAGCTATTCGTTAATGAGTTTGCAGAGTGCCAGGCCTTAGATTGATGTGAGTCAACCATTTGGTTTTTAATCTCTTCCTCTGCACACATAGTGACTATTCGTGAGAGGATTACAGCGAAGTATCCTGAAACTAAAAGGCATGATTTTCATCTTGTGGCTACAGGAATAAAAGTCACAGGCAAGTTTGGATAGCAGAAGCAGGCTGCAGCCTTGTTCATGTTTTCTGCTCAGTGTCATGCTCCTACTCACATTTATCCCAACTCATAATGCAGCATCAACTCTAAAAATTCAGCTGCTGTTGCCAGTATGTAAATTAAATACCTCACATGGGTGTCATCTCTTCAGGATCACCTTGTTCTTACTGCTCAAGAAGTCAAGTAATGGGAGCAGCTGATCACATCAGCTGAGAAACTAGATGAGCCAGTATCTTCTGCAGATCTAATGTTTTAAAATGTTCTGAACAAGCACACGCCTGCCTAGATTTACCCTGGAAGCCAATATAATACCCATCTGTGTAACTGCAGAATAACTGCTGCCAAAATGAGACTCTTGCAAAGCTAAAGTTTTATGTAGCTCCAGATACCTCAGGCTCAGCCTTGTCTCTGGAGCACATTATACAATCCTGTTTAAAGCTATATGCATGTGCTCAGCAAAACAAGATCCCTTCCTCAGGGGGTGAGGGGAATGAGGGCATGGCAGCTCACTACCAGCCTCAAGAAAGAGGGAAATGAGTCACAGTCATTAAGTAGGTCACTTCCACTTTGTGTAACAGTGCTCTTCTGGTGCTTAGGTTAATCTCTGAAACAAGGAACTGTCTGGGCTTGAGTTTTCATCTGAGCTTGCTGTTTCTGCTCCAGAAAAGTGTGGAAAGTAAGGAAAAATTCCCTGTATAAAAATTGGTGTTTTCAGCTGGTGAATATATGATTGTGGATTCCAGTGAAACCATTTAACTCCCACTAATTGAACATGTGGTTTAGTTTTGTTTCATACATCTATCTAGCTTCTTAACAGAAAAAAACCCAAACAAACAAAAAACCAAAAAACCACCAACCCTCTGTAGCAGCTGCAATGGCTTCTTCTAATATTTGATTCCCATACAGTAAAACCTAAGCAGTTCAGCAAAAGATGTCAATATTTTCTTTACTTTTATCTTAGATCATGTCTTTAAAATGGTGAGTTTCTGAAGACAGAACACAAGTTCATCTGTGGTGAGTGGGAGGTTGCAGTATTAGATTTTCTTTCAGGAACCTTCTTTGACCCCAAACAGAGGGTCAAAACATTTTGGTCATCAAAGCTCTCAAACAAGGGGGTTCAAAGGTTAAGATATAACAGAGGTTATTTCCAATAAATTTCTCAAAGAAGAGGGAAGGATATTACTATTGTCATTGTTTTGTTGTGGCAGATAGACTGCTGGCCTGAGACATTGTCCTTGCTGAAAAACTGATAACAGTTCAGTTTTGAAAAGTGGGTGTTTCTTCTGCTTTTAGTCACCACATTAGGCTTTCATAAGGAAACAAACAGAAAAACCCCCAACCAAAAACTCACCATCATTTCTCATGTTCCTTTTGCTTTCCTGAGACCTGTGTCATAACAACTTACTGAGTATGAGGCAAGCTGCTGCTTCATTTTTTTTATCCTCCCCTTCTAGGAAACAGTTGCTTTAGGACTGATTCTAGTAACCTGATACCACTTGATGTATTTTTGCTGGAATATGGAGCCTACATAAATTGCACCATAAGCAAATTTCTTTATAATGGAAGGATTGGGAAGCTGCAGTTTGGCAGGCCATTTCATTGGTGTGGCTTTTTTAAGGTGGATTTTCCAGATGCTTTTAAACAGATGATATTGTAGACTTTTTCAAAGGGTATTAGGAATATGCAGTTACCACTGTTTTTAGAGCATCCCACCTAGGCTCCACATTTGGAAAAGCCTTACAGATACCACTGTACAATCTGAAAGGAAAATTGCTGTTATTTGCACTTTCTGATGTGCCTCATTATTTGTCAGTGTTGCACAAGCCCACAGACTCCTGCTGCAATTGAATCCCATCTCTGCAGACTCAAATACAGATGAAAAGTTAGGTCTTTTCCCCTCAAAGAAGTAAACTGACAGAAATCCACAAAGGGTAGTAAAAAGCGAGTACCATGTTCATTGAATCAAAACATCATTCCTCTCTGGCCAGGACACAGCAGCTATGGAGACTTCTTTAGACAGAGGATGGGCAGATGTGAAGTGACTCTGCAGCATGGTGTGATGCAGGCAAGGGCTATTCCAGTGCTGGTCCTGAAAAGGAGCCAGAACAGAACTTTAAGGAGAATTTCCTCCCAGCTGAGCAAAAGCTCTTATAGACTACACTCAGTGTAGTCTTATAGACTCACTACAGTGAGATCAACCAAACCAGCTGGATCCACTGCACACAGAGTGCAGCCCAGGACTTTGGGCTGCTGAAAGCCTTCATGTCTTCTGATGTTCTGAGACACTCAGCACCTCCTGCTCTGTCAGGGGCTGGCACTGTCTGTCTGAACACACTAAAGCAGCATGGCCTTTGCCCCAGACCTTTCCAGGGTGCCAGCACTTTTGAGAAGGTTTCCTGACAGCCCTGAGAAAAACAGTTCCTCATAAGGCCAAGACTTATTTCTGCTGTCAGTAGGAGATGCCATCTCTTCCTGCATTCAAAAAAAAAAGAGTGGGAAACCCTGGCCAGTGACTTTGATACAGAAAGCACTTTCTAGGGAGTTTAAAACTTGCATTGGTTGCCTGGCACAGGCTGAGGCACTGGGAAATGCTCAGAACTATGGAGACCATGCAGTCTCTGTCACCACATTATCCCAACTGGAGAGCTGTTACAAATCATTAATGCTCCCAGACCATTCAGACTTGATTTTGTTGTCATTACAGTATTATCTGTCCCTGAGATATTGCAGAGTAGGGCACCTTCCTCCAGCTCTTCCTTTCACTGCAGCACACGACTGCACGTTGCACATGGCTGAGCTGTTTGTCTGGCTGTGCCACATGGGAATTTCTCCTGATAATGTAAACCTTCATGTTCCACCCAGAAGTGGAGCCTGGCCCTTAAGAATGAAGGAAAGGAGGAGATTTGTACTTTGTTCCTTCCACTAGAAGGAATGCTGCCCAGTGGTCAGATGGAAGTAAACACAAGATAGGGGGCTGGAATGCAACTCTTGCCTTATCAGCTCCTGGCCCCTGCCTCAGAAAGCCTCTGTCATCTCATAACATTTATTACAGGCTTACCAAGCATCAGAAAGGGTTCTGGGTTTTGGGCTTCTGCTGCTAAATAACTTACATGGTGATGAATGAGCAATTTAAACTTACAGCACCTTGCTTCATTATCTCCAAAACTCCTAACAGGAATTTCACTGGGATCCCTGGAAGCTCAGTGTTCATTAACTGTCTAAAGAGTCTTTCCTGAAGTATTTTCTTGTTATGTACAAATAGTGTAGTAACCTTGAGATTATTATTCCAGAGCCAAGTGGTAAACACCAGCTGCAATTCACACTGCATGGGTTTGTTTGCCCTGGAATGGGGTGGCTGCATTGATGCTGTGCTGCTGCTTTTTGCCTTGGTTTCCTCTAAGACCCATGTAGCATAATTGCAGCTGTGAAAACTAGCTTTTCTTTTATGGTAGCTTTTCGGGTTTGAAGATTTTGAAATAAGCAGATCCCTGTTAAAGTACTCAACTTACTTTTAAAAGGTCTTAATAGTCTCAGAGGCTCCTTTTTGAAGAAATGGTTACAAGAAACTAAGCCCTGTATCTTCACATAATAATTATGATAATTAGATCCTATCCCTTAGTCTTATGCTTTAACTATTCAAAAATTAGGGTATAGCCTTACAGAAGCTCTTTTTAATATATGTTTGGAATATTTGGCAACCTGGTTTCTCCAGGCAAAAGACTTTTTCTGCTGCTTTCTGACTGCTAAGGAGGAGCTGGTCTGTACTTGCAGGAGGGATTTCCCTAAAACTCAACACCTGGGGATCCCAGCCCTCAGGCACTGACACCTTGTCCTATGGGTTTCCCAAACACCTCCAGCTTTGGGGGTTGCCCCAGCTCATCTCAGCTTGCAGGTATCCATTGCCACTATGCTTAGTATGAATGCTTTTTTATGTTTTATTAGTAGTTTCATAATCTGTAAGCAAGAGGAGGTGGGTTTTGAAGTTATTGTTTCAGATAATCATTTGTCCCCCAGGTTGTTAAGTAGTGGCTGCTGCTATCATATTTTCATCACAGCAGCCTTGCCCTCTACGAGGACCAAAAACTAGATGACAGCAGCTGAGGGGTGATTGAAATGTGTTATTTCACCGTAGCTGTGCAGAAAACAGGTGCTGCAAACAGGTATTAGGGAAGAAGTACAGCTTTTAAAGGGGTGTGTGGTGAAGGAGCCAGGGAGGTAACATACCTAGCACACAGATTTATGGCTGTAAAGGACTTCAGCCACAGAGATTCCCAGAGATCCTTCACATCTGAAGATCTGCTGTGTCTGTGCTCTGATAAAAGAAGACTAACTAGGAAGCTGTTTGCTTGACTGAATCCTACTCTTAATTTTGGTTGAGGTTTTGGTTTTACTGACTTTGTCTATATCCTCGTGTTGCGGATGTAAAATGCTTCACTTTCATAACTCTTTCTTTGGTGTCCAGAGTTCTGAGAAAGAATTAAATTATGCCATAAGGACAACTTAGGAAGACAAGGAAAAAAATAGAACTAGGAAGAGTGCTTTGGTAGAGAACATGGAATATCTCAATGTGTGCCTGGTAACAGAAAGCCCTTCCAAACAAGGCTCAGACATAAGAGGAAGTAGTGACCTGAGGCTGCTTTGAGACAGATATGCTGATGATAGCCTGTGGGGAAAGCTTTCAGATGGGGTGAAGTCCCTGTCCATAGACTAGATCAACTGGTCAATTCCCACTGAATAAATTATTACTGCTCATCAGGAGAAAAGGCACCATTCTCACCATTAGCAGAACCTGGTTAATGGGAAGAAAAGCTGCAGAAAAACTGAGGCACTTTGCAAAATGGAGTGAAAAAAACAGCAGTTCTTGTTTCAGTGTAGCAAAGCATTTGTCATTTCCATTTCAAGACAGATGAACTTCTGACAGATAAGAACCCATTTGGGCTCTATATACCCTGTGATAGCCAGAGTGTGAGTGCTTGACAGGTGCTGTCTTTCCAGAGGCTTGGTTTAGGACAAGTGCCATGAATGTGGGTATCTGAGAGGTTCATGACAGTTTTTTAAGGCCATGAAACAGTTAAGTACATGTAGGTATTTGTATCTATTCATATACATGTACATGCATTTATGTGTTCAATATATTCAAAGAGGTTGCAAATTTTTAGCAGAAGTCATGCAACTGGTTTGTGTGACAGTTTATAAAATTTACATAAAGTTTTGAGGTTTCTTCATTTTTATAATTTTTATTAAACATTTTTAAAGGATCGCCTTCAAAATCCCATTAGATGCTTGCATTTGCCTAAAATGGTTTGTTTCAGTAAACGAACATCCCTGTGAATCAGCTAAGTTTGAATATGGTGGTGTAGGAGCATCTGTGTTTCTCTTTGCTGAGTTTTCACTCAGCAAAAAAAAGTAAAAAAAAAAAAAAAAAGAGGCATTTTCTGCTGGAAAAGATTCCTCATATACAATTTTTTTACTAACTTTAATAAAAAGTCAAAGAAAAGAAAACATTCAAGTCTCTTGACTCTTGCCAGCTCCTGCTGCTGCTATTTGTTTATAGTTTATTCCTTTATTTTTATTATTACTGACCATTTATTAGTACTGTAGTGGTGCCCAGATCTTCCCCATGACGATGGTAAGTACACGTACAAGTCTCATAAACAGAGGAGCTGATACCATTCCTTCCATGAAGAATCCCAGCACACAGTCAGCAGACCTGGAGCTAGGAAGTGCAATACAATAAAATCACATCCAGGCTTTGGGGTATGTTTATGAGCAAACACAACAAGGGAGGGTTTTGAAAAAACTGCTGGCAAAGGCTCAGGTCTGCATGCTGCGGGGACTCCAATTTATCCTTTCTTCTCGAAATAGAAAAAGGCATTTCTCAGACAAAATAAAGGCTTGCAGTCATCCTACAGAAGTGGCCAGTGACTGGAGAAGGTGTGTTCTGTACCTTCAGGCTGGGAAGCGTGAGCACTGCCCCAGCAGCCCAACTGGGCATGAAATTTGGAGCCTGGCATCAGATGCTGAGCTTGATGGCCACTCCACAGTGTGTCACCCCCTCTGCAGGGGCAGGAAGGACCTAGGCTGGAAGAGCATGGCCCAGCCACTGTTCTGGGAGCCTGGGTACATATCTTCCCTAGTGAGGGCTTCAGTAGGAGTCACCAACTTGATAAGGGAGATGGTTTGTGAAGGCAGGAACTTAGGTAGATTTGAAGCTTAAATAAGCCCAAAAAACCACAGGTAAGATTACCAGCTATGAAGTTTGGGAGGACTTTAAGAAGGAGAGAACTGTGTGTACTTGCACTATTTTGAGAATGTGGAGGGATTAAGAAAGAACTGATGAAATTTAATGGATTGGGGAAAGATACTAGATACTTCCCACTGAGGCTGGGAAGAGATTTCCTCACCTACTCACTTCTGTGTGAGACAGTCTAGTTGCTCTGAGGAAAGACAGTACAACAGAAATTAAATCAGTGATTTTTTAAATACAGAAAGGTTGGGAGTAAGGTTTTAAGACTCTGCAGACACCCTCTATTAGAATACAGTAACTACAAGTGTTATAAAGTTAAGTAGAAGGAATGCAGATGAAAATATCAGGACTGAGTAAAAGAGGGGTCAATGGTTTTGCAGTAAAAGAAGTGCTGGGCAGGACTGTGAGGGCTCAGCTGGTACAAGTGAAGAAAGCCAGAAGTAAGCCTGAAGTTAGAGAAAATGATGGAGTAAAGAAACTAAGGCTGCTGGGGCACTGGAGTGAGACAAGGATGTTGGGAGGCAGCAGAAGAGTAGAGATCACAAAGCTCAGACATCTCTTGATAAATAAAAGAATTCCCTGGAAGCTAATAGACTTGGTGTCATGTTCATTAAGTGAGGACAGAGAGGGAATGAAACAACAGGATGATGATGCAAAAAAGATCTCTGGAACATGATTCATCTTTAAACCTGCTGGATAATATGTGGCTTGGGCAGGCCTGTGCAGTCAGGGATACCAACAGCAGGAGAATAATTCCCTACCTGATGAGGTAGTGAAACTGGAGGGAATTAAGTGAGTTATTAACTGTAGCTTATGTCAAAAATGGCATAACATTATTCCTGTTCCATGAGCTAAACTGATAGCTCATGGTAAGAACTGTTTATGGTTCATTCATTGTAAATTAAACCAACAATAAGTAAAATATAATCAGGTATATTATAAATGTTAGAGATTTAACAGGTAATAAAAACAGCATTCTGCAGTGGGCTTGGAGGTCAATACAGGCACTAAGACAGCAGTATTGCATTGCCATATATCAGATGTCTTGTTTACAAAAAAATTATTTCTGCTTCTTTATGAAAAAAATAGAACATCCATGTTCTTTCTGTGAAAGAAAACTTATCTGCAAAATTCACCACAGCAAGTCTGAAAGAGTATGGAAAGTTATCATACTTTTTTGATTCAATAACCTGCCTTGAGAAGGCATTAAATACATTGTTTGCAACAACTATTAATGCTACATTAAGGATGAAATCCAAGTAAGCTCAGCAACCCATTGCAAAGAAGGGAAAACTGGCATGTTAAACCTACAGTTTGTTTACAATGGTTGTATAGTGGCCTTGTAGCATGAAAAATGTGATTTGTTGGAATACATTTCTTTATGGTGTGTTTCTTTTGGCTCTTGGGAATTGTCCTTCATATCATGCCCAATAAAGCAAAGGACTCCACCTGAAGTACTGCTCTTGTCACATGGTATTTATGTTGCTGATAAACAGGAAAATGTTTCCTCAGCATCTTATTCTAATGCCATTGTGAAGCAATACACAGTTTCTGAAACAGAACTAAGTGGCTGTATCCTGTATTTTAAGGCTAAAATCTGAAAAATGATGTGTGAGACAGGAGCCTTTTAGTTCTTTTAATGTGTTTGCTCTCTTATCCCTTCCTGACAGAACCAAATTTCTGTGTGGGAGCTGTGATGCTGAAGTCTGGAGCTTCGTTCTTAGCAGTCTTCTGGTTGGGGGAGAGTTGTACCCTCTCACTATCCAACTAAGTCAGGTTTTTACATGGCCACTGCACATATATTATCTTGTTGCTGTTCCCCATATCTAAATATTTAATTCCTAGATTCTAAACTCAAGGAGCATCTGTCAGTGTTTTCTTTAAAAACCCCATTGGGAAAGGAGAAAGAGTGCTCCTTTCTTACAACATGGCAGATTAATTCTTCAGAATAAGATTCTTCTGCATATAATTTGGTTAAAAATAAGAAAAACTCTGAAGACAGAATGAGTGAAGTTTTCTTGTTTGAAAAATACATTTTATATTCTGTATTTTGGAAGAGATTTTATTGCACCTTTTTTCTGTTTGATTGTTTTGCTTTTGTTAGTGGAGAGGAATTCAAAGGAATGAAATTAAGCCTATGAAGCAGTACCAGTAATCACATTAAACATAGGATAATTGAACTAGCAATTTCCCCCAGCTGTAGGCAGTTTGTGAACTGCCAGGCAATAAATCCACTGCCATCTACTACAGAAAGTACTGTTGCCTAATTTACCTTCCCTTTGCCTTGGGATTTACTTTGCATTCAATGGATTGTTTCAAATCCTTGCCTGCATTCAGTATGAAGGCTGCAGTCCAAGCGTAGCCGAGGGTTTCCTCCTTTGCAATTGCTGACCAGGGCCAGGCTTTCAGTATTGAACATGCTTCAGGGGACAGGCACAAAGAAGTGATCAGGTGCTGGGGAGCCTGCTTTGCTGCTGAACTCAGAAAATAGGTCAGCTGTCCTTCAGCTGCCTTGAAAAGAACACAAAGGGGGTGAGGAATAAACTTGTTTTTCTTTCTTTCCTATCAACATTGTTCCAAACCCAGAGGGGGGGGAAATAGCCATCTCCTACAAGCTGTACAAATACTGATGTTCAGATTATAGGGTGTTTATTCTTTCTTCTGCTGCGAGTTCCCCACTCCTTGGGCTGTTAAGGGCTGTGATTGCCTCAGCAGTGCTGGGGCAAACAGAAATGCTCTCCAAGCAGTTCTGCTAATCCCCTGGAGCATGATGTTGTTAGGCCACCGCAATGCTCTGCTGCTGCCACCTTTCTAAGCAAAATCACAGCTCTGTAGAAAGACCTCCTTTAACTAGCCTGACTTTAATTTCCTCACCAATCCTACAAACAGGGAGTGGGGGGTTGCTATGTTTCCTTTCTTTCCCCCCCACCTCTGTACAAAGAAAAACCTCTCTGTGAAAAAGAGAGCCTGTACTTGGCATGTAGCATAGTAACATGAGCATAATAAACAAGAGTGGCTGTCCCCATAAATAATAAAAGGAATGTTTCTCCTCACACGGCGGCTTTTCAGAGGAGAAAAGGCAGGGAATAGGTAGCCCTCCTCTAATGTGCAATCTTGCAAACTCTAATCCCCACTTCTGTTGTTTTCCTTGGCAAGCCACCAGCTGGTGGAGAAGGAGGTACCTCTCTGCTCTGCACTCCCTTCTAACTTTTATTCTCTTTCTTATCTCTCATGCCTTCTGCCTGCTGGAAACTCAGGGGCTCCTTAAAAGCACAGTTGTATTTCTTCCCTCTGCCTGTGCAGTGTTTTACATTCTCATGACGATGGAGACATGCTCTGCTGGCAATGAACTTGGACTCATAATATCAGCATAGAGGTGAAAATAGACCATTCACGGCTTAACATCCTCCTGATTTACGTTCTTGCAGCAAAGGTGATGAGCTCTTGATACAAGTGAATAACTGTATCTTTGGAAAATGTTTCTGATGTTGTTTCAGCTGCTTAAGTAAAAATGTTAAGCTCTCTCGCCATTAGGAGCATGATTTAGTGGCATGTCAAGATTTCCCTTTTCTGGCCACTCCGTTCAAATTTTGAATATATTGTAGTTGGCTTCAGTTTTCAGAGCCATGTGTTAGCTACTGCAGTAGCTGAAAACGCATGCAAATTATCCCTTTATTCTGGCTGAGATTACGACATTAAAACAACAACAACAGAGAAAAGCCTGTGCAGAGAGTATCATAAATAATTTAGCTTAAGTGAATGCTGAAATTAGTCAAGGCACCGCATTGCTTGGCTCCAAGCAGTCTATTTACAGCCAGATATGTAGAGTACCCTCCGGCCAAAGCCTGGGCTTACAAAAATGGAAAGCAGGAAAAACAATATGATCTTCTTTTAAAGAAGCATGTTGGAATGATCTGTGGGGTTAAATATACCTAGACAGTGCTCTGTGCCATTGCTCCAACAATCTTGGGAGAAAGCAAACTGTTTATAGAGAGCCCTGAGCTGGGGAAGGAGATAATTAAATATGCTCGGGTATTATTGGCAAGTGCTCTGAATGGTACAGGCCAGCTAAGTGCATACAGTATTATCTTGCATAATTATTGGGTCACTGTACTGTAAACTAAGTGGCTTCTATACTTAGCCACACTACTGTGCTCAGTGCCTGATTAAGGACTAGATCCAGCTCTCTCTCCTACCAGGCTGTATTTACACTGAGCTCAAAGGATCGATTTGGGCCCTGCTAATTCTTCATGGGGCCCTAATTTCTGAATAGCTGAGATGAACGTGGGGCAAGACAGCAATGGGAATTTGTAGTCATAGAAATAGGGATGTTCCCACTGCAGCCAGGCACAATAGAGCCTTTCCAGGGAGTCCAGGGTTGAAGACTGAGTGAGGCAGCATGAAGACAAACCCAAATAGATAACTTGGATCATTTTAGAGATCATTTGGATCATAGTTCTGTACTTTGGACCAGATTATTTCATAGCTAGTGCTTAGTTTGCATGGATCAGAAACCCCAGAAAATCTCTGCTGGGGGGATAGTATGTATTTTTCACACGTTTCTTTGAATGTGGTTATCATGTACAGGTACCATTTGAGGAAGGTCTTCTACCAGCACAGCAGGTTATCTGCAGACTCATGGGTTGAAAGGCAACTGTGACAGGCATAAGCAGCAGTCTATGGAAGGGGAAAAGTTGAAAGACTTTTTTTATTATGGGGCTTTCAGAACCAGCCTCCTTAGCACATTTATGAGTCCCAAAGTGACTGGTTGAAATAGTCTAGGAGAATGGGGGCAAACTCAAGATAGCCCATGGTAACTTCTTAGGCAACAAAGTGTGTGTGCATATTTATTTATTTATTTATTTATTTATTTATTTATTTATTTATTTATTTATTTATTTATTTGTGTGTAACCTCAGAGAGCTTAGCAGGCTAGCTGAAATGATACAGAACTGAGATAAAGTCAAGAAGAGAGCAAAGGGTGAGAGAAGGAAAAGAAGCCAAGATTACAGACTGGGATGAAATGGAAACAAAGGCCAGGAACTGAGACAGAGAAATGGGAAGTAGAAAGCACAGTGGGAAGAAACAAAGTTCAGAATAGAAGACAAATAGAGAGAGTAGAAAATGAAAATAAAATTATTATTTTTGTTGTTTAAAAGAAGAATGGCATCTTGAGCCTCGGGAAATACACAAGGTCAGATAATAAATGAAACCAAAAACCAATGTAGAGAAAGTAGTGCAAGAAATCATTAAAATTATCTTTTCTAAAGGATGAATTCTTTTTGTGAACAATGTAAAAAAAAAAAAAAAAAAAAAAAAAAAGCCGAGGTCTGACATGAAACCTTAGAAAAACTTCATTAAGACCCTTCAGCCTTCATATAACTTTCTCACGAAGCAGTGGAAATAGAGGTTTAACCCATTCACCTCTCTCCCTGTGCAACCTGTGACAGGGCTCTGGGCACGTACACAAGGAAGTGGCTTTGCTGCATGACAATGCATAATGTGCTTAGGATTGCCACTTATCATTGTCCTTGGGCTGGCTGTGAACCCTGTGTGTGGATACGGTGCTGTGAAACACTGTGGCAATGCTGCTTCTGTTTATCTCTGTTTTTTAAGCTGAAGACTGCTGGTGTAGGCCTTAGGTGCCAAAAGTTTATCACTTTTATGGCACAAAGGTTCATCTTTCTACTACAGTGAACCAGCCCACTTAGGGTTAGTGGCAAGCAGCTTGAATTCCTTGGATGTGTTTACCTGCTTCAGAGAGGGCAAGCTATGAAAAAGTGAGCTTGGTTTTTGAGACTGAGGTGTGGTTTTGAAACCCTGTAAGTGAAGCATGATGTATGCTTGCAAAAAGCACATCCAAAGCGACTTTTTTGGTGAGAACTGTTCTGGTTTTTTCACTTTTAAAGAGGTGAAGTCTGCCTAACATATTTAAGATTAGGGAAAAGTCTTACAATACATTACTGCACAGGACTATGCCTTATTAAGTCATGTTTGCCTCAGGTATAAAACCAGAGCACTGAGCAAGATGCCACTAGGGCTAGGTACATTTATTGGAAACTTACTGCAAGTCAGAAAATCTCACAAGAAGATTAACTTGGTGTTTCCATGAGTAACTGTTTAATTTTTCCTTGTGGAGGGGTCAAGATGCTCAGGAGCACCTTGTGAATGTTAAGGTGAGGTCTAAATGGAGGTTCCAACAAGCAGAAGCTATTTCTGGAGCTTTTATATCTTCAGTAAGCTCACATATGAAACAAGTTACTATGACCCAAAAATATTTTTTTTTCTGAATCCTTGCAGGCCTTGTTTTGTTTGTTTTGTGGGAATCAAATTACAATTCAAACCTGCAGTGTGTGCATGCAAGGTAGAGGGAGGTTGCGTGGAGTTACTGCACTCAGTAACATTTTTGTATTTATTTATTCAGCATGCTAGCTCTTGTGCTCTTTGCTGGGAAGGAATGCCTACACAAAAAGCTACGAGGTGGATCAAATAAAAAAGCCTAGAATGTTTTGAAAGCCTCCCCCTTGACTTTGGACTGAAGGGATCTGTAGAGGTTTTGGCACATTGTAAATCTGTGTTTACTGAAAAGAGAAAAAACCCAACTCTGCAGCCCCCCTCTGACTCTGGGTTTATGTCCATTGAAGTCCATGCCAGACCTGGTTTACAGAATGTCAAGTGCTAATAATTCACAATAGATCCAAGACAAAAGAAAACTTGAACTGCACTTTGGGTCAAAATATGTAGTTTTAAAGTCTAAAAATACTATGCAATTTGATCTTAATTGGGAGATCCAAGCTTACATCACATTGTTCCAACTCTTCTCCTAGAAACTTGAATGTAAACTTTGTGTTCAAATATAAACCCACCTCTGGGGCTGGCCTATTCTCATTATTTATTTTATTTGCCAAGCTGCTGAAGAGGTCTCGTGCACAAAAAGAGTGCCCTGCTCCTAATCTTTTTAAGCTGTTGACAGAGTAGCTCATGCAAAGCACTTGGTTTCATTGTGCCTCTAGAAACGGAAAGCAAACTATCTTTCTTATTCCACAGTCCTTTCCTTTCACACTGATACATTTCTGTTTTTCTCTCTTCAATACTCATTCTGGCCTTTGGTTACAGACACACCGTTCAGTATGGGAAATAGATGTATGCTACTGTTCAGAAGTAACCTGGGCATGAAACTCTTCTCCTGACTAGATAAAATCTTGTCTTATGAAGTCCTCACTAATATCAACAGGATAAGTTGGCATTTCATTACACACTCCTTGTTTTAATCCTGTCTGCCTATTGTTCATATGCTTCCTGAGAACTGGGGCAGGAGAACTTTAGGAATAGTAGATTGTGGGGTTACCTAAAGTATCACCAAATATCTAAACTTGAGTCCTGATGATGAAATCTAGCACTCAGGTGTGTGACTTTGTGTCATTTTCTGCATGAGGCCATCTCATTTTTCCTCATTTCTGTCTTCTTCATTTTCCTGGAAATTGTCACACCCCAGTCAAAATCCCAAGGATGGGCTTAAAGCCACCTGCGAGATTTATGCTTATTCTTTTGGTTATTCATTTAGCTGTGGATCAGAACTGAAGTATCTCATTGCTCCTTGGAAGAACTGAGTTTAGGGCACCCACTGGGGATTGGACCCCTGCACTTGTGGCACCACCTGTGGCTAAAACCCCTGCAGAGTGCACACCAGGAGGCAGGAGAAACCAGGGTGATGCTGCCACATTCCACCCCACCTCTCCTCTGCAGTTCCTAGACAGAGTGAAAAATGCTGCTCCTTTGATACAGTGCCACATTGAAAAGTGTAAAACTTGACTGAAATAGAATTTAATAAGCCATCCACAAAACACACCTGAGGAGGCCTGAGCATCTCTCATTTTCTAGTTCCACTAATTTTCTAGTCACCTGCTCAGGATGGCTGCCACTGGTGCAGCTGAGCTTCTCCACTGCTGCTTCCTCATAACCCCAGCCTGAATTCACCAGGTAAGTATCCTGGTCATCTGAGAGACAGTTTCATGTGGATACACTGAATTCAGCACAGCAGGGCCAGATTCACTTTTCTCAACAACTTTCTGGTCTGTGGATCTGCTGGTATTGATTTCCAGTGACCAACTTCTAGCAAGGTAAATGGACCTCTTTGTCTCTTCATTTCTCTTTAGGCACAAGTTGTTTTGGAGCAGATAAAGCTGTCTACATGTGGCAAGGTGAGCTGTGTTGTATGTTTTGAGGGAACATCCAGAAAGCTGATTCTGCATACGGTAGCAGGTTCAGAACATGCATTAAGGGAGGGGTAGGGGAGATTAGATCATAGATTAAAGATGAAATTTAAAAATGCAATATTAAATAATCATAACGGTGGTAAGAAAAATGGCCAGATTCAGAAACTTTGAGGCCTCCCTGGTAACCAGGGCATTACAGTGGCTTAAACAGAAAGCCTGTGAGGTGCTTTATTCTGCTCAAGTGGAATACACAGACTTATTTTGTGTGGATCAGGCACAGAAAATGCTCAAATGCAGAGCAGGATTGAATCTTTAAAGCATGCTACAATGTTTTGTTTATTCCTGTACTTTATCACTGCAAACTCAATCATTTTTGCTGGCATCTAGAGACTCCACAGTTACTTTACTCTCAGCACTGCCTGATAACAGGAGATTTGTGAAGACATCTCTGTGCAAAAAAAGAAGGGAGTGGACAGAAAAAAACTTTTCACAGTGACTCAGAATTGTATCAGTGGTAAGTCTAGGGAGAAACAGATTTTAAAAGCTCCTGTTGCCTTTGGAACAAATTGGGAAAAGCAGTGTTCATTTACATTGTCAAGTCCTACTTTTTAAACAGAGAGCTGTATTTAAGGAGGGAGAATCATGTATTTTTCATAGTAATACTCTTTTTTCTATCAGTAGTTCTAGAATTTCCATTAGAGAGATAAACAAATAACTATGCTGCCAACCACAGAGATGGAAGAAGAAGCCAACGGAGAGAAATAGGTTTTTTCAAATAGTACAGTGATGACAAAATACCAAGGCTCAGGGACACCATTGTCAGAGCTTAAAATTATAGCTAATGATACAGTAGTGACTCTCTGACATTTTAAAATACCACAGCACATAGATTTCTCACCTTCATTTGCATTTTCCTTTTTCTCTAGAGAGCAACAAACTTAAACTGATTCTGATGCCAGGTAATAACAGCCAGTGTAAAATAATTTTTATCTCAGACTATAGCATAAATTGAATCAGGCCACCCTCTGTACACTTTGTTATCAGCCTGCTGGGAGCAAATATAGCCCAGTAGTATCAAAAGTCATTAGTTCAAGTCAGGACTTGGGTGACTGAGCAGGTGGAAGTTTTACGTGTCAGACGGAGGAAGCTTAAAGCAATATTGAGTAGCAGTTACATAAACTCTGCTACAGTGTTACTGCTCCTTTACAGACAGGCAGGCTGCAGAGCTTAGGACGCGTGAAGTGCTTAGAAAAGTCAAGTCGTCCACACTCACGAAGCTTCTCTTAAAGTTTGTCTGGTTTTATCAGCAAATCATTGCTAAAGAAGTAATTTTGTAAGCTCCTTTGCCTGCCTCTCTATCTAAAGGCAGGCTAATTTTCACCACAGTAGTGTTCTCTCACTCTCACCGTCAGCTGGCGCCGAACTGTGAATGGGATTGAGATTTACTATTGGTTCAGGGTTTTGTTGGGAATCTCTTCTTGGAACATCCACTTCTGTGCATCTGATCCACAAAGAGCTGGTACAGCCAGCCAGTGCTGTGGTACTGCTCTGCCTCAGGGTGAAATGCATTCCCAGCCTGGGGACCACAGCTCAGGCATCACCTCTGCCAAAACCCCTGACACTGGGCTTTAACACAAGCTCTTTCTTCCCCCTTCCACTTTGGGTGCCAGAAGAAGGGTTTTTTATCTGAACCATGCAGTAACTCAGGTACCAGGCAGGATGCAGGAAGCCCAACATGAGAATTTCCTGCAGTGGCATGGGTGATCAGAGCATGCATGTAGGGATGACTTGGACTCTCCCTGGCTGAGGAAGACTCCACATGATAATTGGTTCCCTTCTGGTGAGTGCTCTATGCTACTACACAAAATGTAGCTACTGTCCACTGGTTTAAATAAGTGCCAGTAAGCAACAATTTGAGGAGAGGTAGCACATGAAAACAAGTAAAGGAAGTAAAAGTAGAGGTAAAAAATTGTATTACTTCTAAGCTACTAAGAAATACACAACAAGGAGAAGGGTGTTTAAGACTGAGAAATGAAACTGAGAATATCTAAGATAGCAGCAATATGAATATGCTCATCTGAAGGGTGGGGCAGAGATCATACAATAAATAATCACTGCATTTGAAGAACTAGCACATAAAATGCAATCTAGAAGTAAAGATTTTGAATAAGAGACTGTGACTTGCTCAGACAGTAAGGAAAGGGCATAAATAGCATATTTGTCCCTATGATTAGGATGAAGCAAGAGTACAATGCAAGTAAGTAGTTGGATCCATTGCATATCTCAACCCTCTGCAAGACTTGTAAATATTGAATGAATTATAATCAAAGATATTGAGAAAAATTTAAAATAGGATCCAACATATACTTTAGGAACAGATTATATCACAGTGATGACATATATGTCTTTACCAATTATAAAGTTCTTGCTGACTGGGAAAGCATTAGACCCAAGTGCTTTGGATGTCAAAGAAACACAATGAAAAGAAAATTTAATGTATTAAAGATGAAAATTAGTAGTAAAAAAGTGAAAGATGGCTAATGGACCAGCTAAAGAAGAGGCAAAAAAAAAAAAATTAACCTAAAATCAAAGAGAGGTTAGGATTCCTGTCTCCCTCTCTCATGGACATAAAGTTAATATTTAACTTAAGAGTCAATGCTGGCACAAGAATGAAGTAGTGCAAACTGCCCTAAACAAATATACTTTGAAATCTTCAGAAATTTTGAAACATCAGAGGAGAGGAGAACAGCTGCTCAGTCAGTATAATGGAAGTAACATTTTAAGACAGAACTCTGCAAACATATTGAAGATTGATAAATTGTAGACTGCAAGGCTGACTCTGATAACAGGGACACAGTCTTGATAACCCAGGAGATCCTTTCCAATCCTTTTTTATAAGCTAGAATACTTGTCGACCAGTCTTCTTACTGATAATGCCTCAGATGATAATTTCTAATACTAAATAATATTAAAAAATGACTTGTTCCTTTATCACCTGTAGCTCTGAAGGAAGACGTAGAGAAGAGAGGTATAACCTTTTGTGAAACATAGGACCCTGTAAGAATGCAGATGTTTTTTTCTGTTTACATTGGACTGTGTTTTTGGGTATATCTAACATGGTGGTGTTTTACATAGATAAAGAAAATGATCACAAGAGTAAAAGTTATGATAAACTAATACAAATGTTTGCATTTCAAGTACACATTTTTACTGCATAACCAGAATCACATGTCATAGAAATAGGCCTAGGGAGGGACTTAGAGAAGCAATTTAATTTATTCCCTGAGGGACGAACTATACCCTACAGCATTCCTGATACATTTATACTTTAAGTTCTTTGTAGATCTCTCCAAAGGTGGAATTATGCGAGCTACCCCAGCTAGTGTAACGATTTTGTTGCACTTATTGTTTAGAAAGGTTTGCTTAAGCCAGTGCTGATCAGGGCGAGATTACTTTCTGTATCTTGCTGACTCTTCTGTATCCTGCTGACTTTTTTTTTGGTAAAGCTTAATATGACATTGCTTACTCTGAAGTTCTTCCTGTTTCAGAAAAGGATCATTTCATGAAGATGAGAACATGGATCATCCAGGCACTTTCAAAACAAAAGTTCAAGTTTGAGTTTTAAGAGGAAATACAGAAACACAAATAATAAGGACAGTTGTTGGTTGATAAATATCAATCTCAGATTTCTAGAATTTAGTCAAGGAGGAATACTCTGGTAGAAGTAAGCCAGTAAACATGAGTAGAATGTTTAATTTCTTTCATTTTCCACATATTGGAAACTAATGGAATTCTAGTAATACTTTTAGTAAGAGTAATTTTTTCAAGTAGAAGGGAGAAATGTTACAATGAGAGTATCATGGAAGAAAAAAATGTTCATATAATGGAACTGTTATATAATTTGAAATAGTGCAGTGCTGCATTTGACCTACTTTGCATCTTTTGCTGATGTTGAGACCAGGGGGTTTGTGTTTTCAGGTTGTTTTGTGTTGCATGCATGCCAAAAGCCAATGGCTCCATGCTCCCAGTGTGCTTACACTCAGACCAGGTTTTCTTCATGCATTCCAAAGACCCCTTTTTGCAGCAGGCGGAGGACCAGCCTTTGCCCAGGTTAATTCTGCTGCGGTTTGTTTGTGCTGTTTGGAGAGGTTTTTCCAAATGTAGATCTGTTTGTAACAAATCCACTTGTTGCTGTCCTGTCCTGTCCTATGTTCTTGCCTTTTAATTAAGGCATTTCTAATGTCTCTAAGTTAATTGCACAATACTTATTTTTCTTACCACAGGAATAAGTAAATACTTTAAATGCAGGCATTCTCCTACAGAGTTAAAATGTTAAGAATTAAAATCCTCAATAAATTACATTATTAACTGTATTTCAGGCATTGCACCTGACAGAAACCTCTTGTTTAATTCTTACTATGTTTTTACCATAAAGATAGGACAATGCCCCCTTTTCCTTGCCAGGGAAGGAATTATAAACAGTACTTGCTTTAGATCACATGCAAGTAACTGCTGTGCATTATGCAATGTGATTAAAAGGCACATGGTACTGCCTTTAGTATCTGTTGATCACTCTAAAGAGAGGTATCTTTAGGCCACCATAGTCCAGGCACTATGTGTTGAGAAGAAAGGTGAAAGAGCTCTGCTCATAAAATGATCTTGATTAATGAGGGCTCTATTTTGAGATGGGCTGCAGAGCCAGCTGTGGTTGTAGCTGTGCACCACAAACTGCTGCTTGGTACTTCCTGCAGCTTTGTGTTCCTGCCTCAACTTTTGCCTAGGTAGTTATAAGGCAGATAGAAGAGTTCCTGCTTGCACAGGGTGATCTGGAATAGCATTGCAGCCAGGGTGATGGTCTGAACAATTTTGGCCAATAACACTTGGAGTAAAGCCATGAACACAAGACCTCACTACAATCTACACTAGTCAGCTCCACCAGGGCAAGGATCAAGAGCTTTCATAGACATTTGTAATGCTCTCCTACCTAGCACTAAGCCTTTAGTTTAGTTAATTAGGAATAAATGCTAACAGTGCTGATGACTTTTGTGGAGTTTGTGAAGTTTATTATTTGTTTAAAACACACAGTAATGAGGCTTCCTAATATTCATAACTGGTTTCTTAAACAAGGTGGGTTTTTAAACTACTGATATTTCCTTTTAAATACAAAGCCTAAAAGTTGTATGAACTTAACACTTAGCCAGGTAGCCAGAACAGAAGGCTTCTCTGCTAGCTACAGTACAGTGACACTGGAGCTCTGCTCAGCAAAATGTTTTAAGAATACATTTGAACAGAGTGATTATCTGATCTGTGTATTTAGAGGCAGGGCACTGGATTATCTGAAGAAGATGTAAACTGATACTGATACTGGAACTCTACTATATTTCAATAGCTATTTTCAGCCTAATTTCAGTGCCTAGAAGTCGTGCCACCACAATACTGCAAAAAGTACTTTCCAATGCGATATACACTTTTTTTTCTTAAAAATTTTATCAAGTTATTCCTTGTTTCTCTTGGAATTGTTACAAATCCATACAAATAAAAGACACTGTTTCTCACTGTTCTTGATCTGAGAGAGACAACTGCAATGCAAACACCTTACAGGAAATGTAGGTGTACTACCTGCAAGCCAACTCCTCTATTGCAATGCTTGGTATTTTAACATCACACACTATTATTTTATTGCATCATTGACGATTGCATGTTCTTTCATTTCAGAAAAAAAATTACACACTGTGCTACAATTTTTTCTCCTCCCTTTTACTAGATTTCTATTGGATTTCACTCTGAAATTATACCAGGTATTGTTTTTTCATCACTACATTGCTTCAGGGTGACTACATACATATAATTTGCTTTGATAATTTATCATACCTCAAAGAAACAGACAGCACTCATAATTAAATTACCCAGTTATATGGCCATATGGTCTATGTAACTCTTTTTTTGAAGCTGCATTATCTTAACTGCAAAGTACAAATTTACTTATGCTGCAGTTATGAGAAAAGCTGTAGATTAAATTAAATGAAATCACAGCTCAAAATTAATGACTTATACATTCTTAAACTAAAAGTTGGATAAATTAAATTAATGTTTTATCACAGGTGAACAATCAAAAGGAAGCCAATTATTTAGGATATCTTGACTTACATATTTTAAAACTCACCTCTTGTGCAGCACATGTGCTACTTGTTCTTTATACAGGTACCTTATGAGTCTCAGCTGCAGCGCTGCAACACCATCTCTTAACTTTTTTCCACACTTCTTTTTATTTTGTTGTGATCTTCCATTGTTTTGGGTTTTTTTGGTTTTTTTTTTCAGGGTTAGGATAATCATAATCAAAATAATAACTAAAATCTACTTTCTTTTCTGAGTCTTATTCTATTTAGGAGTTTCTTCTCTCCTGTATAAGCTGATGCATGAAAGCTAGTTTAGATCTAAAACTGTTGATTTTTAAAATCCAGAAGTTTCTATGAGTACTAATCACACTTGAAACATGCTAATTACTTGAATATTTATTGCCTCAAAACCACACAGATTCTTTGGCACTCTTTGCTTTTGTAGACCTTCCTTATTCAGGAATAAAAATTTGTGCATAATACTGTAGCAAGAATTCTGGATAGAAATACTATTCCTAAAAATTAAACTTACACTTTCTAAACTAGAAACAAAGTCTGTTTATGCTGTTGGGCATTAAGTATTTATAAACAAGCTGAAAAATTACTTATTAAAAAAGTTACTAACAGAGGTTTAAATATTCCCTTTTTTTTTTTTTTTTCCCTGAGGATGATGGTCCCACTAAAATAATTATTTAGTGACAATTATTTTAATCAAAACAGTTCAATGCATGTACAAATTTCAGATTACTACTAGGTATTGCATTTTGGTAGTTAGGAAATTGAACCAGATGAGACCTCTATGGCTCATTGCACATAGTTCAATGTTTATTACATATTCAAATACATGTTTATTACATTTATTTCATTTTTAACCTAGTTTTCACTCACCATTACTGTTGGAAGACATTTCAGAACTAATTTCTGTGATTAGAAACTTATTTTTACTTTACTGCAGAGCATTGCCTACTACTGGGACTGATTCTGACAAAGATTAACTGAAATGAGTAGGTGTTTTTCTTGGAGAAGGGCTGATGATTAAACTTCAAAATATGTAATGCATTAGGAAGCTCCCAAACTGAGATCTCGACTGGTGGGAGTTTTTATGGTTCCATTACTACAGTTCTTTTAAACACACAACCCTGAGTTAACTGTTGGTGGACTGAACCATCATTCCAGCTGTGTTGTACCTTAGCCTGCTCCCTGCAGCTGGTTTCTTTTGAAGGTCAGCCCAGCTTGACTTAGCCCTAACGTTGCTGCTGTTGCCAATAAAGAAAACTTTCCTTTCTCCCACACTCTCAGTCAGTGTGCAGCTGAGTGCTAAGGCTTCTATGCAGTCCCATCACCACACAAAACCTGCAAATGCCAATTTGCATTCTGGTCTCCTGCCTATCAGTAGCAGATGACAGCCATACAGCAGAATTGAGATGTGACTCATATGTGTCACTCTTCTCCATGATATAATGGATTGAACATTGCTTATGTCCAGCTGAACAGGTGACACTGGCTTTACTAGAAATGTGCAACTTTAAAAGTTAGTTTAAACTTTAACCTGATTAATGGTATCTGTATACAACACTGCTGAAATCATCACAGGACCTCAGAAGAGTTGGTGAAGAGGTGAATTTTGAAGAAAAGACGACCTCTGACATAAGTGGTAAGAAGAATGGATTTTTTTTTTTTTTTTAAACAAACCCTACTAATTGAAGTCCCATAACTGTCTATAAGGATTACTAGAGAAAATATTCCTTTGGAGCCATTTTTCTTACCATCTGTAAGTTTCATGCACTCAATAAATTTACTGTTTAATATTTGTTTGTTCTTTAGGGCATTGAGGCCATGACCAGGTCTTCACTGAGCAATGGGCCTTGCAAATAAGATATGAAAATATGATTGTGGAACCTGAGCTGTAAAATCCAGTCAAATCAGGAATTTATTAACAGTGGAGTAATGAAACCTGCTTTTCATGTGTCTGAAGGCTGGATTCCCTCATGTGTCATAAGGGTGAGATAAGATCCATCTTCATTCTTCCCTTTTGTAAGGACACTACTGTCAGCCCAGACACTTATTTTCTGAAAAAGTTCAAAAGTAGAAACCTGTCTATCTGAAAATGTTCAATGGGCTCTGGTGCTGTAGCTGGTGATGCAGAATGAGCACAAACACCTGCAGGCTGTGCACTCTGCAACCTTGCACCTTTGGATGACTGCTTATAAGGTCAGAGCTACTAAAGACCAGTAAAAGAACCTAATTTGAAAACAAATTATGATGTCTTCTGAATTAAGGTTTTTCCCTTTGAAAAGGCAGAAAATGCAAAGCACATGCATTGCCTGGTGATTCAGGTATTAGCAATGCTAAACAGGTAGATGACACTTACTGTGGAAGTCTAACACATTTTCTGTGTGAGGATATGAGAGGGTTGCTGGTACAGCTCCACTGCTGCTGGGAAGTGCCAAAGGGTCAATGCAGAGTCCTGCTGTGACCACTGGTGCCTCAATATACAGAATCACAAAATCTCAGAGTGGGTCAGTTTGGAGAGACCAGAGGGTCATCTGGTCCAACCTCCTTGCTCAAGTTGAATCATTCTAGAGCACATGGCACAGGATTGTGTCCAGACACTTCTTGAATACCACCAGGAAGGAGACTCCACAACCTCTCTGGGCAACCTATTTCAGTGGTCAGTCACCTGCACAGTATAGACTTTCTTCCTCATGTTCAGGTGAAAACTACCAAGCACCAACTTGTGCAAATGAAACTGGTGAAGGATCTGGAGCATGAGTCCTATAAGGAGCAGCTGAGGGAGCTGAGGTTGTTTAGTCTGGAGAAATGGAGATTTGTCACACTTTGCAACTACTTTGAATGAGGCTGTAGACAGATGGGGATTGATCTCTTCTCCCAGCTAACAAGTGATAGGATAAGAGGAAACGGCTTCAAGTTGCAACAGTGGAGGTTTAAATTGGATATTAGGAAAGATTTCTTCAGTGAAAGGGTCATCAAGGATTTGAACAGGCTGCCCATGGAAGTGACAGAATCACTGTCCCTTGAGGTTAAAAAAAAAAGTGTTGATCTGGTGCTTATGGACAAGGTTTAATGCTGGACTTACAAGTGATCGTTGGATTCAGTGATCCAAGAGATCTTTTCCAAACTGTACAATCCTATGATCCTTGCTCTTAAGGATACACTGTTCTTGAGCTTGAATATTGACTAGCACTCTTGGAACCATCTTCCCTGCAGGGCAGGTTCCCATAGGATTCTTCCAAGAAAGTAGCTGAAAATTAGCTCACCTGAAGTGCACAGTTGCATTGCTACTTGCTGCCTTCCCTCCTCCATGCAAGACACTGAATCTCATGGCTGCTGTAGCCAAGGCTGCCCCCAACCCTCACATCTGCAACAAAGCCTTCCCTGTTTGTTAGTACATGGTCGAACAGCTCACCATTACTCGTTTTTTCCTCCACCACCTGTGTCAGGAAGTTGTGGCCAACACTTTCCAGAAACCTCCTGGACTGTTTGTGCTTTGCCATGTTGTTCCTCCAGCAGATGTCAGGGTGGTTGAAGTCCCCCACAAGATCCAATGCCTGTGACTTTGTGACTGCTTCCAGCTGTCTGTAAAAGACCTCATCTACTTCCTCCCCGTGAACAGATGGCCTGCAGCAAACACCCACACAGTGCCACCCTTACCAGTCTGCTTTTTAAACCCAGCCTATAAACTCTTGACTTGCTCATCATCCACCAAAGACAGAGCTCAATTCAATCCAAGTGTTGCCTTGTCACATAGAGGGCAAGCCCAGCACTGCCCTTCCCTGGTCTGTGTTTCCTGAAGCAGGTGTGGCCCTTCACACAAGATAGAGCAGCTCTGAATGATGACAGATAGCCCTGTGCTTTAAATGCCAAAGGAGCCACAGCTACACTAAAACTCATACTTTGCCCCACTGTTGTTAGCAACAGAAAGGTTTTGCTGGAAAAATTAAAATTAACACGGACACAGTCTGGTAGAATTGTATTCCTTCTGGTTTTGAGAATGATGTAAGTTCCCTTTAAAGGATAGACCTAGAACATCAAATATTCAGAGAAGTTCTTAGCATTAAAAATAAATATGCATCAGTGCATGATGCATACAAGAGAATTAGTTAGCTGATATTTATAATATATATGCAATTATGTGAACTGGAATGAGCAAATTCAGGTGCATGTATGTAATGAAACTCTGTTTAAAAAGATTGGCCTCCTGTCTGTTCTCTTCTCCAGAGAATGCAGCGGTATATCTGGAAAAAGCTAGGCTGTTACTAAACAGTGGGAAAATGACTTTTGAAATTTGTGCTTGCAAAAAATGTTTTTCTTTGATGTGAAAATCAATTTGCTTTTGGGGGTGCAAGGGTGCAAAAACCAGATTTTTTCTTCAAATGAAATTTTTTTAAAAAGTGCTTCTCTAGCAGACTAATTAGTTTGCTATCTAAAATGATTTGTTTCACGCCTGATTTCTTTTCTAAATATATAAATACCAGCTAGTGTTTTAAAGCTTCTGTAACTGTGAATGGCTCTGCTGTCCCTCATTGCAAGCTACATTTTTATTACTTCTTCCCAAGAAATTTATTTTGCTGACATAGGCTCTAATCCAGTAAAGTGTTAAAACATATGCTTAATTTTACGTGAGTTGAATAAAGCCAACAAAACTTTCCTATGCCTAAATCTAAGTACAAATTTGTGTTTGGCTTAGCTGGGGTTATAGTTTCTGGGTTATGATCTAGAGGGCTTTGTGTGTTTTGCGGAGAACAGAGTTTTGAGGAGTTTTAAGATATTTTGTTATTTATCAGAAGATCTTGAGATGAAAAAAAGTGCCAACAAGCGAGCACTAAAATTTTTGGACATGAATGCACTCCTTTAAATATGTATGTCATGTATCTTCTAAGAAACTTCCCACAATTTCCTCTTCTTTCTCAACGTGACAATATAGCAGCTGAAAATAGCTACAGTGGTAGCTGATTGTTTTCATATACGATCACCTTCTTTTCTGTATTGGTTTTCCTAGTTGTAGCAAAAATTTTACCTTGGAAAAGAGATGATCTTTCTTCATGCTAGTGAGCTGATGATTTGGAAGTTTAGTATTTCTGAATATTTTGTTCTGTGATACTGAAACATTTTTAACTGTGGTGCACACAAGTCATCTTTTCCCACAGAAAGGGTGAAACCATGGGAGTTTATGATGGAAACACAGCTCAATTTGGAACTCAAAAGTCACACAAGTAGAACAGGAACTTGAGGACTCTGGTGCAGTAGCTAGAGGACAACTGGTTACGTAGAGAAATGTATTTCCACAATTTTCACTTCTGCTGGCAATTTCACAGACCTAGGACACAGTGGACCTGGAATAAGCTGCCTTCTCCTTACAAAGGTTTGCATGAGACCCAGAAGGAAACAAACTGGAACAGTGTGTATATTAACTCACATGATTGATGGTTTTGTTACACTAGTGGGTTTTCCACTCAAAAGAGGGATCCAGTACCCTCTTCTTCAAAACTGACTTTGTCTAATATCTATGAGCAGTAAAAAGATATGAGTAGCTTTCTTTGGGGTTTTTTTTGGGGTTTTTTTTGTTGGTTTTTTTTTGATGTGGGGTGGTTTAAAGGCTTTATGTGTTTCATTTGTACCATGCAAGCTGTCAAGTACTGCAGCCGAAGAGAAGAAAGAATGCAGAGAATTTGTACTAAGCTTTAATTTTCCTTAATAGCAGGCACAGGATTTATTCAGAGAGTTTTATTATTGGGTGATAAGTTAAGGTAATTACAGTGGTGGGGCAGAAGGCCAGAAGAAGACAGAGAAATCTAATACCATGAAACATTTAGGTTTAGAGAGTGCTTTGGGTTATTTTTTAAAATATACTAGCCACCTACAAATAGCCTCCTGCACATTTAGGGAAATTTAAACACAATATAGTTATTGCACCTTGTGTGTTAACATATAGTATAACATAAGTACCGTGTAGTTTGCACTCTCACTTCTCATATTTACAAAATGTGTAAAGGGAAGGGATTTGGCTGAAGTCACTGAGACAGTATCAGTAGCTAGAGAAAGAAAGAGCTGTAAGACATTCTGCAAGGGTTTTTACTATGAAAACATTCATGCCTGATTTGTATCTGGAACAGGCAAGTCATTTGTTTGGACTTCAAGGTAGGTTTCCTGTCTCAACTCAGCAAGTTATACCTGTCCAGAAACACTTAAACCCGTTCTTTGTCTCAGGTTTCAACACAGCATAAAGTTTAAGCAAGTGATTGAAAGGTATTTGAATAAAGATGGACTTTAGCAAGAGACTAAAGGTATCTTGCTGATCAAAACCCTAGAGATATGTAGGAACTATATGCCAGTATTATATAAATCTTAAGAAAAGTGGAAATAAATTTTTATCATTACTTTCTACTCCATTTCCCACAAAGCAAGGAAACAGTGGATTTGGGAAGAAACAATCTGTGTTTCTCTTCAAGTATTTTGAATCCTCAAATGGCCTTGGCTTTTTATATTTTATGTCATTGAATTATCATAAAATAGTTTAATAGAAAAGGTTTATGGTAGCAATAAGTAATACTAAATTTGTCTCCCTAGTAGCTACTGACTCAACTGTATGTCATATGAGCATAAGAGCTTTTATTCACACATTTTTAATTCTCTTATTCAGAGCACTGAAAGACGTGTCAAGGATGCACTTTTCCCTACTTACTCAAAAGATTATTTTAATATGGCTGTCTTCCCCAGTTTTAAAGCAATTATTGAAAAAAAAAAACCTTCAGAATTGCTTTGGGTAGGCAAAGATATTTTTCTTCAAGTGTAAACATTCTCCTAAGGTGCTCATGATCAATATAAACAAGTGTGGGTTTTTTAATGCATTAAAAAAATCTTACCAAGTTTTAAAACATGCTATTTCCCTCATTTTAATTCATAAAATACAATAATGCTCCACTGTAACACAAGTCCCTATGCTTTTACAACAGAAAAGCCTGGGTAGGCTGGCTGTCCTCAAAATCTCAATGGATTTTCCTTCAGCAAAGGCCTTATCCAATTCTTGTGAAGGTGCTAGAACTCATGAACCACTAAGGCACCTCTTAATCACATCCTTATCTCAAATGTCATGTCTGCGCTCCACTCCCAAACAGATGAGCTGTTAGGAAGTGAAAAAGCTGGTGCTGTCTTGAAGAAAGGACGGCAGCAACCTGGAAAAGAAGGGAGTCTCAACTCTAATGCCAGGAGCTGTTTGTGTTCTGCAGATTGCAAAGAACACATCAGAGCGCAACAGCTGGTAACTTCCACGTGGAATAGAAGAAGTACAGTGCCTGAAATTTCTTGTGAAATAAGGTGAATTTCTGTGTTTCCTTGCCATGTTATTAATTCAAATTCTAATTTTTATTGTAACAGAAGCTGTGGTTGCAACCTCAGGCTAGGAACTTCCAAGGACTCTCCTCGGCCAGTGAATGCTACTTCTGTTTTTGTCACCCTTCCAATAGGAGGACTGACAGACCTCCTTTCTAGAAGAAAGAAAAAAATTGCCAGGTGAATGTTCAATGGAAAAGTGCCTTTAAAACTGCCAATGCTACCATCTTCTGCTGTGGAAGATGACTTTTAAACTCAATTTCAGAAATAATGATGCAGTTGTGGATTTTAACTCGACTCCTCCTCTTACCTTTTCTAAAGAACATTATCAGGAAATTTCAGCATCAGAATTGTCAGTAGCAAGCTGACAAAATTGACTGTACTTTGTAGAAATAGCTTTTCTGTACAAGATGTTTAGAATAATTCCCCAAACCTATTCAAAATTTCATTTTCTAGCAGGGAAAAATATAAACAGTTTGATGAAGGGTGCTTGAGCAATGACAAGGCAGACCATGAATTGTCTATAGCACAGGTAGCAAAAGAGAAAGGTTTGATTAATGTACCTGGGCACTTAGAGGGGGGCAACCCCTGGTACAGATGTGACCTGATGTTCCCACTGCATCTTCTTTCTCGGTGCCCCATTACCCATTTTTGTAATGGACTGTAATAATTTCAGTCTCACTTTGGAGAAATACTATTTTGTTTGCAACAAACAAACAAATTTCAGTGACTCTCAACCCTGTATAAGCTTGACACAAGACAGGCTGAGTAATAAGGTTTGGACACATGTGTTTCATACTCCATGCTGGTGATGTGCAGACTTCTTTGTTGCAGTTTATGAAAACAACTGATTCTTACTGGAGTGTATGTACACACATACATACACACACACACTCCCCCTTATATTTCCATTTCATGAAGGAAAAAAAGCTGTGTTCCTCTTCCCCTTTTTTCTATTTTTTCCCTCTCACAGCATAACAACTCACTATTGGACTCCTTGGTATTCTCTCTCTCCCTGCCTGCTCCAGTCAGTCCTTGCAGCTCCCTTGGGATTCTGACAGCTTTAACTAAATGTAGTTGAGAGGCATTTTTTTACTTGTTAATGCTTTCATTTGGGAAGTGCATGTCCAATAATTTCTGCACATATCCATTGTTTCAGTGGCAAGGTTGACTTTATTTCTTGTAACAGAACACTTAGCCTAAATTGTCACGAGTAATTTATTTCCTGCCTACAGCACGCTAGATTTTTTATTGGTTCATGCCATTCACTGTTGCAGTTGTTAATTGGCCAGTCTAACAGCTGAGGTCTTGCAAAGAAAGTGCTGCTCTCTCTTGTCATACCACTGAAACAAATAGTGTAAGGGGTAGTTTTGAGTTTTGAGATGATTATGGCGTGGCCATTTTGTAGTACCTTCCACACACTGGCATGTGCTGGAAATTACTGCTGTCTCTTGGGAGTTAAGGTGGTAGAGAAAACGTTTCTCTCTATTGATTCCAGCCCAGTCCCACTGTACGGGAAAAGCTGAAAGCTTCAGCACATCCCATTCTTTGCCGTAATATGTTGCAGGGTTTCAGGCAGTTTCCCTCTGCCATAGATGATAAAGACTACTTTAAAATTATTTCTGTGTCTGGCTACATTTTTCAGAGTAAGATGACACAAGAATGGATGGATGGACAACATGGGAAGCACCTGCTCGCTGCAGGGAGGAAGAAGGAGGATTCAAGAGATGCAGGAAGAAAGCATGTTGCATTTTAAGGCTACAGGAGCAGTGAAAAGCATAATGCAACAAGTTCTTCATGTAATGGAGAAGCAAGCGAGAAGAGCTTTATTTAAAGAAACACTACACATATATATAGGGTAACACATGCAAAACAAAACAGAAAAGACTCGTTGGTCAAAGAAGGCAACACCTCTCTAAAAAACATACTTTAGCAGAACATCATGTCTCTCATGCACCCTGCAGGTGTTTAATCATTTTTATAATTCCTTGACCTTGTTAAGGCCTGAGAAAGGCAAGGCCTCAAGGCTGCCTTTTCCCTGGTTCCCAGCAGTATCCAACGACAAAAGCAAATATAGGAAGAATAAGAGGTAGATAGTGAAAGGTATCACAACCCCAAAACTCAAGTGATTTACTGGATGATTTTACGATATCATGAGGAAGTTGTCTTTTCATTGAAGCTGAAACTTCTCAAATTAGAGAAATACAAAGACCTACTTGGATACCCCACTAAAATTAAAGATGCCTGTCGTGGAATGGGTGTTGGTGAAGCTGACAGAGGAAGAGGGATTCACCAGCATACCGGGCCCTCTTTGCCTGGTGGCATTTTTGGGAGATGATCAGTCAGAGCTCTGCCTCAGAGGGATGATGGAAATCACGTACTCTGTGTAAAGTGGAGTAAGCGCTTCTATGTCTGACAATTCCCTCGAAACAACCGTTTTGAAGATAAATGGAGAAGGGGGCCTTAATTAATATTAATTTTTTTCCGTTTTTTTTCTCCCTTGCAGATGTTGCCCTTCCTTTCCCAGCCTTTTTAGACCCTGCTCGCTTCCCAGGAGGGCAGCCCACCTTCCCGCCACCGCCGCCTCTCCCTCCCCTAGCGCCGGGCCAGGCGGAGCAGCGGTGGCAGGGCAGGAAGGGGCCGCCGTTAGCCCCCGCGCCCCACGGTGTCCCGCCGGTGTCCCGCCGGTGTCCCGGAGCGCTGAGGCGCTGGCCCCGCTCCCGATCCCGCCCTGAGGGCGGAGGTGCCGCCCGCGCCGCCCCCGCCCCCGCCCCGGCGCCCATTGGCGCGCGGCGCAGCCCCGTTAGCGCTCGCGGCGCGCTCTCGCGATGCTGGGGCGGCCGCCGCCATATTGTCGCTCTATTTTGATTCGGAGCGCAGCGAGCGCGGGGGGAGGGGGCCGGGAGCGGCGCGCGGCCCCAGCGGCGGCTCCGGCTGAGCGGGAGCGGCGCCGCCACAGGCACCGCACGCACACCCTCACTCACCCCCACCGCACCGCACCGCACCCCGCCCGCCGCCGCGGCAGCACGGACCCCCCTGCCCTCCTTCCTCCTGCACCTCCTTCCTCCTCCGCCTCCTCCCCCCGCGGAGCGGAACGGCGGCGGCGGGAGGCTGCGGAGCGGGTCGGGTCGGGTCGGCGGGGTCCCCCCTGCCGGGTGGAGGCGGCGGCGGCGGCGCTGGTGGCGGTAGTGGCGGCGGCTGCTGCCGTGGTGGTGGGGGAGGCGGCGGAGGAGGAGGAGGAGGAGGAGGAGAAGCGGCAGCAGGGTAAGGCTGACCCCGCCGAGGCGGGCCTGGTGGCGGCTCCCCGGACGGTTTCCTGGTCCCATCCCGGGGGGCTGCGGGGAGAGGCGCGGGGGCCGGCGGGGGCGGGGGGCCCGGGGCTCCCGCGGCTGCTCAGCGCGCCCCGGGCTGTGCCAGGGTGAGGGAGTCAGGGAAGGCCTGTGCGAGGGGAGGGAGCAGCCCCGGCACCCCGATCGTGCCGGCGTGCTGGGGCGGGGTGGGAGAGCGGGGACGGGAAGCCTCCGCACAGCGGGGCCTTCAGCGAGAGATGGAAACTTATTTTCCTTCGCCAGTCGCTGGAGCTTCCCGAGGCGGGGAGGGATCGGGGGGCTGCGGCTGCTCGGGGAGGGGCGGGAGCTGCCAGCGGGCTCGCCTGGCTGCGGGAGGGAGGGGGAGAGGGAGGGGGAGAGGGAGGGAGGGGCTGGCCCGGCGCCTGGCAGGTGACAGGTGTGGGTTCGCTGGGCGAGACTCTGCCATTTGGGGATGAGTACCCGAGCGTCTGAGGTGTGAGATTTTAGTGCCCCGTGTCTTTGCGGGGGCTGGTTGGGCTCGATTCCATATATAGTATATTTGGGACGTTGGTTTCCATTATTCGAGTCAATTTAATTGTCCAGTAGAAATTCTTGACATGATTCTGATAAGAGGGGTTTTGCAGAGAGGAGATGCGTACTGTTTCTCATTTTCTTTCCTTTTTCTGTTTTGTCCCTCTGAAAGACGTGGGAACGCTTTGCGGAGGTGTGTAGTACTCTGTCTCATTCATTGGAAGGCTCGAATGAAAAGTCTGAATGCTCAGTCCTGTCAGATGTAGGCAAGGCCTTCAAAACAGGAGCCTGGTGTTCTTTGTGCTGTGCCTGGTGGCTCGGCAGGGCCTGGTTTGTTCCCAAGACCTGTGGGCGTTTCTGTATTAATGATGGGAAGCACATACATTAAAAAGGAATTTCCAAAGGGTTGCTTCTTAGTAAGGAGTGGGTTTCAGATGTGGTTTTCTAGTCGTAGCTTTAGGATATCTGACACAGACTTGACAAAGCAGTTTCTGAAGTTCGCCTGTAGAATGCTGAAAATGGTGCTGCATATAATTTTTAATACTCTTAACATATTCTTTCTAAACATCAGCATAAGTCAGATAGTCTTTCTCTTAGACTGTTCAAGTTAGTTTATGTCATGATTTTACCCACCAGAATGGTACTGTTCGTGCACTCCTGTATAAGGAGGGCCAATGATGCTGTAGCAATAGCATTATATTCACAATTGGCTGAAATCAGGAATAATTTTCAGCTTAGCTATTGATTTTCAGATAATTAGGCATTTGTGTTTTCACATGCATATTTCAGTTATTTATTCTTTGCCTATACTGCTGTAATTGGGTTTTGTCAAACCCCAGAATTCTGATACCTGCTTTTGGCAAGAAGGAAGTTCCACTGACACGTTAGGAGGGACATGTCATCAGCTTCAGCAAGTTCTACTCTCCATTTTTTATTAAAATCTTAGTCAACTGTGGCTGTGATCCACATGTTAAACTTGGGAATGCTTAACTGTAGATACTACCTTGGTTTGTGCTGCAGCAGAATAAACCCTCAGTTGAGTGTCATTTTCTTGTAAAAACTGAGAAGACCTAGGTGATTTTTGTCAAGTTGCTTCACAGTGGAGAGAGCCTGCAAAGGGGAAGAGGTAAGGAAGGTGGTTGGGGGAGAAGGTGGTTAAGAGATATTTGATAAAGCACCATCCCTGTCATTACATGTGGGGGCAGTGCCATCTTGCTATGCTGTGCTGTGCTACCCTTGCTTATGCCAGCTTTTCGAGACTTAGTGAAATGCAAACCATTATCTTTCTCAATATAAGAGAAGTTAAAGGGTTCTTCTTTCTTCCTTTATATCTGCTGATACAATAGTAGAATTCTTGAAAATGGGCACTCTTCCTATGACAGTGTCCTGGTAGAAACTTTTTTTTTCCAGCAGTGACAGAACAGAAGATAGTGATTTTCCGTGCCATGGCATGGCTTTGAAAGCCGAGTTGTTTTGTAATGGTTTTTGGTGTTATAGGTAACTGGTATGTTTTTTGAGTCTTGCAAAATTAAACCTGTCATCTGTTGAAGAGATTATTCTCAAAAAAAAAGAAAAAAAGAAAAAAAAAAAAGTTGTTTTTTTTCTAGGCAGCTTAAAGCTTAAACAATTTTTTTTTGCGAGAGTGTACTTTGAAACATAAAACTGTGTTACTATCCATCCTGTTGCAAGTGCTGCCTTCTTATCATTATCTCCATGGTTGGAAACACTGGAAGAAGCAAGTTGGTCAGATGTGACCTCAAGTTTATGAAATGACTGTAAATTTAGGACTGCCGGGATCAGGCTGATCTTTTCTGAACTGCTGCAAGCGGAATGCTGAACGATGTTACTGTTGGTGCTTTTACAGAAAACAGAACAAAAATTCCAGTGATTCAGAACTGGATTTTTTTAAAAGCTGTATTCAAAACTCAAGTATTTAAATGTTTTACATGAAAGGTAACTTTTTTACCAAGAATGTATACAGTGATTCAAGTTGGGTTTTTCTCACTTCATTGGTATAGGAGGTTATCTCAATTGGGCAAGTGTGTGCTTTCTGTTTCAAAGATGAGAAATGCTGCTGGATGCTCTAAGGTGCCTTGAGCCCAGCTTAGCAACC
Source organism: Oenanthe melanoleuca (assembly GCF_029582105.1). Taxonomy (NCBI): domain Eukaryota; kingdom Metazoa; phylum Chordata; class Aves; order Passeriformes; family Muscicapidae; genus Oenanthe; species Oenanthe melanoleuca. The sequence goes on from NC_079336.1 coordinate 64,181,838, forward strand.
TGGTCTGGTTTGGATTCCACATATTTAAATGCAACTGTGAAAGCAAGAAAGCTGTCAGATGTACAATTGGGTAATTTTTTTTATAAACTCTTCAATGTCATCAAGGGTTTTTCAGTATAATAGTTGTTTCAGTTTCATCCTCTCTTGAGAATGCTTTCCAAAAAATCAGAGACATAATATTGATGCTTTCCCTGACAGATTTTTTTGTAGATATTTTTCCTAATTATAAAAAAATTAGGGATTTTTTTCTTTTGAATTGTTCAGCAAGTACAATTCTCAATCAAGAAATGACTGCAAGTGCTATACAGATATTTACTGAGTTTTCTGGTTTGTGTTACACTGCCTTTGGGTGGTGTTCCTTAATTGGTAGGAATTGCATTCTAGTGAAACCAAATGAAATAGCTTGACATAAATAAAGTTAAAAGATCTTTGTGTGTAGGGGTTTGCATGTAGTATCATGATATTCTTGGAACATGACTGTTGCTGAATGAACAGCGTCACTTGGCATGTTCTTGTTGCCATAGGTGCAGTTAAGGTATAGTTAAATAGTTAATATTTTTAGAACTCATTGGATTTATATTTTTTTTGCTGGTTTCAAGAAGTCAAGCATAATTTGGTAACGTGCTAAATAAATTGTAAGTTAATATCTAGTCAGAGAATTTTACCAGAAAATTTTTTTTTTGTTGTTTGAAATATGCATTCTATTCTTAGAAAAATGCTATGTGGATTCAATTTTTGTAGCAATATGCAAAATGTGTAGCTCTTTCCTATTCTAAGCACAGATGAAGATCAGATTTCACTGTCTTTAAAGATGAGTGGTTTAAAACTCCTTCAGATCGTGGTTGTACTATGAACAGAATTTAATCTTTCCATTATTTAAAAATCTGTGTTTCAGCATGTATTTAAACCTTGTGCCTCCTTTAGTGTTTAAAAAAGCATTAGCTGGAGAATACTCTGTGGCAAAAGAAAACTGTAGATTGTATATTTGAGTTTTTGGAAAATGATCACCCAAGTAACTAGGACTGTTACACCTATTAGTCATTGCATTGTTAGGTTTGCTAGAATTTGCCAAAAATGAGACAAAGCCACTTTATATGCTCAGTGCTTTGATGATTAACTTAAGGTAGATTACCACTTAAATGCAAAGTATCTTATGCTTGTTCCAAAATTAATCAAATGTGGTCCTACGTGGTGCAGGCTGGCTGGTCTTCTGGGGCTGCCAGTGGAGAAAGCAGAATTCCACCTGCTTTTACTCTCATTGAAAACATGAATTCAGGTTACTTTTTTTTACAAATCTGCTGGTTTTTGCAAAATTTATAGAACCCTTTTATCTGTGGGATTTTATATGTCCTTTAAAATGCACTTGAAAATTATTAAAATATGTGTGAATAGTTATTAAAAGTATGAAACACGTAAATGCAGTTTCTTGCTAGAGAATAAATTTTTGCATTTTGGGAGTTCAGAATCAGCTGTTCTCTTGTGGGTGAAATGTTGAGATTCACCTATTTTCTGTGGGGTTTTTTTTTAAGAAATAGTTGCTGGGTTTGTGTATTTGTGCAGTGAATAAACTGTCTTTAATTTGCTTTTCTAAAGTCGCAAATCTTGAGCAATCATATTTCATTTAATTTTGTGTCTCAGTAAATTTTGAAGTCATCAAGATTTCAGCAGAGAAATTAGCCAAGGGTCAAGGTGTGAAAGATTTGACATTATACTAATGTTGAACAAAAGTTAAACTTGTTAAAGTTGATGGCTTCATTAAGATCATCTCTTTAGGGGGAAGTTTTGCATTAATTTAGCAGTTACCTGTAGTTAGCTGCCAGTTGTCTGCGGGGTAAGGCCCAGGTCTGAAGTGCTAACTCTTCTCTTCAGTCAGTAGTTAGAGGACATGAGAGGTTAAGTATATTGTGGCCAGTGCTTGGAAGAGAGTGGTAAGATAATAGGCTTCTGGGATAGAGGTGGAATGTGACTAATTGGAACACAGGGGCATGGCTGAGGGAGAGAAAAATCTGTGGGAAACAGGACAATATTACTTTTGCGGTTTCTGGGACAGTACCCTGAACAAAAATAACATTAAAATAGGTTCTTAAGAAGATGAAAACTGGAAAAAAAAGGTTTGGTGATATTATTGCTTCCACTCATTACAGAGCCTCTTGAGCTGTGCCTGCTCTTGTGTTTGTGTGGGTCTGATTCAACAGGAGTGCCCATACTGACAGTGTGTGAAGTAGCTTGGGGTAAGAATGTGCATGAGTAAGGGAGGAGTTACACAAGTGCATAAGATATACATGTTTTTCTGAAAATACACTATCAAAAACATTATTTTATTGTTACATCATGTATAGTTGCAGTTTCTTTAGATAATGTGACTTACATGTTGCTTACATGCTGGTAGTTTAATTCAGTCATGTCTCTGTGGGCTGCTGCATGCCCACAGCACATGTGATGTACTCCCAGATCTGATATATTTGTGAAGGTGAGACATGGTAGAATCAAATTGTTTTAGTAAGCCTGAAATTATTTGCTTTTTAATACAGACTTATTACAGACTAAAAATTTTATGGAGTTTTTTGAGTCTTGAAATAAACATTTGCTTGGTACAGCTCTATTTTGTCCATAATGCTAGTAGAAATGGATAAGAAATCACTGGCAGATGGGAAATACTCTTTAAGAGTAACCTTTTAATTTTATTTGCTGCAGCCTCTCTTTATTGTTCAAGAATATGCTTTCCTGTTATCAGGTGTTTTCATAAGTGACTTGTAGAAAGATCAAGCATAAATATGTTTAGGGAGTAACTCTTGAGATTGTCAAAGCTAGGGCTTTAGAGTGCATTTTTTAAAGGAAATTGCACCGTGTGTAAAAATCTCTTGCTGAGCCATCCACACGTTTATCAATGTGTTCTTGGAATGTCTTTTTTAAGAAGGTATATGAAACTAAAAAAAATACAGTAAGTTTCAAAATGTAACTGTTCCACAGACATTAGTTACTGATCTGATGCTTCAGAAGCTGTGAATGACATGTACATTCAGATAAATCATCTCTTTTCTTGAAGCTGTTTGGGTTGTGAAAATTGATTTCTGTTTTGTACTGAAGACTAGAAATGCAGAAGTCTTTCTAAGTCTAAGTCCTAAGTCTGATTTCCCCGGCTGAAAAAAATTAACTGTTTCGCCTCTATATTGGAAAAAAGCACACAATTAAAGAAATATTTAAGTTGTATAGTGTGGTCTGTAATTGTATCTTTTGTCAATTCATGTGTTTAAACTCTTGAGAACTGAAGCCTCCCCTCCCTATGTCTGTGCTGTGCTACACATCTCTTTTTGCAGTACTCTCCAGTCTTTGTACAGCATTCATAGTTTTTTTGTTTGTTATTTCTGTTAATTTTTTCTTTACACTTTGAAAAATCTGTGCCATGCAGAATTCATCTCTTCCAACTACTTTACTGATATCCTGTCATATTTGTAGGTGATCTAGAACTGAGGAAATCTGGTCATTCATATCCTCTTCATTTACCTTGCCTAGGCGTGCTGATCTATACTTTATAGCTAAAGTGTTAGTGTCCTCTTGTTTATTCTTCACTTTGTCATTCTTTTTTGTTCTAATCTTTCTTGAATACCTTTCTTAAGAAAAGATATTCAGCACTTGGCGTTTCATTCCCATTTTGTCTCTTCTTCAGAGTATCATTACTAACTTTGCCCCTGTTTCTTTTAGGCTTTCCTGAGAGAATGATAGAAAAAAAAAAAACAAAAAAACCTCTGGAGTTCTGTAGTTGGATTTTTCTGTTCATTCAGCTGGTTCAAACTGCAACTTTCTGTGTGTTGAACAAGCATTTGTTGTTCAAAGGGAACGGTAGGTTATCTCTCTAAGAGAGCCTTTTTAAGTCCAACAGCCTTAAGCCTGGGAACAATCTCCAGGGGCTCAGCAAAAGTGTGCTGAAAAAGGTGGTTTAGGTTGATAAGTATAAAACAGTAAGAAAAATCTGGTGTCTTTCTCTCTTTTTTTTTGATGTACTACTCTTGTCTTTGATAAATGGGAATAAGATTTTGTATGCACAAAATTGTGTATTTAAAACTGTCTTACTGTAATAACTGCCAATACCAGATTATTGTATTGACTAGAGTATAACCTGGATTAGGCCGTTTTGTGCAAGGCAGTGTATAAATATTTATTAAATAAGTCAGTCCTAGAAGAGTTTGCAGTCCCATGAATAATAAATTTATTTACATAGGTACCTATATTGGATTAGACAAAGACATATAGCAAAGTATTTGTATCTTTCTTTTATTAGGCCTGTTAGTTGTCAGTCATTTAAAAATTGTTCCAGTCTTTAAAAATTAATTAAAACTGTATTTGATAGCTGTAATTCATTTAGTGATGTTTTGACGTGACTTTTAATATCTGTGTGGAAAATTCATAGAAGACTTATGAAATTACTTGAGTTAGACCCTCACTAGCTTGTATTCATTGGTAGTTGCTTAGGGTAGAGTTTGATGTGTCAAAGCTGAGAGTGAAGGTTATCACAGTGGATCACATCTGTGACACTCTTGGGGCTTCACTCAGAATGAGAACTTTTTATTTCTTCAGAAGATGAGTTGAATACAAGGGAAATTTAACCACAAGCAATTTCTTAAAAAATATATTTAATTCTGTTCTGTATCTGAGTTAAAACTTGGTATGAACATATGTGTAAAAAAGGTTGCTAAAGTTTTTGTGCCTCTACAAGAAGCACATTTTGATCTTTCTTTTCTATGTGTAAAGTGCAATAGTTCCTCTTCCACAGTATTTGGCAAAGGAGAATAAAATAAATTGTAAGCAGCAGGTGAAAGCTGTCGTTTGGATAGTGGAAATTCCTGTTCTTTCCAGTCTCTTTTGTCTAGCAGGTGATGTGTTAAGCAGCAAGGTTCAGAGAAAATACCCATTATTTGTTTATTCTTTTCCCCTGCATGAGGCTAAAACCCCCTGTGGTTTCCAGATCAAAAGGAAAATATAATTTCTGTTATTAGTGCTTTCATACATATACTGTGAAGGAAGAAGATCAGTTTGACAATGTGGTATCTTCACTGTTCTGATGATACTGGTATTGTCAAAACTGGGAAAGGTACCAACATGGCTGCATAATTTTGGATGGGTGGGAGGGTGTCATCCTTCCATAATAAAGTCTGCATACAGAGATTGCTGGTGTAGTGCGGTTATATGCGCAGAATGGTGTTATTTTTCTGGAAGGGCTGTAACATTGAGTGAGGAGTTTTGGTTTATTGATATAGAAATATGCCTTTGCTGCTGTGAAAGGAATGCTTTCGTTATTTTGTCGGTATTCTGCATACATGGATTACTCTTGAAGTAATATAACAAAATGGCTTTGAGATAGGAGGCTTAGAACAAAAAATGGAATAACACAAGTGTTTATGGGCATCAGGGGCCATTGATACTTTGCTGTGACTGAATGGGGAAGATTGCTTTCACTGACATAAGCAGCTGGTCCCTTGTTCTGATCTCATCTGTCTGTGAGCCAGGGCAGTTTCTGTATGGGTGGTTAGAAAGTTACCCAGATTGCTATTTAACTTAGGTGATCTTGTGGGCTAAGACTAGCCCCTGGGTGCCAAGGAGATGCTGGAGTCTGGCAGCCTCCTGTAACTTCACACTGAGGGGGTTTTGTGCTACATCAGGGACAGGGCATGGATTTGCCATCCTTTCCTCTAAGATCGCTGGTGTCATTTTAGTATGAGCCCACAAATAGGTTTTTTTGCAAAACTGAGATATGGTAGAAAAGCCAGAAGAATAAATATATAGAAGAAACAAGAGTTAATTAAGCTGGTATTGTGGATGATGAAAGCCCCTCATGAAGCTGTAGACTTGGGAGTGGTCCTGTGACAGAGAAGTAGGAAGACCAGTTCAAGGAACTATCTCTATGCACTGTGGCACTGCAGCTGTTCACAGTCACCAGCTGAAATACCAAAATGGTGTAAATTGAAAGCTAGCCCTTCAAAAGGTAGAACTGACTTCTTTAGTTGAAGTAACTTAATTAGTTGAACTAACTTCACCAGAGAACCTATGTGTGTGGATTCTACCACTGTGTAAGATCTTCACTAGTGGCCTACCTGGATGAAAGGTGGTAACAGTAATTTTTCTCCTCTTATGTGGACATAATCAAGGAGTCTTAAATGCTTTCAACAGCTATATTTTAATTAGCTTTAAGTGATGGTGCCTGCAAGAATCCTAGCAGTCTTCTCTTTGTCAATATGAAAGAGTTTTTTCTAAGGTTTTCTGGTCTTTAAATGCTGTAGTCCAGTTTTACAGTGCAGTAGGACATCCAGGTCCCACTGAAACTTGTGAAAGTGTGGCTAATAGGTAGGTAGCTATGTACACTATGGAAAGAGAGATTTGGAGAAAAGGTGCAGCACTTGAGGAAAAATGTTGTTAAAATAGGATAGCAAAACAGATGTTTTGTAATGATGTTCATATTTTACCTGTGTACTGCAAGGGAACATTATTTCTGGCATAGGGTTGGAGCCTTTTGTAACCTTTAATGGTTATAAAACTAGTGAATCTCTTACATTATAATCTGCTATTCAAACATATTAATGAATACTTCATTTAAAGATGAGTAAGTTAAAACTAGTGTGTAGATGTTCTCTTTTTTCAGTTGCAGATTCTGAATGGACTTTGGAACTCGGCAGTAGCTGCTAATCTGGCCTCCATGTTCAGATTCTAGGCTGGCAGATACCAACAACTTCTTCAAGTTAAAGTTTAGGCTGTGATTTCTTTAATGTTTCCTTGGTTGTGTTTATTATATTGGTTTTGTGTGATTTCTTATGGGTTTTGCTTGTCAGTTGCTGTGACAAGAGAGTATCTTGAAGTCAAAGTACCACCTAATGGAGTTAGCAGAGTTGGTGGAGCTACAGGCTTCCTTCCTGTTGAAACTGGCCGAAAGAACAGACCAAACTGAAGTTTCTTCAGAGCAGAGCCAGGGGCAGCTCTCTGGAATGTTTTTTCTACTCCCCATCAATGAGTGGGGAAATTCTTGCCAACGCAGATGAGATTGAGACCTGCAATCTGCCTCAACATAATATAGTTTATACTGAGAGAAATACTTCATCTAGAAAAAATATTCAGAGTTATACTAGCATGGGATCTTGTTAGTTTAAAAAAATTGTCTTCATGTTTGATGTTTTTAAGAGTCTTGGACAAAACAGTATTTCAGCATTGTCTGTGTGGCTTCAAGCTGCTGCCTGTTTGTGATAAGGGCAAGTCATCGCCTTACACTGTCATATCCATGAATGCTGCAGAATGCCTGCAGTGACTATGCAGACTGTCCAAATTCACTAATTTTGAAAGCCCTTTCTCATTTTATATTTTACAATTGCCACCTTCTCTGGCTGTTGTAGCTTTGTTTTCTGGTATATATGGATTGACTGGGATTTTGAATTGGTTTTGGAGAAGCCTAGCAGTGCAGCTTTGTTTGCCTTGTGAACTTAAGAATTTGTTGTCACTCATTTATCATATTTTCTGAACTTTTTGTGAGAATTAAACTCTGTGTAATTGGAAAGAATAGTTCTTAGTTTGCTATTTATTTATTGTGGGAAACGGTGGTGATACCACAAAATTAAAGCATGAGGGTTTTTTTTAATACCTTGGTTATTGCCAGTTCCTTTGAAAAGTCCCCATCTGCATTTTTAAATTATGCCTGCATGTAACCTATGGCTTATTATTTTTGCGGGACAAGCATTAGAAAATTGGAATGAGTGGAAAATTGAATTATTGTGAAATGCAGAGCCAAATAGTTACAAATCCTTTGCTGCTTTATCTGTATGACACTGTTAAATTTTATCTTTCAAAAGTCAGTCTACTTCTATTAACAGGCCTCTTATCTTTGTTGCAAATGCAAGAAATGTATTAGTATGTCAAAGCTGAGAAGAGCTATCCGGACTAGCAGAGTTACTTTTTCACCATGCACTTCTTTAATATTAATTTTTATAAAATGGATTCTCAGCTTTCTTTAGTTTCCTGAAAATGCACAATATCTGTCTGTATCTCTGGTTAGAAGATAAACATTAAAGGTTTAACAGTTCTTTTTAATTGTATGTACTTTTTATATTTTCTTTTTTTCTTAATAAGAGGCTATCAGCTGATATCAATATCCAGGTAATATATCCAGACAATATCTAGAAAACACCGTGAAAAGTCAAAATCTGAGTAGAAATGGTTTATTTCTGCACTTCTGCTTCTCTGTCCACAGTTTAGAGAGGGCCTGGAATAGGGATCGCACAAGGACAAACTCTTAGTTGCAAGTCCTGGATTTTTCAATATGAATTTTAATCTAGTGTAAAACTTAACTGCTTTTTTCTTCCAAAGTGATGTGACAAAGTGGAAGACCTCACAAGGCTAAAAGCTCTTTACTTGCCTGGTGCCTTGAGGCATCTTTTCTATTCTTTCTCAGCTTTCTTGTTACTTTTCCTTCTTGCCTTTTTCAGAGCAGGTTACTTACTTAGTTATTTTTTTTTATTTTTGAGTAGCTGGTTTTCTTGTTAGAATGTATCTGTTGTCAGAGTTCATGTAAGAATTATTAGCTTAAGGTAGGAAAAAAGTAGATGGTAGGTTACTTTGTAAAAGGGCTAGTGATGTCTTTTAAAGGTTTTAACAGCAGGAAATGCAGGTACTGAGAAGCTGTGAGTGCTGGGCACACTTCAGCTCTTCCTGGCTTTCCTCTTCCCTTTCCTTGTTAGTCTCCTTTCCCCCCTCCCAATCCTGTGTAAAATGCAGAAAAAAGGATCTATGGTATTAGTCCCTTGCATAACAGCGAGTGCAGTGATCACATTCTTCTTTCCTTAACAAAAGGATGGAGAACAACTAGCACTCTTTTCTTCCTTGAAGACAGTTCATAGTAAAACATGGGAAATCTAGAAAAAAATAGCAATTTTAAAAATTACATATTATCAGTTACTTGATGGGAAATCTTTATCTTATTCTAGAAGAAGATAAATATGGGAAGCTAACAGGGAGTAGAGGATTAGCTGCTTAGATGTCTGTCTGTTACTTTACTTGTGCATCAGATAGGGCCTTGGAAGAAATCAGCAGGAAAACAGAGTTGTATGGGCACCTTCATGAGTATTTGTGTTTGACTCATGCCTAGCAGTGTCTGTTACCTCATCTTGGTGTTGGTGGAGGGCTTTTTCCCTGGTTATTGGATGAATTTTTGTTTATTTTCTACTAGTACAAATTTGGCAGAAAATAAATGGAAACTAGAGGCTTCCTCCCAAATATTGCAGTGGTGCTCTTGGGTTTGTCCTTATATGTATTGGTTTGGGAGCTAATAGACAAGAAAGAGAAAACAACAACTAGTTTTCCATGACCACACTTCACCCTTTCTTTTCCCCCTTTTTCCTGGCAGCTGTCAAAAGTCCTCCACCATTACCCCAGGGATTTCTGCCAGTGCAGTTTCACAGGTGAAGATAATTGCAGATACAAAGTAAAGCTCTGTTAGCCTAAAACTATGGCAGCCCAGCTGCGAGTCTCTTCCTAATATGGATGCCCTTTGAATTCAAGGATCTCAATTGCCCTTCTAGAGGAGAGGATTGTCAGAAAAGGGGTGTTCTGCGACCATTTTTTTGCTTACGATACTGTATTAAATAGCTAAAGGTCTTTTCTTCCCTAACTCTTGGTGGGAGTTTCTCTCTTGGTCTTGTCCTACCAATTTTTCTGAAACTTCTCCACTGCCTTTTAGATCAGGTGCTGTGTTTTGACAGAGTTGTTTCCTATTATAGCTGCTACCAACTGAAGGAAGTGGTTTGCTGTTATTTACCCTTTGTATTGCTTCTCTAGAACTTGTGTTTCCTCCTCAGTCTTATCCTACAGGCCTACATTGTTGTTTGTTTGTAACAGCTGCCAGAAACAGCTTTGTGTAATTTGGCTAATCTTTTAACTTTTTAAATGTTTATTTTTGTACTAAGGTAATGTAAAATCAGAAAAGGCTGATTTAGTGTTTAGTAGAACCTTGATTTTTCTCCCCCCTCCAAGACTGTCCTTAGGAAATGTTAAGGGTGTGATTTATAAATCACTGTAAGCTGATTCTGCTTCTTTTCCTGTGTCCACCCTGGCATTCATCTGACTCAAAGTTAAAGTAGCAGAAAATTAGCACAACATCATTCCCTGTCTTAATTTTGCTCCATGAACTGGTTTGCTGCAGAATCAGATGAGTGCCAGAGTTGGGCACTCACAGGAGGGAAGTGAAAAGGGGAATGCATGCTTGGGAACTGGAGGAATAACAGTAGCAGTATTGAATTGGTTTAGAACAGATTTTAAGGAGTGGCTGAAATACCCAACCTTACTGTCATTAAAATATTATGAGTAAATAATATACTGGTAAACAAGTAAAATCCTTGATTAAGATGAAATAGGAATATTTTTTTTTTGCCAGTCTGGCTTCCAGTAGATATTTATGCAAACACTGGATTACCAGTGGCACTTCTCCCATCAATTAAAGAAGTTGTTTGAGGTTTGTAAAGGGAGGAAGAATGAAAAAGAATATACTGAGCCAGCCCAGAAGTAAAGGAAAGTATTCAATCAGCCCAGAAGTAAAACCATTTGTGAGACACAATCCTCTGTGCTCCTTGGTCAGGAGAGAATATGATGAGGGTTGCTGGGAAATTAAATCTCAAAGTTCATGAAATAAACGGGGATGTTTCGCAAGGTGAGTCATGCAGCGTAAATGAGAAGGAAGTAGAAGTTGCCCTTTAGTTACTTGATTTATCATTAGGGAACAGGCGGGAAGTTGGAGCTCGTGGTACTTGGCTGCTTAGTTATCTAACAACATATTCCCTGGCCCAGCTGCTTCAGACCTTTCATTCTGCTTGCATCTGTTTCTGTAGGAAATAGGACTACGGGGGTTTCTAAGCAGTACCCAAGTATCTGATAGTGGGCACGTTTTACTGTTTCGACTCTTCAGTAGTGATAGGTGATATTGTTTTAGTAGGAAAGGTACAAGTGTTTTCTAAATGATTGGTGTGCTTCCAAAGAGTCGGTGGATATTTTTCTGTGCTCATTAGCCTCTTTCCACTTACCCACCTCTATGGAATGGGAGTCAAGCATAAGAGATTTTACCATTTTGGAGTGTGTAGAACAAGGTATTAGTGGTCATGCCAGAGGAGAGTGAAAGATTTGCATTTGATGCTTACTTGGGGCTTTTCCTACTGCCCTGGTTTCATGTGTAATTGCAAAAACTTTGAAGTGTGGCAAAATGAAATAAGGAGAGTTTATTTTAGATTAGGAGCCAAGCATGAAAAATTCAAGGAATTTTCCTTAATAATTTCAGTTATTATCTCAGAAAAATATGGGTGAAATGAAGTACAGCAATGTGCAAAACTGAAGATCTGTTCTATTTAATCATTAAGCATATCTTCTAATTGTATATTTGGTTATTACTGTATCTTTGAGCTTGCTGTTTTCAAAAGATAACCCCTATGAATAAATTCTTGGGTGGAGATATCCCCAAATCCTTAAAATAACCAAAACTGTTTGCCTCTGTTGGAACAAACCTGCTTTATATTTCATGAAAATAAGATAAACATATGACTGGTTGCATTAGCCAATAATTTTCTCCACAATCAAAATTTTACCTTAGCAAAAGAATTATTTTCTTCTGCTTTTCAGTTTGATAAAAATTTACACTGTGACACGTGTGCGTTTTAGTATAGTGACTTTGTTTTCTGTTTTGAAGTGTAGTTATGAATGTTTTGCAATGGTTATTATTTGCAATGAAACATTTTAATTGAAGCTGCTCTTGAGCAAAAAGAAATATGGTCTGTGTGAATGGTGTGAAAGACAGACAAGAGACTATTTTCTTTGAAAAGCTGGGGAACTTAACTTGCTGCATTTCTGAACAAATTGGTTTTTAATTAGGCGTAAATATTTCATTGAATCTCTTAAATTAGTTTCTTCACTTTTTAAATGAGTGAAAGGAGATGGTAGTTTCTTGACCACCAGCATTTTAGCCTTTTTTTTTTTTTTTTTTTTTTTTTTGAAAGAAGCCTGATAGATGTTCATAAGGGAGAAATATTTTTTTTATTTCTTGCGTTTTTCTTCAGCTGTTAGGGATAGTGATGTTGTAAGTATCTTTGCTCTGTTAAGGGACCATGATGATGGCTTTCAGGTATTTGGTTTTTACCTCTAATGCCATGCATAAAAGGCTTTTATTTGAGCAAATAGTGAGTGAGGAACATGAGTCTGTGTGTGTGTGTGGGGAAGTGTTCTCTGATAATTCATTCTGAATTTTTTTACTCTTCTATTCTTGGTTAGGATCATGTGCGTTTAGTTTTTTTCCTTGACAAAAAAAGAGACTTTCTTGTTTTTGTTATTCCCTACATGTAAAATGCATCATACAGCTTCATGTAGGTAGCAGTTTTCTCTTGACAGCTTGGACTTAAAGAATTAAATTTAAGATGTTGGAAATTGCTGGAATTAGAGGGGGAGAGCCTGAGCTTTGAGTCTTATTATGTTGGTGCCTTACATTTTGAGGTAGATAAAAGTTTTATCAGCAGCGAGTACAACTTACCTTTCAAGAGCAGATGTAATTGCCAAGAACTGGATCAGTAAGTCATTGTAGACAGGTATATGGACTTCTATATTGAGAATGTTGTAGTTTTATACAATACTTGGTAGGTTTTAATCAATATCAGTTAAAGGAATTCAACAGAGGGTAGTCAAAGCCTGTGTCTGGTAGACGTTATTGACTCATCTGTTCCTCTCCAAAGATCTTCTGGGTGTCTGCTATGTGAGATTTTTTTTTTCTCATTAGTGGGTTGTTTCTCAGGACCTGAGTGTCCTACAAGGAAATCTGCACCGTGATCTTTCTATACCTGTTTTTAACATTTTCTTCCAGCCTACAGAGCCAGACCTATTTCACACTACGTCTTTACCTGGTTTGGTCTTGCTGACTGTGGCAAGATTGCTGTTTAACAGATGAGAGATTAAAGTGTTGGTTTCTGAATATATTTTTTTGTTCACTGGTAGGATGTGCATGAAGAAATGACAGGAATAAGTGGGAGAAGAAACACTTTCCCAACATTGCCCACTCCAGTGGTTTTGCAATGAGCTGCATGGTGCTGCCTAGTATTGAAGTCAGGATTTCAATATTCTTAAAACACAATCTTCTGTCCTTCAAGGCTGAAGAACATAGTTGACATAACTGCTTATATTATATACTTATATTGATGACTGTTTCTTACTTATAAAACTGAAATTCCACATACTTTGAGTCAGCTTCGTGCTGCTGATAACTACAATTAATCTAAAATGGCATTTATCGTGAAGTTAAAACTGATTGTTTGGTGTTCTGAAGGGTTTTCACAATTGAGTGATGAAGTACCAATCTAAGCTAATGCATCTCCATGGCACTCTGGTGTAAGTTTGTTATTTTATGAACTACCAGATACTTGTACAACTCAGTAATTTTGTTCATGCTCCATGCCTTACTTCACTTGCAGCTTCATGAGACTTAGTTCAAATTTGAAGGAATTTAGTGAACAGATGAATTGGTTTTCTTTTCTTTTTGCCAGAGTGATGGGTTGCTAACAATGGGGTAGTTTGTTTCAACTTCTTGGAGATTCACTGAGAGCTTGAAATCAAATATGTGTGATCTTTACTTCATATTAATTCAGTACTTCAGACTATATTTTCATTGTAAAGGGATGCAAGACCAAGAATTCTAGAAGGTACCTAAAGTCAGCTAAGAATTTCATTTTCAAAGGCTCAAGTGTCTTTAAAAATGTGTGTGTAAAAATGGTGGACTTGAGAAACGAACTTTTTATGGTTTTTGTAAGCAATATTGACATGATTAGTTTTGTTGATGAACAACAGTAGGTGGCTTTATTTATAACTAGCAACATGCTAGTTGGCTTTGAGAGTTCAGCAGTCATTCTGGTTGTTCCTGTCACTGGAAATAATACAGTGCCAGTCTAAGAATTCCCTCCTGTTAACAAAGGAAGCACATCTTCCCCTACATGTGGGCTTGTATTGGCACTTCTCAGGTACCTCTTCTAAACAGCTCCATTTGCTACAGACAAATTCAGGCTGCCCTTTACCTGTCAGATAATCACCTAGTAAAAGGACTTCACCTTTTCAAGTGAGCAGAAGGTCCAGAGAAGTTTTTGTGTTGGAGAAAGGAGAGTAAAGCTCTTCCGGCAGGTGGCAGCAGCAACCTGTTGAGTGAGGCTGGGTTGGACTGGCTTGGAGGTGTGAGGACATGGAAAAATGACTGGTAAATGATAAACAGATGAAGTAACTTCACTGAAGGTAACTTGCTAGCTTTTAATAGATAATATCCCGTTAAATGATTTTTCTCAGGTCTTTGCACAACAAGATGTGGTGCAGGATGCTTGCCAAAAGAGCTCTGGAGTGGTGTTCAGAAAGGAGCCACTCTGAGTGACAGCAGGCTGCTGTTGTTTGTTCAGCTACTCCCTGTAGGATCTTCTGAGGAAGTAGATTAGTTTAGGCCTATGTTGGAGGAAATGTGCATTTTTAAATATACAGTTTACTTTTTGTGCAAGACAAACAGGTAGTACTTATGTTGGGTGATATATTTGGTCCTGTCAAAATTCGTGACTCTTTTTCAGAGTAAAGAAGACTAGGTGAGGTGCTAGAACAAGTACCTAAATAAAGTATGTTTGTGGGCTCCCGCAGGCTACAGTTTGACCATGATTTTATCAGAATTTATGCTGTAACAGTAGTGCAGTGAAACCTGACCCTTGAAGAGCTGTGTTCAGACCAGATGACAAGCCAGATTGCTGTCTCAAAACTTCCTTCATGATATGGGCTACTGTAGTTATATCACAGGATGATCAGTAGTTTGGGGTCATTTGGGCAAGGTCTGACAAATGCACTGCATATCATTCTTTTGTGTCTCTTAACTGCTGAAGAAATGCATGCTTCTGGCTAGTTTTTATTTGATTAGATTTAGAAGTGCACAACCTTAACTCCTGGGAGGGGATAAGCAATAAAGCAAGAGGCAAAGGGCAGAAGCTCATGTAGAGGAAGTTCCACCTGGACACGAGAAAGAACTTTACTGTGAGGGTGATCGAGCACTGAAACATATTGCCCAGAGAGGCTGTGGAGTTTCCCTCCAGGTGATATTCAAGAACCATCTGGACAAAATCCTGTGCTGTATGCTCTAGGATAATCCTGCCTGAGCAGGGAGGTCGGACCAGATGACCCCCTGTGGTCCCTTCCAACCTGACAGATTCTGTGCTAAGTTGTATTCAGGGGAATTCCATCTTAAACTTAGTTAAGACTATGTCAGTGTTTGACACTATAGTCATTCCTGCTTGAGGTTTGTTTTTGGGTTGTTTTTTTTTTAAAAGTACTCCAGAGTCAGCAGGCTTTCATGTTTTGCCATATTGTGGTGTCTCTTGGGAGGTAAATAAAGAGTCAAAATACTAAACAAGGCCTGTTCCTCATGACCCATCTCTAAGAAGTACCCTGCCCAGCCATGGCTGGAAAGACTACTGTGTGTACTTGGTGTTAAAAATTCATCCAATTCAGTATTATAAGGCTTATTCTTCAATTACAATATTTCTTATAAAAATTCTGAACTGTACTTTGAATTAAATCTGATGATAAACATCTGAAGTTAACAGATGAAAAAAGATACATTTATTCCTTATTCTCAAAGTTAATAGTGTTAAAAATGTCTTGTGAATGCTTTGAAGCAAATTCTTAGAAGTTACAAGAGTTGGACGTAGTTGTTTGATATATTTTAAATTTAAATGTTTG
This sequence comes from Oenanthe melanoleuca, assembly GCF_029582105.1. NCBI lineage: Eukaryota > Metazoa > Chordata > Aves > Passeriformes > Muscicapidae > Oenanthe > Oenanthe melanoleuca. The sequence goes on from NC_079336.1 coordinate 64,197,591, forward strand.
AAACAATATATTTAATCTATTGACTTTTTTCATATGTGTTCAGAAACTGGCCTGACTGTCAAGTATATATGTGTGAATCAGATATAAAATGAAATAATATAATGTTCCCAGAATTAGTGGGTTTTTCCTTTTAAGAAAAAGTAAAAGCATACTTTCTGTCAATATTAAATGCAATACTGTCAAAAATTGTGCTGTAAGAAGCAGGAAGTAGAAGGCCGTGTGCCGAGGGTGCTTCTTTTGCATGTGGTTGAGACGCACGTGTGCTCCCTGTGTATGTGGAGTATGGCTCTGTGCCATGCTAACATGCTATAAACCGGCTTCTGTTGGGGAAGCTTTATCCATGTAGTCGTAAACCTGAGTATTTGTATGCCAGTAGCTTGTGCCTAAGATAGAAAGTGCGTGTATCAATAGAGCACAGCCAACAAGAGTTCCTCCCTTTTCATGGCATTGTAGACATCTTTTTGAATAAACTTGGAGTAAAGTAGATCACTAACAGAAAGAAAGTCTTGTCTATTGCTGAAGTTTAAAATCTTACCAAGAAGCTAGGGTGTAGCCCTTAAAACAATAGGATAGCCAGTATTGAGAAGAATTGTATTGTTTTAGCCTTGTTTCTGTATCAAGCACAGAAAATTTGCTTCCATACAGAGGTGCTGTAAATAGTTGTTACCATCATAGTTAACAGTTTCTTTTCCCCTCCTTTTCCATTGCCTAGGCATTTGTTGAGAGAGCAAATGCAGTTACATTTTGGCCCCTTGTCTGAAGGATAGAGATCCTGGATCAAGTTTTGTGTGTGAGCTAGTGAAAGAAAGAGTAAATGGTAGAATACACTTCTTCCACAGACAGGAAATTACGGTGGTGGGGGAATGGAGGGAGACAGTTTGAAATTTCTATTTTAAATGAGTTTATAAGTGAATTTCTTGTAGCCCTTGCATAGAATTTCTTGAAAAGTAGGTGGGAACCTCCTTTCTTTTTTAAAAAACATGCTTGTGAGGTAGTAGTTAGTATTCCCTTTTATTCTGCAGTAGTTGGATTATGCACTTAATCAGGACATTTAAAGACCAAGAGTGTATTTTCATGAGCATTTCTTTCCATGTCAGCACTGGCATGGGCTGCCCTGACCTTAGCTTCTTATTCCTGCTTTTCCCCTCAGTTGTGTTGGTGTAACTAGTTAATGTGCCAGGTGGCTTTGCAGCAAAGCAGATTGTGGAATTTACCATCAGAAAAATATTATTTTTAACCTGGATTGATTCCCTGACCGGCCTCACTGCTCAGCTGCACAAACAGTTGTGCCAGCACAGCTGAGGAATGAGGACTGCTTAAGCTGGTACTGCAGTGGAAAAAGTGTTGTGAAACTGTAGCTTAATCTGTGTATTCTAGGTACAGTTGTACTATGCTGGTAAAATATTCTTCACATAGATACAGCTTTTATTAGCACAGTTTGACTGTGGAATGGAGAAAAGGACCTGTTTTGACAGTTCTGTGTAAAATTTCTTATTCTTTACATAAGTTGATTTGAAGTACTATGGATCATTAAAAAATTGAAAAACCATAAAATCAAGACATCCTCTCCTTTTTTATGCTGTCTACTTGGAATATATGTAGTGCTGAGATAGTTGAGCTTCCATCTTCAACCACATTGGTATTCCTGCATTCAACCTCATTTGTTTTTTTTGAAGGTGAAAGCAACAGAAAGTCTTACAAGAAATGAAATTCACAGTTTTTAGTAGATATTATACGAAACTGGAAGATCTGAAGAATGAATTTAAGATTTTGGGAGACAATATGCAATTTCTTGAGAATTCCTTCTTAAGTAGTTATGGGTCTTTGCTGAGTCTATGTAGCTATGGGTCCTCTTGGGAAAGAAAGCGTAAAAATGCTTTTTCATTCTTTGTCCTGAAAATCTGGCTCTCCTATTTCTTGTCAAATGTCCTGTACACAAATAATTCAATGCTTTAATTTCTTTTCTGGTTGGATTTTCTTATTGGCTTAGATGTCAGCTTCAGCTGTCAGTCTCATGTTATAAATGAGAGTTGGGGGAAGGCAAGTATTTTCCCTTACTTGGACCAGTTAGAATTTTGTGATGCTTTGCTTTTAAATTGTACTTCGGCATATTGATATGCGTAGTATGCATTGTTGAATAATTAAGAGCTGATATTAAATTTCTTTGTATTCAGGTATCATTCTTTTAGTGTGGGCTTCCTTCAGTCACATGCGCCTAACAGTATATTTCTAGAATTAAAAAAAAAAATCCTGCAGTATTTAATGGGTTTAACTCTCTTAAGTTGGCAAATATCTAGGCTCTTGTGTGGCTGTAAAAGAGTTTCATTTATTTCATTTGATAATGAGTCTTTGGAATGCCTTCTACCCAATTCAATTTCCAAATATCCATCTGCAATGGACTTAAATACATGCACAATGAGAAGTCTTAGGTGTTGAAACAAACTAGTATTCTAAATGCTTTTGTTCAGCATTACTTATCATGTAACGTTAAAGTTGAATAAGTACAGATCAATTGAGAAATGAAAGATAGTCTTACACTAGAAATTTTTGCCTTTAAGAGTTCACTATCCCTATGGCAACAACTGCAAAGAGCTTTTTCTAATTATGCAAAGTTTAAGGTTTCATTAAAATGGAGAGGGGGGGAAAAGCAGCTCCTAAACTTCTACATTTTGTGGCTTGGAAAGGAAACACAAATCTGTTCTTTGTAGACAGTTTTTTTGCTGACTGTTTGTAGCTTTCCTATGCACTGAAGAGAAATTTTAATATAAGGGTAAGCTTACTGATCTATGCAAGAGTGAAATTATTATAGTCACTGATATTTGAGAAAATTATGCAGTAGTTGGGAAGCTGTAAAGACAACTCATGCAGAAATTCCTCTGATGTTGGAAAAAAAGAATATAGGCAATGCATTTCACTATAATTAATAGTGTTTTCCTTTGCTGAATCTATAGGAAATACATTTCTAGCATCCAGTGTTGTTTGTAATGGAATTTTCTTTATAATAAGTAGCAGGAAGAACTGGTTTTTGTCTCTTATAAATTGAGATGCAATGAATAATTTTCTTAAAAGGCAAGTTACGTATATTGTAGAGTTTAAGTAATTAATTGTTAGATTAGTTTTTGCTGTGAAACATTATAGTGGGTAAATGTGTTTTATTCTACTGTTACACATACTAATTGTACTATTAACCAATGCATAGGAGCATTTCATAATTCCCCATTCTGAATTCATGTGACTGAAATGGAGTGTTCACAGAAGTTTGTTGTTCTAGAATACATTGTTTTGTTTTATTCCTGAAAGATACAAGGCCCCTCAGGTTGGTGGTATTGGTGACATTTAGGATTCTTTTAACTGAGCTATCAATCCTGTTAGGGCTCACTGATGATAAAAAAGAATTTATTTTACTGTAGCTGAAAGAATGAAGGAAGTGAAAATGTTTCAGAATATATTTTAACAGTTAAATGGCTCTAGGTGTATTAATTTATTATAACCTGTGTTGTATTATGGCAAATTCAGTGCATTCTTTGGAAGATTGAAATCAGTCATGCATTCTAAATGTATCGAACTCTCATTGATGTAATAGAGAACAGTATGGTCAAAATTCTTGCTGTGATGTTTTGCAATTCATCCCTGTTTGATTTAGTTGGTTACTGTCACACCTAAACTGCTGTATCTGTCCTCTGTGCCTCCCAGTGAAAAGGTTAAGATGTCTTGGTCTGTGTCATTAAAACTACTGCATAATAATAGTGGGGGAGAGGCCTCCCCAGTGGTTCAGTCACTGAGAGAACTGCTTTTTTTAAGATGGGCAAAAGAGTACCCCAACAGTGTCAAAATGAGGATGCAACATTTCCAGTGACAGATCATTGACTTTTTTTACAGCTTGAATATAATTTTCAGGGTAAATTAGAAGGACATTCAAGCATTTGTTCTTTTGTAATGACCAAAAGGGATTTTATGTTAGTTCTGAGACTAATCAGTAGGCCCTCTGGAATATCTGTAGGATAAGAGGAAGCCAGAGCTTTTCAAATATTTTTAATCTTTCTTTTTGTTTCTGCATAAGGAATTAGCTGTACTATCCCATTTGAAGTAACTAACCATTTGTTTGCAACATGGTGGTAACTTCTCTTTTATGGAAAGTGTAGCAGTTTCCATTCTTCGTTGGTAAGGAGCAGCTTTCCAGGCCATTGAGGGGAAAATGAAGTTTAGAAGTCCATCTGAAAGCATTTGGTTTTGGTTTGGATTTTTATTTTTTCCTTACTTTTGTAATGACTGGTGCCAGTAGCAACTCATAGTAGCCCTTTTTGATACCTAACCTATATGCTTTTCCATTTTCAAGGCTTACTGTTCTCGTAGCCAGTAGATGGCCATCTTGTATTTATCCAAAAAGGCAGAGCAAGATCTGCCAGCTGTGATGACATAGGAAAATTTGGATCTTGACCATTTTTTCTGAACTTCAGTATATGATATTGAAAAAGCTTTTCCACTGTCTGTACTGGCATCAAAACTTCCCTGCTGTGCAAATAATATTAGCAGTGGCTTTGATTTTTGGCATTAAAAAGTTGGCATTTTAAAATTTCAGTTTCAAATATTTAAATGTGTTCTCTGTGATGTCTAGAGAGGACATGTGTCTCGGTTAGAAAGAAATAAGTCTTACTCAAATGGAACCAAATTCCACAGAGATATGTAAGCATCTAGTTAGTGGAGAGGGATCTAAAGGTCTGGAAAAAAGTGTGGGGACTCGCAGAAGCTACTGATTAAGGATTTGCATAGAGCCCAGCAGTACCAGACAAATACTTGGCACAGAGGTTTGAATTTAATTTGGAGTCAGTGTCACAAATTACACTGAAGGCTGTAATTTTTCTTATCACTGTTCCTCCTACCTTATTCAGACCCATAACTTTCCTTTCTGTGTTTTTTCCCCACTGCAATTCTTAAGTAGGTAGCTGTCAAACCTGAATGGTTTTCTGTGTGTTCTGCAGAAGAGGGAGATATGGGAGATGTGTGTTTTACACATGTAGAAGTAGAGAAAAGGTATTTCTATACTAGTTATTGTATTTGCTTAGATACCTGGCTTTACTTGAGTTATAATACAACTGCTGGTCTAAAAGCATCAAGTTAATTAACACTGTTTTTAAAAAAGCATCTTTCAAACAGCAGCTGTGAATGGGCTTCTCAGTATGTACTTCTCAACAAGTCAGCTTGCCAAAGGATAAGGAAAAGGGCTTTTCAGAGTGAACATAAGAAATAGCATGGGCGGCATGCTGTAGGATGTGATTATTCCTTCTCTCCACACTTGTGAGGGTGCATCTGACAGCTTTGAGCCTGTCATTGCAAGAAATGTTGACAAATGAGAGCAACTTCAGATGAGGGAAATAAGGTGGTTAGCAATGCAAGTGGAGAGGCTGAGGAACCTCAGCATGTTTAATGTGGGTAAAGCAGGTCTAAAGATGCACTAATGTAAAGAATTACAGGCTAGATGAGGCGGGAATGCTTTTCTCAGGTAGCAAATACAATGACAAGAAGTAATAGATTGCAACAATGGAAATCCCAATAGAATATAAAGAATAAGTTGCTCTTAGCGAGTATGATTAATCCGAGGAGGAGATTTTCCAGAAACCCAGTGGTTTCTCCATCCTTGGAATTTTTCAGAATTTGGCTGCCCAATGCCTTGTGCACCTGCTTTAAACCTGAAATCCTGCTTTGAGTAGTGTTTGGAGCTGTTCACCTCTATCAGTACCTTCCGACCTAAGTTTGTCAGTAATTATATGAAGATAGTTATTACAGAGTATTCAACAATGTCAGGCCCAAGTTTAGAAAACATTCTAGATCAATACTGTTTTATTTGGGATGCTGTTGGAAGTGCTTTGAGACAGAGCAGCCTTAGGTTATGTAGTTAAAGCTTGTTTTGAGGCTCCATGAATTGAGTTTACTGCTTCCTAAAATCTGCTTTTACGTATTTCTTAGAAATGCTTTTGATTTGTTTTTTTTAGGCAGTTGCTGCTCTTCTGCACCTGTTTTAGGTATAGAATTGGTTTAATATGTAGTCTCATAGGAGTACAATAGGAGCGGGATATAAAAATGATCCAGTCATAGCCCTGATCCAGTGCTGGCTGCTGAAATAACAACACATGGCCCATAACTCACTCTCCAATTCAACTTTTGGTCTAGCCATGCTTACAGGGTCTGTAATTCAGAGTCTTAATTACAGTTCTTGGAATGCAGGTGTAATTCATGTCAGCCTTGTTCATTATTTCTTTCAGTTTTGCAGTGAAGTCTTTGGCTTCAGAATAATACATTTTCAGGCTTTTTGCATGATAGGATCTTCCAGTCTGCTGGATGTGATACAGATCCAAGATGGTTTGAGCTTATGCAGCAGCTCATCACTGCTGAAACTCAAAGAGAAATTCAACAAAAGAGAAAAGTATTATCTTCTAATGAATTGATCTTTTGAATTTGCCATGGAGAAGAGGTGGACAAATATCACGGCCAGAGCAAGAAAGAGGGCAGAATTGCAGGGTCTAAGAGCAGAGTGGCAAGAAAGGTAAGGTATACTCAAGATTTTAGTCTGTTCAGCTTTCTCATGTAGTTTCAGCCTAAATCTGTAAGCATTTAATTAGTAAAGGAGCATGCAAGGCTGTTGCTGCCACACAGTTAAGTTGCATCCTGTAGTCTTCTCACAGGGGAAGATTCATGTGATAATCTTATCCTCACAGTGAGTGAGAATGGTGAGTGTGGACTTGTGGATTTCAGGGAAGCTAAATGAGCCGGTTCTGTGCTTTCCTGACATAAGGTGGCTTCTTTGCTGGCCTTGTGCCACAGGAGGCAGCTGACAGATCTAATAATCCGAGTTCTGGAGCTTCACTGTTTGCATTTGGAACTAGGAGTGGCCTTTACCTCTGATTTGAAAAGGCTTATAGAGATTTCAGACATATATATTCAAAGAATTTTTTTTTCTACTTTTTTTCCAAAAGAAAGTAGCTCAGAGTGTTAATTCTGGGATTACTTTGAAGAGTTGAAAGACAGAAAAGTTCTGGTTGGCTGAATAGCCAGCTTTCGTTTGTATTGAAGCCAGTAGATTTTTGTCTAAATATTTAGAAGTATCATCTGCTTAGGGCACTTAATGAAGGGCCTTAAATATTTTATTTTGTTAAAACCTTAACTGTTTTGCATTAGTATTTATTTGTCTTTTAATTAAGAAAGAACCAAGAAGGTAAATGAGATGAGTGTTACCTGTGGAGTCTGTGATCTAAATGAGCACAATTCTCTGTTCAGCAACTAATTTTTTTATTTTTTTCATGCGTATAGATTTTGCCAGAAATTATGCTCTTAGTTTGGCAGTCTCAGTTATAAGAAAGGTCCTGCTTGTAAGATATTATTATCAGTATCATTACCATCCTGGAGCAATTATTTGTGTTACTTGACTATTTTTAGGTGATTTTAATTGATGTAAGTGAAATGTTGTTCTTTAAATATGAATATAAAAAGTACGGGACATTTGCGTATAGATGACGGAATTGAGAGTGTTTTCTGAAAGGAGTATCTGGAAAGTAAAGGGAATACTTGGAGTTACTCTTCAACTTTGTGGATTTCTTGTGGCTTTTTGTGACACGTGTATTCACTACTTTGTGAATACCAGAGAAAGTGTAATTTGATCACTGAGCCACGTTTGGTAAATACTAGTTTTGTGGGGACAGGCTGTTCTGTCCATAGGGGAAAAGGTCCCTGCCAAAATCTAAAAGCTTTCTCTGTTATTTGGTTGTCTGTTATTTTGCTCTAGAGGACTGCAATACAGATGCGTGTTATTTCTGACATGATAGCATCTGTATTTGTTTGTTGCTGTAGTCCTTGGTTAATAAGGTTTCAGACTGCACTTTTCATGAAATATGGCTAAATAGTAGAAAACTTTTGATAGATGATTTTGCAAAACTTTCTCTAATGCATCAGTGAAACATTAAAAACTTATGTGATGCTCGCAGCCTGCTGCTTAGCAATTATTCAAATACTTCCTAAGTCTGGTATATACGAAGAAGAATTATTTCTGTTCTGTTGTTTGATGCTTTCTGTAACAGTCCAAAGCTACTTCCAGTTTTTCTGTAAATGGCGTATTTTAACACATGCCTCGTAGGAGGAAGTCGTGTGGTCTCGTGGCTGTACGTGACAGCTAGGAAGGAAGAAGTAAACCAGCTTGTTTCTTCCACATCTAGTGCAGTGCACACAGCTATGGGTTGCTGATGCAAAGCATTAAATGCATTGTACTGTGGCTTTCATGGAAATGGGATCACAAATTCCACCACCAAGCTTCCAAGTACATTCGTCTGTGGTGTCAAAGGTACATTTTGGTGTACACATAACTGTTTGTACTGTCCAGGAAAGAGCACTGAATATGGAAGGCTATTAAGTTGTTTTGCTCTTAAATCATACCTTTTGTAACTCGTAATAGCTTACAGACTTGATCAAAATAATATTGCTCAAGCTATCCTTGGTATCTTTGCTTTTCTCTAAGCAGATAATCTCTCTAAAGCCAGTTTACTGCTCAGGAATTTTTCACTTTTCTTTTGAGTGATGTTTTGTATAAACCAGGCATTCTCAAAGTAGTCAGTGAATCACAGTGAAATGCTGTATGAATGTGGATTCAGCAGGCTGAATGGAGGTTTTTTTTGTGCACATTGTGTACAAGTGCTGACAGAACCCTTGCTATAAATTTTTGTAAAATGTTGATATTCTTCTTGAAGTGCCTGCTTAGCAGAATCAGAGACTTTGACCCTGTGACCTGGAAAAATTCCTCTTGTTTCAACAAGTTAGAATTGCTGCTGTGTTTTAAAATGAGATCTGCAAGGAGACTGCATTGATAAGAGTGTTTGGAAGACGATACAGTTCAGAAATTTAGTGTTTTGCCTACTGCAATACAGGAGAAAGATGATGAATGAGCTGGAGTGTGATAAAAAGAGAGAAACTGTCTCTTTGGTTGCATTCCAGTGTGTTAAATTCAGAGTGTGCATCTCTCTTCCTGGCAGTACTGTGGAGTTCCTACAGGATGTTAAGCAGGACTTAAGTGATGTGTGTGTTAAAGCACATCAGACTTAACTGTGATGTTACTAATATTTTTTACTCTTAACTTCCCAGTGCTTTATGGTTTTTTTCTGCAAAAGTAGTATTATTAATTTGCTTTTGGTACAGTCATGCTTTTTTGAGGCCTTTACTCCTGGTCCAGCTTTTCATTTGTGGGATGTGATGGACAGTACATAATGTGGCTACAAGGGCAAAGACCCAGCAGCAATATTCATAACAATGTTATTGTTCACAGTAGCCTTATTGTAGCAGGAAATGAGAATTTAAAATACTTCTTTTATTATTGTTATTCTAATATACTTACTGTCAGAAGCTCCGCTTTAAAATTTGGTAATGACAAGTCCTCGAGCTAGAGGCCTCTCTTGCTGTGTGAAATGTTATTGTATCTCATTGGCTCAGTTAGAAACTTAGTAAAATGTTTCCCTCCATGGTCTGAGGAGGTTTCCACTCTGTGCCAGGACAACAGGATTCAAAAGCATTGCCGGTAGTGATGCCTTCGCTGCAGTTGTAACAACCTTTAGAGCAACGAAATAAATGAAGGAATAAATGAAATAGAATAAATGATGGCGAAATCTCTTGGCTGGTTTGCTGTATTCTGGGAATTACTAAGAAAACAAGATTAATTTAAATCTTAGTGCAGAGGTGGTAGTTTCCTCCAAATCAGTTTTCCAGACCTGGATTATTTTTCTCCAGCTCCTGCTTATGGTGAGAGTTAGCCTTATATCCTTTAAGTTCCCTTAGATCCTTACAGTTAACCTTATACTTTTATCCTTAGTAAAAGAATGGACTGAACTGTCGTTAACCTTTAGACCTTCTGGCCACTCACATTGGTAACTGTACTGGCACCTTTTGAATTTGTTCCATTTTCTTGTCTAAACCACAAGTAAATTTAACCACCTCGTTTAGTCACATTCAAGAGACATAAAATGAACAGGGGAAAAAATGGTAAAAAGACAATACTTGCCAAATGTGAACATCTTCCAAATAAGAGCATGTATGTTTTTTTGAATTTCGAACAGCTGGAGAGAATGTCAAAAGTGCATCTAGACCTGAACTTGAAATCTGTGCTTTGTTTCTTTTTACAGTCACACAAACATTTGAGAACCAGGCTTTCTTGGAGTACAACTTGCAGATTGTTGCTTCCTCTTTCTTTGCTTTCTGACAGTGGATGCTGCTCTTGCTGGGCTGTGCTGCTGTGTCCAGGTTGTGCCAAAATGGGTCACTTTACAGATGGGGCTTGCACAACTAAGAATATATAAATTTAAGTTAAGAAGTAAAGAATAGAGAATGGTTCCATGAAATGAGGGAAATAAAAAAAAATAATAAATAATAAAATAATAAAAAATTTTCCTTGTAAAATCAGGAAACAGCTTGTACATTATGTGTGCCTAAGAAAGAATGAGTGATGCAAATATCTTAGGTTTTTTTCCCATAAATTAATGTTTTCAGTCAAAACAATAAGAAAGATTCACCATAATTTTGAAATTATTTGGGACAAGCTTTTTTTGTTTCACAAAATCTCACTATTTATACACTAGATGTGCTATCACAACATTTTAGGCCAATATTATACATGAGCCATTTCTTTTCTCTAGTGAAAAATGTAAAGCAAATACTAGGAAATAGGACATGTCTTATAATGTGAATAAGACAACAATAGGCATGCCTTGCTACTCGTGGAATTTCTGTATGTTTTTCTTAATGTAATTGTATGCATTTAATGTGCTATACAGCCTAACTTCAGCAACATCTTGTAATTGTAGGAAAAAAAACATTACTTAACTGCATCAAAATCCAGCTACTTATTCTTGGTTTGGACACCTCTGATACAGAATGTTTTATATCTGTAGGGGCTTGTAAGATCAGGAGCACCTTTCAGAGGTTCACATTGCTCAAAGGTTCACCAAACTGTTCATGGCAAGGAGGGGCACCCACAACTTCCCTGGGCAACCTGTTCCAGTGTCTCACCACCCTCAACACAGATAATTTCTTCCTTATATTGAATCTAAATATGTGCTCTTCTAGTTTAAAATTATTACCTCATCTTCAGAAGTTTTTGGTTGTGGCTATGGGCATTTATTGAGATACTTCAATTCTGGAATGTTCTCCCTAAAATGCCGTCATGTCCCTTGATCTCCGATTAGCTTCATTTCTGGCTTACAGTTTTAAGATAATGGAACTCATCGGCATTTTTAGGGCTACTTGCTTTAGTATCAGTATGAAACTCAGAAATAAGTCTTTCAAATACCAATCTAGTCATCAGCAAAACCACTGGAAGATTGTGTTACATAGTGCAAGCGCTGAGATTTGTTATGCTGTTGTTGGCTTCTGTATTGAACTGCTGAAGTTCAGCTATTTGCCTGGATACAGAGGCTTTCCAGAGCTTCTTGCTATGAACTGAATAACCCCAAATACATACCAGAAATTGAGCTACCTGGAAAGCTGCTAAAACATGGCATCGCATGTTTCTGTTCTTATATGAATTTTAACGAAATACGGTAATATTGTCTTTGGGAACATACTAAAAGGGCACAAAGTTCACTCTCAGATTTTCCACTATTGTGGAAACGTGACAACAGCATAATTTTACATTCAACAATTGTAGGTCACTATAAAGGTCCCTATAAGTAGGAGCAAAATCATTATATATCATGCATGTAACTTAGCATTTCTTTAGCCTTTTGGATTCTTTCATCATTGAATTGGCAGTATAATAATGAAATTGAAGAATTTTTTTGTCATGGATAAATCTGAGAGTTATTGCAGTTTCAGAGCAGCTGGGTTTGAAGTGTTTCTCTGATACAGTCTTCAGAGTCATGGGGAAGGGTGTAGTGTTAACAACACTCTTTCTTAGTTCTGTATGGAAGCAATGACACACTTGCTGTTCTCTTCAGAGTGAAAGCTAAGGTATATGGAGTTCCAGTGTGAAACTCACCAGTGCTTTTGTATGTCAGTATTTCAATGCGCATTTGAGTCTCTTTGTGCTTGGTTAAATGCAGTTTCAAGTTGTTTTGACCCAAATTTCTTTCTCTAAGTCATATTCCTGTTTTCAAAAAATAAATTGTTAATGTGTGATTTTGAATACATTGAGAAATCCAGACATATTCTTGGTCATGTGGTCTTCTAAGAACAAAAAGCATTGTGTCCTTATGTGCCTGCTTCTATATATTGATGTCCCATGATGGCAGTAGTAATTGTGCATCTCTTACTGAAAGGTTTGATATCTGGTGTGTCTTATTTTGGTTTTAAATTGGGAAATCGCTGTCAAAAACTACTGCTAAATATGTAGCTAGGAGTTGTGATTCTCATTTCATGAGATGTCTATTTCATTTATGTGAAGATTTTTAAAGAGACTATGAACTTAGCAAGCGTAAGCTGAATCTTCCCTGGGTGCAGTGAAACTGTCATGGGACTGATGTTTCTAGAGTTCAGATTGACAGCTCTGAAGCAGCCAGTCATTCTGGACTGGGGTTTTCAGTGCTGGAGCCAGAAGTCTGCAAGCTCTGCAGATCCAGGTCTAGTTGGAATGTGATTTCATACTATTGAAAGGGTGTTAGGAGCCAAGAGGTTTTGAGATGGGCTTCTGTGTACTTAGGCTGCAGGTTAGTCCCCTTTGGCCTGGAGTCAGCTATTGTAGACGTTCCTGAAGCTGCTCAAAGAACTTGTCATTCACATACATTCTATTGCTGCTCTTGGCAGTAGGTTACTGGTGAGTTCCCTAAACATCTACAGCTTTTTGGGGGCAGTTTGTTCGAGGAAGACTTTGATCTGATTTGGACTGGTCAGATGTAAAACCTGAAACTTTACAAACTATTCTGGAGCCATCTCAGAAACAGCTATTAGAATTGTTCTATCTGTAGAGTAGTCATGAAAGCAGGGGGATAGCAATGAACAAAGTAACAATTGCATGTGCTTGTTACGCTACTTGTTACTGTGGTCACAGCCTGCAGATACATCAGGCTTTGTATAACAAACTTCAGGTTTTTCTGACTCATGTGTGCTGGACTTCTTGGCTGTGGCTCTGATTCTTCTTCACATTGCAGCTTTTACCAAGCTGTCTTCTACTCAATGAACTAGGATGTAGTAAAATATTGGAAAATGTTTAAGACTTTCATAGCTAATGATGTTAAGGTACTAGATAGGAGAAGGAAAGGTATAGGTGAAAGAAAGAGGTTTTAGGTTATTAACGTTTTAGTATACTGTCTTGTGGTGTGTAATGAGCCTGATCTTGTGCACAAGATACTACATTCATAACTCATTGCAACTGAGAAGAGCAGTCTTGGATTTGTGAGGAGTTTGGTGAAACTTTTGGTGCAATGTTCAGGAGCAGATTGGGCATGATCAGAAAGATACTGAGGACATGAGAAATGGTGTCGTTCCTGTGTAAAGCCCTGTTAAGCCTTGCCCTTCAATACTGAGGTCTACAGTCCCTGTATTTCAGGGAGCATATGTTGGTGTTAGAGAAGGTAGTGAGAAGATATTTTATTTTCAATTAAGGCCACAACTCTTGCCTTCCAAGGCGACATTTAGATGACAGGCTTAGCAGTTTGGAGAGGTGAAGATTGTAGGAGGATTTATGAGTGTAGCTTGAAAATTATTGCAGGTGGTGAATGCAGAACTGTTAGGAAATCCTGCAGCTTGGAGCTGTGTACCACTCAGGACCTGTAGGACAAGAGGTTTGATAAAAGTCTAAGGAAGATGTTTTGGTTGATTTTGAATTACTGTTTCATAATGCACGGAGTAGTAAACTAGAATTCTTTGCCACAGTGCATTGGAGGAGCACATAATTTCAGTTAGATGAAGAAAAGGAATTTGATTAATACATCATCAACAGGTCTGTAAAGAGAATAGACAGGGTGTTGCTCTCAAGTTTCCTCAATCACACAATTGTTGATACAGAGAGAATGAGAGGAATGTGCTCAAAAAAGGCTTAGGCTTACATGTCCTTCCTGATTATTGCTTTTTGTTGCCACTCTTGCAGACAATACTGAGCTAAAATGACCCTTTTTTGACTCAGTAGGATATTTATATTCTTACATTACTGCACATTGTGATCAGAGAATTTGTGAGAGATTACAGAATTTAGTTAGATTTAAACTAGTTGTTTAAATTCATTGTTTCATTTTAGGAAGCCTTTGTATGTTTTTGTCAGTTGTCAACCAAAAGCAGATTTTAAAGGAGATATAGTCAAATGAATTTAAAAAAAAAAAAAAAAAAAAAAAGTTTAATCATGTTTTTTTGTAGACTGTCATTGTTTTCAGTGACTTTTTCAAGATTTTTTAATAAGGGCTGGTAATATAGGTGTGGTTTTCCTGCCTCTTTCTCTGATTGCCATTTTTGTCTTAAGGTTTATTCTCTCCCTTCAACTCTTAGAACAGTTGCATTGAAAATAGTGCATACTCTTCAAGATAGCTACACCTGCTTTTGACTTCAGAGAGTTCATAGAGGATTATCTTTATGAAAGCTTTACGCTACAGCAGCAGTAGAAATTAAGTATGCAGGAGGAAAAGAGTACTTAACAGCTTTCTCATATTGTTAACCTATGGAAGGAACCTGATACAATCACAGTTGGGTATGTGAAGATTAATACTTGCTACTTGACCTTCCTGTGAATTAGTAATGGCTTTTCATTCATTGAGAAGCTGAGAAATGGAAGCAAATGTACACAGTTGCATAATAAAAAAGGGAATAAATCTATTTAAAGGTAGAGAGTTTTGATTATCTAGTTAAAACTGACATGAAGAATGTTAGGATTGGAATCCTAATGCAGGCAGAATTTAGTGTTACTGTGGCATTCATTAATTTTTTTAATTTCATAATTTTTAAAAATATCCTGACTGGATTATGCATGCAATTTTAGCTTTGTGTTCTCATTTCCATATGACATCCTACAACTGCCATGAAACAGGTTTTACAACACACGTACAAAACATATGGTTGCTTCTAAAGTGAAGAAAATGGTTCATAAGGATAGATTTGTAACATTCTTGGACTTTTAATTCTGAGTTTCATCAAGTACTGTATTTAAGATACACATGTAGTTCAGAAATCTTGATTTTTATCTTCACATATATTTCCAGTATCACTTAATGGGTAGTGATGTAGAGGTTTTAGGGTTCTTGTGAACTGTGTGGACAGGAGAGCACAAGAGAAGTGTTGCTCTTAAACAGTTGGATATGCTTTGGAGAATAAGTGTAAGAAGAATTGAAAATGCCTTCTCAGCTGTCTTAGAGGCATTTTGCTTTCCTCACCTTTAGTTCATATCCAGTAAAAATGAATTAAATCATTTTTATGAATTTCAAAGCTTTCAGATCCAGATTTCTGTTGCTAACATACAAAGAATACAGGTCAAATCTCAAACTGTAAACTCCTAACAGTAGCTTAAGTCAAGCTCAGCTGTTGTGATAGATTTTTTTCTAATGAAACCATATTCCTGAGGAAATTTTTACAGTGTTTTGTAAAACCTCATTTTTAACGTACTTATGTATGAGGTTTACCGACACTTTGCTGAGCTGTAGATGAAAATGTCAGCTGTGCTTTGATAGAATTGACAGAATGACATGCAGTAAAGGATGGTGGCTTTGTTTTTAATTAATTCTCTTAAGAGAAAGAGGAAAAAAAAAAATCCAACCCAAACTTACATGCAGTCCATTAATAGAGTCTCTTAATGTGTGCATTAGCATTACTGAACTAGCATGAATTAAAAATCCACAGTTAAACAAAACAAAACCCTTTTTTTTTTTAAAATGTACTCAACATGAAACAAGTACAGCCCCAACTAATTTCCCTTGAAAAAGAAATCGTGTAACTGGTCATAATTTCCAAGGAAATACCTGACAGATTAAACCTCTATAAATGTTTCATGTATGCACACTTTTGCTGTGGGACCCATTAAAGTACATTGTTATTCCGGCCAGGAGTTTAAAGACATTATGAAATGTGTTAAATAAAACTTTATTTCTGGAAATTACTCTTTGTAATGAATTTGGAGGAATAAAAAATATCATGTTGTTCTTCCAGGTAGGGGTTGCTTCCAGGTATGGTCACTTAAAATAAATTTTCCATAGGAACAGATTATTTCTTTGAACTGAGAGTTTGCCATTTTCCTCTGACCTTGCTGATCATTAATTATTTGATAGAAGTCTTTTGGTTTGATCCAATTCAGTAATGTGCTTGGGAAAAAACTCCTAGTGATGCTTGTTTGCAATTCTGGGGTATTTTTCAGTTTTAAGGTCATGCAGTGAAATCAGATTTATATCCTTCATGTTCTTGTTTGGATTCAGATCAGTGCAGAGTAGAAATCTGGCAAACAGTTACAAGGAAGTATCACTGTGTAGTAGGTTGAGAATGAGATGGGAAACTATCTGTGCTGGACTAAATTTATTCATTATTTATTTAAGAGATGGATGGTAATGAGTAAAGTATAACATCTGGATTTGATAATACTATTCTTTAAGCAGAGATGCTGGTGAAGAACTATTGAAATGGTTCGAATTAGCTATGGAAAAGCTGAGTAATATATTAGAACAATTAAATTCTACTAGGAATATTTAATAAACCTGTTTCCATCATCCAGTTCTCACACTTTTTTTTTTTAAATATGCATTTAAAGCATTAGCGATGTTAGCGTAAGCTTTTAGATTTTGTCATCACTTCTTAATCTCTTTTGCAGAAAGAATAAGAATGGGACTCTGTGGTAGAATGCTCTTGTTTCTGTATTTTTTCCCTTACAAAATTACTCTACATTTTAATTTTAAGGAAGCAAGTGTGTGTTCAGGCTCTCTGATATTTGGCTCCATGTAAGCTTTCAGAAAAAGTATATTAGGGCTTGATGGGGAGAAAAGAATTTCATTGTTTCTTGCTGATTGATTTATAATTTTGTGTGTGTGTGTTGTAGATTCTCAGACAGACATATGATTTTGGCTTTGTTATTCTTGGGTTTTTCTTTTTTCCTGCCTGCAAGGCGTCAGTGACATAGTTGAGTGTGCTGTCCTGCATGTACCTAAGAGCTAATTTCTTTAAGGAAAAGTTGGCCTTACATGCAGTGGTATGTCTTTAGTTCCCAACCTCCCCCCCATTTGCTAGGCACACATACAGTGAAAGTTTCTAATCTCGTATTTAACAAGAATGTGCAGTTATAAGTGAGGAAAAAAAGGAAAAATAGGTGTGGAAATTGGCATATAAGAGTTGGAGAAGTAGGTTGCAAGAGAACAATATGGCATTTAGTGTCTGATATTCTTTTTTCTCCCCAAGCAATAGGGATACAAAAACATGCTTTTAATTGTAAGGGGAGTGTTAACACACAAATAAGTTCAAACTGGCAATAAGATTGCAATGCTTGTTACTGTCAGAGGAATGGAGATCCTGCTTAGAAGGGGTCTTCTGTGGACAGAGATTCATATATTTTTTTATGTGATTGCCAGTCTTGTAGACTGGAGAGGAAATTATATTTTTTAAAGAAAGCTGAAAGAATTGCTAGCAATATTAATATCAGATGTACTTTGTCATTTAAGCAATTCAGTGTAAAGAAACCCTCAATAGAAAGTGACCTAAGGTTAGTCTTTAGTTGAATTATTGGAGTGAAACATCAGAATTGAGGTCTGGCTGAAAAAAGAGCCCATAGAAGTTTCTTAATATTTGTTGGCTTGGTGCCTGGATAGGTGTTTGGATAAGATAACAGAAAAAAAAGGTAGCTATATACATGGGGCAAGGTAGAAGGTATTGCTCATGAAAGCATGGAGTGAGGAGGGATGAAGATAATTATACTTTTTGGAGTTACTCAGTGCAGATACTTTATGTGTCTTAGTCCTGATGAAGGAGCCTGAGATAAGTATAGAGGGATTGGATGGTTCTGGTTTTTTTCAGTCATCTTTTTAGTTGCTTGTGTGTTTCTGCTGTTGGTTTAGCATTGCAATTTGCTGCATCTGATTTCCTGTCATACAGCAGTCTTTTTATGCACAGTGCCTGTAACTTGCACCATTAACACTACAAGAAAATGTTCACTTGTTTCTGCATTCACTCTCTTAAAAAATATTTGGAGCCAGATTTCTAAAATAAGCTTTTAGATAGATTACTTTTACAGCATTTTAATCAGGTGAGTAAAACACAGATCAGATGTGATCAGATTAAAACCACAGAAAAGTGTGAGCAGTTTACTTACTAGATGTAGCTGAACTAACAAGGGAGATACAAAGGCTGCATTGATTTGAGTTTGGAGGAGGTGAAGGGCATGCTGGTTACTGTGGCAGTGTTCTGCATATTTGCAAAAAGCTGTTCTCTTGAACGAACAAAGGCTGTTTTCCCAATGGTAGCTGACCATAACTGAGACTTCAGTCATAATGAGTGCATCATAACTTTAATGGAATTGTTAAATACAGCAGTTAGGTTAAAATCTGCACAATTAGCTTTGATATTTATTGTGGCATGGACTGTGTGTGATGTTGCCGTAGGAAAAAATTAGTAACTAACAAGAAGTGCCGATAACATTCTAGTCTGTCGGCGTCTTTGTTTAGATTTTTCTCAGGTTTAATTTTTTCATAAAATCCATTCTGGCAGAATCTACTCTGAAGAGCACTTGTTTTGTAAGTGTTTTGTGGAAAGTCAGCATGATACTAAGTTAAGTTTTGCACTGAAGAATTGTCTGTGATATTTTAAACATGTGCTCTGTCAGAAGAAAGGAGACTTGAAAAATTATTAGCTAGCACTGGTCCAGCACTATAATGGCCTAGTATTTGGCGTCTGAATTATATTTCACATTAAGTTGTCTTTGAACATTTTCATAAACAAGAGAGGCAGTTTATTTTGTGTCTCATACTCATGGTTCTGAGTAGTCTTTGGGAGATGACACATTGTTTACTTTGGTTTCAATAGTTTTCACAGAATAAAGCTTCAACAGGAGCTCCATCATGATACAATTGCCAAGCCTTTTAAGTTGTCTGGGGATCATGCCAATACTCTTTGAAAAAGGACACAGCTAATTAATTCTTCCGGTTACTTAGTATTTCTGGCATAAATGAGCACTGGGATCTCGGTCTCTTCAGCATTGTAAAGTCACATTGAAGGGGTTGCTTTGTTTTTTTCTTTTTAAATGGCTAGAAACAATATGTGAAATGGTTAATAAATGGACATTATGACAAGAATAACTTTATATTGTACTGCACTCCAGTATTTAAAAGTTTTTCTTTGTAATTAAACTCTCGTATTAATGATTTTAGGAAGAATTATTTCTCTGAGTCGCCAGTGTTGAATTTTCCTTCTTCCAATAATTAATTTCTTGAATAGATTTTTCTGATTACTTCTGTAATGCTGTATTGCTCTTATTTTTATGCCAGATTTCTGAATGAAGGCAGCAGTTTCCTTTGCCTCCTGTTGGTACCATTTTCTTCTACAGTCTAATTACTGGCAGTCTTGGCTATTCACTCTTGCATTTATGCCTTTTATTTTCCACTTGCATATGTTACTTTCTAACAATATTCTAAGAATATTTCTGACAATATTCTGGATGATCCTGAGTTACAAGGCTGGCAGCAGTGCTGTGTGTTTGTTCCTTGAACTTGTATCTGTCAAAGTAACTTTTAGTTCCTTTAAGTTTGCCTCTGGAGATGGATCCTGACTCCTTTTGGTAGTTTCTTGCAACATCAAGAACATGAGAAACTTTTTCAGTTTTCTTTTCATGAGAGACCTCAGAAGTCCTCGTGACCTATCACTCTGGTCTTCCTTAAGATTAGTTTAAGTTTATTAATAATCTTTTAGTATCTTTGACCTCTTTAGTGGGTTTTTCTTCTTGAAGTAGTAATTTGAATGATAATCATATTCATATGATACATTTTTCATTTGTTAAATTGTCAGTGAAACCATATTAGTTGCCTATTGTAATTGAAACTCAGGAAAAAAAAAAACTTTTTTCTTTTTGTATTGGAGTATATTTCTCTGAATTAAGATAGTGGGGGCAGAGCCTCTTTGTTTACTTCCTCCCATTTTAGAGTAAATATCATATTTTGCTATGCTGACACAATGATGCACATGTGCAAAAATTCATCAACAAATTTAGTAAAGTGATAGTGCCCGCAGGCATCTGCTTGGTGCTAAGCCACCAAAACTTAGAAGTACAGTACAAAAAATAAAAATAAGCTATCTCCCAAGTTTTGCATGCTACCAACTAATAATTGAACTTTATGAGCTTTGAATGATGACCCTAAATCATTTTATGCCTCATGAAGGTGCAGATGAGTTTTTTCTGCAGCACTTTTGAATTTTAAGATAATTGTTATAATACTTTGCTCTTTCAGAGTAATAAATGGAAATTGTGGTCATTGTGCGTTTTATCAAGACTTCAGACACTGAAAAATGAGTCAGAATACAAAATACTGCATTGAAATGGTGCACTGGGATGAAAATGTGGAGCGCTTGTTTTAAATACTGTTTTTTAAATTTATTCTCTGTGGTTTTTTGAAAAGACTACATACATTAATCTCTTTCCGTGGAGTTTTTGCTATGCTAGCTGTGAAGGCGCTTTTTGGTGATACAATTTAAATAAAGAGTAAATACAAAATTTTGGTGCTGTACAAGGAACTTGAGATGGAGATCATAGAATTTGCTCTTCTGAAATAATAGAGCATATTGCAAAGTGGTTTGCTTTAATGCGGGTTACAGAAATTGGAAAAAAATTTCCGCAGTCTTGGGAGAAATGAGGGAGTTAACTATTTTCAGGAAGTTCTATGGACTGCTTAGTAGAAGAGGGGTGGGAAAATGCCATTGGGTACTGAGCTAGGGTAAACAACTTTTCTTGTTAATAGGATCTTTTGTTTTTGTGGACTTGCTGTGATCTTGTCAGATTTGAAGTTTAATGAGAGAAGTATTGCAGTACAGTTTTTTATAAACAATGTAATTGTTTAGTTTTTTAATTTGAACAATATTTTTCATTATAATTTCTTTAAAGAAGGTGCAAGATCAGTAGTGTCTTTTCACTGCTCAGATTAGTCTAGCACTGTAAACCACTGAAGAAATAACATGGGTGTACTTCCAGTGAGACATAGACTGAGTAACTTTTTTAATTGCTCTACTACTGCCACAGAGAAAGTGAATAAAATTCATGGAGATGCTTGAATAAAGCTTGCTTATTTAAGAGGTAAATGTATGTTGGAGTTAACTATGTCAAGGTTTTTATGAACCATATCGTCACATTTATTTATAATATTAGTTCATATGAAGAAGATGCTATTCCATTGCTTAGCACACAGGTCCATTTTTTGAAGATTTATTGGTAGAAATTCTTGGTAAAAGCCTGTAGATATATAGTCGGGACAGATAATTTGTATGAATGTATTGATTGGGTGATTGTGCAATAGTCTTGTTCATAGCTCTTCATAATTTCATTCAAAGCAGAAACAGAATTAGTTAAAGAAGCCCAAGTTGTTGCAGTGTCATTTCCTTCTAGTAATAATTTCAGAAATATGTTGGGTGAAGTAGACAATTGCTAGTAAATTCTGAAACTTAGAGACATTGAGCTTATATCCACAATACCCTAACAAAACAATGTAAACAAAACCAGTGATGGTAAAAGTAAAAATGCAGATACATTCAAAAACTGCATGAACACTGTTTTCCAGTATTTGATGTGTATTACTTTGCATTTGGTTTTGTTTAAAATAAATAAAAATGCTGCTCTTAAACCAAATAATTTTAATGCTTGGATAAACCAAGTATTTTTTTTCTTAAGATATTTTATCATATCACTATAAAACCAAAGACTGAAGGAAACTGATCCTCAGATGTGTCTACAGATGGGCAATTTTCAAGGTTATGAGTGCGTGAAGGACAATTACTTAGCCAGAGATATTGCACGGGAAAACATCAACATAAAGTACTGACTTAGGTTGCGTAATTGAAAGGGGATTTTTGTATGTGTGTTTCAGTTTTTTGTGGAATGTTCTTTTTTTGTTACATCAGCAGTGCCTGCTTTTGGTGTCTCAAGGCTTTCCTTTCTCTTCCAGAAAATGCTGGGACAGAAGAGATGAGTACTCCCTTTACTAAGGCCTAAAACTGCCTGTTGAAAAACAATCCTGACCAGGCAATATACGAATGGCCCAAGGAAGCCAGCAAATTGATATTCAGGTTTTACATGACCTGCGACAGAAGTTTCCTGAGGTACCTGAAGGTGTTGTATCCAGATGCATGTTACAGGTCAGTGCTCCGTTCATGGCTGTACAAGCAAGCAGCATTGTAATTTAAACTATCTGTGTGGGTGTGCCCTTTGAAAGCAGATGTTTTTCTTTTTGTTTTTTCTCGATAAATGAGACAAATATACACAGCCAATTTCTTTATACAGCACAGCAAGCGAAGTGTTATATTGGCCTCTCTTTTTCTATGCTTAATCGGGTGGTCCAGATCAATAATCAGTGTGTGCATGGAGACTACTGTCTCACCAATCAGTATGCTCATGCCTGTTGGCCATCTCAAGAGCCAAAACTAACTGTGGTAAAAGGAGGGATGCAAAGCCAACTTGAGTCCAGCAGGGGCAATTTAAGGCAATGTTAAAAGTGTGGCATTTTAAAATTTTATTTTAATTTTTATTTGGGTGTTGGAGCAGGTTCAGAGGCAACTTTGCTACCTGGTTTCCATCAGACTTAAAGGTGGGCCCTTGCCTTTGTGCAGGTCGGCCCTGATGCTTTCCATTCCCAACTCCCTGGTCCTGCAGAGCCAGCACTGCTGGCCTTAGGTACCCTCTGCAGCAAGAAGCCTGGAGCACAGCCACACATCCAAGTCATGCTCTCTCAAGCAGGATGAGCTGCTTGTAGCCTTGCCTCTACCATGTTAAGCCTGAGTGGGGATGAGGCACCAGTGTGCATCTGCCCAGGGCTTTGGCTGCCAGATAGGCTTCATTTTTTTGCTGTACCTTTGGAGTCTATGTAGTTAATTAATGGATTTCTGTTGGGCTTGATAGTTACAAAGCATTTTTGACTAGTTCTGTCATTAGTGCTAAAACTGCATATTCTTGACTTCTACGTGCTGCTGTCTGTTTGTAATGCTGCCACTATCAGAACACATACTATATTTTTTATCAGTTTCTTGTTCTGTAACATTGTGTTAGCTACTTCAGAGAACAAAATAATTTGTCCCTCCAAAACCCAATCGTGACACCTAAATGCCTAGAGATAACAGATGCTGGTAGACTTGTTTAATTATGTTGCTTAAACATGTTTGCTTTGCACTTTCCATTGACTCAAAGCATCCATACTGATTGATCTTCTTTTTCAATCTAAGATATTCAACTTTTGATTTACTTCGGTTAATAAGAGAATTATCCAGATAGTCATACTAATCATCAGTATACAGTGATAGGAAAAATGATGGGTTATGGCTTCCCAGAAGTTAACTGTGTCTGGACTATGGCTAGGACATCTGTGGTTGTGATTCAATATTCTTTATGTTGTAATTGTTTGTCTTGATATTTATATGTATTTTTTATATGAAATACATATTTTTCTATACTTACTTATGTATATGACTCACACACACATCCAAATAAAGTGTTTGCAATGTTGGGAAGAATGTCTGTGACAATTTAACATTCATATCGCCAAGACTTTATCATGGCTCTCCAGTCTTTCTAGAGTAAGAATTTGTGAAAAGTGTGTTTCATCAACAGAATTGATTTTGATCTGTAAGACAGCAAAATGCTGTTTGGGACTCGTGAGGTTTCAAGCTTTCTCCAGTCCATTCTTTTTCATTATTTAGCTGAAAAGGAAACTGAACCAGAATATAAATTGCCTGTACTTGTTCTCAGGATTGTACACTATTTTTATGTTAGTGCTCTGTAGGACTTAATACTACAAAGTATAGTTTTGTTCTTCAAACATGAGAACTGCTTGTTCAGCAAGGTCTGTGGACTTAATGGAGTGAATGCATCAGTAATCATCTTTTGAATGTAATTGTTGATAAATCTAAAAACTAATGTCTCTTTAAGAGACTCAGAGGTCTTTATGACATTGAATATGGTGGATTTCTTTTAATAAAAAAGCCTTATAACTGTGAAGAAAAGATACTGTACATCCCATATCATGACAGTTTTATGGGGAAGGGTTTAGATTTTGAGGACGTATTTTAAGTCAGCTTTCGTTAGAGGATCTTTCAAAAACAATCTGGAGTAATTAATGTTCCATGTGTGCAGTATTTTTAAATTAAACTGTCACACTGGAAAGCTACCTTTTTTGTGAACTGAGAGCTAAAGACTCACCAAGAAAATCCTGTCAATGTTGGTGGTTCTTTGAAATTTCATGAGCTCTCATTATGCAAATTCTAGCTTTGCTACTCTTTTTGGCTTGGGTTTTTGTTTGTTTGTGTTGTGGTTTGTTTGGGGTTGTTGCTGCCTAACATGACTTCTTCAAACCAATGAATTTTGTACTTGGACTGATGGGAAATTTGAGAGTACTTGTTCGCATGTTTTCAGTGCTGCTGGAATAGTGTATGAATCCTGAGTTCTGTCACCTTGTAGTTGAACATAGTGGAAGGAGTTTCCAATAAAGACAGTAAGTGTAGTTTAGGTCAAAGACAAGTACTTTAGGACATATTGATATAAGAAATGCCTTGCCCCCACAGTACCTTATGTGAAGGCATTATATATCAAGATGAAGTTACTTTAAGCTAGGAATTATAAGATAACCCAGATGAGAATCTGAAAGAATATAAGCAATTATTCAGTTTATAGTATTATTGATGAGGCTTTTATAACAAGGAAAGTTTCTTTGGATCACTGTGAATTGTGCAGAGAAAATGTACAGATACTTGAGTCATCCTCCATGAATTCTTTGTAGCCAATCATTTACAGCTGTTTCTAAACAAAGGTGTATAGCATCATATGCTTATAATGAAAAACTTAAGGATAAAGAGAATATGCACGTACCTGGAGGTAAATAGCCCACTGTTGAAATACCTAGACACTATGTAGCATACTAGAAACAGAAAACCACCAAAGAGCTGATAGGGAAACTTAGGAGGAAACTACTAAATATAGGGAGTTAAAAGTCTTGGGCTGACAGCATTTTTTTCCTAAAAGGTTTTGTATCCCTCTGTTCTTCCCAACAATTCTCCTGCATTCAGCTCTCCCATTCTCCTCATTTAAAGGAGTCACTGCAGTGTCCACAGTCTGTGGACATTGTTCCCTGTTGTTCCATTTTTTGTGTCCGGAGCATTCTATACCTGCTCCTCAAGTCTGCGTCCTCTCCTTGCTTCCTCATTTCCCTCCAACATTCTTATTCTTTCTTTTTTTTTCTTTCTCTTTCAGGATGCCAACATTTTAAACTCAATTGGGACATGGGCAGAGATAAGATGAGGGGTATTGTTTTGCTGGAATATGCTCAGTTCTGCCATCAACCGGTTCTCTGGTCTGTAAAGAGCTAGAAGCGGTTGAAACTCTGCCTCTGCCAGCCAGAAGATGCCAGGGGTTCCATGTGCCCCAGTTTCCCCTTTCAGTTCTCCAATTTTCTCATTGACGTCACTGAAATTTTGGAATTGATTGGATGCAGTCTTTAAAAAGAAAAAAAAATTGTCCAAAGAAATGCATTCAAGCTGAATGTAAGGGCCTTGCAAGTTTGGCCTGTTCCTTTTTGTTTTGGTATTTTTGGCCTCTCTGTTAATAATTTTAATTCACTTCATGCAAAATCTGCCTTTGAGATCTTTCTAGCTTGTTTTTCTGTAGCATCCTATCTTTTTCCCTTTTCTGGCTCCCTTTTCTCCTTTGCAACAAATACCAGGCTATCGTTCTTATCTTCTCTTACCCACTGTTCTGTCTGCGTGTTTCCTTTCTTCACTACTAACTTCCTTTGATTACTTTGTCCTCTGGTGCTTATTCCAAACTAGAGCCAATATACATATATCAATTTGATCCATTTTCATATCTCTGAATACATTTTTGCAGCAATCCTTACATAGAGCTGGCTTATTAGATAGCCTTTAGGAAATCCTGTCATTTTTAAAAAGTTTTGTGGCTGGGGCTTTTTTGGGAGGGTTGGGTTTTTTGGGGGGTTTTTTTTAATGGTTTTTTAAAATTTAATTTGGAGGAATTCAGAACTGTATCTGGTCGGTATGAACACATTCTTTTGGTTTGGTGAAGTTTAGCCTTATAATCACGCTCCCAATTCTGTTTTGGTTTTTTTTTCCCCTTTTTTTTTTTTTTTTTTTAAATCTGTAAGGTAGAGACAGTCTTGCTATGTCTGCACAACACTGTCACCTTCATCATGGTTGAAGAATGAGAAATGTCTGCTAGTTTAACAAAAATTACATAATAGAAAGCATGTAGCATGGATCAGTTTATCTGGTTGTGTTACTCTTTAACTAACTGATTATGTTGCTACTTGGCACATGCAAATTTTTTCCTTGATCACATGCATTTTTTCTCTAGTAACTATTTCTATGTGCTGGATGGGTTTGCCACCTATATAGTGTTAATAACATGGGCCTGTACAGGTGCTCTTCTGGCTGAAAGTATTAACCTTTATTTCTTGGGGGTTGGGAGGTTCTGTGTGAAAGGTGAGGAAGATGGAGCACAGTATGAAGAAATTAGGTCACTGATGCATGTTCACTCTTTCTGAAAGTCCTTATGTAGGAAACTGAATTGGGAAGACTAGAGTACAATATTATTAAACGTGGAAAAGGAGAAGAGAGATTAGCAGTTTGCTTCTGAAATGTTCTTAAAGAATTAGCTAGGCTGTGGTTTCTGTTCTAAGTCATCCTATTACAGGTTTTAAAAGGCACAAATATAAGTATTTAAAAGCTTTGCAACCAGTGGTTTAAAATGAAAACACAAATGTCCTCTGGGTTTTCAATTAATAGTTTTATCTTACAAAAAAGTAATCCTGCTGAATTTGTATAAACTGAATTTTTTCATTTCTTCTGAAGTCATGTAGTTCCTTAGGTCAGCATGTTTCTTCTCTTCATAAGATTCACTTTTGGTTTTCAGTAGGAGATAATGCATAACTGGTATTGAAATGTTCAGGAAGACATTTAAAATAAACATGTGCTTTTATTTCTGTTTTTAAGTTATTAGTCAATACTGTGGAGATGCTGTGAATCCATTCTTGCTGTCATTTTCTTCCCTAAAGCCAGAGATCTGGTCTCTGCTGAAGATGGTTCTGAAACTGAGAAGGACTAGGGAAAGTATTCATCCAAGGTGTATTATACTATATAAAGCTACTTGCCAAGGTGCACCATCTCCCTGTCACTGCTTCAGAGGCAACGCAGATCTCTGCCCTTGGTGCCACTGGCTGAGTCACTGTTTCCAGAGCAGTGAGCTTCACATGCAAGCCCTCTGTGTGTGTAGAGCAGCTGTGCTAGCCAGCCACCTAAAGCTTTCTATCTGATGCTCTACTGTTAATTTTTCACTTATAATTGGATGTATTCATACATAACTGTGACAGTATTTTGTCAGTAATGTCAAACTTTCATCTGTCTTTTTTAGAATAACAATAATTTGGATGCCTGTTGTGCAGTTCTCTCTCAGGAGAGCACGAAGTATCTCTATGGTGAAGGAGACCTGAGTTTTTCGGATGATTCTGGGATTCCTGGACTACGAAATCACATGACATCTCTTAATTTGGATTTGCAGTCACAGAACATCTATCACCATGGAAGAGAAGGAAGTAGAATGAATGGAAGTAGGACTCTAGCTCACAGTGTTAGTGATGGACACCTTCAAACCAGTCAGTCCAACAATGAACTGTTTCAGCAGGAGCCACAGACAGCACCTGCGCAGGTTCCACAAGGATTTAATGTCTTTGGGATGGCTAATACAGTTAGTGCTCCTAATCCAGGGCAGCATCTTGGATTTCACCTAGGCAGCAAAGGAGTATCTAACTTGTCTCAACAAACACCCAGATTCAACCCCATTATGGTAACTTTAGCCCCAAACATCCAGCCTGGTCGCAATACCCCAACGTCTTTGCACATACATGGTGTACCTCCTCCTGTACTTAACAGTCCCCAGGGAAATTCTATCTATATTAGGCCTTACATCACAGCTCCTAGTGGTACCGCTCGACAGACACAGCAGCAGCCAGGCTGGGCATCTCAGTTTAATCCCATGCACCCTCAGCAAGTCTACCAGCCTTCGCAGCCAAGTCCCTGGACTACTATTCCTACATCCAGTACTACGCCACATACCTCATCGCAACACTCAACACAGCCAAACCAGCAAGGCCACCAGACTTCTCATGTGTACATGCCTATCAGTTCTCCTACTACTCCACAAGCACCTATGATTCATTCGTCTGGTAGCTCACAATCTTCTGCTCATAGCCAATACAACATTCAGAATATATCCACAGGACCTCGCAAAAATCAAATTGAAATCAAACTTGAACCGCCACAAAGAAACAGTTCTTCTAAATTGCGTTCAACTGGCCCTCGCACCTCCACTGTTCCCTCTTCCCTCAACAGCCAGACATTAAGTAGAAGTCAACCCACTGTTTACATATCGGCCAGTCCTCCAAATACTGATGAAGTGATCACACGTGGTCAGCCCAAGGTCTACATTTCAGCAAATGCCACGACAGGAGATGATCAACTTGTGCGGAGCCAGCCCACGCTTTTCATATCGACCAATCCTGGAGTATCTACTACTGCTAGGAATATGTCTGGTCAAGTAAGCATGGGTCCTGCATTTATTCATCACCATCCACCCAAGAGTCGAGCAGTGGGCAACAGCACCACTGCAACCTCTCCTCGAGTGGTTGTTACGCAGCCTAACACAAAATATACTTTTAAAATTACTGTTTCTCCAAATAAGCCCCCTGCAGTTTCCCCAGGGGTAGTGTCCCCAACTTTTGAACCTACAAACCTTCTAAACCTTCCTGATCACTATGTTGAACCAGAGGGTATCCAGCATCTTACTGACCCTGTTTTAGCACATGTGGATAGGATCAGTGATGCACGGAAATTGAGTATGGGATCTGATGATGCTGCCTACACGCAAGGTAATATTCTTAATATAAATTGTAGAGATTTTGACCAGGTTGTCAATTAAGTGTGTAGATTGCAGAACAGGAAACAGCTAGTAACCTTTGTAATGTTAATACAGTTTCTTTAATTTTAGCATTTGTGAGTGTTTCCTAAATAAATAAAAGCATTTTATGAGTAAATCATAAGATTTCTTTTTATGGTAAAGACATGTAACTGAATACTTGGCAATATTCTTCTGTTTGTCTTACGTAGATATGTTATCTGTTTAATGAGCTGGAGTCATACCATCTTTGTTTTTATATTGTTCTGAAGGAAACATCTACATTTGTTCAACTTGTCCTAGTGATTTAAAGCTACAATTCAGTTGTCAGATTTTTTAATCAGTTGAGGTTCTGTTTACATTGGATAATGTTCCCTTTTTTTCCTTTTTTTTTTTTTTTGCGAGTATTATTTAAGAAAGAAAAGCAGACTTCAAAAGCAATTAATGGGATGAAGTGTTGGCCTGGCCTCCCTGTTTTGTACTGTGTGTCTGACACTAAAATGCTTGAAGTCTTGACACTCACTTCTGTTACATTCTAAAATGTGAAAAGAAACACCAAACCAAAGGAATCTGTTTTAAGGGATCAGTGGTATTGGAAGGGTAAAACTTAGAATATGTGACACATATCTGTTAATCTTTTTCTTCTGTTTTTGTGGGTTTGCATGCTTTTATTATCAACTTGATGGTTTGTTAACCCTCCTGTAAGCTTTTTATATAAAAATGTTGAATGAGTCTTAGGATATTTAAGCTGTGTTCATGATTGGTTGTCATAATAATTTGTCTTTGACCTCACTAGTCCTGTCTGGACTTGGCAAGCAATTCAGAATTTAAAAAACTGGCTTCTTCCACGACCGATGTGAACATTCTTCAGATTAATTTAGCCATTTTATTTTGTGTAAGTAAGTACAGTGATCAGGACACTGGAAGCCAGGTCTGCATCTGGAGTACTATGTTAATGATGTAAATCAAAGTGATTCTAGCTTGTGCACTACTTCTAGATGTAATTATCTTTGGTGATGAATAGTCAATCCTAACTCAAAAGTTGCTAAAGGTTATGTGTCAAACCCAAAAAGCTAATCATCCTTATGTTCTCTTATGTTCAGTGCATAAAGAACTTCAGAAAATTCATCTGTAGGTAAGCAAAAAAGTTGCCCCCCAGATCATATTACCTTTTCTTACTTTGTAGGGAGACTTACATGTCTGTTTTAATCTTAGTTCTGGAAAACTTCATATACCAGAAATTAAGTAATTGAAATCTTGTCCTTAGGCTCTAAACACTCTTCTAGATCATGAACTTGCTTCCCAAGCAAGTTGGGTAGTTTTTAGGGGGTTGCAAAACTGCACTTTGGATATTTTTTGGGGAGTTGTCCCTTTCTTCTGTTTTTCCTTATTGAGGGCACTGCCTTCTACCAGTCTGCCTCTTTATCTCTTGTACCCTTGGTAGTGATGGCCACTGTAACCTCCTGCACAATCTCTTCGAGCTGCAGGTGTCAGCATTCAGTGTATTGAGGTGAGGCAAGCTTGTTACACAATCTAGAGTTCCAGAAGCATTGACCTCATACCTGCTGTGGAACCCAGCTCTTCCTGAAGCCAAGCTGCAGCTTTTAGATGGTGTGTAGATGTATGATGTGGGCTGGTGCAACTTTAGGGACCTCAGGAAATCACCATCCTTCTATGTCCTTCATTAAAAAGTGTCCTTATACTTACGAAGTTCTTCACATGTAGAGATGTTTTGCATTTCCTGCATGTGTGTCCATTTCTGCTGCAATAAGTGCAGTGTTTCTTACATTTTGTTATTAATTAATATTTGGAAAGTTGAGAAGTTTGTGATAGATTTACTTGTATGATGTTGATATCTGAAGTCTTTACTGTTGCTTTTAAACATGTTTCTTATATTAGCAGTGGGCTTTTTTCTGCTCTTACATATAAAACGTGATGTTTTCTGTGTTCTGAACTGCTTATGATTTAGCCAGTCTGCCAGCATCCTTCCATGCGAGGTCCTTGTTTCATTTTAATTTTAGCCAGAGAGGATGAGTAGTTTCTCTGGCCACGATTAGAGAAAAATGTATTTTCATCAGCTTTTCCATTTCTGCCAGAATGCTCCTTATCTTGGCAGGGGGAACTGAAACTGACTTGGGGGAAAAGAAACCTTAGGGTGGAAGATGGAGTTGCTTTGATGTCCCATGAAATTTTCTTTGCTCTTTTTATTTATTTTACATTTATATTCATGGTCCAACACAGGAGAACAGAAGATGTGTTGGACTTCTCTGTAAGTGCTGCTGTTTGCCATCAAACAAGCTTTACTTAATTGTGGTGTGTGTAGGCACCTCAGTCTCCTTCCATATTTCATTTTTCCCTCCCAGGAAAGGCACAGTGGGTAGTAGAAGGCTGCCCCAGATCTCTGTCTTATTTGCTGCCATACCTGGAGGTTATATAATGTGTAAAGGAGTGAGTACTGCTCAGATGAAATCAATATCATTTCCCTGGAATGCTTGGTTGTATCTCTGGCACTGACACTGTGATCGTAAGAAACTCACTGTCACCAGACTTTTCAGAACCGGTTGCTGTGGGATGTTTCTCATTTTCTAAGATCCTAGTTTGTGATACTGAGCACTCGCTTGTTGAAATGTTGAGTGCATGTGTCCGCTGTTGAAGTCAGTAAGAATTCATGATGCTATGAGATGAGTAGTGCTAGGTGCATGCCCAGAAGGACAGCCAAAAGAGGATGCATTTTTATGCTCCTCTGTTCAGTAATCACTTCTGTCAGTGTGCAGGAGTATTCCTATTACATTAGCAGAGATTGCAATTTATAATTAGTTTTATTAATATGAAGTAGTTAAGTTAGACTTTGATATATAATTTAAGTTAGCATAAAGTGTCTTATAGATGAAGAATTGGAATCCTGCTAGAAATTGGAAATTCTGTACTCAGATACAATTTTGTGATGTATGCTCTGTATGAATGTCATGTGATGGGTAGTGAGGCTGAACAGTTACTGAGTAGTTGCTCATTCTGCATATAGCTTTCCATCTGTATAATGGGAAGGCATCCCATCAAGAAATTGTACAATAAAATCACTAGGTTTTCTTACTAGGGAGCTGAAGTCCTTTGGTTAAATATTACATGGCTTTGACTGTCTGATGTTTTCATATTATTTTCTCTAACTTGAAAGAGGATGGTGTGCAAAGTTGAGTGAATCATTGGTACCAACTATAGTCACAGATGTGGCACATGTTTGCTTAGCAATTCTTGCCACTGTGTTTTTAATGTAAATAAATTAATTGATAAACTAGATCAGTAAATTGACACTTTGCACGGCTCTTGCTTTGGTTTCTTGGAACTTTTTAAAACTTAAAAAAAAATAGATAAAGCTGCAGGAAACAATTATCTTTAATTCTTTGCCAGTCCTTGTAGATGGTTAAGAAAAATGACTTGAGTGAGATACAGCTGTTGCCTATGCTCCAAGGGGCTCAGAGCCCATTGCATCACGTGATCTAAGAAAAAATACTACCTTATATTTGGCTCTGTGTATCAGGCCCCACTCTTCAGTGATGCTCTTTTTAAAAAATTAAGTGACGAGAGTATTGAAAAGAGAGAACAAAAAAGACAGTTTGATCTATTGAAGTTGTATATCAGATAACTGAATTTTGTGCAGCTTCAGATACAGGTTTTGAGAACATGCACAAGCATAAGTGTGTTTTGAGACTCTTGTGAACCTCCTGCCACAGTGTAATTGCATTGCCCGAAATCCCCTCCATATCTGGCAAATAAGAGATTTAAGAAATACATAGATCTATAGGATAGGGCAAAATCATTGTATTCCTGGATTAGAATTTCTCTTAGAAACACTTAAAAGACACTAACTTTAAAATTCAGAGAGACTTTGAGAAATCAAATATGCATACACTTACAAACTTAAAGGTTTATTTACTGCCTGACTGAGAAGGTCTTTGGGAGAAGAAGTCAGCTTTTGTCCTCCAAACTTTTATGCTCCTTCCTGTATTTATAATGATACATAGCATTTGTGTGAAAAATGTACCCTGTGGATGTCAGAGGAAACAGTGGCATCTGCCTGAGCATTGAAGTGTACTGCACTCTGCTGAATGCAAATGTGCACAAGTGTAAAAAGCTAAATGTGCCAAATACCCTGTTTGCACTTAATTAAGAAGTTGAACTGCAGTGTTTTTCTGAACGTTTTCAGTTGCTCTGAGCAACACTAGAGGGAGCTGAATACTTAAATTGCTGGTTTCCATTCATAAATGCGGCCCTGAAATACAGGGAGGGTTTTGTCTTCCCCCACCGTTGTTTTCCTGCAGCTGCTAAATTGGTATTTAAGCAAAATTACCAAATTATATATGAAAGTCTCCACTTAAACCGATCTCTTTCAAGTTCTTTAATAAAAAGTTGATTTTAATGGTAAAAGGATAGCATAATGGTATCAAGTGATTCTTCTTTAATCACAATGGTAATTTTTAATGTGTTTTTAAAACCTGTTGGGATTTGAAATTGTCAGATGGTAGTCACAAAGCTCCTTGGAGAATAAATTGCATACCTTTCCAGACATGACATGAAAATGAAAAGCTGTAATTGTGCTTTGGGCATCCATCTCAGTGCCTTCTCCTCCTTGTGCAGTTCTGTAATGACAGCTGAATTTCTAAACCTCACAAATGAGAGAACATCAAAATGAGAAATTGTGGGGTTTTTTTCCTTTACAAGAGGAGCTTAAAAAGGGAGGTGAGGTATGCACAGGTGAAGTCGTGATCATAGTTGAGCTCTTGAGGCCATGCCATCCTGTGCAACCTGATATTCTGGTAACAATGCTCCTCACCTACCACATCCAGCTGCACTGGCTACTTGCCAGCAGACTGCATCCACAGTTTGACAGGTCTGAAGAGTTCTGAGTCTGGGCAGTGGAACATGGCTGTGTTGCCTCAGCAGCCTTACCAAGTTAATGAAAACAGAGGAAACTGTCTAAAAGTGGAAATAAAATGTAGAAAGAAAAAGGGCTTGTGCACTCCCTGCAGAAGTAGAAACAAAGTAGTCCTTGATTTCCTTTCTTTAAACTTGCAGCTTTTGTAAAAGGTGTATTTTCAAGAGAAGAGACTGTCTGTTTACTTACCTGATAATTCCAAGTCTTCAACAAAAATCTTTATCTTGAGAGTTCAGTTATTATGTTTTTATTTTACATATGACCCCAGCTACAATTTTTACTGTAGTGCAACTACTTTGACCCAAAATAAAGGTATGTTTATGAAAACTTCTCTGATTTGAACAAAACGTAGCAGAAACTAGGTGCCATTTCAGTATCTCGTGAACATTTGTGGTTCAAAAGCCTAGGCTGGATCTGAGTACCGCCTTACAATCTGTAACACTGTTCAAAAATAGTTTGGCATGGTTCCTCCTTTTAAAGAACCTCTGGAAAACAAAATGCCAAAGTGTGAATGAATGAGCAGGCAGGAACTGCAGAAGAAGACAGTTCTGCTTGCCAAAGATGTGGAACATTGCATCTTTTTGATGTGTTTGTTTTTCCTCTGCTATTATTTGGGAAACCTAGGCAACCAGATTTGAGTGCTTCTAATTTTTTGGTACCTGAAGAAATTGTGAGGAATTAAGCATCATGTTCCAGGTAGAGTTTGGCTTAAAGATTTTGTGAGGCAAATTCAGCCTTTTTAAAATACCTTGTTATATTGCTACTTCGTCATGATTTCGGGTTGCTAATAAAAGTATTCATAGTCTGTATTCACAGTTCCTATGAATTACTAGTTCAATGGATGAATGAATGGCTATGCAGAAGTTAAAATGATTCTTTGGTTTATTTAGTGAAATACATTTTTATCGAAGGTATTTATTACTTTGAGAGTGATATCTACTTTTGTGATGATATTTAATAGTAAACGTGCCTTCAATGAAATAAACTTATTAGATTGCATTAATTTGTGTCATCTGCTACTTAGGTTCTTTATACCTTTAGAAACTGTGGTTTAAATGCTAACTTCGTTGTTTCTAAATTAGGTCTCCTTGTGCCTTTTGCATTACAAATAGTAAGCAGTGTTAGAAATTAGAAGCTGAGCTAATGGTTCTGCACCATAGTTTAGAGGTAAAATGACACACAGTCATGCTTATGATAAATATCACAGTTTGCTAGTGGTGTGCTTATTTCTGGTTTGGTCTCATTTGATGGGTCCTACTATGATGAATACTGGATCCAATCCTAATTGCAATAAGCATATGTAGTGCTCCATATTGCAGTTGTCTGAAATCCTCTTCATGCTACCTGTTTTACAGTGGTTAAGCTGAATACACGAAGAAATATTTGTTCCTGGCTTTAGGTAGTCAGTCTTGTAGATTTTTAGAAATCACAGTCAAATTTTGCATGGCCATTTATTATGTT
This sequence comes from Oenanthe melanoleuca, assembly GCF_029582105.1. Lineage (NCBI taxonomy): Eukaryota > Metazoa > Chordata > Aves > Passeriformes > Muscicapidae > Oenanthe > Oenanthe melanoleuca. The sequence continues at coordinate 64,233,044 of NC_079336.1, forward strand.
GTATGGCTCTCTCATATTTGCTTGTCTGTAGTTAGTTTGTTTTCAAAAATACACTGCTTTCTGTCTTATGGCAGAGATTTTCTTGTGAGGAAATTGGAAAAGCAGTCTGTAGCAGTGTTTTTTTCTGTTTTATCCCAGAAGAGTACTAACTTGCATCTTAATCTGATGTTGCCATGTGAAGGATAATAAAGTAGATAAAATGGGACTTTATGTATTGCAGCTTTACTGGTACACCAGAAGGCCAGGATGGAGCGACTTCAACGAGAACTTGAGGTTCAAAAGAAAAAGTTGGATAAACTAAAATCAGAGGTCAATGAAATGGAGAATAATCTAACACGAAGGCGCCTGAAAAGATCGAATTCTGTTTCCCAAATTCCATCAGTAAGTTGAAATGCCTGGAGGGTATAAACCTAAACCACAAGTGTGGTCTGTCACAATGGATTGAAGGAAGAGTTGCTCATATATTGACAATATACTAGGGACAGGCAGTGTAGTTAGAATTAAGCTGGTAAACAGTGGAGTTTAGAGTAAGGACTAAAAATGTGTCATTTAACCACAACCTTGCAGTTCGCTAATTGTTTTGTGAAGTATTGCTTTTAAAGGCTGTTGTAAAAGATTTGACCTGGTAGTCCTTACAAGTTAATACTCATACTGCTATCACACCAAGTACTTTTTGGTCTTGGTGCATATACCAAGCTCAAAGAAGCTGATTAATGCACCAGTTTTCAGTGCCAGATGATCATCCATTTGGTGGACCAGATGACTGGCTGTGCCTTGACTGCAGTTTGGAGTTGTTCAGTCAGCTCTGACTGAACTTTCTGATGAGAACTATTCAGTGAGTCTGGAAGGCTTTTGTAAGATTATGCTTGGATTAAAAGAAAAGTGATCATTAGGGAAAATTCTTTTATCATCATTTCTGAAATAACTAAATGCTGTCTACCTGTGCCTGAATGATAACTGTTCATAAACTGGGCAAATAAGTCTAACAGACAGATTTATTTTTTCAGCTGGAAGAAATGCAACAGTTAAGAAGTTGTAACAGACAGCTGCAGATAGACATAGATTGCCTAACCAAAGAGATTGATCTTTTTCAAGCAAGAGGTACAGTATGTCTTAGTACATCAGTAACTGTAAATGTTGATTTTTTTTTTTTTTTTCACTGTCCATGTTTTCAAAAAAGTCTGTGTCATAAATTATGGATATACACCTTTTGCAAAATCTTCGCATTAATTTGAGTGAAACCATGGAAGTAACTGTCTTTAAAACCTTTTGTTTTTGTTGGCCATACGATTTTCCTAATCCCACAGTCATTCCTATTTCATACTTGGCTCAGAAGGCAGAAGTTTGTGATGCCATTTATTAATGCTCGGGGGGGAGGGGGGAAATCTGGTTATCTGAGTACCAAAGAAAGAGAGTAAGTTTTTTGAATGATGCAACTATGCATATGTGTCCATCTCTCTCTTTTGTCTTCCACTTCTGTCTGTATTTAGCGTCTCAAGTTAGCAAGTATTAAGTGCAGTTGTAACTTTCAGTGTGCTCTCCGCTTTCGTTGTCTGCAGGGACACAGCCTTTGGTCTTGGGGGTGAAACTGTGAGACAGCTGAGCCAGTTCCAGAACTGCCAACAAGAAAGCCTTCTCTCTTCCTGCTTCTCTCTCTTGCCACTTACTGTGTTCTGGCTCTGTATTAATTTTTTAGATCCTTTGCAGAGCTGATTCTGTTCACGAGCCAAGCTAAAACTTGCATTGCTGGAAAAGCTTGCTACAGCTGATGTGAGGGAGAGGCACAGGAAGGGAGAACTGAGATAGTGAGAGGGAAGGAACTGATACTTCCCACTTTCAGCAGCAGTGAGCTGTTAGATCAGTTGGGACATGAGCCACTAAAGTTCTGCTTCAGACAGTGTACCTGCAGTTCAGGAGAAGGCAGACAGATGTGCTGAATGTAATGCTGCTCTAAAAACCTGATCTTAAATAGAGTGAATGGTGGGTAATTTTTTTTTTTTTTTCTTGTTTGCTTTTGCTAGTAAATTGCATTTAGAACTTTGAGTTTTAATTCTAAGCATGTACAATACACTGCATAGTAGGTAAGATATCTCTGAGTAAAATTACAATTTAGAAAAAGCTAAGATTTACGAACAAAATGATCTTGTTGAAGAATAGCAGAAAAGGACACTTTTAAAGGAGTTCAGTTTGCTAGATTTTGTCTCTGAGTTTATAGTGCATATTTTGGGCAATAAGTTTCTTAAAGTGTATTGTTGAAATCACTGTATCTCATCTCACTTAGGTCTGTATTGACACCTTGATATAAAAGATAAGTGAATAACAGTATTGTTACAGAATGACTATCAGAAAAAACTGATATGCCTCCCTACTCAAGTTTATTTTTTTAAACTGCTTTTTTTTTTAAACTGCGCTTTTTTTTTTTTTTTTTTTTAGGACCACATTTTAATCCCAGCGCTATTCATAATTTTTACGATAATATTGGATTTCTTGGTCCCGTGCCACCAAAACCCAAAGGTATTGTATTGATAAAATTTGGATTTGATACAAATACCTGGTTTGTATCTAATATCAAGTTCTAATTTACGAATCTTTGGTGTCAGTTATGTAATAGATTACTTCAAACCTTGCATTTTATTTGTGTTGGCAGTAAGTGTGCTTCTGTTTGCTCTCATTCCTCTCTATTCATACATTCAGGAAAGAGAAGTAAATTAAATGGATAATATATTGTAAGGTAATTTATGTGATGGAAGCGTATATTGCTTAGGGACCAGTGAAACTCACTTAGATGACTTCTGTATCTTAGTTCTTCGTTGACTTTAATTTTCATTTAATTTTAAGCTTCAATTTAGCTATCATGTAGGCTTTGACTTAAACCAGAAATACTGCTGTTCATAAAAGAACAAAAATAATTTTTCTTCCAGCTGTGCAACTATGATCAGTACCATTGTACTTCTGGAGTTCTTGCTGTCATTTTGCAGCAATTGCCATTGATTACTTGCTGAGGAGATGTTCTCCAGATGAAATAATGGACTAAAAGGATTTTGCAGTTGCCTAAACCAGAGAACCATTAACTTGAGAAGTTACTCATCTGTCTTTTCATCCTTTTCATTCCTTTTCTCTCTTCTTCCTTTCTCTTTTAAAATAGTTGAAGATTGCATTCTAACACATCATGCAAAAAGATGTGTTGGTATGGCTGGGAGGATTACTCTGTAGCATGACAGAGCCAGGCAATGGTTTTTCTGTAGCACATCTGCCTGCTGAGCTGGCTTGAAGAACTGCTACCTTCTTTCTAAGATCAAAAAGTTACACATGTCAGAGGGTTACAGAGCACATACTTCTTGTCATAATGAATTTTAGACCACTCTGTAGACCTCAGACTTCTAAATCTTCTTCATGTTTCCGGTGCTGATTAATTTGCAAATTTTACCTCCTTTTTATGCAGTAGCTTTGAACTGAGGGAAACAAAGGAGGAAAGCAGACTTAAGGGATGGAGACCTTGATTTTTGTAGTTTTACCTTGAGCCTTTTGGCTGACCTACAATGAAGCTATAGTAAAGGGAGTGGTGAAAAGCTTATTCTGTCACTTTTAATAACTGTAGTGTTCTCAGAGGAACAAGATAGTTCTCAGTTACTGAAAAAAAAAATCTCAAAATTCTTTCCATGCTGTTTTCAGTTAGTAACTGCTTGTCTTATCTCTTCCATGTCACAGATCAGAGGCCCATTGTGAAAACACCAAAGACTGTTCCAGACACAGATGAAGATGAGGGATCTCAGTGGAGTTGTACCGCCTGTACTTTTTTAAATCATCCAGCCTTAAATCGCTGTGAACAGTGTGAAATGCCCAGGCATTTCTGAGCCAACAGGCCCATTACCTTCCGTAAAACCATAGCAAATGTACAAGGAATTGTCCAGGCATTGGGGGCAAAAAACGCATTTATGCATAGGATTTTGTAAAATGGAAGGTGTGACGAGATGGTATTTTGCTAATGCTAAATGTCAGCCCACAGAGCAAGCAATACCTCAGAGTTGTGTCACAGGCAGTTGACGCTGATCGGCTGAGCGACTCGCCAGCTGCCTAAACCATGTACAGTATTACCAGTAACACACACCGTGTTCAGTGCCTGGATGTCGCCCATCCTCTTCTCTGCCCCCATGTCACTACTGAATTTTGACAGGGGAAAGGAATAGAGTGCTAGTGTTTTTGTTTTCAGAGCTTTCAGTGAAACACTACATGCACAGAGGAGATCTTAAAAGGAACAAGGTTTAAATATTTAAACTGTTTGCTGCCATATAGTGCCTTTGATAAAGGGAAGAACTTTACAAATCAGTGGTACTCTTTGCCTTGTCTTCCCTGAAAACATCTCTGTGAAGCCAGAAATCAGTACAATCACATCTAAAGATGAAAAGGAAAAACTGCATGCGTTGTCTGTACAATACACACGGTGAAATACCCCAAAGCTTTTCCTACTGTACATAGCTCTAGAGCCTGCTTTAAGTGATTTCTTTTCCTCACCTTTATTATTTTCTTGTACTTCTGTATGTATAGTGTAATAGTCTTTTTGTTAACTTTCTTTTTTTCCCTTTAAGTGATTAAGCACGATCATGTCCCTTTTTTTAAGCTTTTATCTGAGAGAAGCAATGCCTTAAAATAAGAGCATTAATAAGAAACTATGCACAAAATAGCTTTCCTCTGCTTGTTCTGTACATTGCTCTTGTAAATGCTGATGATCTGTGAAGACCTGCAGATGCAGCGTGGTAAAAGTGCAGGAAAAGTTGGAAGAATTATGCATATAGTTCACTCTGTACACTGAGTTTTACGGTGGGTGACACAAAGGGAGCATTTTGTCTGGTGTGAGGAAACTTTATACTAGGAAACTTTCAACCCACCAACAGATCAGCATCCGAGTTAAGCTTGCTTCATCTGCTGGGTGTCTTGCAGACTCCTGAAGAGAGATTCATTGGGGAAGTACATACAGTGCCAAAATCAACAGCAGCAGCATCATACAGCTTTGTTCAAGGACTTTAAATGCTTTCCTGTTTTGGCAGCCAGTTTCTAAACGTGACTTTGTGGTGAAGTCTCATATTTATAGAAAACAAGGATAGCAATATTTAGGACAACTGAAATAAAGGCTGGAAAAGAGAAATCAAACAGACTTGAACACTGAAGCAACCTCAAGCATCTCTTTTATTTTGATGATCTATTTTTTTAAGGAAAATACATGATCGGGGATGTATGTAACAGAGATCAAGAAAATGGAATTCCAGTACATTATGCATAAAAGAAGGCACGCAAAGAATTATGTAGCAGCAGCACTTAGTGAGGCTGGAGGGAGTGCTAACAATGTAGCAAGAGACAAAGTAGACTGTCACCCACTGTAAACATCCGCCAGTGGACACTTTTTATTAGGAGTTTTACAAGTGATCTATGTGAATGCACAGAGGCCTTTGTTTTGAAGGCTTTGCATTTTTTTTTATGTGGGAAGAAAAAGTCAATCCCAGGTAATTAGGCAGTAGACCCAAAGCACTTGCATTCAATGCATTTTGTTTATAAAATGAGGCCTTGTTTTTCAGCTTCATCTGCAGTTCTATGTGAAGATTGACAAATCAGTTTTTACCTGTTTATTAATAAAACCTAATTTGGATATCTTGAGTTGATGGTTTTGTGATTTAGCTGGGTAAACTGCCTTTGTAACAGATAAGTTATTTATAAAAATTAAAAAAAAATATATTCTAATGTTTTCTTTTGTGATTTGTTTGCTTTTTCCATGCTGTGGAGCAAAAGAATACTCAACAGAACAATAAGGATTAACAGTATTAAAAGCAGGCTGATTTCTTATGACCAGAGTTTTTATTTAAGCTTTTGTTTTCTTGAACCTTGTCTCTCCTGCCATTCATTACTCTTTTTAATTCCAATTCAGTGGGCATAAGGAATGTATTTCGTAAAGTTGCACTGAGGAGATTGTTTTCTGACTGAAAGACCCACTCACTTATTCATAAAGCAATAAACTAGACACATGCTTCTGGCGTTTATGATTTTTAAAATATTTTTCTAAATCAAAATGGGCAAGCACTTTGTAGTAGCAGATGACAAACTGACGTTGGTATAAGCACAGTTTAAGGATGAACATGATTAAACTGTGTCTTGGTGCTATGGATATAAATGCTGTGAGGTGTGGAGTGTTGCTTGACATGTCTTTCCCACAGGGACCCTGTTGAAGCAGACAGATACTTGTTATGTGGAGTTGGGTTTTCCTGAGACATACTGATGCTGTGTAAAAGGCCTTCAGGAGACATCTATAAACTGATTTAGCAAAGAAAAAAATAAGCTACAGATCCAGCAAAAAAAAAACCTTAATGCATATTATTCAACTATTGTGCCTTAATCTGCAATATGAGAAATAGTGATTGGAGTGAGGGGGGCAGATGTATTTATAAAGGAAACTATAAACTCCAGTCAGCTGAGGGGTGGAAAGAGCATATTTGGAAAAATAGGTGAAGTGGAATCCTGCTCATTCTATGAAATGCATAATTGATCTTTTCCCTAAATATGAGTGTTTATTTTCTGAAGGGGGGAAAAAAACCTTACATCCTTGCTCTCCGCCTAGCTGGGCAGAGCCATCTGCTCAACATGAGAGTGTATTGGGCAGCCTTTTCAGTAACTGATCCTGGAACAGTGGGATAAGAGAAATTATGTCTCCAGTGTCTATTCCAGACTTTTACCTTTCCCTTCAAGAGTTTTATGTCCTTTGTGTACTTCATGTCATGTATAACATCAGATAGTGGCATATCAATGTAGTGTGTCATTAAGGGTTTCAGTTTGAAGGGTGAAGTAGAACTAGATTTCACTGCTGAATTTTTCCTTATAGAACATTAAAAAAAATATTTGCAGCAAGATTAAACTTTGCTTTGTGAACATCAGTAGTTTATCTTGGATGCTGATTTACTATTCTGTACTGTCTTTGTCAGGGATTTCTGTAAAAAAAAGTATATGCAGGCAGGATGGGAGTAGCCTTCTTGGCTTTCACAGATGCTCCTGTTTATTTTTTATGAATGCTTAAGATTATCACTTGGTCAGGTTTCAGAATTGGGATAACTTTAGAAATGTAGCGATGAAAGAGCTGGTACTGGGCTGCTGTTTGACATCAGCTCTGTGGAACTGACTTCAGTTCACCTTGCTACTTTCTAGATCTTTTTAAAAAATGTTTGTCTTGTGCAGTCTGCAATCAGTAGAGCTATTCTGTTGTCTAGGAGTGTGGCCGGGTGTGGCACCCATGAAATTCAGTAATTCAGTTTAATTGTGAGATTCAATATCTTCAGTCTGAAGTTAATGATAGATTTGCTTTAAAACTGTGTAGTCAGTATTCATTACTGTCTATTTGCTTTATTCCTGTGAATTTAATTGGTTTTGTGATCTTGAAATGTCTGCCTTCAGTGTGTTTTGTTGATGACTGGGGGAAAAGTGTCCTTATCATTGCTATCTTTCTTCTATCAAATTCCTCTAGCTTGAATGTATATTGGAGCCTGGACACAAATAAAAGGAAGACTTGATTAAAGATGTAGAAGAAATATTAGAAAAAAGCCATCTATTGTAATCTACTGTTTACTTTTTTCAATACTGCTTTGGTATTCTAAAATATGAGTATTGCTACAAAGCAGTGGCAGAAACTTCAGTACAGTTTAAAGAATATGTAGTACAACTTGTGAATGTGCAACTACTATTGCTTATGTTTCATTCTAACTTTAGCAAGAAAATCCTTTGATATTTTATCTCATATTTGTTAAAAATGCCCTGATAAGTTGAACAGCAAATGCGAATTAAACTTTAGATTATTTTCATTGTCACAGAGCAGAATAATTACAGTGCATTCCTTTTTTGAGCTTGATTGCTTGAATAGCTCTTTTATTGCTAATTTTGAGGAACAGTCTTTGATTTTATGTAGTCCAAAATGCCTTGTGAGGTTCATATTTTGTGTAAACTACTTTTAAAAGTAGTGAGAGGAAACAGGAAGAGTTAATATGAAGTGTTTGGAGACTTCAGGCTCTATAAGAAGCTGAAGTGCTATAAGAGCAATTGAGAGTGGTGGTAAACATTGAAAATTATATGATCAGTCTCAATTTTGACTTTTTGGTATGATTCAATAGTTTTAATTTGGCTTTTTGAGCATTTCTGTATGGATGGCATCTACAATAGAACTCAAACAGTGCCACCTTTAGAGGCAGCACTGAGTGGAACTTAGAAATTCTTGCTTCAGTCAAGACTTCAGACATGTTAATTTCCAGCAGTGCATATAATTATGCTTTCATCACAAATGCAAATATTTTTAATATTTAATCAAAATATAACAGTCTTTAGCCAGTGCAGTGCTGCTGTGTTCAGCTGATTATTTTTCCCAGTGTCTTGTTCTCTTCATTGATTTAATTTGCAGATACCCATGTGTACTTAGAGGGACTTTGAGCCAAAATGATTGGTTATCTACAAGGGTTCAAACTGCATATGATTTGTGAGTTCATTTAAAATAGTAAAACCCTATCACATTGCATGTGAGTGCAGAGGTGCCAGAATAGTTTTGATGTGGTAACTATTGGAGATGCTGCGTATTAAGCATTTTAATGTGCTTTTTGTCTTAGTAGATATCAACAGACCTTATGAGCCTGTGACTGATAAACTTTACCTAAATTCAGGTTCCCCTTTTAAGAGATTGGAGGTCCAAGGCTAAGGAATATGGTGTTGGAGACCTCAAGGAAATGGACTAAGGAATGCTCTGCCCTTTGTTCTGAACATACAGAAGCAGGTAGTGTTGCTTTCCTTGCATCCTGCTGTAACATGCAAACTAAAATGTGGCAAGCAGAAGGCCTCAGAGCTGAACAGGGTGTGTTGGAGTCAGGAACTTGGGACATAATGTGAAAGAAATGCTGGTGTCAGCACTGTGCATCTGCTGACAGCACAGCCATGTCTCCATTGTATGCTAAGGTCTTGTGCTTACCATGTTTCATTACATGCCAAGGAAAAGTTCACAAGGTTTTCCTGAGGAGAGGACAGTGAGAAGTGAGTCCCTGGAGTTCCTCATCTGGCTGGCACACAGCTGCTTGCCCACAACAGAGAAGAGGTACCTGCATGTGATTTGGTGTCCGTGGTTTTGGAGGCTGGACACTAATTCCTTAAAGGCAACACTACTCTCAAAAGAACAGCCCCTGTATGATTAATTCTGGATTAGCTTTGTACCATCGTACTGCAACAATAAACCCATAAAAGTGGTGCTTCCTAATTCAGGTGGTAGATCTAGAAGTGAGTTCAAAAGAGGGTAATGAATATTGATAGCTCTTCTGAGGTGACAGGAAACATGATTCAGATGAGACAATGAATGTGTGTTTGTAATGAACACTTGATTACAAAAGTTACCATCCCAAAAACTTTAAATAAAGGATTTGTTTTATAGCGGTTTTATGTTCATCTAAGATTACAAGCAAAGCAATGTTTGCATGTACATAATGTCTCTTATCAGCTGACATAAAAAAATATTTCATTTACAATCTACTTACTTATGGGAGCAGCCCTATACTTCACAGTTAGCTGTAAATGGTAATCTGGGGGTTGTTTTTTCATTGTTATTTTGGCTTTTTAATTTTTTAAAAATATTTGGTATTTCACGAGTTGCATCCTGTGTAGAACAAAATTGGATGGATGGATGGATGGATGGATGAATGGATGGATGGATGAATGGATGGATGGATGAATGGATGGATGGATGGATTTATTTTTTTGCAGAATCTTTTTGCAGCTTTGCTCTTATTTGTACTTGCTTTGTGTCTTACTTGTCACGGAGAGCTACTGTTGCTCCATCTGGGGAGCTGCTGCTTGGAAAAAGGACATGTTTGGATGCATTGTGTCCCATCCCACTACTCTGGGGCTGCTGCTGACTGTGAACCTGTGGACAGTAGTGGAAAAGCTTGAAGTACCACTGAAGCCTTAAAAGGCATTTGGCCAAAGGCACTGGAGAGTCTTTGAATGGTTTGGGTTGGAAGGGACTTTAAAGCTCATCTAATTCCAACTCCTGCTGCCACAGGCAGGGACAAGTTCCACTAGACCAGGATGCTCAAAGCCCCACCCAGCCTGGCCCTTGGTTTGTCCATCTCAGCAATATTGCTGTGTCACTGGCTGAGTTTCTGAAAGATGCTCTGTTCTTGTGCCATGGCAGTGTGCAAAATGCGACCCTAGGATTTTGCTATTCCCTGTACCTTCATCTCTGCCTCTGTTTTTTCAGTTTTCTCCATCTCTAATGAGAGACTTGAACAACCACTCAGGCAAAGTTTCCTATGTTTTGTTGCAACTATCCAGTAGCTACAATGAAAATTTGGGTTAGAAGTATGATTAATCTTTTGGATTTTTTTCATGAGCCTTTTTCTTCCCTCTGTGTCTTGGGGCCATAAATAAATATATTAAATTAAATGTGGCATCTTTTCTGCCAGCAAGAATCACTTTTTGGTAGCCAATGTCTATAGTTTATATGTGCTGTCATTGAGAGGATGTTGGATTCTGTCACTGGACACCCAGCTTGAAATTTGTTGGCTTGTGGTTTGATGCCCTGTCAAAGATGGTTCGGTGGTTTGGAGAAAGTTATACAATTCCTCTATGACTGAGGAAGGATTTGGAGATGCATACATCTTTTCTGCTATGCATACTCCTGAATATTAAGGTTTTGGAGATGTGGGGTTGTTCAGTAGAAAATCTTACTGTGTCATTCCAACTGAGCTGCTGCTGGGCTTAAGGGGATGAGGGGGGAAAGGCAGCATGATGCTTGGCTTTGGGAATTCGTCATAATCCTTGGCACAACTGCCCTGTACATGAGAAAGAATGTCTTGTTAGTGTTTTTTAAGCTGAAGAACATAACAAAAGTTTTCCCTCTTTAATAAAGATTAGTAATGTGCAGGTTTTTTTCCTGCTGAGCTTGATACTTTTAAATTAAATGGCTTAGACTTTCTGAAGCCCTAAGGAAACTGCTGTCCTGCCTGGCCGCTGTTCTGCCCCCATGAGCTTCACTTCTGGCCCTGGGACTCTGGAGTAAATGAAACAGAACAGCCAGCTAGCATGGCCAGGGGCTGAATTTCCTTTTGTTAATGGACCCTACAGCTGCCCTGCTGGATCTCACCAGGGAGTGCTTTTCTGCCAGCCCCACAGCCATGGCTGCCAAGCTCCACACAGCAAATGTGGAGTTTGCTCTGAAGAAACAGACTTCATCGTTTTTCAAGGCAGCTGTCATGTGTCCCAGTTCTCAGTGCTTCCTGAAAAAACAGAAGGGTTGAGTGATGGAGAGAGGTACTTTACTGTTGACATGATTTACTATTTGCCCCCAACACAACTGTCAGGCATAGCTGTGCCATGTGATGCCATGCTCAGGAACTCGCGTTCCGACTTGGAGAGCGCAGCCAGGTTCAAAGTGGATATAAGGTAAGTGGCATGCAAAGGTATGTCCTACATAGCTGCATAGAAAAGTGTCATCCATTTCCTGATCTGTTGCTTCATGTCGGTTTTCATTCTCTTTCATTTATTTAATTTCCTGTCTTTTCATCCTGTTCTTTTCCTGGACCAATCCTTGTACTTTGATATCAGGGTTGAATCTATTGGTACTTGATTGCACACAGTGCTTGAGTTCAAGGCTTGAGTCAGCATCTAGATCTCACTTGATCATCAGTCTGCCATCCCTTGGCAACCATGCTTTCCTCTAGGATTTTGGAACACTTGTTTTAGTCATGGTACTGGCCCAGAAGGTGGTGGGCTGCCATGTGGTGATTTCAGCTCAGTTTTCATTTTGCATGTGAAATTCATCTCATGAGACTGAGACAAAATGCATTAGTAATGCTTCAGAGCTGGCATTGCATCACCCCCAGCTGGAGGTGTCCTTGTTACTGGTTTAGAGGGCTACACTCCGGATGTTCCCATTCTCTGTGGGGCTGTTAGTGAGCTATGAATCCTGTGTTCTGGCACTGGAATGGCACACCCCCAGGGCTGACAGGGAATGGCTGATCTTGGCATTGCCCATTGTTTGGTCACAGCTGCTGTTTCCTGTCTCGTGTGGAAGGGCTTTCACTTCTGCAGCCAAAAGGAAGGTGTTGGCAAGTGGTGATTAATATTTTTTTCTGAATTTTGGTTTTATGACTCCAGATGAGTCTCAGGAAGGTAGCACAGTTCATTTCACATCACAATTGGCTTCTGCTGTTACTGCCATGACCTAATTGTTTTTATTTTCATTTTAAGAGTAAAAGCATTTAAACCCAACCTTATAAAGACCAATGAATAAAACACACCAGTGAAAAAGCTGTGGCTGAGGACTTGAGGTAGGTGGCGTGAATTAGATTGGTCAGAGGCTTGTTTTGTCAGTCATTATTCATCTGTTAGCAACTCCTGTGTGATCCTCTAAAGCATCAGCCATCACTCATGTTTGCCAGGGCTTTCTGTGGGATTTCCCCTGCCCCAAGCCCTCCTGTTATATGTTTAGCTACAAAAGCTGCTCCATACCTGCAGGTTCTGTTGGCTGCCTCTGGTTGGTTTTCCTGTGGTGGTTTGAGAAGGTGCCTGCCAGCTGTCAGGGCACAGACACAGTTAGCTCTCTCTGCATGTCCCTTAGCAGTAACGTGAGCCAGCACACTTGCTGACCTTTTCCAGATGTTTTTTCACAGTACCTGGGTCAATGGAGTTTGCTTTCCCTGCCCCTTTAGCCCTTTCCAGTCAGGAGAAGATAAGCCTGATGCAGTGCTGTTATATCACATTATGGCCACAGATAGCTCCCAAATCAAGTGTTTCCTCATTCTCTCCTGACTTCCCTGCTAGTGTGTTTGGTGGTGCAGTGCTTGATGTAAAGCATACGAGCTGCTGAGTCACCCCTGAGCTGGCAAGGTTTTATTGTATTCTTAAACCAACACAGAGTGTTTGGTCCCTAGGCAAGCAGGAGCAAAGCTGGTGCTTCTTGCTTCTTTCCAAACCACGTCAAAGCCAGCCTGGGGGAACCTTTGCTTTTAGGGCTGGTTAACCTGTGCTTCAGAGTCTGTGTATTCCAGGCTGGGCCATGGCAGCACCCTGGGGATGCTCCAGCAAAAGCATCAGTGTTTAGAATAATAAATAGTGAGTTGGAAGGGATACATGAGTCATGGAGACCAACTCCTGGCCCTGCACAGGACACATCTTGTGCCTGAGAGCGTTGTTCAAACACTTCTTGAATTCTGTCAGGCTTGGTACTGTGACCACTTCCCTGGGAAGCCTGTTCCAGTACCCAACCACCCTCTGGGTGAAAAAAACTTTTCCTGATGTCTAAGCCTCCCCTGGCACACCTTCATGCCATTTTCTCAGGTCCTGTCACTGGCCTCAAGAGGGAAGAGATCTGTGGCTGCTACTCCACTTTGCCTCATGGAGCTGTTGATGATAACAGCAAGGTCTCCCCTCAGTCTCCTGTTCTGCAGGCTGAGCAGACCAAATTACTTCAGCTGCTCCTCATACAGCCTCCTCTCAGACCCTTCACCATCCTTGTGGCCCTTCTTTGGATTCTTTCTAATAGCCCTATGTCTTTTTTTATATTGTGGTGACCAAAACTGCACACAGCACTTGAGGTCAGGGTGCACCTTGTGGGTTCTTTTGGATCGCAGCTCAATGTCAATACAATGTAACATAATATTTATACATAATATATATACATAGTAAAGTTATATTATTCAAATATTCTTATAATAATACATATTGAGTATACATTATAATAATACATATACAGAGTGGTCTGTGTCCTCTGTAAGATTTGCTTTAGAAGTTGTTCAAGAAGGATGGGGTTGTCTTCTGTTTATCACAGATTCTTTTACATGTTGAAGAGTTTAAAAAGCATGTGTAACTCTTAAAATATCAGTGCTAATGGCTCTGATGTAAATCTGCCTTGAAATGGGATGAGCTGCATTCAAAATTGTATTGAGCCCTGAAAACTGTGAGCTGGGCACCACAAATGCAGCATTTCAAGCAGGTCTGAATAAATGAAATTGAGTATGGCACAGTATTGGGAACCATCTGCTGGCTTGTGGACAAATACAGGCTCCATCAGGAAGTCCTGCCTTCAAGCCAGTTTTGCTGCTCTGCTGGTGATGTGATAGCTGGACCCAGGGTTATTTGTGCCTCTGGCAAGGAGCTTAGAAACAAGGCTGCAGGCGGGTTTCAGATGGCTGTGAGCTCAAGGCTGTAAGTGCTGAGTTGCACATCCAGCCTGGTGAGTGGAGAACTTTATTTTCAGTTCTGTTGAGATGTGAGTGCACAGCCCAACTGTACAGCTGTGGTGACCCTGCTTGCTCCCCAAAAATGCAAGGAAAGAAGGAATGCAGTAGGAGCTTGTGCTGGTTTGTTTTGGGAGAATTTCCCACACACACACTTAATGCTGTCTTACAGCTGCATGTGGGAATATTTGTTGTATATCCCTTTAACTGTTGATTGACACATACAGGACAATAAACTTAATTAGTTAAAATCCCCCATGTTCTGATTGACTGCCAGTGTCCAAAATCCACCTGGAAAGACATGGGAGATAGCCTTGCCTTACAAATGTTATCTGGGCCTGCAGAGTGTTTTTTCAATAAATTTCTGCCTAAGGATTGGCTGTGATACTTATCCACTGGCAAACCTAGTCTCAGATTTCAGCTTTAAAATATAATTGGCAGCTCAGCAAATTCATAAAATTGATCCCCATTCACACTTATTTTTGGCTTGCGTTAAGAATGTGCCAACCTGGAACTCTAAACTTAACCCCGAGTGACTTTCCCAGGGCTGCTGCCCTGAAAGGAAAGCCTGGCAGCAGCGCCTGGGCCCCGGCCAAGATAAATCCTGAGCCGCCGGGGGCAGGGCAGCCGCAGCTTGAACTGCAGGTGAGGCGGGAATCAATAGGTGGAATAAAGGGCAGAATTTGTAAAATGCCCTCTTTCTGAAACCTTTCTTTTTCTGCATTTGTCTCTCACTGCTCCACAGCCTGGGCTGCTTAAACACAAACCACGGGCTGAGCTCCAGCCGCGTGTGCGTGGTTACAGCAACACCGCGTTTCAGGTGGCAGAAGCAGCAGAATCGGTTCAGTCGCTGTGATGCAGCTTCTCCTCCAGGCTCGTGCTTTATTCCAGCCTTTGGGAGCCTCTCGGCCGGGAGCTCCTCGGTAGAGGAGCGTCTCCGCTGCGCGGGGCAGGGCTGAGCCTGTGCCGCGCTCCTGATGTTGCTGCTGCCCCCATCGCTCCTGCTGCTGCTCCTGCTCCCATCGCTCCCGCTGCTGCTCCTGCTCCCATCGCTCCCGCTGCTGCTGCCCCCATCGCTCCCGCTGCTGCTGCTCCTGCTCCCATCGCTCCCGCTGCTGCTGGTCCTGCTCCCATCGCTCCCGCTGCTGCTGCTGCTGCTCCCATCGCTCCCGCTGCTGCTGCTGCTCCCATCGCTCCCGCTGCTGCTGCTGCTGCTCCCACCGCTACTGCTGCTCCCATCGCTCCCGCTGCTGCTGCTCCTGCTGCCCCCATCGCTCCCGCTGCTGCTGCTGCTGCCCCCATCGCTCCCGCTGCTGCTGCTCCTGCCCCCATCGCTCCCGCTGCTGCTGCTCCTGCCCCCATCGCTCCCGCTGCTGCTGCTGCTGCCCCCATCGCTCCCGCTCCTGCTGCTGCTGCCATCGCTCCCGCTGCTGCTGCTCCCATCGCTCCCGCTGCTGCTGCTTCTGCCCCCATCGCTCCCGCTCCTGCTGCTCCTGCTCCCATCGCTCCCGCTCCTGCTGCTTCTGCCCCCATCGCTCCCGCTCCTGCTGCTGCTCCCATCGCTCCTGCTGCTGCTGCTGCTGCCCCCATCGCTCCCGCTGCTGCTCCTGCCCCCATCGCTCCCGCTGCTGCTGCTCCCAGCTCCGCTCTCGCTGCCGGGATTGCCCCAGCGCCGGCACCCGCTGGGGAAAAGCGGCCGTGGAGCAGCGAGCCCTGTCTCCAGTGCTACCACATCGACACCTTGTGGTGACCTTGGCCACCACCATGGTTATTGGATACAGGTTGTTGGCGAACGCCTTAGGGATGTCAGTTTCCGGACATTCACTAGAGCCTTCCCTTTGGCTGTGGGCAAATTCAAACATCAGACCATCAAAGAGCAGAGGCTGACCTAGACCAGTGTCTCCCAAACACCATCCCCAGTTGCTTATCAATATCATAGAAGATGATCAGAAATGTGATCATTTTTTCTACTGATGTAGGAAATTGGATTCTCTGCCTTTTTTTTCCCCCCATAATATTGTTTATTTAACTTTAGTTTAAACTGATATTAACTTTTTTTCACTTTGTTCAAGGCTTAAAAACGACCAAGGGAAGATGCTTCAAAGATCTAAAGATCTTCCATCTTCTCCTTTAAGTGAAACCAGGGCTCCAAATCCACCACGTGTCATACATTACATTATGAACAAAAGGATATGCAGATGCTGAAGTTCTCCGAGAATGTTTCCCTGCTGGAAATAACATTTTTACAAGCTTCTGTATTCACTTTAGCCTCTTCCTAACAGGACCTCCTGTGGGGAGAACTCAGTATTTCTCATTCTGATGAAGGTTTTGAGTAACACTTATAATTGTCTGCCAATGGCCATGTATATTTTGGCAATAAAAAATCATAGTCAAGTTTGCTTCCCTGCTAAAAATTTCCTTAGCACCACTTTTGGAGCGATGGAGGGATGGACTGCAACCTTTGCCAGGGCATCATGGCACTTCTTAGGATTTAGATTTCCCTGTAGCTGGAGACTGTGGTTTTATTTATGAAGTGCATTCTGCCATTTATCATTTCAAGTAGGAAAAGCATCACATTCCTCTTGGCTTCTCCTGCTGCCCCCCTTGGCAAGCCTTGGTTGTTATTTGGTCCTTGTAGGCAATTCTGGTCTCTGCACAGCTCTCCTCCTAAGCATGCCAGGAGAACTTTAATTCCTGTAGTAAAATGAAGTCTAATCTGGAAACAAAATCACCAGGGAAGTTATCTTTGTCTTGACTTTGTGTTCAGTGTTGTAGCTCATTTGGTTACTACAGCTGATGCTGCTTCTTATTTAGCACTTTTCTCACTTGTTTGGAGTCTCTGCAGATATCAAATTACAGATTCTAAATTCAGCAAGCTGAGAGCCACAGGAGAGCTGGGCCTGCTTTGCTCAGCCTTGCAAGTGTACAGATGGGTGGCAGACACCCTTTCCAGTCCTACTTTGCAGAGCAGTTCCTTTCCAAGGTTCATCCTACCATATGTGACATTCAGTACTTGCTTCTTCAAGCTCTACACTCATTAATTGCATTGAATTTATTTTTGTTCTTTTCTTGAGAAAATCAACTTGTTTGTCCAGTGTGGCATTTTTTGTGCCATCCATATTTTGCTGCCTGCTCCTAGTTTATGTTTTTCTTCTGCTATCAAGTGTGCTGATGCCCATTTGTCTTCTGTATGGAACCAGTAGTGTTAATAATTCTCTTCAATGCCCAAACTAGGGAATTGTAGGTACAATGGAAATCCTGAGCCCAACAAGGATGGGAGAAGAAAGGGAAGACAAGGACTCAGGGTAAGTGGCAGTATGGTTAAGGGTGAACAATCCTGGTGCCACCATTTGTGCTCATCATTCAATTTCCTGACCATGCTCAAATCCCTGCCAGCCCTGCATGTGTTGTCCTGACTCTGGCTCACTGCCTCATGGGTGCTGTCCCCACAGATTGCTGTGTTCACTCACTGCTCTGCTCCACTTGCATGTCTGTTTGGGATGCATTTGCCAGGTCAGCACATCTCATTGAAGAGTTCCTCTGAGCCTGCTGTAAGTCTTCAAGACAGTGAGCCCAGCTGGGGTGGAAAAGGTATGTGGCTAAAATACTATAAAAAATCCCTTTGCTATCAATTTCAAGTCATAACACCTTCCTAATAATGTTAATGGTGCTGTAATATTAAGCTCTTCTCAAGAGTTTACAGCATCCCACTCCCACCAGTGCATCATAGATAGATAGATCCTGCAGCAGTTTTGTGTACACATCAGTGAGTGCAAAGATTTGTCACACTTGGTGAAGTACAGGCTTTGTTCTCCCCTAGCAGTCCAACATTTTTAAGAAGGAGAAAAGTTATGTTCTATTTAGTTTTTCTGATTAATTCAAATATTTGCTTATGAATTGCTTATGCCAGCTTTTGTGGGAACTGAGTTAAAATATTATCAAAACTTCTCAGAATAATTGGCAATTACAAGTGTTTGATACCCAGCAAGATTATCTACTTTATAGATTGTTTTATGGCATTAATTCTTAACAGTACCTCAGCTCACCACATCAGTAGTCTTGTCATCCATGTTCTGTGGAAGAGAGATTTCTGTATTTAGAAGAGGTTGCAGAAGAGCTCCAAGAGCACCCTCTTTCCCCCTTCTTATGCTGAGGAGCTGTTGCAGGGGTGACCCAAGATTTTCAGTGAAATATATGTGTCTGGTTTCCCTAGCCCCTTGCAAAGGAGAATGTTTCTGGCTTTCTGCCTTTTTGGGAAGGGCTGAGTGAAGAGAAAGGAAGAGGAATTTTTTTCTGACTTTTTTTTTTTTTTTTTTTTTCCTCTTAAAATGAACTTGGCAACTCTGTAAATCTCCCTTGGGAAAGCAACCCATCTCCTGGATGATTGCTCTCAATGCTTCCAGCTTCTTCTAAAAGAGTCTTGACAACCAAAAAGCAAAGAACATCAAGGGCCTTCTGAGCCTGTTAAGATTTATGGCTTCATTTGCAACTTGGCAGCGAGAGCTGGCCTCAAATGCATCTCATCAGAGATACCAAATAGCAACAGCCTCTTACCCCTGTCCAAGAGCTGCTGCCTCTTTCTGTTGGCAGCCCTTCCCCTGCTCCAGGGGCTGACAAAGGCAAATGGAAATCCCTGCTTTGGAAAGTGCAAAAGGCCCTGCAGCAGGAGCTCCTGAGCCCCAAGAGCTTGTGCTGTGGTGGAACAGGGAATCAGTCCCTGCTTTCTGTGGGCTCCTGGCCAGCAGCAGAGTTCCTCTCAGGCAGTGACACAGCTTTGCTGTTAAGCTGCCCTTCCAGCAAAATCCCCATGAGAAAAAACCCTCTGGTGAGCACAAGAGCCAAGAGAAATCCAGTTCTGTTTAGCACCAAAGTAATTTATTTTCTCAGACACTCTCTCAGCAGAGTGCACATTCTATGTATTTTACCAAAAGTTTCCTCAGTAAATATGACAGAAATTAAAAGAAAAAAAATTAAACATTGAGAGGGTTTTGAACAACCTCCAAATTCCTGTGCATCCTCAAAGGAAAAGGGGAATAGTTTATACACGTCCTCAGCATGCCAAGGGCACCATATAAAGGCAGTGTGCCAATTTTCCTAGGGATTTTTAAATGCCTTGTGTACTGAAATATGTAATGTGCATGCCAGACATGAAAATTAATGTTGACATGTACAGTTACATCCTGCTCTATTGCTGTGTGTGTTTTCTGAATGCTGACATTTGGAACTTGCTTTGTTTGAGTGGGTAGAATGTGTTTTTCCACTCAGCATCACACTTTGTCTCCAGTATTTTTTGAGGCATATCACAGTGAATGTTTTCCACAGTTTTAAGACAACTTCAAATCCTTATGTCATATGCAGTGGATAAATTTATAAGCCATTCTGACAATCCATAGGACATATGGACAAAACAGTCATGTTCTGTGAACGTAAGTCATACCTCCAAAATCCAAATTGCTGTTTCTTGGAGCCAGCCACAGGGGCATAAGAAATTGAACAGATACAATTTACTTATTTTCTGCAAATACTTCAAATACAATCACACACACACAAAAAAAAAAAGAAAGAAAAAAAAAAAAAAAAAAAAAAAGCAAAGAAAAAAAAAAAAGCTGGTGGTGGTTTCCAGAGGGGAACTCTCACCACTTTCAAAAAACGCATCATGTGATATCACTAAGAGTAAATTTCTGCTACCTTCGTGAAACCAACAGAATCCTAACTTCTCATTGAGGACTGTGTTTAATTCCTGTCTGGAACTAACAACACTGCCTTTCAGAGAAATGAGATACTGCAGGGCCTTAGAGATTGAAAATCCCACCTGAATGTTGATGCATCAGTTCTAAGAGGACTGGGGGGAAAAAAAGCAAACAAAAACTAAACAAAATAACAACAAAGGACCCCACTACTTAAGCAAAACCCAGAAAATAAAGAAGACATTATTGAGAACAAAGTGTTATAGATGAACATTTTATAATGTGTTAAAGCATTTTTAAAACATGTCATACTGACATACTTAAACTTTGGTATAGTGCCAAAAGTCTTCAGGATCAACTTTACTATTTGAATTATAACCTGAAGCATTCAGTGGAATAATGCAGAGATTAGCAGCTTTACAGCTTACTGAGAATCAAACGTGTCCTAACAGGACATAGTTTGCTGTATTGCATTATGGGGCCACATTTAGTAATTAAGGGTTAAGTCAACAATAGATTTCTTGTTCAATACAGGAGACACTCAAGTTTGCTTTTAAAATTTTTTTTCTTTCCCTCTTTGGCATCATCTGGACTTCTGGATTTTAATTATCAAATCCAAGCCCTCACCAGGACTTACACTGAAGATTACTTCCCTGATTTGATTTAAGCTGTGTGTGTCCCTTTTCTGAGAAATGTACTTGTGTCTTCCTTCAGGTACTCTGGTGCACCTCCAGCCCTCTGCTAGCAGTTCTGTGTGTTCTCAGCTTTGATTTAGAAGCTTTGAAAGCTCACTGACAATCAGGTAATGACAGGGACCCAAAGCTGCCTTCTAGCAGAGACCACAGCCCTGTGCTGGGGGAACAGGGCAAATCATCTGTGCTGGCTGAGCAGGGAGTGACAGGCTGGTGCTGGGAGAGCCCTTTAGTGGGGACTGGGAAGCACAGTTCAATAGGTCAGGACTCTGAAAACATGTCTAGTGTTTCAAGGTGTTAATGAAAACCTGTGCCATCCTGAATCCAGTCACAGTGAGGTTCAAATGCTGACAGCCCAGTAACCCTGGGCCCTCCTGTTCTCTTTCAGGGGAGATGGAATGCAATCCTGCTGCTGTGGATGACAGCCTTTGCCCTGACTTGATGATTATACTTGTATTCCTGGAGCAGCATTAATCCTTGCCATAATGCCCTCTAAAAACAGTTAAGTCTCAGAATAACATCTTGCCCCAGGACTTGTGCTTATTGGGAATGGTTTGCTCTCGAATTTTCTGTGTCTTTGAGCCATTAAAGTCCAGCAGGCAATATCATGGAATCGCAGAATTGTTTGAGTTGGAAGGGACCTGAAAGATCATCCAGTTCCAGCACCCCTGCTGCCATGGGCAGGGACATTTTCCACTAGACCAGGTTGCTCAGAGCCCCACTCAACCTGGCCTTAAACACTTCCAGGGATAGAGCATCCACAACCTCTCTGACAACCTGTTCTAGTGTCTCACCACCCACGCAATTAAGAATTTCATCCTAAAATCTAGTATAACTTACCCCCTCTCAGTTTGAAGCCATCCCCGTGTCCTATCACCAGAGTTCCTGATTAATTGTCCCTCTCCAGCTTCCTTGTAGGCTCCCTTCAGATACTGGAAAGTTTCTATGAGGTCTTCATGGAATCTTCTCTTTTCCAGGCTGAACGGCCCCGACTTCCCGAGCCTGTCTTCACAGGGCAGGTGGTCCAGTCCCCTTATCCTGGATACTGGGGTACAAAATCATGACCTGGCTCATCACACTGTAAGGGTAAGGGGGGCACAGCTCCCTGTGTATGCTTATTTGCTGGGCAGAGGGTGGCCTTGCAGCTGGGCTGGGCCAGTAGTCCCGGTAAGAGGCACTGGGGTAAGCGTGGGTTTTCTGGAATAAGCCCGTTCCATGGCTGGGATCTGGCTGCAAGGGCTGCGCTGGGGGCTGGCTGTGGAAGCAGCGGTGCTGCTGCAGCTGCTGCTCCCTGTACAGGGGGAGCCTGTCCGGGGCCAGAGCCGTGGGCTGCAGCAGAGCGGGATGCCGGGGCTGTGTGTGCTGGGCACCGCCGGGAATGGAGCGGCTCCCAAGGGCTGATCCGTGGGGCTCCAGGGGCTGTGTGTGCTGGGCACCGCCGGGAATGGAGCGGCTCCTGGGGGCTGTCCCGCGGGGCTCCTGATCCCAGCCGTGCCCCGGGCACATCCCGCCTGGCGCGGCCGGGAGCGCTCCGTGCTGGCAGGGACACCTGGTGCGATCCAAGCCCCGCGGGTGACAGAGGGACAGCAGTCTGTGCCTGAGCTCAGCGCCACGGTGAGGGCTGTCCAAGGCCCCCCTGTCCCCGGCGGAGCACAGGGACCAGCCGTAGGTGCGATCCCTGATGGACACGGCTGCCATCCTCTCCAGGAGCGGCTCCGGCTGCGCCAGGCGCTGCTCCGGCCCCAGCTCGGAGCCGGGACTGCTGGCCCAGGCACGGAATGTCTGCTCAGAACAGCTGCCCTGGGACGGGCCCGGGCAGCAGCAGGGCCCGGAGCCGCCTCTGCCTTCCCGCAGAGTTTCCGTGGCGGCATCGCGGGGCGCGGGTTCTCCTCTGGCTGCGTGTGGCGAGCACCGGCACCTCTCCTCCTCCTTCCCCGGGGCTAACGGGACCTTCGTTTTGGCCCTGAGCTCATCGGCCACTGAAAGCTGAGCTTGATGTTGTCTCTCTGGATGGTAAAATTTGCATTTATTGCCATAGGTGCATTTTTTACCTGAAAGAATAAAAACAAATCAGACAGGAAGTTGTCACTGGCAGCAAGACCGGTTAACGCACACAGCACTTCTCCCCAGCACTGGGTGTGATAAACACAGAAAAAAGGGGAAGTACTATTTTCAAACTCAGTGCTGTTGACTCCAGATTTAAATATTGCTGATATTAATAGCAGGGTGAAGCAGCAGTGAAAGGAAGTCTCTGCTATTCTGGGAGTGTCTGATATTCTTGTTTCAGTTCCTGCACTCGGTGGGCTGGGAGGCTGCTGCTACAAAATGTTGCTTTAAAAAATGGCATAGGGATTTACCTCTGAAAAACCTGCACATTGCTAGGGGCCTGTCGGGATGGGAGAGAGGGAAAGTATTTGGATGGCCATTCCCAAGTGCTGCAGCAAAACCCGCTCCACAAAGTGAGAAGGAAGTGTGGCAGGCAGGTTGGTCAGCACAGCCCTGGTGCCCATGGCTGCAGTTTGCAGGCAAGGATGGAGGGGCCAGAAACATCTGCTGCCTTTGCTGAGGCTGCAGCGACTTCAGCAGGAGGGGAAAAGAGCAGCACATCTTTGAGCAAGCCCAACCCAAGCCCCTTCCATATGAAGCAGCACATGGCAGTGGCCCCTAGCTGAGGGACAGTACTGCTGGGAAGCAGGGGGCATTCAGAGCCTGGGGAGAAACCCACCATAAGGACAAGGCTGCCATTTCTTCTCAGGAAGCACTGGCTTTTTGCTGAGGAAGTTACTTAAGGTGGGTCCATGCCGGCCTAATGGATCATCGGGAGGCATGAACCTGGAAAAGTCAAAAAAGTCACGGATGTAAGCACAGGTCTGTGCACACTGCATGTCCCAGTGAAGTGCATTTCCCCTGCACTCAGCTATTAGGAGACTCAGGAGAGCAGAGAGGTTAGTGTGAACAGACTGAGCACTCAGCTCAGCCTTGCACGAGTGAAAACCTTCTCCCAGCAGGCACGGAGCTCCCACCAGCTTCTTGTCTCTTCTAGCAAGCTATGATTGCAGAAACACAGGGAGAGACCTATTTGGTCATGTAGGAGGATTAGAAATACTGCCAGCCAGCCTCCTCTCATGGATTTAATTCTTACAGGAAATAGAAATTAAAAATACCAACCCTTGGTTTAACATTGCAAATTGGATTGGAAAGAAGCAAAGTTTGTCACTAATGCTGCCATTCAAGTAGAAAAGTTCCTAGAAGAGTTACATGGGATGTTTTAAGATCAAAGCTGAGGGAGTAGGAAACCCAAGAAATGAGATAAGAAAAGCTGCAGTAAATTCCTTTCATAAAAAGGCTCATGTGCTCTGCCACTGGTGGGAGGTACTCTGATGCTGGAGCTGACTTGGCCCATAATTAAATTAAATTCTAAATTCTATAAATTCTAGATTCTATAGCACCATCCACCTCTTACCTGTTACTGACAAAAGAGTACATGAGTAGTCGCTGCTCAATGAACCATTTCCACTCGGGGTTTTCATTCTGCAGATCCCGGTAGTGGTCATTGGAAACAATGACTCCGTCCTTCTCATAAGCAACTTTCACTATGTAGCGATCATCATAGCACACCACCCTCTTGCCTTTCACCTTCCTAGAGGGCGTGTAGACCAGGACAGATTGCTTTTCCAGCTCCTCAAGAATGTGCTGATCTGGAGAGGGCATTGGCAGAAGTAGATGAGGGAAGTAAAAAATAAAAGAGAAACTAATTAATTAGTTTCAGCCATCAGGTCTCCAGCATTTGCTAGAAACCTACAGGAATCTAAAGATATTACAACAGTTTAGGAAACTCAGAGTGCAATTTTCAGATGCAGTGGTACCTGGTGGTTATTTGGCAACTTGAAAACCAGGTCTTTTACAAAAACATCAACTGGTACATTTTGAGACACCCTTTTGTTATTTTTAAGTTTTATCTGTAAAAGAATGCCTCGAATTCTACACCAGAGTCTGGTACTGAATCCCTGCAATGCCCTTTTTACCCTGCTAGATGCCAGAAGGCTCCTAACCAGCCCTGATGTGAGCTTTACCTGGAAGTAAAACATGTGATAAACACATAAATAAACTCTTGCTGCTGTTGAGGACGCTCTGACCTCTTGCCATTCCTTCTGTGCAGGAAGGCAGATCCGTCTCATCTGCACACACCAAGCTGCTGGCACAAACCCCACTGATCTATTTCCAGACAAACTGAGTCTCACTCCCCTCCACAGACTGCTGCTGGTGCATTTTCTCCTCCTGGAAGGGGAGCCCATGCCCCTCTGGTGGGTACAGCTGACAGACAATAGTTATACAGCAATGAACATCACTGTCTCCTGGCAGCCCCCAAAAGCTCTGTAGGCTCATTGCAAGCTGACAAACTCCTTCTTTAACTCAGCTTGGCAGCACCTTGTGCTTGTTAAGCAGAAGGTTTAAAGCAGTGTAACAAATCCTTGTAAGCAGTTTTAGCTGCTAGCCAGGAGCACTGAATGGGGCAATGATTTAATGACTCATTTAAGCCTGATACACATCTTGCATTGTGCTTGTCTTTACAGGGAAAAAAAACTGCACCAGGTTTCTCACATCCCCTCTGTCTCCAAACTGCACCTAATGGCTGCCAAATTACTCCCAGGGTGGTGACCTACCTGCAATGGGGCTGTCTTGTCGAGGGGGTTCCTTTCTCCAGAGGGGGACAAAGACTTTGATGTAAGTGTGCCCCCTCTCTCGAAACCAATCCACTGCCAGCTGGATCCCCCAGCAGGAGAACACCTCCTTGTTTCCATGACTATAAAAAAAGAGAGAGGATGATGAGGCAAAGCTTTTATAAAGCTTAGAGCTGTCTTCAACTGAGCCAGTAATGAAAAGGCAAAATAAACAACTTTTGTGTCATTCACCAGTTTCCAAGAAAACAACCTGGCAGAGTGTCCTGGTGGGACAGATCCAAACATCTCCTCCAGCAGAGCCAAAGATTTATCTGAAAAGCTTAGATATTTAAAAACAGAAGTATGCTATCCCCCCATTTCTGTGACCCAAGCCTATTCCTTCCATCTGTATCTGGATGGGCTTAAGTTCTAAAGTACCAACAAGATCTGAGGTCTTGTCAAACCCTTCACATGCCTTGACTGAAAAAGGTTTGAGGAGTGAGAGTTTCTTCCTGCACAAGCAGAAACCCATGAGACTCTCCTGTGATAAACAAAATGTGGGGATTTTCTTCTGTGGTAACAGGGCCATTAGAGATTTTAACAGCTGAAGTGGCTGCAGGTGTGACCACAGGGCACTCCACTGGTGATCTTTTTTGGAAACATGAGACAAAATATGGGGGAAGACAAACTATAAGAGGTGGGATAGGAAATACAGAGAACCAAAAAAGGGACAAGACATCAGTGGAGATGGCCACAGACACCTCAGGCCTACTTGTATCTTGCTCTGGTTGATGGATATTTTCTTCACTGCACAGAGAGTCAGGAAAGCCCTGTGTTCTAGAAGTGCCAGCAAAATGGGTTCTGAAGAATTCAATATGCAGTATAAGA
The DNA here is from genome assembly GCF_029582105.1 of Oenanthe melanoleuca. NCBI lineage: Eukaryota > Metazoa > Chordata > Aves > Passeriformes > Muscicapidae > Oenanthe > Oenanthe melanoleuca. The sequence continues at coordinate 64,259,212 of NC_079336.1, forward strand.
CAGAAAATAACCTCAAGGAAAACAACCAGAGGTGACATAATTTTAAATGTCTCACCTTTCCTGGGAGTTCCTACCGCTTGGCATTCACTTATCTAAAATTTGACTACAATGCAATGTATATGTAAAGGAAGGTGGTTTGTTAACTACCTCTGCACAAGGAAACTAAAACAGACTGTACACAAAGTCCTAAATGCCTTCACAGTATCTGCAGAATGCTCATCCTTGTACTTTGACCTTTCTGCATAATACTGCCAGTCTTACTCAGGCTTTCACCTCTGCAGAAAGCCTTTGTGAGCACTTGGCTGCTACACCCCCTGCACTGACCTACCAGCCAAGGGTGATGCTGCAGTCTTAAAGGAGTCTCCCACCACCTCCTCCCAGGGATTCATCTCTAGGATCTGTCTACACCAGCCTCACAACCAGTTCCTGTCCTGAAGTGGTGACCAGAGATTAAATATAGCACAATTTGTAGGAAGAAACCTGATTGCCTATTAAGAGCTATCAAGGCAATAGGAAGTAATTAAAAACCCTTATAATAAATGGTCTGAAGTGCTCGACATATCTAATCTCCATTTTAGAACAGGTTTTTTTTTCTGCTTTTAAAGGATAGAATCTTCCCAGGATATTCATAACATCACCTGGACTGTTGAATTGGAAGTTTGGGTGACTTTTTCAGATAACTGCCTTTAAAAGGCAGTCCAGGCACATCTTTGATTCCATGACTCAAACAAAATTCAGCGACAACTTTCTTAAATATTGACTACTTGTATACATAATGCTGTGAGCTTTAAGAAGGCAGTTCTAGGTGTACCCCAGTGCAGAAAGTGAAGGACTCAAGAACAAATGGGTCAGCCAAAAGGCCAGAGGGAACAAGGAAGGTGAGGCAGCTGGAACTGCTCCTCAGCATTTCTAATCCAGCTGCTGCTACACTGCTACAGCCAGACCTGGGGGCCATGTGAATGAGTCTGTACATGTGTGGGGGTGCACATCCCCACTCAACACCAGGGACTGCTGTGCAGTGCAGCAGGGCCCTCAGAGCTTTCCATCCTCCCTGTCACCTTTCCCATGCAACCCCAGATCCATGGACCATAACCCATCCATGACCTGCCATACCTCAGTCTCATCTCCCCCTCCTGCCAGCAACAGGGTGCACTGCACTTGGGTCACAGACCAGCAGGGCCCATCTCTCTGGAAATGAAGCAGCAGTTTGGCATCTTTGTGACTCCAGAAGTTAATGTTTCATTAGCATGCACCAAGTCCTTTTAAAATTTTGCCATTCAAACTTCTTTGAGGGGAAGTTTGGGCATTCCAACTTCTTTTGAAAACTGCAAATGGCCCCATCTCCACCTGGCCATGACACAGCATCAGCCAAAGCTTTGACAAAAATGACTAGGAAAGCTAGCTTTAAACCACAGCTTTAAACTAGGTGTAAGTGCAAGCACTAGAGGAGACAGCAGCCTCTTTGGCAGTGAATTTGGTTATGACACTTCCCTTTTCCTACTAACACAACCCCATTTATTCTTTCCACCAGCCTTGCTGAACTTCCCATGGACAGGCTGGCAGGTGGTGAAATTCCTTGTTACAACTGACGGAAACACAAAGTGTACTGAGATGTTTGGTGAGTGAGACTGGCTGGAGGCAAGGTTATTTTCCATTCAGCTTCTCTGGGTAGGCTGCTTGATGGCTGGAGACTGCTGAGTCAGTTGCTTTATTACCCTGGGGTAACACATCCTTTTCTAAACCTTGCACTCTACCGTGGGCTCTCAATGCCAACTCCAAATTGCTCCAGAAACAGCAATCCTAAGATAGAAAAATAAATGCTCAAGGTGTTTTTCTCTACACAGACAGCTGCCACTTGAAGCTCTAACTTCTTGATTGTTTCATTCCTAAAGTGCTGCTTCTGCTACACTTTTATGGTTGCTGGTATTGATGATGATGGAGTTTTCCCCAGCAAGGGAATCCCCAGCAAGGGAATCCCTGTTCCCCGACACCTGCAAACAGTCCTTCTCTGTCTGACAGCAGCAAACCAGAAAAATTAAAGCACGGGTACTGAAAGCACTGACCAGGCCTACCCCATTAGCCACAGCAAATGCCCTTCAGCATCACTTTGAAAGGCATCCAAGAGAGGAAAGCAGCTCCTTCCAGGCTGTGCCCTTCCAGGCACCAACTGAACTGACAAGCTCAGTAGTCTCCTCCATCGTCCACAGAGTCATTATCAAGACAGAGGTTGGGATGTCTCAGAAGAGCTGTAAAACTTTTGCCTTTCTGAAACTTAAAGCTGCTGTGCCAGGAGAGCTGAGAACAGAGCCCAAGGCCCATCATGGGTAATAGTGACCCCAGCACAATGGAAGGTGGGTGATCAGCTCAGCCACACTGCCTGAGTGGGTGCTCAGCTCATCTGCAGAGAGGCAAGAAAGGCACCCTGAGGAGGGGCTTGACTGAGGCAAAGCAGGGCAGGAGATCTCACACCTGGCTACCAAGTTCATGGACCAGACAAGGCCAAACAAGTTTGCTCTGTTGTGTATTTCCCACTCCTGGTGATCTGCCTTGAGCAGGGAGCCTCTTGGTTTTGGCTGGGATTTCTCCCTTCACCCACAAGATGGCATAATTTGCTTAGTTGCTGTGGATGCTGGACCACTTTTCTCTCTAACCAGAGGGGATATGGTCTCATCCCATCTCACAGGATGGCTGTTGAAAGAGGAAGCCTTCCTTTGCCCTGTCCCAGCCTACAGGGATGGGCTTGGCCCTGCCAAGTGGACAGGGAAGTTGACAGAGAAAACAGATGGATAGCCAGTGCATCCTGGACTCCTGGCTCTGTATTGCTTGGATAAACAGAGGCCAGCCCACTGCTGTCTTTGGACATCCCATCCACAGGGATATGCCAGGATCCCCCTCTGTAAGGGTGCTTTCACAGTGCCAGGGCACTGCCAGGAAAATGGGTTGATGTGACATTTCCCAGAAACACAATGACTAAGGAGGGAATTAACCTCTTCAATGCAAATCAACTGCTAATTCCCTGATATTTCCCTAAAACTGAAGCCAAATCGAAAACCAACAAAAATCATACAAGGTGGGAACATTTTACTTGCAAGTCAAAGTGGTACAACTGTGATATTGTTAGAAAGCACAGCCACCTGGCATTATTTCCCTTCTCCTTAGATTACCTGGGTGCTCTTTCTACATGTTCATCAGTTTTTCCCTGGAAGCATCTCAGGTTTAGAAATCCGAGGTGCCCATTAGAAAAGGGGGGTAATTTAATAGTGAGCTCAAAGGGAGGGACACTGCCATGAGCAGTGGACAGAGGTTGCCTTATTCTGGTCAGAATGCAGAGTGAGCCAGTAATTGCATGTGATGTGCATATTCATGGGCATCAAGGCAGCAGGTCCTCAAAAGCTGTGCATCAGCCAAAGGACAGGAATAAGCAATTGTGCATACGTCAATTGCATCAATGTACCTCTCACCTGAAAGAAAAACACACTGCAAGCCATCAGTTCTAAAGTTCCAAAGCTTCAGAGGAAGAGAGATGCCTTCCAGGGGATGGAGCTTACCTCATTGCAACATTGCTGCCATCGATCACAATGGGTCTCAAGGAATCAGAAGAATCACTTCCATCATCTCCAAGCCACTGCAGCCCTGCTGTGGTGCCACACGATCCACGGGCAACCAGCTTTAGCTGGGAAGGCTGAGCCTGGCTCTCCAGAGCCTGAGGTTTGCTCCCCATCCGAATCAGCTCCTTCAGCACATCATCCTCCAGGGCCTCTTGGCCCAGGCTCTTCAGCACTTTGCAGATGTCCTGCTTACCATAGCCCAGCTTGCAGAAAAAATCCATCTTGCTCTGGTGCACTTCCACCCCTGCTGCAGAAACTTTTCTGGAGTGTGGTGGTGCTGCTTTGCTAGAAATTGAACTGGCCAGTGCCATTTTAGCAGGCATTTATGTTCCTTTAAACCTGATGGTGCTGTCTTCCCAGCTGTGTCGCACAGGCATCAGCTTCAGGGAGGGAAAGATTAGAAACAACAAAACACGAGCATTAAGGAAGAGCATGCAACTGTCTCAGTTCTTTGCCTGGGCACAGCAGAGACCAGCAATTAGCTGTGTTCTCTCTGAGGAGACTGTCCAGCCTTCTCTCTGCATTTAAGCATTTTTCTGGTCTGCTCTCAGTTACAAAAGCACCAGAGTGTCCCGTGCAACGTTCGTCACTCTCCAAACATTATGTCAGACAGGTGTCACTTCACTTGGTGAGCTGTGCCAGGCTCCTGTACGCAGGCTGCATGCGTGAGCTGGTTCTTCAGACTTATCTCACAGGAAATGACACAAAGGGGATTTTCATTTTGCTCTGTGGTTTCTCAAACCAAGATAAATATCTGTCAAATTTTACTGGATGGGCTCAGATGCCATAGCAACTTAACAAGTATGGCAAATTTCATCCTGTAGTTTAGGGAAACGTGCTGTTTGCAAAGTATCTGGAAACTGATTTTTTTTTTTTAAATAGTTTTATTTTCCCTGCTATGTGTCTCGCGTGTATACAGACATAAATTCTGAAATTCTGTCACTCATCTGTTCTAATGATTTCTGACTACTCTTTTCCTGTTACTACTATTTCAGAGAGGGCTTTTATTTTCAGAGAAGCAGCTTGTTTTTTTGAAAGCCAGCAGGAAAGTGCTTTGAAGCAGGTGATCCAGACAGCAGTTTCAATTTCACTTCTGTTTATTGTCAAGGTAATTCAGAAATGAGCGTGCATTAGTAGCTACTTATTATTAGTAGCTACTTCATATCTTCCAGAACTGCACCATGTACATTTCTGGTTTACCCAGTGAATGAAGGTGATGGGCAGCATAGTCAGGAACAGCCAGAGCTGCCTAAGCCTGACAAGTGTCACACAGAAGAACATACACGGTGACCACTCATCCATCAAGCCAAACACCTTCAGCCACTGTTGGCTTGCTTGCACTGAAGCATCTCTTGCCACATCACTGCAATAATTGGTGCTACCTGGTTAAAAGCTGTGGCTGGTTCTTTTACCCACGCGAGGGATGTAGGGGTGGCCTCTTCCCTCTGCTGATTGCAGTCTGATGCAGAATTAACTGACCAAACAACCACCTCTGTGCCAAGCCCAGAGCCAGAACCACATCCCAAGCTCCCCTTCCCACCCTGCCAGCCATTCCCTGCCAGCGCTGGGCCAGCCCAGGAGCCAGAGCTGAAACCATGTGGAAGAAGGCACGGAGGTACTGGAAACAAACAGCTGGGAGAGGAGTCAGAGTGAAGCTCCCAAGGCATAAGAACCCTCTCAGGCTGTGGGTAAGAAATCCACACTGGGTTCAGTTAATTTAAAACTGATTAGTTTACCAAGAAAACATAGTAATTAGTTACAACCTCATCTGGTGAAACTTTTATCTTTACTTTTCTATGTAGCTTTATAAATTTCAGTTATTCTCTGGGAGAAATCTGGCACACAGTCAAAAATAACAAACATCACCAATAAAATAAAACATATATATGTCTTAACTGTAATGGGAAAACAGTCACCACGTGTATTTCTATATCTGTGTATCTAAACTAAAGCATTGCTTATTTTAATCAGTGACTGTTTTCCCCACAGTGCAGTCTGTAACAATTTTACAATTTTTAAATCTAATCCTTGTTTTTAATTCATTGACTAAAGACAAAAATGTATTTGCCTGCTTTTTCATTATTGAAATGTTTTCTCATCTTTGAAACAGCTACTGAGCTGAAATACATTGACGTAACCAAATAAAGCAGAAGCAGCCACATCTGTGCCAGCACCACAGCAAAATCTGCTTCCAGGTATGTGATCAGTGGCTCCAAACACTTAAAGTGTACCACTTGATTTTCTTTAAAAGCCTAGAATTTAAAAAATGAATTATTGTTAATTAAAATTTTTTCTTAGTATCTCTCTCCAGGTTGAAAAGAAAACATTTATCACATATTTCAATAGCCATTCCTATTATTTTCAAACCTGTACTTCTGTCTACTCTGATGCTTTTCCTTTTTTTTCTCCCCCCACCCCTTTCCTTTTACTATCAGAACAATTTCCCACGTTAGCATCACATTGTGTTGCATGGATGTTTGTCCTGGATTTCATCTGGAATTAGGTTCAATCCAATCCTTCAGAATTTTACCAGAGGTCTTTCCAGCTGCAGAGGGGGCAGAGGCCACACCCACCTACATACAAGTAGGTGATGGATAAAGTTGTTCACCATAACACTTTTCTAGCTCCATCCCAGGCAGCACCAAGCCCGTGGCTCATGTCTGCACCCTTTGCTTCTTTTTGCAAGGCTTGGTCCATCTGTGCAAGCAGTGAATCCCTTTGGCTTGGTAAGCATGGGAAACACTGAGGTCTGGATGGCTGCCTGGGGCTGATGTGATGCAGCATCAGCCATCTCCAGCAATATGGTAATTCTGCAAGTTAAACACTGGACTTCTGCTGCAGCGTGGCCAAACATTAAAAATGGGTGACACAGACACTGCAGGGTGTCACCACAGAGAGAGCAATTTGGAAAAACTGAGATGGAAGCCTTGGAACACTGAGGTCATCCTTCTCAAGGTGGAATTAAAGGGCAGTAAAATCCCTGGCTTACACATTAGTAAACAGTCAGGAGTGTGCCCAAGTTCTGCAGGTCAGCGGGCTGCTTACAACCAGCACAAAAAACATGACAAGAGGAGAAATAGTGTATCACAGAGTACAGCTTCTGCTATCACAAACAGGTTGTGAAATTCCATTTATAAACTTTATGACCTTCATTTGCAAACTACTTAGATTTCCTCCTGCTACTTTCCTCCCTTTATCTCAGCTGATCTCACTGGAAGCTGTTTTTGTTCTCACTCCTGACTGAAAGCCAGTCTTCCATTTCATAGAATAATTTATCCACAGATAATGGTGTGCCCATCCTATGTTCTAGCCTAAAAATCACTCTCTCTGGGGTGTTGGGACTCCTTTTACAGATATACACACACAGAAGAAAAGGCTTCAGTCAGGTTTCCAAAATTCTATTTCAATCTTAATATTTTAGAATATTAATATTTCAATGAGTATTTTGACCAAAAAATCGGAAGACCTTTTGTGATTTTATGCCTTTGGTATATTTTGACAGATTTTTAAGATTAGAAAATGATAATGGAGAACACTTTTCCAAAGAAGTGGTGGTAACTACTATATCTTGAATGACTTTAAAGAATAATTTTTCCTCATCCTTCCACCAGGGTGTTTGCTCCTCTTCTGACCAGTCAGAGCAGCATCTCCAGCAGCCTCGAACCACAGTAAGGACCAGTCTGACTCAGAGGGATTTAGAGTGCTTCAAAGCCCCCCACAAAAGGCCCATTCTGCCCAAGCAGAGGCAGAGAGGATACAGCCCTAGACAAATCTGTCTCAAGGCAGAGAAGGTTTAGGTCTTCTCTAAAGTTCATGTGCATGCTGAGCAGCACAAGGAGCACAGCTACAGCTCCCTGCCAACACAGTATTGCCCCTCACACCTCGGGGCTGGACCACTTCACCCCTCTTCCTCCTTCACCCTTGAGAATAACACTGCAAACCACCTAAGAGTGACAGCCCATTTGAGCCCTGCCATGTGGTGTTTCCCTGAATGCAGATGGGCTGCTCTACCTTCAGAAAAATAAGAATTTTTCAATTCACAAACGAGATGCACATAAACTCTACATAGCAACACCAGTTTTTTGCTGTCTTGATGACTTTTCCTTCCCCACCTTCCCTACTCTGTTTGCTAAAAAGAATAAAGCCAAACTCCTGAGGGAGTGAGCTGTGCTCACAGGCAATCCCTCTGGCTCTGCACCTTACCTGGCAGCTGTTCTTTCTGTGGCCTAGAAGTGCTGTCCCACCATCCTCCAGCCAGAAGCTGGATTCAGAGCACTACCAGGCTCACAAGGAAGTCATCAGCTCGTATTTAGAGGCAAGGCTGATGTCAACTGAGAGCAAATAAGTGCAGTGGGCAGAACTCATTTTATAGGAAGGTTTTACTTCCTCATGTGACTGGCCAAGCTCTCATATAACCATAGTTTGATAAACTTTCACTTCATTTTTCAAAAGGGAAAAAAAAAAATAAAAGCGGTTCCCAACACATCTCCATTCTGAGTCACAGGCAAAGATTAGTCAAACTCACTGTGGCAGGGATGCAGAACATTGGGCAGTGAGAACATAGCACATGAATTCTGGATGAAGTGAAACGTGTTCCACCAGGGTTGCTGTACCAAGTTAGCATAGCCTCATTCCCATGCATCTAGCAAATTCCTGACCTCCGGGGAAATGTGGAAAAAAATACTTAAAAAAATAAACATTTTGCTTAGCCCCCAGTATTGCAAAGCCTCATTCAAACACTTCCAAGTCTGAAGGAACCTGCTCTGGGACACTACTATGAAACATCAAAACCCAAACAATCCCCTCTAGCCTGCTGGTGCCCCAATTGCTTCAGAGACACTCAGCCTGTCCACAGCAAAGACTGACAGGCACTTCTTCCTGGAAACCTGAGGTTTTCCGCTGGTTTTTCCTTACCTTGCTGCAAAGAAACACACTCCAAATACAATTTTAGGCAGCAAGAAGGGTTGGAGACTCTCAGAGGGGTTAACTCCTGGGGCTTCAGACAGCCTTTGCACATGCAGTGCCCTTTGCCCCAAGGGACAACTGGGGTGCTGTGGAAGGAGAGAACCTGCCACTGTCACAAGGCAAAACAGCAGAGGAGGGCTGACCTTTCCCAGTCAGAAATCCCACTACTTGCATACTTTGTGGGAGTAAGCACAGTGGCTTACAGGGTGGCCAAACCCTTTGCAGTGGTATCCTGTTTAATCCAAACTGTCTGCTACTTGCTGCAAGCCTCACTGTCGTTTTTTCCAAGTGATGGTTCCACCTTGACATCACACCCAGACTCCTGGAAACTCTTTGGGAGCCAGGATGCCCTGCTGCTGTGCAAAGCAGTGCCCTCACAGGATAAGGGGGCAGCACACGTCCTCCTGTGTCCTGGCACAACACTTCCTCTAATCCACAAAGCTCTGGCTGGGCAGGTTAAGGCTACAGAAACAGGCTCCTAAGAGCCACAACTAAAGAATTGTGTTAATTCCCTGCTGCCCAGAACAGCTGCGAGAGCAGAACACCCATAACCTTTGACTCCTCACTCCTTGGACTCAGAGTCACAGAATCACAGAATGAACTAGGCTGGAAAAGACCTTTGAGATCATCAAGTCCAACCTAAACTCCAAACATGCCTGGAGAGGAGGGGTTTTCTTTGCTCTACTTAAGCTTTCACAATGCCACACACCTCATCACAAGACCACCATGTAGCAGTTCTACTGGAAAGAGAAAGTTGCTGCATTATTGATAACCCAGGAAGGCAACAGAGCAAAGCACACCGTTTTTACCCCTTTATGTTTTAACTCCTACTTGTCAGTAAAATGGGGCTTTTACTACCTAAATAGGAGCTTATAAAAAGAAAAGTGAATTAGATAAAAAAAAGCCATGAGCAAAAAAGACTTCAACATCCTCCAAATCATAGGCAGCCAGGAAGACCTTCAGCCAATTCCTGAAACCCGCTTACCTAGGTGATCACCTGCTACCAGAGAGAAGACCATGAGAAATAAAGGAGCATATTTAACTTCTCAGATGATCTCACACCCTTTCACTCACCAGCATAGACACACATTTAAGCACCAAAGGCTGTGGTTTCAAACACATTTCCTTTCTCAGCTGTGCTCGCTTGAGCTGACAAGCATGCTGAATTTTCCCAGCACAGATTTATTTCTGCTCTAGGCCACTGTTATGCTCTAGAGGGAAAGAGCTGCACTAGGAGAAGTTTTCTTCCCCTAGAGGGGAAGACCTCCCCACTAATGGATGTTTCAGTGCTGAGGACTGAGGTTATTGGTTTGTGAAACAACTAGACCTTCACCAGAAAGAATCACTACCAACCTCAAAGTGGGGCAGCTTTGCTGCAGCAGCTCCTGGAGACTATGGAGACCAAGCATGATTCTGAAGAAGGCTCCCCATGCAAAACCACTTTCCTGATGGTGCTAGACTCCTGCACGGAAAAAACATTCTCTTGAAACTGGTTCTGTGGAACACCTCAGGTATTTTGGACTACACACCTCAGTGAGATATTTGCTTTGCTAAAGGAAACAGTTGGTATTGCATCAGCACAAGAGAAAAGCATTATCACCCTCTTCCTCGTCTGAAAAGTTCACCTGCTGTCTACCAAACAAACATGTGGCCATAGGAACGCTGTGAAAATTCTTTAGCCCGTAACCAGCACAACACAGTCAGAATAAAGCAAGTGCTAAATCAGATGTAGGTCTATTTCCAGTAATATTATTAATAGTTGTGGAACTAATATGTTCTCCATCCTGTCTCAAGTGAGAGTATTCCCCTACTCCCTTCAGGAAGGCTCAGGTCAGACCTTCAAGCCAAGCTCTCTCAACAGTATAAGCTATGCTCCTGACTTAATTACAAATTTTTAATATTAGGCAAAATCTGGATGTTTTCTGCCAGTGAAATTCTTTCCCTGTTGGAGACACTGAAAATTTTGACTTGGAGACAGCTGCTCACCCCAAAAGCCTACATCACTAATTTAGCAGGTCCTACTAGAGTGCCAGCTCAGTTAATGACAGGCAATCCTGTATTCAGATTGGCAGAAAGCCACTACCTTTAAAAGAGATATTTCTACATGCTTGCCAAAATGACCACCTTTCCTACTTCCTCAAAATGATGCCACTGTAGCAAGCACTCCATCTGACCACAGAACAGGGAGAACAAAACCAGGAAAACCAGTTTCATTAATGCAGACAATGGTAACTTCTTGGAAAATTTCAACTCCATTCATAACGTATGATGTAGCAGGATCCCTACTTCGTTTTGCCTAAAATATCTATTTTTCCTCATTTTATATAACAAGCTACTGCTATGACTCAAGTTGTTTTCCACTGGGCTTAAAATAAAAAGTACCTTTTTCAATCAGAAAGTCCCAAACAAGTTTCAAGTTCAAAAGTTTACTGCCGTTCAGGTTAAGATTTCAGAAGGCTCTTGGAACTGTCATTCAGCTTCAATGATTTATTGTAACCTCATAAGACCAAAACCAACAGAGTTTACTGTATTTATCTTTTAAGACAGCCACCATATTTAACCAAGGTGATACTGGCTTGCTCAGTGAGAAAAAGCACATTCCATCAGTAGCCAGACCAAGCATTTTACACAAAAAATACTGCCCTGTAGCAAGTATTTATGTAAATCTGATTGTAATTTAAAATTTTTCAAATTGCTTGTGCTTCCTCTGTATGTAACAGGTGATTCACAGAAACACATGCTCCAGGGAAGCTTACAAGCAAAACCTGTAATTCTGTTGCCAATAACATACAAGTTTTACATTAAAAAAATCAGGATACAGGAGGGCAAAATGGACAAAGGTAACAGCAGCAACAGAATCAGAAATTGTTGTAAACTTCTTGAAAATTTTAAAATGCTTGTCCAAATAACTAACAGATGATGGGGATGGGGGAGAATCTGGTTTGGTTTGTTTGTGTGGTTGTTAAGGTTGGGTGTTTTTTTGACAAGTGGAAGGAAGCAGGTAGAGCTTTACCTCCTGAGAGTACAGGGTTACCATGACTGGGTTTGGGTAACTCCCATCCTGCAATGCCAACCACTCGGATACATTTATGCTACTTCGACTGACTTGTGCCATGTCTGTGGGATTAGAGAGACACCTCTGTTGTAACCTACCCTTCTCCCACTTGCCTTTAGTGCTCTATGACCATGTCTTATTCATAACCTGGTTTTGGCCAAGTCCACTCCAAGCCTTGGAATCAAGCTCAAGAGATCTACAGAGAACTAAAGAAACTACAACATATGACAGGAAAATAGGTCTCAAACTTACTCAAATCCACAGAATAAAACGATTTCGAGTCTACATCTCATTTTTAAGCTGTTGCAAGTAAAGGAATCCAACAGACAACTCTGAGAAGCTGGCTTCTAAGTCTTCAACTAATGAACAAAGAGCCTAAAGCATGAGGCATTCCCCTTCCAACAGGCATCTTAACTTGACAGTCAAGTCAAAGTAAAGAAGTTGATGCTTCTGCTACAATTTCAATGCCATTTTCAACATTTAGAGGAAGGTGGGGTTTTTTGTTCTGTTTTTAACTACCACAAGCACCAAAGGTCAATACTGAAACTGAGGTTGGAGATAGCATTGACGAAAATGAAGTGACAGAGACGTGTGACTTCTCATGCCATTAAAACAAGTCAACTCTTAAATTTCCAGATAATAAAGAGTCCTGTCCACTCCAACACCTCTGGCTGGACACAAACAGCAGGAAATGTTTGTGGTTGCAGCTGGCCATACAGCTTGTTTGGGCCATTTCCCGAAGAACCACATGTACAAAACCATAATTTCAGATAACTGGAGGAGTAAATCCCATCTAACCCAGAGTGCTCAGCTGTCTATGCGCCCATGCCAAGAGCACTGTGATCCCTGCAGTTTCAGCTAGAAATGTAGCCCCAAAATTAAGTACTTGCCTCTAAATTGGGAGCTTTTTTACTGTAATTTAATCACCTATTATCCCCTTATTTTTGAACATCCACATTTGAAAGCTTCCTCTCAAAAATATAAGCAGGTAATTTTGCTAATCTGAAGGATCTGTGTATCTTTAACAGCACCAAGGCACATTGAAAATCAGAAACTTGAAACCTTTCAGACGTACTGGTTTTCTAACCCTTTATTCAGAAGACTCTGGCCAACAATGAAGATGGACTATTTACTTCTGTATATTACTCATTTAAACTTCTAGTTCTTAAGTATTTCTGTGTTGCAAAGAAAAGAAGAGCCATTTCTGCTTCAAAAGAGAGCACATTCACCTGAAGTAGGGTGTTTCTAAACATCAGTAACTTTTGTATGTCCCTCAAGTGGTCGAGGGCTAGCTGAAGGTTAGGAATGGCTGTTGAAACTCTTTGTGATGTTAAGTCACAGCTCTCCAATAAGAGAACCTCTGGTGTTCAGCAAGAATCCAACACTCTCCCCAGCTGGAAGCTTTTGTTTGTTTCTATGACTGACATTTCCTAAAGAAAGCAACAATGCAATTGCTTTACTAGATCCACATTCTTTTCAAATCTGGCCAGTGCTTTTTGCAAGTTAAAAATGTTGTGTGGAAAAGGACAGCAGGACTGAGAACAGTATGACAGCACAAACCTTTCCTCTTTAACAGAGCAGGCTAAGAGCAGGAAGAGCTCGAGACAATCTATTGCCTCTACAGCACTATTTCAAAGGCACCATATCCTGACCTAGTAACAGTTCCTTGGAATCTTCTTATACCCAGACTGAAGGCAGAAATTTTCTTGGTAAGAGTAGTGAGTAGTCCTGAGCCCAGATTCCCCACGAGACTTCCAGGAACAGGCTTCCTGCTTACCTCTCCTCTGGGACAGAGGGCTCTTGCTCAGACTCTGCAATGACAGCCCCTGTAGGGTCTTGGGTGGTTAGAAATGTTTTGCCAGGAGACAAGTTATGGAAGTTCTGGATTTCTAGTTCTATGCTTTGAAGGACACAAAAGTTAGAGATTCATCAAAACGCAGCTTCTTTAGCCAAGTACATTTCCTGTCTTTGGTCAAGTCCACTCCAAGTCTTGGAATCAAACTCAAGAGATCTACAGAGAACTAAAGAAACTACAACATATGACAACAAAATAGGTCTCACACTTACTCAAATCTCCAGAATAAAACAATTTAGAGTCTACATCTCATTTTTACGCTGTTGCAAGTATAGGAATCCAATAGAAAACTGAGGAGCTGGTTTCTAAGCCTTCAACTAATTAACAAAGAGCCTGAAGCATGAGGTGCTCCCCTTCAAACAGGACTCAGCTATGTCAAAGTGAAGAAGCTGATGCTTCTGCTACGACATTTTCAATATTATTTTCATCATTACAGGAACTTGGGGGATTTTTGTTCTGTTTTCTAGCTACCACAAGCACCAAAGACACCGGACTCCAGCTTTGTTTTTAACAAAGAAAAGACAGGGTGGATGCTGCTGGAAAGCACATTCCTGTATTAAATACCTTCAGTATCCCTGCCCAGTTTAGGTCTGGAGATTATAGCCATCTCATCTGGCCTGCTTAGTCAGAATTTTCTGCCATGGGATAGTTTCAGCTGATTATGTTCCTTAAATACCAGCCCTCCCATAGAATCATCTTAATAAGAATTTCTCTTTCTTCACAGTCCATTGAAATACTCTACCCAGGCATAGCTACTGGAACTCCAGGCCAGAGCAATTTGCAGTGATTCATCTTGAATTTTAGAACTAGCAGATCATGTTCCAATGAGGGATATCAAACTATAAAATCTCACTGCATATTGCGGCCAGACACTACAGCAAGTATTACAGAAAAAACACTATCACAAAAGAAAAAAGTTAAATTTATTATTTTAGTTCTCCTCTGTCTTTTCCTTGTTCTTCATCTGTACTTGGACCTCTCTTTGTCTTTTGATTTCTTAGGACTTCTGCTTCTGTCTGCTTTTTTATCCCAGTCTCTTACTCGGATGTCTTCCCTGTATTTGTCTCTTTGTCTGCCGTAGGTGTAATCTCTCTCCTGAGAATGGCTGCGGCTCCGATGCCTGTCTTTCTTCTCGCTCTTGGTCCTCTCCCTACAGCGCTCTTCGTGCTTTCGGTCAGAATCCTGTCAAAGGAATTGCACACAAATGCAGTTACAAACAAGTACAGAAAACGTACAGAGGCACGAAGAGAACTAGAGAAAAGATGAGCTACCGCTGGTACTACCTTTAAGAGATTCACATCCATGATGATTTGAAAAAGGTAACACAAAAATACCCACTGAAACCCTCTGAAGAAGGGAAGTTTACAAGTAAGCTTCTGTCAGTGTTTATGGAAAAAAGCATGGCTGTTAGGCACACTTCTTGTACTGTCTAAGGAGTTTGAGCAAAAATTGTTTATGTCAGGGACTCCATTCAGATGGATATGATCAAACTCTTCACAAGAATCAAACAAGTCTTGTAAGCCAGATTTGGATTTCAGATTTTTTTGACCTAAGCAATGCAAATATTTCCATAAATTTTGGTTCAATGCCCCACAGGCACTCCAGTGTTATGCAGATGCATAACATATCTTAAGACCTGCCTGTAATAATTCTTAATGGCCTAAATTCTAGGTTTCAGCAAAATTAACAACCTGACAGTTTAATATCACTATATATGCTAATAAAGAGATACAATTTTATGGACTTTAATAACAACTCTGTTAAGCACAAATCAATATTAAAAAAAATAAGTTAAGAAAAATGTCTGCATTAAATTACACAGTATTTCTTTCCTCATTTCAGATATTTTTCTAGAGGTGTACCAAGACAGCAGCCTTCACAACTGTATGGTTAAAACCTATACTCCATGTACAAATAAGCAAACTTCAATTATTTACAAGAATGGTGAAAAAAACTCTACTTTAAACAGAGATTTTATGCAGAAAGCCAGCAACTGAGGTGGTTCCCAAAGTTAACATCACCTTTAGAATGACAACAATAATGCTAAAATTACTAGGGTTACAATAAGCAACACAAACCCCCTGGATAAACAGACACATAAATAATCATAGGTTTGATCTATAACAAAAACATTCTGCTACTGCTAGATGCAGAAACCTCACTGGTGGCCAAATGCCTATTTCACATCTTTACTGTCAAACTTTATTTCAGTACAGATTTTAAAAACTGGATCTACCAAAAACACTCAGTGGTGCTTCCTGCTACTTTTAAGAGCTTTGTCCATCCATTCTCGAAATGATGCACAGCCATATTGCTCCTGTACCCACAAGCCTCACTCTCCAGATGTCTGAAAAAGCCAATAGGTTTCAAGCCCCTCTGTGACAAGGCCTGAGTAAACATCAGATGATGGACATGCTTGGTGGAGGGGTAGACAGGAACAAGGCAAAAAGTATTGGCCAGAAAACCAAATGGTGGGCTTGGTGTATGGCTGCCTTCTAACTGGTTTGTTGCTGGAGTTTCCTCCCAGCACATGGGAGAAACAGGAGAAAAGCAGGACAGCACTCAGTTGAACAATCTACCAAGTGTTTACTAGAGACAAGGCTACTGGCCAACTGGGGGCAAGGAACAGGTTAGTGAACATTTCAAACTACAGACAAATAGCCCACACTGAATGTCATAGAAAAGGACAGCTTGCTGAAAGGATCAGAAGTCATACAAGTATTGAGTTAAACAACTACAGTGACCACAAAAGCATTTCAGGTACAGGTGTACATGACAAGTCTGAAAGTGACACAACAAAGTCCCCACAGTAGCTAATATGATCACAATGTAAAGAAAAAAATGGGCAATTTGAATTAATAGAATGAATGGCATATTTATTTCTTGCCAGCGTAAGTTACATTTCCCTTAAATAAGATTTTTCATTTTAAAGTCTTTGGCATAGAAAAAAGTCCATTTTTAAAACACACTAAATTACTAAAAATAATGGCATTTTGAAACCAAATTTTCATACCCAAACGTCAAAACCACGTTGTTTTAGAAGAAGAAGAAGAAAAAGATTAGTACTTAGAAACAGTCTCCTTTTTACAGCTGAAATTTGTATTTCTCAATCCAGGATCACAGCCTCTCATCAGTCAATGATTAAGTGATGATCACCCCAGTTCTTAATCCAGCAGTGTGCTGGAACACACATTAGGAAGGAAATAAGGAAAGAGGGAAAGATGTTTCTCTGGAAGTTCACGGCCAATTTTCCCAAAAGCAATAACTTGCTAAACAGCAGTCACAGGTGAAATAGCTAGAAATATCATGGCCACTGAAGCAGAATGCATATGCCACCTCTTACATACATTAGTTGTGTATGTAACACATAGTTAAAGGCTAAAAGCAGCAAACAAATAGAGAAGGCCTTTTCTGGGGGCAGATTTTGATAAAAGTTGCCCCTGAA
This sequence comes from Oenanthe melanoleuca, assembly GCF_029582105.1. Classification (NCBI taxonomy): domain Eukaryota; kingdom Metazoa; phylum Chordata; class Aves; order Passeriformes; family Muscicapidae; genus Oenanthe; species Oenanthe melanoleuca. Next base: position 64,276,140 of record NC_079336.1, read on the forward strand.
TATAAAGGGAACAGTATCCAACAAGCAGTAAAAGCAGGAAATCAAAACAAGAGAAATTGGTACCTCTGCCAAAACCATGGACTACAGAAATCAGAAATCAGGAAGTCCCTATGTCTCACCAAAATCTATTGGATAGGCTGTACTACTTCACAGATCCAGTTATCTTAAAAAATAAAATCCAAGAGAAAACACACAGAGAAAACTGGAAGGTGAACAAAGTCATTATACAGATCTCAGAAGGAAGCATGTTCTGTACTCAAAAAAACTCTACCAAATCCTATTCACAAACTCACATGGCAGTCCACCCTCCTGCCTCAGACCCACATCCTGTTACTTACTAAAAGCAAGCCACAGCACCCTACCTCTTCTACCTACTGGAATGGAGTCAAACAACACAAGACTCAAAAATATATTCTTGAAACATCAACACAGAGGCCAAAGATTCAGGAAACGGGTGTCAGACTAAGAAAAGGATGAGTCAAAATATACTAAAGAAAAAAAGTAACACCATCAAGAGAACAGAAAAACAACTCAACATCATGGAAACTATTGAGAAAATAAACCCCCTTCAAGTCATATCTAGAGTTGACAGCACAAACTGCAGTTCCAGTTTGCCAGAACTTCCCATTATAAGCCCCATATCTCTCTTAATTAAAATCTCTGCCACCCTATGGACTCGCAGTGGAAGTTTCTGTATGAAGCATGGCTACTGTGGTCTTTGCCTGATGAGTTATGGAAGGCCTGCTGCTGTTTTATTTTAAAGATCTTATCTCGAACACATTCAGTGATTCACAATATAGGGTTAAGGAAGAATGCTTTGTTTTTCAATACTAAAAATGCTACCATTCACTAAAAAGTTTCCATGCTGTTATGCTTGTGTTGGACTCAATATTGCCACTGAGTATATTCCACTTCAGGAACATGCCTGCTTCCCCTTAGTTTCACATATCATGCCCAAAGTATGAATAGAAAAAAATGAAATAAAATTAAAATTTTTTATATGCTAAACAGGTTTTGTCACCTAAGCTGCCTGCAGATTTCACTAGAGGTTGTGCCCAAAATACTGAGTCTGTGTAAGACTAGGTACATACTGCTCAGTATGTGCATACTGTACAGTAGACATTAATAAGAATATTCAAATCCAGAGAGAAAAATGCTTCCCAGAAATTAATTTTCACAGCTCCAAGAGGGAACTATGATGCTTGCCATCAGAGAATAGAAGTTAAGTCTCCATCTGTGATTTCAGGCATAAGAAAGCTAAACTACATACAGCAAAGTGGGTAAAAGTGACTAAGAAAGAAAGCTGTTGGAAAGAAGATACTAGAACACAGCAGCAGCAGACTATGAGAACAAACCACATCAGGAGCTGGTGACTAAATCACAAAAAGATACACATAAACACAGAGGAGATCACATAGACAAGCATCAGAATATGTTCTATTCCAGAACCTGAAAACCAGGAATCCCTCTGTCCTCATCCATGTTTTTGTGCTACGAAGTCTCACAGTCCCTTCACGATTAGAGCAGATGTTAACAACCTACTGCTGCCAGCACTTGTTGTGCCATCTGCAGGGGTGAAGACTTCTGAATGATTTTAAAGTGTTCTCTGCTGATAATGCATGACCAGCCAGTTCCACGGGTGTAATTCCTGAGCCATCAGGAACAAAGATTACCATCAAAAACACCTGTTTGAAGAAGGCTAAAGCAACAATCAGCTCAATAGGACAAAGTCTAAACCAACAATAGTCCACACCTCTAATATGCACATGCTGCAGTCAAGACTCTACTTACCTGAACAAGCCCCTCCCATCAACTCAAAGGACCCTGACTGAATTAGTACTGAGGCAAAAGGACTGTGTCCATGAATGAGCAATAGGGCTCACTGCTGGCACTGAAAGATTTTAATTGCTCATGTTCACGAGAAAAATTACTTCCAAACATCACAGCAAGAAGTGATGTATAAAAACAGAATCATGTATGCTTTGTGTACACAGAACTTTCAGCAGTACTCAAAACTCAGGATGGGACAATAGCCTTATCTGCTGTGTCTGAAACCTTTTCACTTTCTGTGAAGTTGCTAGAAGACAGCTTTGTTCTCACTCATAAAGCTTGCACTGTTAAAATACTGGGGTTTGGTTTTCTTCGTTTTCAGCTTAGCTCAACTGTTCCTAATGCTCACTTCAGCAGTGTTTAACCCTCCACTTTCTCACTGCAGAATGTGCCATATTTTGAGTATCCCAAGTTGACAGAAATGTGGGAATTCTGTCCTGACAGGCTGCAGTGGAACTAATGAATGACAGAATTATTGTCTCCTGGTGCTGTCCTCGACAGCCCCAGCCTCACAGCACCATAGGCTTGCACATTCCAGATGCAAGCAAATTCACACACAGATTTTACGCAAACACTTCCAAAACAGTGAAGGACAAATACAAAAAGATAACTTAAAGATCATATTCCCAACTCCATACAGAAAAAACCCAACATATGATGGTCTGGCAAGAAAATGAGACATAGTCTACAGTCATGTAATATGATTACTACTTTATGACTAGGAATATGTGAACAACAGGTTCAAAGTGCTGAATATACCCCACTTTACAAGAGGCTACATTGCCTCTTCGGCATGTTTTGGCAAAAAAACATCTAGACACGCCAAGCTTCAAAAGTCCATGAGGATTTGAAATCCCCTTTCATAATCAAATATTAACATAAACAGGTTTATGTAGGTTTACAACTGCTATATTTTACACAGGACTTTGCATGCTGTGTCCTTATTCAAAATCAGACTTTTTTCCTGGCTTCTTTTATGAAGAAAACAATCAATAGGTATTAAGTTAATGCATGAACTGTCAAGTACCTTAGATTTTTTGGTCCTCTTGTCATCATCTTCATCTTCAGAATGGTGGTGCTTTTTCTTCTTCTGTTTTTTAGCCAAGTGCGACTGACTTGTGTGAGACTCTTCTACATCCTCATCCAGAACAAGGTCATACTTGGCACTGATGGTGCTGGTTAAGGACAGATCTGTTTCCCAATATCAGTAAGGAGCAGAACACAACAGGCCAGGAAGCAAACCAATTCCTGTTCGTCCAACAAGAGTTTACTAAGACTTAACACATATTTCAGTCAGAACACAGTTATACACATGGATAAAAAAAGAATTAGCTGTGTTACAATGACTGAAGTCTGTCCTGTCAAACAGTACAGCCAGGCTGCATTCTCCTTTCTCTTCTGTGCATTCTCTTCTGTGGATATCTGAACAAGCTATGGTGTTTTCTCTCATGCTCACCACAAGCAAAGTATAACCTTAGAGAATGATTTAATTACTAGTACGGTCTCATCTCAGATATAGAAGGACCCATCTGAAACTACTTAAAAACTCTGATATGCCATATGTCATTCCAGGGCTGTGGACTTGGAACATTATTTACCTGCAAACAACATGGAAGCGAAACAGCATATTTTGATTTGACTAAATGAATCAAAGTGAAAACCACAAAATATTAAATTCTATCTCAAACTCCAAATGGTTATATGAGGTAGCAGGGAAACATCCATTTGGCAGGCTTTAAAAATATGAAGTTTTTTCCAGGCTGTTTTCATAAACTCTACTTAATTCAAAAAGTACCTTTGACCAGAAAAGGATACTCTTGCTTTGGTTTTACTTTTTCTTTCAGAGCAAATTTCGAAGGTTTGTCACGTTCCTTCTCATAGTCCTTGAAATCTTCCTTGGTATATCGCCCACCTGTCCACAGAAAAATATATTCATTTCACTCCACCCACAAACACAACCAAGACTGACAACTATCATTAAGTTCTGATAATGATTCAGGGGCTCTTTATAACCATAGACAACTCCACAGCAGGATACAGTTCCAGAAACAACACTGACATCTGCACAACTGAGGAGAAGAGAGCAGAACAAGTTGCTTTGTCCTTTTGCTTGCAGATTCCATTAAACAATATCCAGCTTTCCCCTCATTCATGTCCAGCAGAGACAATACGTGAAGAGGATCACAAAGTAGGATTCAGCAACTGGCTTAGTTGCTGTTTCAGGTCCTATATCACACTACTTAAAATTCTGTTAGCATGAAAGCCCACAGACTGTTCTCGTCTTTTTGCTCTGGTCTGCATTGAGGGAAACTTCTAAGACAGCTACAGCTCAAGAACTCAAACAGAAAACTACGAAAAGAAAAAGTTCACATCTAGATTTAAAGAGGGACACGATAGATTTCAGTTTCCATTCGCTCACTGAAATACCAGTGCCCAGATCAGAAAACTACGGCAACGTGCTGCCCTCTCACGGCCACGGTTAGAACTGCAGCGCTCACCGGCTAGGCCAGAAACCACTGCCGAGGATGGAAGGTCACTTTTGGGTACCATACAAGCACAAGACACTATAGATAACTTTCCAATACTTTGGACAATTTAGACCTCACATAAGGTTTCACACCCAGGTATTCAATACAGGATGCACTGCAACACCTGGTACAGACAGAATACAGAGTCAGCTCTGCACAGGACACGTTCCAGTATCTCCAGTATCCAGTATCAGTGCTCATGGCCACAACTCTACCTGGAGAAACTGTATGCCAGCAACTGAGGGCTGACTGCATTTTTAGAAGAAGACACACAGAATGTCACCAATGCAATGCACAGACACCTCTCCAAGTCCACTGTTTTCCTCATGCCACCAGTAATCAAATATCCACTGCATCCACTTCTTCCACCACCCTTTTCGTCAAAACATCCTCAAACACCCAAAATTTGGTTTCTGTAACGTACAAGCTGCCATGCACTATGTTTGACCTACAAGAGGTGAAGAGCAGAAATCCCTGGCCTGAATACTGACTTTTTCTTGTATACTTGTATATATACTTGTATAATATTATTATTGTATACTAATATATAGACTATTATACAATGAATAAACTAGAAAATAACAATGATTACTTTGCTAATTAAAAAAAATCATGCCCCAAGTTTGAGATGAAAAAAATATTTTAGTGAAAAAATACAGTGGCTAAAAAGATAATCAGTGGCAGTGCAATGCTCATGTAAGAGTAGGAAATCCTTCCACTTTTTCTTATGAAACAAGTGAAGAGCTAATAACTGTGTTGCTCTATTTACTGCAGTACCAGGAACATTTATATGCCTGAAGATGGAACGATTTAAACTCATAACTCTTAATATAATGCTAAGTTTAGAAGTCGTGGATTATTAAGTTATGAGGATCAAAGAATTGCAAATATACCTACCTTTTCCCTTCCATTTAATCTTTGCAACAGACTGGCTAAAATCCACATGTATCCGTCTGTCATCTATCAGCACATTGTCCATTTTGAAGTAGGCTTTCTCACAGTCTTCCTCCTGATATTAACCAGGTGAGTCACAATTATTTCATAGAAATATTCACTGAAGAGCTCAAACACAAATTCAACTGCTTAGTGGCACACATTTCTTTCTGAAACTGCCTAGAGCATCACACATATTTCAAAATAAATAGTTATGCTTTGTATGAATATCAGCATTTCAATTCCCAATGCTTCAGTTCATTTCACTATTTTAAAAATTTGCCAATCCAGCCACACGTTTGGCAGATGTAATACATTCAGAAAAAAAAGGAAAATAGAACAACTGACAGAAGTTCCATTTTAACTACATAAGTAGGCTTATGAAAAGTGAGAACACTTTCCAGTGTTTTCCTCACAGATGAGGGATACCAGCACATACAAAGCTACATAACACCAAGAGAACTATTGCCATTAATCTCACAGTAAGGGCAATGTATTGATACAGCAAGCATCATTCACAAGCCCAGAAGAAAAAACTACTGTACTCATGGATTCCATACACCCCTCCTTTCTCTAACTCTTCAGTCTTAATGCACTCTGGGGAAAACAGGGACCTGATCCCCTCCCACTGGTTTTAAGACAGCCTAAGTTCCTTTTTGTACTGGCTGCTCAAACAGGAAGACTTAAATGCTTGCCTTATTTAGGACCTACAGCTTCTATAACAAAGTTATAGCTTCTCTCAGTATAAGAAAATATTAGCTATTCCACACTTAGAGATATCAGTGTTTTTCCTAAATGGAAGTATACCAAAAAGGGGCTTTTACAAGCAGGATCTACATAGAGTTTGTACCTAAAACCCATACCTTTTCAAACTCAATGAAAGCATAACAAAGAGATTCACCAGTCTTCCAGTCCCGGATCACTTCACAACTGAAAAAATTATATGAAATTAAAATGTCAACATTATTGGAGCAAAAAAATGTAGGGTAGGAAAACACTGCTTAAAAGGGAGTGTAAGAGCTCAAAAAATAACCCAAAAACCCCAACCAACAAAACTGAATCATCTTGAAGGTATAAAAACATTTGCTTCTGAGACCCCCTACTGCAATAAAAAATGTATGAGACATTGTTTTGAGCAATTACACTAAACTAACACGTGGTTACCATGAAGCACAGAACTAGAGATGAATTTCTAATCAGTGAAACAAAATATATTTTCCAACATTACTGTTCCAAAACTGTTCCACTACAAATCTGTAGTTTCTTCAAAACTGTGTGCAATTCTGATTCTCTCCTCTTGAGATGAAAACAAAAGAACAGGAGAAGGACAAGAAAAATGAAACAAGGTAATTAAGTCTCTACTATGAAGAAGCATGAATATGTTGGTTAGTGCTTTTAGCAAGAAAATAAAAAACCTTGGGATATAGAATAGAGGAGCGTATGAAAACAGATTTCATTGCCCATCCTGTCTTTTGATAGCAGTACTGGGAGGAATCAGATGAAACCACTAGAAGCCAAGGTGAAAACTGAGAAGGGCAGCAGGATAGAGGAACACCTTACAAGGAGTGTATCAGATGACACAGACAGTAGGTGCTTTATCCCAAACCACACATAGTCCCACAGAAAAGAAAAATCAAGAGACTCTATCCAGCTTACTGAGCATCTGACATAAAAACTGCTGAAAGGAGTGAGAGGATGGGGGCAGGGAGGAGTGTCATATGCTTTCTTGATTCCTACACTTCCTTAGGCTTTCCTTAAAACCACTCCTGGGGACAAAATAGTCATCCAGCTAAATCTGCTTTTGTATCCACATTGTTGTGGTCTTTCTCCAAACAGAGCACAAAGCTCCTGAGACAGACAGCAGACTATTCCTTTACAGCCAAACCTAAACAGACTGGGAGGAATCAATTTCAGTTTCAACAAAGAAGGTTTTCTTTTTTATCATAATTACCTTTTAATGGGACCAAATCGTGAAAATATTATCTCCAGGTCTTCACCTGTGGTCACAGGATTCAGTTTACAAACAAACAGCACATTTTCTGGTGGCTTGATGTCTGCATCTGGTAAGTCTCCCACCTGGGATACAGACAGAAGACATTCATCACTTCTGCCTAAAGCTCTCTACAGGCAGCACAGCACACTCGGAACACACCTTTTACATGATCTCACGTTCCTACCAAAATCAAAACTTAATAAAATATTTTTGCCCCTCAGTGTCACAAAAAGAGTGTTTTCTACAACATGTAAAATTTATTTGCAATTCTGCCACTGGACTTCATGGAAGTTCACAAATATGTTCTACTTTGCTTTTTCTGTTCTTAGCATAACAGAAAGTTCTAAAAGTTGGAAGTGCACCCTTTTTGTCCCTATATATCTTCTGCAACACTGTGGCCAGATCAGGCTTGGTCTTGTAATCAGTCTCTGCTGCAAACTATTCACCATAAATTTGAATTTGGTAGTTGTAAGGAAGTGAAATGGAACCACTCATCCTTCAATGATGTGTATTCTTTTTTTAATTTTCCTTTCTTTCTTTAAAAACAAAAACAAAAAACAAAAAAAAACTTCAAAGTCTGTTTACAATTTTTATTACTATGGAGTTTAACACTGTATGCACTGGCAGTAGTTTGTCACAAATTAGCTCAGCTCTCTCCCACACAGGCTAAACCTTTTCCAGGATTGCAGGTATTCCAGCAGTATACTATGTATGTTACATTTTTTAACTGGATGCATTTCTACAAAGCCTCCACTGGCACACTCTGACAATGAAGTACCTCCAGTTTTATCAGAAAACCACAACAACACAAGTGCTTGTGGTCAATCCTTTCATTGTACAACAGATATTTAGTATCAGGTTCTGAAACATGATATCATCATCAGATAAGTAATTCCAAGATAAGTAATACACATCCACCTAGACATGCACACACACTGGTATAAAATCTAAAAGGTAAATACAGAAAGAGGTTCACCATTTCCAGAAGAATGGCACGAGTTTTTGCTTCTTTTTCTGCCTGAACTTCTTCTATTTCATCTGCAGACCGTCCTTTCATGTCATCAATTTCTTCATCTGCTCCTATTCTGCCACTCTGAAAAATGAAGGAAAATGTTATTTATTACCACGCCATGGCCAAAAATTCTTTCTCACTTTCCAACTATTATTTGGATGACCTCTCCCCTCACCCCTCTAGACATGAAAAATGCTTAAGCATTGTATGTCTGCAGAACTGGTCTTCCATTCTGTTCTTCCCACTTAGATGAGGGAAAAAAAAAAAGAGAGAGAAGCTGTTATCTTCACATTTCAAGCGTTGTGAACTATTTCTGAATCTTTTTGACCAGTCTGAACCACATTCAGTGAGGTATTCTAAATCCTTTTACATATACCCACCTAATACTCAACATCTCACCACAAGTGTCAACTCATTTCTAATCCAGGGAACTCCTGCCACAAATGAAGGTAAGGAACACTGCAAATATCTGCTGTGTCTAGCAAGACATTAAATAGAACATAGCACAATAATAATTTTGTTTTAATATATCTATACCTATGCAGGACTTGAAGATTAAATTTTTCTCCTCACCAGCATCTCTAGAATGCTGTCTTTCTTCTAGACACTTCTATGCTTAAAGGGGTATCCTTGGACATGCTATGAGAGAAATAAACCTCAGTATGAGTCTTCATATCTCTATGCTCCTGGCAGTGAGCTACAAAATACTTAATATATCTGAAGGTACATCAGAGATTAACTACAGTGCACATATCATGAAACCCTCATTTCAATCTTGTATCTATTAAGCTTAAAAATAAACAATATTCTCTCTAGTTAATTAATTCATTACTTGAAACAAGTGTTTCCACACAAGGAAATAATCTCACACACAACTTCTGTAACTGCATACTATGAGTAAATTATTAATAAATGCAATTATTTTTTAGAAAATTCCTTAAGTTTGAACAAATAGCCCACAGTAGTATGTGTACCTGCACATACAACTCTAAGATGACCAAGATTACTTCCATTGAAACACAGCCTATTCACATTTAAAAGAAAAACAGAAGTAACCATTTTCATATGAATAAATGTTAGGTATATTTTGTCTTCTGAGTATACAGAAAACTGGTAATTACCAACGTTGAATATTCTGAACATTCTGCTTATCTACAATGTAAATAGAAACCAAAAATACAGCTTTCCAACATAACTCTATTAGAGCCACAGCAGGGGAGGGTACCCAAGATATGCTTTTATCCTTCTCTTGAAAGGTTAAGCAGCTGTGTTTGACTAAACACAGCAGTAGCTCCAAATAAACTGACAAGCATTTGACATATCAGAAATCAAGCTGGCACAGCAGAACACCTCCTGCGTGAAAAAATGTGTAGTTCTTTTAGGACATAGATTTGAGAGACAAAAATCTTGATTTCTTATTTTGGCCAAATCTGTGCTGGACATTAATTTAGATAGACTTATTTAATTATTTCTTCCAACTTTTCCCTGTCGCGAACACTCACGTCGAGCTGTTCCTTTGTAGGCTCTGGTGAACGATCAGGAACACACAAGCCAGGTGGATCATCAAAGGGATCGTCTAAAATTACTGTGTGGTTTATCCTTAGAGAAAACAAAATCAAGATCAGCATTGGTTACATGCAAGTAAAACTTGGTTTACCCAACTAACAGCAAACCAGCCCCACCAATTCTCAGCTGTATCCCAAACAACCAAATATCCTGTGTGCTTGTAAATACAAAAGCAGTGATGCTAGTTTCTAGTTCCCCAAAAGAAGCAAATTCATTCAATTACAATGTATTCCTCAAAAAGTAGGGGTAAAAGCAGTCACACCTGATATCTTGATATGGGATAAAATCCTTATCTACAAAGGTTTCATTAATTGTCTTCAATACATCCATGCCTTCTGTCACTTCCCCAAATACTGTATGTACACCATCAAGGTAATCCAGGTTTTCCCCTGTGGTAATGAGGAACTAAAAAAGAAGATACAAAACAAGGAACAGTAAATAGAAAAATCCAGGTTGTGATTTCTTTTTTTACCTTAACACTCTATCTGAATTCAGTAGGGGGAAAAAAAAACCTCTTCCCATCTTTTGTAGAAGATTGGTCTGAGAACATGGTGAGCCAATGTACAGACTCTGCAAGTGTCTGTGGGTGCAGCTCACTGGACCCTTCTGCGAATTGGTTTGAATTGGCAATGGGGCACAAAACCAGATGGGCAGAGTAGGAGCAAAGAGCTCTCTGCTGGGGAGGTTTGGTGAGCAGGACCAGTAAAGGTTATGACTGGCATCACAGCTGATGAAAGGGAAAGGACAGAAAGAGCAAGGTCACCCCTTGTGAGCTGAGGTCAAATCACCTGTTCACCAAGCAGTATTTGGCAGGTACTTTTTCAGAAATTTGGCAAAAAACTCCCATAGTACTATCTATACCTAATTCTATCCAGACTTTTTTCCCTTCTTCCCACAAGCCCTTGCCTCCTGAAAAACAGGATGCAGTAACATTAAGAAGTAGCACACACTGATTTAGATCAACTCGAACTGGCACTGGAAAGTATCTTACTGCAAATCAGATCTTTCACCTTAAGGCAAAACTGAAACTATAAAAATTGATACCAGCTGAGAATTTAGAAATTAAAGAGGGCACTTTATAATGGAGGAAGGACAAAACCATTGCACCCGCACTTTACAGTCTGACTGGTAGCATCCCGCTCCTCATTCTCTCTACAACACTGTTAAGACTGATTAGTACTTGGAATAGGTTACACTAAGCTACACTTTACTTTGTAGTTCCTTTCCAAATTTTTTCTTTTCCAAGGAAGAAGCTGCAATAGTATTCCTGGGAACAGCATTCATTTCCATATGCATGCATATACACTAGAAGGCTGCATCTTGTAAATACATACATACATATATATATATATATATATGCGTGTGTGTGTGTACATATATATATAAAAAAAGTAATCTCTTTGTCCTAAACCTCCAACCACACAATTTTCTATATACAATGCAGGGAACAGCATAATTACCTGTATATATTACAAGCTGCAGCTCGAATAAAACCCTACCTTTTTTTTGAATTGTTCTTTGATTATCAAAAATCCCTCTTTTTAAAAATTGAAAGATATGGATATTACAAGTGAGGCATTTAATTCATAGAAATTATAATGCACCTAAAATAATAATAATTTAGAATTAATAGTGTTCTATGAGCTTTAAATATAAAAAGCCTCACAAAGTAAGTAAAAAGAATTACCTACAGCAAAAACTTTGTGTGCATGAACAACAAACAAACAAAATAGCAAAGGGAATGAGATCACTTTCAAAAACTGTTTTATACCAGCATTGGGGTAAAACTGTAAACTTACATCATTAATGCACACTTTCAAGTAACCATACAGAAGAAACTGTGATATGATTTCAGTTTCCAAACTAACACAAAGTCATAACCAGAAATGTCAACACTATTTCAAAACTCAGTTTCCTTAATTTCGCTTCCATTTAACTAAAATTTTTTTTTCCTGACCATTTTATACATTAGCAAAATCACATCAAAGTATTAACATACAGAAATAAATAAAGGAAAAAAAATACAGGACTAAGTACTAGCAAATAAAATTAATCTAGGATAGGATTTCAATCTGAGCATTTAAATTCTTCTATCTGTAACCAAATACCCATTGACACCTGCAATGCTGTGCAAAATATGTAGCTATGGTGTTTTTTTTAATATGCCCTTTGACTCTATTACAAGATGCTATTGACACGACAGTGTCATTGCTCTGCAGCTTCTGTAAACTCATGGAACCTTCATGTTAGTTATTTAGCCATGTACCAACCCCATATGCTGACCTGTGATCCATGCTGATCACTGCCATTGTTCACCATTGACACAGTTCCCTTCTTCTTGTGCTTGATCCTCGGCACCTTTTCTGCCTCAAAAAATCTGGCTTGATCACCATACAGTTGACTAAAAAAACATATATAACAGGTATGTTACAAGAAAAAGGAATTTTTAAAAATGAGCTAATCAAACATTGTAAAACTGTAAATGACATCTCAAAAAATTTTTACATTTCACATTTACATTAGGCCTTCAAATAAACCTAGATTCTACATTGCACCCATGAAGGTATTTATGCACCTTACACTTTCACTGTTTATATTACAAGGAACTACAAATTTTTCTCTGGACATTTCACAGAGGCTTTTTGGGGGGTGGGAAATGTATACTTATATATTTTTAAATACAGTATATAACATTTTTCTGAGGCACGAAGGAACTTCACATTTTAAGCAGGTTCTGCAAAAATAAGTTATTCCACGCTGTAAAAATGCAGCCATTTACATAAAAAATTTATCTCCCAAGAGAAACAGAAAACCAATATATCTATGTGTAAAATCAGTTCATCATACAGACAGGACTACATACAGTAATTTGGGATATATGGGATATAGCAAATTGCTGCATTCTTTTTAATTTTTTATGTCTAACCCTGATACTACTTATTTTGTCTCACTCCATAAACTGACAGAGGCATGATCAATAACGATATTTGCCCAAATTTAAGGACAGTGTTGTGTTTAAACTCATTTTCTAAGCATGTGTTGCCTCTGTGAAAAGAGGATTCAAATTAAACTTTGCCTGCAAGAATAGAAACTTCAGTTTCATGGACGGCAGCAGAAGCAAACAGTTACAAAAGAAAACTGACCTTCTCCATGCTACTGCCAGACAGGATCTGACACTCTCTCATCACACTGTACTTCCCCATTTGCCATACCAGTAAGTTTCAGAAGACTTGTAACATATCAAAACAAACTTAATTTACTTGTGTGCAGAGACAGATCAAGTCTGGCAAGTTTACCTACCGAGATTTGCATCTGCTTAGCACAGTTACACTGCTTCCAAGACCATCAGAGGGTGATTCATGGATCCATGAGTTCCAGGTTTTGTATTTAAGCGGCTCTGACAGACTGACTTAAAAAAGCCGACACTAGTCTAGCAACACTGTTTCTATTCCAGCTGAACTCTTTTATAGCTGTATATTGTATTCCCCAGCATCTCCCCGGTAATTAGTCTGCTCTGTAATTTTAATTCTACTTTTAACAACTATTTCAAATTAATCATATAGAACACATGCACTTTAACGTCATCCTAGATGTCTGAATGATTTCTTCAACTCTTGTCTCCGTGACCACTGAAAACTTCTTGAACAAATAAGAAATTGCATTTCTTTATAAACAGTCAACGTGACTAAAACAGACTGAAGTAAGGGGATCACTGTCTTATACACAGAGGAAACCAAGTATAGCCTCCATGCTCCACTCATGCTCAATTTAGTACATTTTGTTATAATAATAAATGTATTCAAAATGCTAATTGATTCTGTCTTCTACAGAGCATTTTAGTTACGATACTTTTCTTACCAAACATACAGTTATTTGCCAGCTTTTAAACAGAGAGAAATGTATGTACAAGTTGCTACCTGTAACATCATTTCTAAGGTCAGAGACAGAATAATGTCCAGGAAAAAAACAGTGAATGGCCAAAGGCAGCATAGAAATTAAAAAGCTATCTAAGTATGAAAAACAAAGAAGCTTATGCATCAACATTTTTATTTCCCACCAGTAACTGTGCCCCAAGAAAGCTGAAGACAATCTAACTGGAACTCCTACTCCCTTACACAAATTCTCCATTGAGAAATATATGTATATATATATATATATATACACGTATGTATGTATCATTTTTATACATAAACACTTACCAAAATATGGATTCCCCTCCACGGCCAGTTCCCATGGGGTCTCCAGTTTGGATAATGAAATCCCTCTGTCACAAAGGAGAATACATAAGATATTGCTCTGACGTTTGTGATTTTAAACCAACCAAAAAACAAGGAACTGAGAATACTCACCTGTACATTATAAATAAGACAATAGTTGTAGTACTTGACTTTGCAGAGCTTCAGGAAATTCAGACAAGCTGCAAGAAATCATACCAACATTTACAAAGGAAACGCCAGATACAATAAGAATAGATAAAACTGAAATCCAGTTTAAAGTGCAGAAAAGTGGTTTTGGAGCAGACTGTGTCGAGACTTACCGGGGTACAACCTATAAACGCTGAGAGAAATGCTCAAAGGACACGTAACATTTCCTCTCTTCCTACAAATCATCTCTAGCGGTTCAAAAACCCTAAACACGGCTAGTTATACAGAAACACTTCCCCCCTCCCTTCCCCCCCTTTCTTTCCAAACGCTTGAGAAAGATGCTCCCGGCATCCCTTCGATTTAGCGATATTACATCAGTGGCCGCAAGCGCTGACTGCATCCCTGCATCCCCCGGCCTCTGTCCCGCTCGAGGCCGCCCGCTGCCCGCGCAGCCGGGGCGCTCAGGGGCGAGCCCGGTGCCGGCGGGGCCCGGGGAAGGCCGGTGCCGGCGGGCTCGGCTCGTACCGCGGGGCCGCTCCTCCGTGTACAGGTCGATGACCAGGTCGCCCACCGTGGTCTCCAGCAGCACCGCCATGGCCGCGCGCGCCACAGCCCGCCCCCGCGGATGGCGCGCCCCCTGCCGGCGCGGAGGACCCCGCGGCTGGCGCGCCCCCTGCCGGCGCGGAGGACTCCGGCGGGACGGGACGGGCTGTCCACGCGGCCCGGAGGGCGCGGGTGGTGGAAAATGTAGAATGTGTCAAAATTAAGGTAGGATGTTCTTTGTGTCCTTGTATACTTTAAGACGGAACAGTTAGGTTGATAAAGACCTCCCTGTGGGAGTGAGTCCAAGCTGAGAGCTGACTGGCACGCCCGGTCGTTCCTTAAACATCTCTAAGAACACCTCCTTGCCAGCAGAGCACAGCAGATGGGCTGTCACCCCGGTTCCTGCAGGGCTGGGCTGAGCTGAGCTGGGAATAAGGGTATGTGCTGGGATGGACAGGGCCAGCATGGGTGCACCAGGGGCAGAGGTTTTCTTCCTCACCTTGGCCACAGGGCTTGTTTCTTCCCCCACTCCTGACGGAGCACTGCCTGGCAGTGCAAGGGAAACAGTGAGGCCAGGAGGGAGGCTTGGGCCTGTAATGCCTTCCATTCCAGAGCCACCAGGCTGGAGGACAGGGCCATCTGAAGGGGCAGCGAGGACCTGTGGCCAGGCTGTGCAATGGGGAGGGCTCAGCAGAGCCTCCAGGGATCCCCAGGGAAGGTGGGGACACGCTCGGAAGAACTGCCATCCCTGGCTCCTGGGGTCATGGACACTGCAGAGGCCAAAGGGACAGAAAGGCAGAGGGACACAAGGGCTGCCTCTGTGGCAGAGGTCACAGAATCATCTGTGTTGGAAGGGACTCGGCAGGATCATTGAGTCTGACTGGCAGTGACTGGTCCATATGGGAGCAAAGCCACACGGTGCCAGGGCCCTGCCCTGCATGGGCCGGGCTGGGGGCAGTGCGGCCGTGGGGCACAGCTGGGGCTGGGGGCAGTGATGGGGCAGTGAGGGCGGCCGGTGCCAGTGAGCAGCAGTGTGGCCGTGGGGCACAGCCAGGGCTGGGGGCAGTGACGGGGCAGTGAGGGCGGCCGGTGCCAGTGAGCAGCAGTGTGGCCATGGGGCACAGCCAGGGCTGGGGGCAGTGATGGGGCAGTGAGGGCGGCCGGTGCCAGTGAGCAGCAGTGCGGCCGTGGGGCACAGCCAGGGCTGCCAGGCAGTGACGGGGCAGTGAGGGTGGCCGGTGCCAGTGAGCAGCAGTGCGGCCGTGGGGCACAGCCAGGGCTGGGGGCAGTGACGGGGCAGTGAGGGTGGCCGGTGCCAGTGAGCAGCAGTGCGGCCGTGGGGCACAGCCAGGGCTGGGGGCAGTGACGGGGCAGTGAGGGCGGCCGGGGGCAGTGAGCAGCAGTGTGGCCATGGGGCACAGCCAGGGCTGGGGGCAGTGGCGGGGCAGTGAGGGTGGCCGGTGCCAGTGAGCAGCAGTGTGGCCGTGGGGCACAGCCAGGGCTGCCAGGCAGTGATGGGGCAGTGAGGGCGGCCGGGGGCAGTGAGCAGCAGTGTGGCCGTGGGGCACAGCCAGGGCTGGGGGCAGTGATGGGGCAGTGAGGGCGGCCGGTGCCAGTGAGCAGCAGTGTGGCCGTGGGGCACAGCTGGGGCTGGGGGCAGTGACGGGGCAGTGAGGGCGGCCGGTGCCAGTGAGCAGCAGTGCGGCCATGGGGCACAGCCAGGGCTGGGAGGCAGTGACGGGGCAGTGAGGGCGGCCGGTGCCAGTGAGAAGCTGTTGAACGTGTGCTGTCACAGCCTTTGGCAGGTGCTGGAAGGCTGCCTGCAGTTTTGGCGGTTGCCGGAGCAGTTGCTGCTGCAGTTGAAGGCTGTGCTTCCAGCCTGGCGCCTGTGCTCTGGCTGTAGTGGTAACTAAACCTCATCCCTTGATCCATTCTCCTGGCTGTACTGCTGAGACCTGGCCTTCACCCCAAGGCCGGAGCCTGAGGGGTGCTCTGGCCATACATGGCCCCGGGGGCACCACTGTGGGGTGAAGCTGATGGGAACAGTGGGTGTTACACAGCAGGGCCTGCTGCCAGTGGCACACCCATGGAGAGGGCCCTGCGCCTCTCAGAGCCTGGGGCATCCAGGAAATTGCCACCATGTCCATGGTCTCTACTCAGATTATTGTTGGGCCTTCGCTTTTGGCCACCATCAGAGGCAGGGACTGGGCTAGAAAGACCCCTTGCATGTGAATGACACATTTTTATCAAAAATAAGGGAACTTGAAATACTGATTTTACTAATTTTTGTGAGTTCTCTTAAGATTCTTTGCTATCTTCATCTCTGGTGAAGATAGGGCAATGGTGAGCCACAGTCATAAAAATGAGATTGTGTGACCACTTCAGATGGAGAAGATCTGTATGCATGAAATCTAAGTAATAGGGAAATCTGTGCTGGCTCAGCTCCTAAGTGTGAAATTCTGCTTGGCAGTCTACAAGTTTTAAGGTGGAAAAAGAAAGAAGGATTTCTTTCAGGTTTTTTGTTTTTTTGTTTTTTTGGGTTTTTTTGGTGTGTGTAAATAAGGGTATTTTAAGGCATGTAAATATAAAAAAATTTTTTTTCCATTTTATTTGGAACCTCGAAACCCATGACACAAGGGTTAATATCTTAAACTCGAGGACTGACAAAGTAACACAACCAAGGTCACTACTGTACATTAAGATGTGCACTGTGAAGTACAGTACATTAATCATCAAAGTTGGAGGCTATACTAGACAAGCCCCATCAATCAGTCAGAGTCGAGCCATGACCTCTGAGAATCAGAGACTTTCTCTTCTGCAGTGATATTTGCCTCTTTTTTAGCTGGCTTCACAATTAACCAGGATTTCTCTATCTCAAAAATATAAACCTTTTTTCTTTTCTTTTTTTTTTCCCTTTAATTTTAGTTTAATTGCTGTGTCTCTAGGTTTCCAAGAATTTCATTTTTTTAAGATGCTAAGAGACTTTCTAGGTCAGAAGACTGACCCTAGCTTTATCACATTGCAGTGCTGGGTGTAGTAAAAACCCCTAACACCAGAAGTGTTAGGCAGAACAAAAAAAACCCCACTCATCAGATAAAGCAAAGTAAAAAAATTGATTTAGAGTCTGCTTCTACAGAAGGCCTCACTCCTTCTATATGTACAATTAATTATTCAAATAACTTGCTGACAAGTAATAGAATTATTTCTAACTATTCTTGATTAGAGTCGTGGAACTGGGTAATTACATCTCGATGTATGCATCATAAATGCAGGAGATATGGCCTACATGAGGACGGAATGCCATTTTATTTTTCAGTTTATTCATTTTTGCTAGATAAAAGACTCAGAAAATTTAATTTTCATGATTCTAAACAGAGGCTTGCTGACCTTGCTTTTATTAAATTTCTTTTCGTAAGTTAAGAACCTTTTCAGTTATGGAGGTGAAACTCCCTGCTTTTTCAATATTTAGGAAGGCTAAAAAACACCTTAGAGTTGTACGATTGACATGCAAATAATGTGAATGTGTGTGTTTCCTTTCTACAAAATCAAGTCTGTAGTGCTAAGATGAGTAGGTTTTTCCTAGGAGAATATAACCACTGGAGGAGCAGCAGTTAATTCTAAGTTAATTCGTTAATATCTCTCAGGATACAAATTTAAATTTCATGTTTCCTTCTCCTGTACATTCAACTCCGTTCTCAGGATTGTTTAGCATTTTACAATTTCAATGGTGCTTAGAAGATTTTAATATGTATCAGATAAACATCTGAACTTGTTTTTTTGGATTTTTTTGCATATTTGTTAAAAGCCATGACAAAGCTACTGAGTCTGATTTTGCTACAGCAGAGAGTAGCATAGGCTGGAGTTGACTGCTGAAATCAAAGCATTCTGCAAGCAAACTGATTGTAAAGGTCTTTGGTTAAGAACATTTTTATTAAAAATATGCATTGATTTCAGTGGTGTTATGTCTAAGAAGATTGTGCTACATCTAAACAAAATATATCCTGTCTGCCAGCAGCATGCAGTATTGAGTAAATTCCTACAAAAGCAAGCAAAAACTCACTGCCAACTTAAGACTGGAAGTATCTCACAGCAAATTACTATTGCAGAAAAATTCTACTGGCTAGATGAGCTGTAGTTAATACTTAAATGACAAATATGTTTCTGTTTATTGATTTTCTTTGGGGTAACAAAGAAAAACCTCCCAGTGCATTTACAAACATGTAATCACATTTTAATTTCTGTCCATTTGTATTGTAAGCATGTCAGGCTGCAAAAGTGAAGCCCTTCAGGAGAGAGGTGAAAATAGATGAGACCTGCTGAAACTGCTTTTGCTTTCTCTTTCCTGCAGAAGCCTTTGCAACGTGTCCAATCGCCCCTTCACAAAAGCTCATTGAGTCAAACCACAACTCTTGTTAGGAGCTACATCTGCTCAGGTGGAAGAGGATCAGCAAATAAGCAGATAGGAAGATTTCAACATGCTAGAAAATAGTGTCATGACCTCTCCTGGCAGAGGAAAGTTCTCAACCGATTTTAAGGCTCTGAGTAATGAAAACTTAGCTGCAAAGCACTCTCTGCAAAGAGGTTTCTCACTAAGTTGTGCTAATCAAGAAGAAAAAGTAATTGCTTCTGAAATCTCTGGTGCTCTTAAAGTTACTGAAGAACCTCAGGCACAGATTTTAAAACCTGATCTAGAGATACCACATCAAGCCAAAGTCACATCAATACCACTATCTTTTTTCCCATCTAAACTACAGCAACTATTGTTAGCTGTAGAGAGAAAGGTCTCTGAAGCAAGGGAAGCTATAGAAACACAATCTGTAATTTACATATGGCCAGTAATAAAGATGCAAGAGAGTTCCAGATCCTTCTGGCACAATTTTTCAAAGTCTTTTATGCCAAGCAGCCCAGACTTAACAAGACACTGTTCTAGTCCTGATGTAATTGAAGATGAGAAAAGTTCCCAAATAACTTCAATGAAAAAGCTTGCACAAGAGGAGCCAGATGGAAAGACAGCAAGATTCTATCCTCTTATTGTAAAGTCATCTAACAGTTCTGTTTCAGAAATTTTGAAGTCACTCACCAATATAAAAAATAAGGATTATAAGAATATATTAACACTTTCATCTACTAGTCCTATTGAAGAGCAGCGGGAAATTCCTCTCTTTAAGGAAAATGCTCTAATGATTTATAATGGTCATGTCTACCTTCTATATGTAATGAGGCATGAAGATCTGGCAGCAGAAATGAAAATATCTGCCCACCATATGTTGTTTATGAAGACCATCGTTTGGCTCATCACGTGTCGTTCTGTCCGTAAACTAAATTTCCAAGTTTCACATCCACTGCTGTTGAGAGAGGATGCTGTGAAACAGAACATAAAATGTCTTACAACCTGTGCTACTCCCACATTCCTAAAGAAAACATCAAATGAAACACGTTTCTCTTCACACATGATGACTACAATCTCTCAGCCTGAGAACTGCTCCCCTCTTGCTGGGAAAAGGCAGCAGGTGGTAAACCATGATGATCAGGTGAGTGTCTCTTTATGAACACCAAATTATTCTCCTCTTAGACGTAGCTGAATGCAAAGTGCACTATTAGAATATTGATAATAGGCTGTGAGTGACCTGGTTTTTTTTTCAGTTTTTGTGGGGAAGCTAAACAGAAATGCAGCAGATACAATCACTGTAGAGGAAATCAAATTATGGCTTGCAGGCCTATAAGACTTTACTGTTTAAAATAAATATAATTACATAATTCTGAAAAAAAAAGTCTTGAGATACACCAAGATTTTTTCTAGTATTTGAACAGGACAAAAGCATTGCAGTCCATTGCTATTTAGACAACAGCAGGGAAAAATTTAATATAATAGCGAGATATTTCCCAAGGGAGAAGTTTGGGTTTCTGAAAAGAGGTGATGAGTGCCATCATGAAAATTTTTTAAAGTAACGATGGAAGAACAGGGAAGGGCTGGTATACAAGATCCCTCTTGAATTAAATTCTTCTTGCAAAGCCACATCCCCAAGGTATGTGAGACTGTAGAAAAAAGCTGTGGAAATAAACTGGGGTGGGAAGAAAATGACTACTCAACACTCACTTCCTTATAGTCAAGTTCTACTCATTCCCATTTCAGTTCCTCTGCCAGACTGCATTCCCATCCAAAGAAGACTTGCAAAAAAGAAATGATGAAGAAGCACTTCGGGATAAAGACAAGGAAATAAGAAAGAAATTTGGTCTTGTTAAAGGTGTAAGAGTTGTTCTCAACAGGCTAAGTGCCTCTGAGCTTAGGAAATGGACTGCTAAACCTTCTGCACATAAAAAGAAAGGTAACAATTAGGACAGAGAACTGAGGGAAATGGTACACATACTTACCTTCTGTACACAAATATGGAGTATACCTTGAAGTATTTATTACACAACATTAGTATAATTTTCAAAATTTTTGAACATTTAACCCCATAAGACATTTATTGTTGGAGAACCTCACCACAGCTACTTCTAAAATGTCAGGATCTGGTGCTTTCCCCCTGTCCCCCAGCACTTTCTCCAAAAACTGCATATAAAATGCCAGCCACTGCTGAAGGATTTTCTGACACTGCCTTCTCTTTGGCACGCATACAACTGCAGCTGAAAGTAGAAAAGGTGCCTGCTGACCTTATACTTGTAGCAATGGTTTGCAGTCTGTGTGTGCCAACATGTCTCATAGGCAGAAACGGGAAACTCTTCATACCCATGCTGGGCTCTTTCCGGTTTGAGCATTGCTATTCATTTCAAGTGAAGGTGCTGGAAGCACAAGCCACATGTTTATAGTCACTGATCTGCTTTTGAGAAAGTCTTGCCCCACGGCTTTGCTTAGAGTGTTATTTGGCAGTTTTGCCTGTTATCATCAGAGCCTCTGGGAATAGGTGTTTGCTTTCTCTAATCCCTGACATTTTTAAACTTTCAGTTCAGATTCACCTCTTGTGTCCATTTTGTATTTTTCTACAATGAAGCTCTTAAGATTTTTTCAGCAGATTTTTTCCAGAATTCTGTATCATTTCAATATACCTTTGTTCAAGTTGTTATTCTGCAGACAAATTAGTGATCAATAATAAATCAGCATTTCTCCTCAATCTGTTTACTATCTTATATTCAGCACTAAGTTTCCATTTCTGTCAACTGGATTTTAAGTCATCATCACCCAGCCTTCTCAGGATCTTTGAGAATGGTCTGGTTTTCTTGTCTCTGAATGGAAGCATGATTAGTGTAACCTCAGCATTCATGAAAATGTACTATAGCTTCATGTGAAATATTTTGAGGTCAGGTAGAGGAAAACTCGTCATAGAATAGATTAAAAAACACAGGTACAACTCCTGGGTTTGGGATTTTTTTTTTCTTTTGTGCTAGTACTCTAATGAAAGTAAGAAAATTAGTATTGACTGTAATTTCTCCTGAAATTTCCTTCCCACTAAATACACCAAGGCAGACCCTTAGGATACTCAATTTTTTATGGTGTTTCTACATCTGTACATGTTATAATTTCTCAACATGTGTTCCAGAAATCCAGAAATAAGGTCAAATACCCAGCAAAATATTTATTGTTTGGCTGTTTTATATAAATGCTTCCACCTGCTGGATTGCTATTGAGCAGTTTCAGTTTTATTAGTAGTTCTCATTAACCTCAACTGTTATTGTGACTGCTTTTCAATATTTCCTGCTGCTTTGTCTTTTCGTTTGCAGAATACATTAATTTTGTTGCATCCTGTCATTTCACACAGACTGTGTTCTTTGCATGTAGAATCAGTCAAGTAATAAAAAGATGTTGCATCTTCTTGAAGTTGTTGTTCTCATTTCTATCTTGCTCTGGTTTCTTTCATGAAAATTGAGCTCATGTAGAGGTTGTGACAGTGGGATTAACCTACGTTTATTGAGTCTTGGTGGAGGACCTTTCAAATCCAAGTGCCCTTGGCTAAAGGGAACACTTGTACAAAATGTTTTGTTTTATATGCAAGACATGATTTACAAGAATAGTCTCAATAATAATAGCTATTATCAAAGGAACTGGAATATCCA
Organism: Oenanthe melanoleuca; assembly: GCF_029582105.1. Taxonomy (NCBI): domain Eukaryota; kingdom Metazoa; phylum Chordata; class Aves; order Passeriformes; family Muscicapidae; genus Oenanthe; species Oenanthe melanoleuca. The sequence goes on from NC_079336.1 coordinate 64,298,961, forward strand.
GAAAAAAAAGCATCATATTCCAACATGGAATGAAATGAAAGAATAATTGGTAAGGCTATCATTAAATACATAATACATCTACTATTCAATACAAACAATAGTTAATATTCAAAGAACAAAGAGGTTGATGAAGCAAGAGAAGAATGGTAAGTAGATTTCATCCAGAGGGAAGAGTCCTTTATTTTCAATCACATGATGATGAAAGTTGTTGAACTTAGCAACCAGCTTCTGAGACCTAACCTTTGCTTCTGGCCTACATATTTTATGGATTTGTAACTATAGATTTGTTGACTTAGAAACATATCTAGATTTTGGCAGAGTAATTTCCTTCTAACTACAGTGCCAGATTATTTGTTTCTGGAACTATATGTAACACAATCTGTTAAAACCTAGTCTGATTTATCTGTTTATTTAGAGAGAAACAGGGTTAGGAAACACATTAGGACTTTAAATGTAGGTGATTCTCTTCTGTGCTTCTCATTAGGTCAATCATTATAATCCACTATCTTTATACATTTCCTTTATGTACAGAAACTCCACAAGTCAAGAAGCACAAATGTCCTGAGTTTAGATGAGAGGATAAAGTCATCCAAGTTAGAATGAAGGACAGTCAGGAAAGGGGGTTTCCTGCTAACAGGAAACTTATTTTTTTCAGAAATTGGTTTCAGTCTAAATTAGATGAAATTTTTTATTCTTCCCAGTTCTCCAGTCAGCAGGAAGCTGCTCAGACACTGGAACAGCTCAGCTAAACTCCCCCTATTATAACAGTAAAGCCAGGTGTCAGCATCACTGAAGGCTGGGGCTTCCCAGACTCCCTGACCCTTTGGCCAGTCTCTCAGGGGATGGCTGTGGGGCTACTGCAGGACTCTGGACATTCAGCAGTTCACCAAGTGCAAGAAATTTTAGACTCTAAAACATAGATTCTATCAAATAAAATTTGTTCCATGAGGAAACTTTAAATCTACTCTTTTCATCTGGAAGCTCTGTGTAAGGCACCAGTTTTCATAACGCAGAGGAGAAAGGCAGAGGGTAAATAACCTTTCATGCAGTGGTGATAGCACCAAGAAACAATGGGAATCGAAGTTTCAATTTATGGAAACTCCGTCAATATTCTTGAGTGTCAGGAATATTTTTCTGGCCTCTCTTCATGTGTGATGTTTGGAGAGTGGCTGAGCTTCAGCTGGCTGCACTCCAAAACCACTGTCCCATATGAGACAGTGCCCAAAGACATCTTGCTGTTTCTTTTGCCCCTTACAAACACAAAAAACTTCTCCACTGCTCAGGGTGGAAACCATGGCAAGATGCTCCTTTTGTACAGGGTGTGTTTTGCACCCAGCACAAGAGGGGTCTTTAGCACTCAGCTGACACTAACAAGAAGAAAATACAAATAATAACTCCTCCCACCAATTAAAACCATTATCAACTTATATCATTCTGTAACAGGTGGTTATTCAGCTATATTATTTTTGAGATATAAGGGATTTTTTTGTTTAATTAGTGGTCCAGCTCTGGGGTAAGATTATTACTCATTGATATGAGAATGAGGTCTAGCAGATTGCTGGCTATGAAGCTAGGCAATATTTAAGGTATTTGTAGTCTTGACAGAGGTATTCAGAAATATTACAATATGATACTTCTTGTACTTTTAGATTTTCCAGTACACTCCCAAAAAGGGACAACTACTCTGCTGGGCAATTTTCCTAAATAAACCATTCCTGAACCTTGGGCTGCAGCACATACATCCTGGATTGTTTGAACTTGCATCTGATATGCTGTGTTGTGCAAAAAATGTTTTGTGTCTCTCAAAGACCTTAATATAGGCAGACCTTTTACAGTCCTACTTTCTACTGCCATCTGGTAGAAAAAAATATTAGTCACTGCATGCTTGAAGCCCAAATCATTCTGGAATGCACTCATATTTTGTTCATATCTTTCTGGAAGTTCAGTAACCACAGGGAATAAACTCCCAGCCTCTAAATGGTTTTATGCCTATCAGACAAACACAAATGTCCCCTGTAGGTTTGCACAGAGCCAGAGACTGACTCAAGTTTTTTTAGTTTTCATTACAATCTGTCACAGTGTGGTTAAAGTGGGAAAACATCTTATATGGAAAACTCCATCTTCCCCCTCTGCAGACTTGCTTTTCATGTGCCTGAGTCAGTGCTGATTGTGGAAACCGAAACCTCCCATTTTATTTTTTTTAAATAACCCTGAAAGGCCAATCAAACAGTATGCAAAAATCTTATATCTTAGACACTCAAATTTAGAAAACAGGGACAACAACTTGTATCTAAATCAACAGCCTTATATGGAAGCTGCAAAAGGGCAGAGCAAGCTGCATAAAGGCAGGCCACTTCTTGTTGCTTAATTTGACCATCCAAATTAAAAAATATTTGGTTTCAATTGTTATTTCTGAGAATAAAATCGGTGTTTTGTTTTCACACTGCAGGAACATTTAAAAAGATGAGTAGTATGTCAGACTAGGTGAACAGGGGATGATTGTCCTTTTCTTAAGTACAGGATGAAGGATCATTGGATTAAACTAACAACCAGAAGGTTCAGAATAAAAAAATGGAGATGGTTCCTCAAGCCACATGTAGCCAAGTTTTAGGAATCACTACTAGCAGGCTTTTGCAAATAGTTAAGTTTATACCAGTGTGAATTAAAAAGGCTATTGGACAGAGTCATAGAAAGATGTGTGAGGATATTAACTGCTATCTCTGGGTGAGGAAATTATTGCACTTCAAATGGCAGGGGGTGGACAAGTATAATTTCATGTTCTCATGTGCTCCCTTAGACATTTTAGTAATGTTAGGACAAAAAAGCTTAGGTCAGATCAAAGATCCATTTTGCCCCATAGTGTGTTCTCAGCTTTGGTTGGTAGTGAAGGCATGGTTCAGAGGCAGCAGTGGCTACAGGTGGCCACTGATACTTCCACAAACTGGAAGGCCACTGGACTGAGATGTCAGTGATGCTGCTGTCAGGTCACTGCTGCCACCAGCAAAGCACCTGAAGCAGAGAAAGAAGTGAGACACCAACCTGGCATCTGCACTGAAGTGACTGTGGGTCAGCCAGGAGACTCACTGGTGTGTGCAATTTACACAGTTCTCAGAAACACAAAAAATAACACATGCTAAACCTTTACTTGGATGAATATTGCTCTTGCATCATTAGTAGGTGTCTGAATAGATTTCAGTTTCCTTGAATTTATTCATTATTCAAAGCAATCAGACAAAAATTACCTAGTCTGTAATGTAAAAGTACATGCACGAGTCATAACATGCAACTGTAGCTTTTAATGGAGAAATTAACTTCTCAAAATCATTCTTCTGGAGAGAATATTCATAGGATATCCCCAGTTCTGAGCATAGTAAATAATAATATCCACTTCTTTCTCTTTGGATTTCAAGATATTAAGCATATTCTAAATGAGGACCAAGTAGTACTGTGCTAATCACTGCACTAAGTACAAATGAGAAATTTGACACCTCTTTTTTGTAGATATTGTTGAAAGTCCCATCAGAAGTGAAAGAGGCTCCAAAGGCACCCAGAATGGCTGTGACACAGCTAGGAAGTTAATTCAGAGTCTCAGAGTTCAGTCCTCATATAAGGCAAACCCTTCTTGTGGTAATTCTCCGCTGGTAGACAAAAGAATCATTTTATAATGATCACTGCCTGGTGCCAGAATGCTGTGGCCATCTCGCAGAGGGCTGAAACTGGCCCAGGGTAGTTTCCTGCACTTGCAGTTATGGGAAACTAAAAAAAAAAAAAAAAAAAAATACAAAAGTGACAAGATGGCCAGGCCAGTGGAGTTCAATGGTAAGAATATCTTCACCAATTACCACACTGCACTGCATTGGAGGTTGTGCTGGTCTGAGAGAGGGAAGGCATTTCATTTCGGTGTCCTCACGAGCAGGACTTAATGTGCATGGGGCATGGATCCTGCTCCTGTTCAGGTAAAAACAAACCTTAAAAAATGTTCTGCTTGGACAAAATCTCTCCTAAAAAGAGATTTAAGTCTTCATGGAATAAGAGGAGTCAGTCTGGGCAGTTGGCTGCCTAGCTTTTCTTCTGTGAGTGTAGCTCAAGTAATTCTTGATTAGCAGCTCTCTCATTCCACTTCCTCTTCCTTGTCACATTACCATACTAGACACTAACTCACCGCTCTGGAGATGCATGTTAGAGAGGAAAAATATCTACTCATCTTTAGGCAGTTTGCCACCTCCTGTCACCAAGCCTGTTTCAGAGACAACTGCAGAAAGCTGGATCAGAAAGTAGATTTAAAACCACATTACACATAGGAAACAAATGCTGTCCAGGAAACGTTTTTACAGGTCTAAATTATAAATCACTCCTTGGAAGAATTTTTATTTTGGAGAAGTGTTTGGTGAGATGCTGCATTTGACCACAGACAGCTGGGCTGTTTAATCATTTAGTATTATTTACTTCCATAGCAACTTACTTAATCCACTGTGTGTATCTGACTTCATATCTTCAGTGGAAAAGAAGAAATAGCATACATACAAACATACACACACACACACACACACATATATATATAAAATCTGTGTGTATAAGTATGTTCTTAGAATTACATATAAAAATACACATTTATATATATAAGTATGCACACAAAAAATCTGCAATGTCTGATGTGATTAGAGCTTCTCATCTTACAATAAAGAAAATACAAGAACAGAATTTACTCAGGTCACAGGGGATACTGAAATTTCAAGGGCAAGAAGAGTTCCTATGTTAATAAAATATTTATTTTCAGATTTTGCACTTAACAGTTGCATGGAGTCAATGCTACATAAGAGATGGGGACAAGAGTGAATCTGAGTAATTTGGTTTGATTTTCCACAGTAAAAAGTGATGGAAATGCATGCCTCAGCTGTTGTGAAGCTGACTTGGTTTCCCAATATGCTCTTTTTGATACATGAAAATACACTTCAGTATTTATATTTCAGCATAATATTCAACAAAATTCAGTGTAGCAAGACACTGATCACATAGATATAAGAAAGCCAGTATATGAAGAACTAATGGAAAAAGGAAAAGCTGTTTGAAGGAGAGAATACTATAAACTCGGAAAAGGACCTGATGAAATATTTAAGAATGTATTGAAACAGATAACAAGGGAAACTCTTGCTTTTTCTATTTAAAAGTTTAATGTGTCCTTCTGCAGTCTGATCACAGCCTTCTTTGAGTTGTTTGGTTTGAAAAAACAACCCCCAGCCTGCAAGCAGAGATATTTTCAGACATGAACACCTCTGCTGAGCACAAGAGACTTTGGCAGCAGCATAAAACGTCCATCCTGCTGGTGCAAACAGCCAAGTGTGCATGTGAGGAGAGGATTTACACTTGTCAGAAGGGTCCATGCACCTAACACTTGTCCACAACTGTTTGTGGGCAACTCCTGTGGCTCCCTCTGAAACTCTTTCTAAGTGTGGTTCAACCTTGTCTTTGAGAGATCCTCTTTTAAACTAGAGGAAAATTTACACTTGGTTCTTGTCCTCTATTTAAAATAATGCTACTTGGGTACAATAGAAACTAAAGTGACATATCCCATGCATTTGCTCTAAAGGTCTTTGTCACAGACAAACTGATATGAGATATTGACAATATGAAGGATCCATATCAGAGACCTAGCATTGAATGACCCAGATACCAATACACTGAGTCATTTGATCCTTATGCATAGGCTCCCTGAGATTACCAACAAGAGCCATTCAGTATTCCACAATTGCCAGCTACCACATATATTTTTTTATCTTTTTATAGGATGAAACTTTCATCATATCTCAGATCTGCCTTACCTTTTACTTAAAACATGGAAAAAATCCACTTCAGCAGTATTTCCCATGCAGGATTCTTACTGTTCTGAGAGTCTCCCTTACAAACCCTGAGGTCAGGGCAAAGGCTATTCTCTGGTGCAGGCAGACACTCTATGGCCAGAGTGCAAATCTATTACTGACCTTGGCTCTTGTCAGCTGCAGTGTGAAACTGGCATTGCATTGCAACTCAAGATGCTGTTGGAAAGAGGATAGGGACCTGAAAGCATACAGGTAGTGAAAGTCACCTGCTTTCCAAATGCAAGAGTTTCCCTCTCCCTCTCTCTACTGGCCATACACAGCACCTAAGGAAACAGGGCTCTGGACCTCATCATCCCCAGTTAGATTCCTGAAGTAGAGAGTTCTGAGTATCAGCTAATGTACATGTTTGGGCTATGATTTGCAGTAATCCCATATCAGTCCACAGCACTTGTCAGCATTTTTATACCCAATAAATTGTTCGCATTTCTCCAGAGCCTCGTTCATAGCACACAAGTAAGAGCTGAGCCCTGCAATGCATTTGTTATGCAGCCAAGTACGTGATATGGCTCAGGGGCTTGGCCAGCCTCCCAGGACTTAAGATCACAGAACTCAGTAGAGCCACCAAGAATAGTTCTGAGGGTCCCTCTTAGAAAATAGCTGAGCAACATCCCTCTCTTTTACATACATTAGTCTTGGTATTTTTCCTAACATCTTAGAAAATTCCCTAAAAAACAAATTCTGAAACCAAGTAACAGTCTTGACACTGTAGAGAAGGAATCTAATCTTTCCTTTATACTTAGACGTTTTTTTCTACAGTGTTTGGATTTGGACCTGTCCAAGCCTTAGACAGGACTTCAAGTCCTCAGACTCACAGTTTCTGAGTAACTAAATGGCAGTACCTTAAGAGTCCAGATTTTCATTAAGGATAGAACAATTTCCCAGTAAGGATCAGGCCTCTTAAACATCCATCTGAGAAAAGAGATGTCTAAGGAGTCCCAGTCACTCTTGGAAACTCTGGCACTGCTCTCCTGATGAGGCTTTCAACCCTGACAGCTTGACTCTCTTGACCTTTCTGTCAGAAGGGTCAAACAATAAAGCTCCCAACTTCACAGGGACATGTTGAAGCTATTTTTAAAATCCTCTGCTGTCTGTCAGTTACAACACCAGTTTTGATAGTTAAAATAGAAACCAGTTTCCAGTATCTACAAACCAAAACCCAACGGATACTTTTGGCATTGTCTGACACATTCTTGAGAGCCTCAACAGGGAGACCAGGAAAAATCTGGACATAAAGCCAAAGACATCTTATCTGAAAAGAACTGAACTACGCTGGATGAAAAACTTTAAAGCCCTATGTGGAAGGAAAACCACTTCAAATAATATTATGATCATATTTGGACAAAGAGTAACTTTTATATCCATATTTGCAGGGCAAGTGATGCTGTTACTTCTCACCAAGACCTGTACTCATAGTAGGAGGATTACTAAAACTAGCAAACCAGAGTGCAAATGTTCTACCAAATAAAACAGCAGACACAACAAGATAAGTAAGAAATTTTGTCCCATGATTCCAGTCCACAAGAAGAACACTGCTTTAGTTTCTCAAAGAGATGATCAAGGAAATTGCCTAGAAACAACAACATCAATTCTGTAGAAATAAAACATAATACATTGCATCTTAGTAATGGTAATGAGAGCAGATGATAGGAAAGAAAGATCCAATAATGTTTTTCCCTTTTCAACATTTGTCTAGACCTTGAGTTCAGCCCCTGTAGGACAAAAAGACAGTGAACCACTGGCACAGCAGGAAACAGAAAGTCAAAAATGCACTTGCAGGGACCTTGACCAACAGGTTGCCAGCGTACACTAACTTTTCTCAAAAAGAGTCACTGATTTATTTCTGGCTTTATGTCTAGTCAGAATCACCAGTCTGAGCAACCATTGCTGAAAAATACTGAGAATTTAGGTCTCAAATTCTTGTAAAATTTAAAATGCAGAAGCATTTAATTTTAAATTTAATTTAAAATTTAAATGCAGGAGCACTTACCATGTGAAAGACCTTAAAGACTTCTGAGGATACTCCATTATAGCTCAGATCTTTCAATATGGTTGAAAATTTATCTAATTAATATTGAGAGCAATTTTAAAAGTCTTGAAATGAAAGATAGAGAACTTGAGAATCCAAATACTGCATAAAGAAACTATTCTGTCAAAATGAGCTGAACACTGGGCAAACAGGTAAAAGTAAGAAAGAGAAAAGACATTTATTTGGTCTAACTGAAGTTTCTTTTGCAGAAGAGACATTTTAAAATCAAAATCTCAAGCTGGTACAAAACAGTCATGTAATCTCTGGTTTAAGAGTAACATAACTAATTTCTAATCCTTGTGGCTACACCAAAAAAATCATCAGACTTATGATCTAAGTTCAATATAAGTGTTAAAAAATCAAGAGACAAAGACACAAATGTACATATAAACCCTGGCCAATCAACTGAAAAATGCCACTGCTAACCTTTGAACTTATCTCAGCATTTAGAGGTAAGTTTATAATTTGAGTTTTATTAGTGGGACACCAAAATCAGAAATAGAGTACTAAGCATCCCCTTAAACATAATAATTCTCCAGCTAGCGTTTTGGTATAAGGACATATGAATTCAGAAATTCACACAATTTCTTCAGGTTTATCCACAAGAGTGGGCTTGCTTCTGTGTCACAGGAGGAGGTACAGACACATTCAGAGTTGCATAAGGGAAGAAGGAAGCAAAGGGTTCCCTATCTGTAACTACCTGTGTTCAGGAAGTGTGCAAATATTTAGGATGGCTCTTTTAAACCCCATTAAATTGGCTGGCTGAGTCTGACTACTTGAGGGCTCTTCAAAACCTCCTGACTATTTTCACTTACAGGCAGCCCTCATGAAAACATGTATTTGAGATAACTATGTGTAATACTGTGAACTTCACAGGCTTTTGCAGTCCGACAAATAAGCCCTCATTTTGCCACGCCACATATTTTCCCTAGAACATCATGCTGCAGTTTCAGTTAGGTTTCATGCTAGTCAGTTAGGTTGCTTAAATAAATAAATCTCAGCCCTTCTAGCACTGTATAATTCATATTTAAATTGTTCATCTACAGATTACTTGACCCTCACTTCCACAGTAGCTCACAGATCCAGCTGAAAGCACTGCAAGTCTCACACCACTTGAAAAAAAGGAGATGCCTGCTTTTGGCAATGTTGTTGAGTCCCTGGGAGACACTGGAGAGTTTGAGAGCACTTGCAGAGAATATCACTTCAATATGGAGACAATGGATACATGAGAATTCAGCTACACACCTGCAGACCTTGGGCTTTGAAAGAGGCTGCGAATGTGGCAATGAAACTGGACTAGATAAGATGTGGAGCTCTGAGTTTGTACCTTAATGTTTGGGGACTTACAGGATTCCTATAAGTGTTGGCTTTGGACATTCAAGCAGGTAGAAATGGAATAATAATTCCCTTTGGTCCTTCCATTTCTGTATCAATAGGATCCTTTGAGTGCTTCATTCTCTACCTAAAATTGCTCTATCAGTTAACTAATTATGTGCATGTAAGAAAAACTTCCAAGGGAAAGAAGTAAGAAGGAGCAGATTCCACATCTAGGTCTGAAACTGGGTATTTCACTGCAGAAGCAAGTGTAGGTGCTATGCAGACACATTAGACATCCCATTCTCTCTACCTCCAAAAAATATGATACATTTACATTATTAGTTAGCATATGCTAACTAAAGCTAGTTTTTTGCTCATTCCTTAGCTCTCACAGGCATTAGAGCCATAACTGATCACCAGGCTTGCTGGGAATTAATCTTCTTTTGCTCACTTTCTTATTAGGTATTCACTTTTTTCTCTGGATGCTGCCATAGGAGCTTATGAACATGAAAAGAAACCTCTCCCCTCTCACCTCTCCCTGAAAGCTGGGCTGGTGGAGCCACACTTTTGTATTTCATCTGCAGTGAGAGGTGACACAAGAAGAGAGCACTGATGTAGCAGGTTCCCTCCTCTTTACACAAAGTAGATCACGGATCTTTCTACTGAATCTTTTGGGCAGAAACCAGGAGGGTGTGGAAGAATGATACATTTCCTGAACAGTTTTGGACAGCCCCACGCTTGACCACAGTTCCAAAGAAACATTCTCTGGTGTCCACACATCCTCCTGTCTCCTACAGGCTTTGTTCGTGTGCTGTCCATGCTGTTTCTTTACTTTCCAAATTATTCCCCTTTTCCTTCATCGTCTTAAATACAACTTACCATACTGAGTTATGGCACTATGCCAATTCTGTGGCACACATCCTCCTTCACTCAGGCTTCCTCACCTCTGCTCAAAAGACCTTCAGCTAGACCCAGCTACTTAAGCCAGCCCATGGGCTTACCTGTCCCGATGCAAAAATCAGATCATAGGGATGAGCTGTACCCAAACCATTCCAGCATAGGCTCAAGGCCTTTCTCAAGGTTCAGAGCTCTTGCTTTTGAGTCCCTCAAATCCAAGTGTCTACTCTGCACAATAATATTTCTGCCGCCACGTGGGGGAGCTTGTGCTGTGGCTAATGCTCATTACTTCCAGATCAAGAGAAAAGGACAGCTCAGTAGCATTAAGGACTGCAGCCACTGGAAACTCTGTTCTGGAGAGGATGGTTGAAAAACCTGACACATGCATATATAGTATACACACTTTATTAAAGATGCTTCTTTTCAAAATGAGCTTGGCTAACAGTCATTGACTTTGCCTTGACAAAGCAGGCAAAGCAACTTATAAACCATAACTCATAAAAATTTGCAACTTCGAGTTGCCCTTAGCATGGTAAAATAATAGAATTTAAATTGGAAATGACCTGCAAGATCCTTGAGTCCCTCCATTAATTAGCACAGTAAAATCCACTAAACTATGTCCTTAAGTGCAACGTCAACTAGATCTTGATCAGAATGATAGGTCAAATAAAATGAAAATTCCTATATTTTAAAGGGATAAGTAAAGCAAACAAATAATGAGGATCGGTTCCAGACCCTCGCTGAGATGATTGGTAAACACAAACACCAGACTGGAGTCAACTTTATTCCTTATTGAGCCGTGTTAGTTTGCAAAGCCATTTTGACAGCTGAAGTAAAAGCAGGCGAACCAGCAATCCAAAAGGCAAGGAACCTGTCTGATCATATTCACCACATAGATGGACTTAGAGTCTGTTTGAAACCTCTTAAAATCACAGCTGTGCATCAGAGACAAAGCCAGAGTTAAAACTCAGCTCTCAAGTCATTCAGGAATTAAACAATCTGGTAGCCTGAGGAGATGAAAAATGACAGGGGGCAGGGCGGTTGGATTTTTGTGTGGGGGTGCGTTGTTTTGGTTTTTGGAGTTTTTTGTGTACGTGGGGTATGTTGTCTCGTTTTCTTTTTAAACCAAAGCAATAGTCTGAAAGCGGTTTCTCGGTAGGAAGAAGGCTGGCCATGTGGAAAGGAAAGACATCTGGGGGCAGTCCAGCCTCGAGCTGCACCCCTGAACCGCTGGGCAGGGCAGCCAAAGACCTCTCAGCAGCATCGCACGGCGCTGCAGGCAGATCACCTCTCGGGGCGGGTACCTCCCATCGCGGCAGAGCGCGGCAGGGGCGGGCTGGGCAGCCGCGCGTCTCCCGCTGGCCGCGGCGGGGCGGTCCCGGTCCGAGCGGGGCGGTCTCGGTCCTAGCGGGGCAGTGCCGGTCCGAGCGGGGCAGTGCCGGTCCGAGCGGGGCGGTCTCGGTCCCGGTGCGGGTCCCGGTCCGAGCGCAGCGGCGGCCCCGAGGCGGGAGGATGCGGGCGGCGCCCGGGGCGCAGCCGGACCGGCCCTTCAAGCTCCGGAAGAGTCTCGGTAGGGTCGCCGGGGCGCGCAGGGGCTGCGGGGGCACGGAGGGGCTGTGCCCTCACTAACGCTTCTCTTCTCTTCTTTTCTCTTCTCTTCTCTGCCCCGCAGCCACCCGGCGGGAAGAGGTAGCAGGGATCCGAGCCAAGTTCCCGACAAAAATCCCGGTAAATTTCTGGTTTGTTATCCGAGGTTGTTGCCGCTGTTTAAGGGAAGAAGCGTCTGAGGGGAGGGAAAGGGACCTGGATATTTTAGAGTTTGCTAAGTGTGACTCTAATTAAAACAGGTAATTGTTGAGAGATACCAGAAAGAGAAATACCTTCCTGTCTTGGACAAGACCAAGTTTCTGGTTCCCGAGGAGCTGACCATGGCACAGTTCATAACCATCATCAGGTGGGTAGTAGGTACTGGTGGGTTGGAGCTGCAGCTGGGGGTGGCTGCTCTTCCCCAAGAAGGTATTTCCTAGTGTGCTGCTGGGGACATCTTCCTGCCTTTGGTGGCTGGGAGGTTAAAGGTGTTGGCCATGTAAAGGCTTCCCTCTCTTGCAAGTGTTCAAAGACAATCAACAGATGTTTTCACAGGTGCACTTGGGGGAAAAATGTGGTCTTTTTTGGATTCACAGTCCCCTCCTCCCTAACTGTAGTGAAAAAAGGCTATACAAGACTCTTGTTCAGCTCTCTTCCTACCTCACGAACTGGTTATTGGGGCTCTGTGATCTTGTTCTGCTTATGACTCTCACTGCCTTGTTCTCTTACTGCACCTAGCTGAATTTGCTCAAATTCAAAGCAGCTTTTCAATGTGTGTGAAATGAAATGTGCTGCTAAATTGTTCTTTATGAAACATTACAGCAAAGAAGTCCCCCAAAATATTTAGGGGTATTTTCTGACAAAATATGAAGCTATGTTTTTCAGCATGCTTATTTATGTATAGAAAAAGATCTTTCTAGATTGTAACTTCTGTAAAAGATGCTTTTGGCTCTTGGACAACTTGTATGTAATGTCTCTGTAAAGGACTTTTTTTTGAAGGTAGGCTTTGTAGTAAATGTAACAGACTGGAGCTGGAATCCTTTACAAAATCTGCACTACAGAAGCTTTTGGTTTCTATTCACACTTTTCCGTGGTAACTGGGAACTCCAAGCCCATGCTCAGTAGCACCTTTGGTGTAGCCATGTAAGCTTTTCCTCTGATCACAGGCCTTTGAGCTTCCAGTTAACTTCCTGCTGATGGAGACATTAAACCATGTAATAACTTTACACAGCATTTCTTGTACCTACTTCATTCAACTGCTCTGCTTAATGTATGTCACAGACTGAAGTTGAAACCATATTCAACTTGCTAATGCTTAATCCTCTTTTTCATTTAGAAGCAGGATGGCTCTAACAGCTACACAAGCTTTCTACCTGCTGGTGAACAACAAAAGCCTAGCCAGCATGTCCTTGACAATGGCAGAAGTGTACAGGGACTACAAAGATGAAGATGGCTTTGTGTACATGACCTATGCTTCCCAGGAGATGTTTGGATGCTTATTACCCACTGCCCAAGGGAAAACTATGGAATGCTTTCAGAAAACTTAAGATTGGGTTCATATGCTGCAGCAAAGCAGTTTGCTCTGAATCATGCCTGACGTGAACCTCGGAGATGCTCCTTCCAGTGTGAGCTCTTGAGCTCTGTAGTGGGAGTTATGACCCAAAAGCTGGCAGGACCAGCTTAAGAGAGAAATGGTGGTACACTTTCCCTAGGTAATAACTTGGATATATATTTTTATATTTGAAGACACTATGGGTTAGGTTTTTTTTCCTTTTGAACTGCACCTCCACTGTTTTGCAATATCAGTCTTTGCTGTGTAACTGATTTTTAAAGTTTCCTGAAAGCCTAAGAGTAAAATAAAGAACCTTTTAAGTATTGAGTTGAATGTTATTTTTAATTTGGGAAAAAAACTGTAAAATTTTGTCTAGGAGAAGATCCTATGATAATTTTGGATGAAACACTGTTTGCACAGCTACTCTGAATTTTTGAATGGAGTATCAGAGTTTGTGTCACCCATGAACAAAACTGTCAGCTGTTACAGAAAACACTGTCTGTGGTATAGATAACTGTTTGTTTAAATAAACAAACTGATTGCTAGTCAGCATAACTGAAAGGCAGATAGCAGGACTTGAAGTGTAATCAAGTTCCAAGAATTATTTTCTTGCTGCTGAATTTTGCTAGCATGGTCACTCTAGATACTGTCATATGCATCCCCCACAGGCACCTGCTTATCAGGTACCCTGAAGGACTTCAGTGAGCCTTCTCTCAACTATAGAGCTAAGTCCAATGTACATTGTTATCAAGAGGTATTCCAGTGTTCCTGGAAAATGTTGAAAATATCAAAAATACCATGTAGTAAAATGTTGATTCATCTCAATATACAGGCTTGGTTCCTATAAACATGTGTTAAAGGAACACTTGACATGAGCCTTAGTCTGAAGTACAGCTCAGGCTGTCTTCCCTGTATGTGAGGAATGTATTGGAAAGCTGGAAATGCTCTGATCACGCACGATCAACTAAAATTTAAAAATTTAAAAATCTGTCACAGTTTGCAGTCAACCTCTGGCAGCCTCAGTTTAGGAATGGTCAAATTTTACAATATGATGCAATTCTTCTGTTCAGTACTAAACTGCAGAATGATTAATGTAGGAATTACTAGACTGCAAAGAAATAAGCGTTGACAGTATTTAAGTTATGCATAAGGAAGGAATGTGTGTGTAAGCTTTTTGCAGTGCTTCTCTTGCATTAATAATCTCTTAAAATTCTGAGCAGACCTGGGTTTGAGCCTCTAAACCAGGGGATTTAGAGGAATACCTGCTGTAGTGGAGGTGATGTTTGCCAACTTTATGAGCTGAGGAACAAAGAAATCATTGAACTGACCTGTGGAAAGGATAAGGCTATGTTGGTGTAGGTTATAAAAACGTGGGCTTTGGGATCCCAGAGTCAGTTGCTTGGATCTATTTCACTTATGCTTGTAATGGAAATAGTTTCCATTGCATAAATTGAACTCAAATAGTCATTTGTCACCAGCCCTTCAGGGAAGCAGAGACACCTGCTTGGCAGGAACACCACACAGAAATGCTGAACAGCTGTGAGAACCTTGGGGTGGGATGAGCAAGGGGAGACTTTTTGTGTTCAAGCTCTCTTGCCAGTCTAGCGTTGGGCTAATATTTTGTTTCAATGGCTCCTCTGTCTTCCTGTCTTGTGTGATACTTGGTACAAGAAGGGAAAACCACTGCAGTTTCTCAGCTGGAACAATTTTGTCTGACAGCCAGCTTTCTTTGGTTTGTAATGTAGTGGGTGAGGGTTTAAGTGTTGATCCCTCCAGCATTTATTAACATTATGCTATGGTGCCTACAGGCTGAGTCACAGATCCAGCCAAAAAGTTGCACAAGGAGGTCAGTTGCAGGTAAAGAGTGTCATTATAAACTTGCTTAAACTGGCCTGATGAACCTAGAAAGAAATCCTGTTAAGTGGGAAAGCATCATTGGGTAATAGTAATAGACTTGCCCTTCTATCAGATGTTGAAGAAGATAGGATAAGATACCTATCAAAGACATTTTCACGAAGTCTTAAAATAATAAACTAGGAGTTACATGCCCAAATAATTCTGTTGTCCTGCTTGTGGAATTGCCTTGGTATGATTAGAAGGTTTGAATTTAATCTGTTCTCTCTTGAAGTGCAAAGAACAAGGATTAGAAAAGAAGCAAACAGAAAATCTTTGCTGTGACTGACATATGCAACTGAGATAACTGCAGATACTTCTAATGCAGCTGCTGTTTGAAGAGCTAATATTTGCTTGAGCAAATACTTATTGATTAGAAACAGGTATATATTTTTTTTTCAATGAAGGACACAATGCTGTGTAAAGCAGATTTTATACTTCTTTCCAATGTGCCACTAATGTAAAAAGAGATGGCAGAGATGCCATTTGTTTTTAAAAGTTTTATCTTCCTGATATGGACTTGTGTTCATTAATATCAAAGATATCCACCAGAGAAGAGAAAACATTCTGAGGATACTTCTGTTTCTTCCATAGACTACCAGCTCAATCCCAGAATATGCTCAGTGCTCTGGCTCCAAATAGAATCCAAATCATCCTGAAGGATATGGAATGTTAGAGTGGTATGAGGTCCTTTCTGGAAGAGTGGTCCTTGAGGGAAGTATGTCCTACAGCCATGTCTACAATCACAGCTACAACCTGTGCACAATGCTTTATGGAGTGCAAATTGACAATTGTTGCTGCAAGGCAAACATGATAACCTCAGCTTGAGCTTTAGCACACATAAGCAACATCAGGAGCTTTCCAAGCTGTTTGGATTTAAAAATGACGTTTTAGTAGAATAAATAAATGGATGGGAACGCTAATCTTCTTGTTCAAGGCAATAACACTTGTGAACTTAGATAGACTTTTTATTGTTTTCCCATGCTAACTATTTCCAGATGGTGGTAGTTTCAGGATAAAAATATTTTAATATTTTACACACACTAAGTGACAGATGGTATCCTCTGCTGCAAATAAGTTGCTTTATTTAGGTAAGATACAGTAAATTAGAAAGGTTAAATGAGATAATAGGACAGACAGCATCAAATTGCCCTGCTATATTCTCTTTTCGAGAAAGCCTGTAGAGAAATTATAGGGAGAAAAAAAAACACCTAAGCAGAAAAAAATTTTTTTTTTTTTGCAAACCAGTGTTTTAACTTATGCATTATGAGGTGGAAGGGGGGAGAGTGGAAGAGTTTCTATGGAAAACCTCCATGGGATCCCTGATGGTAGTTGAGAAATGTGATTTCATATGTTACAGTGCCTATATACAAAACTTGTAATGGCAAATATACTTCCCTCAAGAACAACTGTTCCAGAAATATTTCAAGATAAATCTCCTGGATCTTAAAATACCCCCCTTTTAAACAGTTTTTAATCAACCCATAAGAGAGAGAAGGGGAAAAAAAGAACCAAAACCAGACTTCTGCCTATAAATACATGCTTAGTTTCTTTAGCTCTCCTTAGGTACTTTGTAATGTTAACTCTAACCAATTCTCTCTCCTGATGATTTTAGATTGGTTCATGGGAGTTTAAGTTAGCTACTACTTGTTACTATACAGTCCACAACATGCAAGGGTAGTTAGGTCCTGTAATAAATAAGTCTGATCTTAGAGGGATATGAATATAACTTCAATTAAATTAGTAATGCCCTTAAAGCTTCTCCCCAGAAAGTCATATCAGTCCCTGCCTCCCATATTTCATATGGTGCCTCTCTTGTGACTCCTGAGTGAGTGGCCCAGGTAGCAGTGTCCTTTTTCCTGCAGGAGGGAGTGTGCCTGCCTGGGTACACATGGAGCTTCCAGGGCAGGCAAGCAGGGCTGAGGAGAGGCTGCTTGGGCCACTCAGCACTTACATCATGTCTGTCAGGGACTGTAAAGGGCATTTATGAGGCTGCCTGTGATTTGTTGCAGGGTGGGCTTGGCTGATGGTGTTTATTTTTGCAAATATTTCAAGACCCTGGCCTTATTTTCCATGCATAACAGCATAGTCTGGATCTTAGTCAGACCTTCAGCTCAAGCCTTTTTTATGTCAGAAATGCTATTGATTGCATGGTCCTTGATGCTGTTGACCGAGACATGCCTAGTAGAACTAAAATGTATTTCTCACTCTCAAAAAGAGAGCCAAGACTTTACAGCCTGACAAATGGATTTCCAGGGAAATCTTTAGGTCAGCTAACCAGTGGGTGAGGAAAGGGGAAGGAGTGAGCCAGGGGGTTAAGCATGCATATCAGTGCTCCCACCCAAAGCTCCCAACCATGTTCTTTTCAGGAGCCTGCTGTGACTGCCTGGAAAGCCTGAGCCTCAGTGTGATCTCACTGAGGCACCTATTACACCCATTAGCTTACAAAGAGAACTTATGAGAAAAAAAACCATATGCTCACAGATGGAGGGTGGATATAATCTTTTCCTGAACAAAACATGAGCTCTGTCAATGGAAAAAACCACACAGAACGGTGCTGAAAGGCAGACATGGCAAATAAAGCAATTCTATTCTTGGCGCTGGCACTACTTCACAAGACAACTTGGCCCTTACTCTGAGAACTTAAAAACTTTATGTCAAGTGGTGGATAAGAGTATGGTCTCTGTCTGACCCTTCTCCCCAAAAATGCTGCATCTGTGCTCAAAAATGAAAAATCAGATAGAGATGTGCATATTTGAATGCTGACTGGCTGAGGAAGATTAACTCATTTTCCAGCAGCTTGATGTATTAGTCACCTACAAAATAAAAGAGCCATCAACAGAAAAAACAGCTGCTATGCTGCAGGTGAGGGAAGAATCACCAGCTTAGTGCAGACACATCTGTGCTGTCTAGACTGTCAGGGTAACCCAAGCATTGCAGGGGTTATGAAGATAATTTTGCTATTTGAAATTATATTGGTTCTGCTATAAACCTGTCAAAACTGTCAAGAGAGGCCTCAGGAGAAACTGCATTTTCCTAGGAGGCAGCTGGATTTGGTTTAAAAATCCATCTTTTTCAGCCATCCTCTTACAAACTGACATTCTTTTTTTGGAAAGCAACCAGGCCTTCTGTGTTTGCAGAACGTGGGTACAGGTTCCAAGATTGCTGAAAATTATAAATTATATGACCTTAGTTGCCATGTAACAAACTTGTATGATAATTCATGGCTGTTCTGCTATTGTAATTCAGCCTATTCTGAACCCACAAAATTTGGCTGGGCCTCAGTCCCTCAGATTTCTAAGCCTCTGTCAGGTCTGGAGCAGCAGTTTAAATGAGATGGCTGTGGACATTGCTGCTATTTGGATAAACCCCTCTTCCAGTGAATTTTGTTGAAACAAATTTTTTTTAATCAGCTGAAGAACAGTTGTATAAGTTAGCCTTGCTAACCAGTGGGAATCATTTTTGCTAGAGGTACAAGAAAGTAGGTTAATGTAGCAGCTTAATTTCATGCCCCAGCTCATCCAGATGATTTTGGCACAGAAGCAGGATGCCATGCAGCACAGGCTGGGGAGAGGTGACAACTTTCAGGAGGGGTTTGGTGCAGAGGAGGGCTGTCACAAGAAACTGGGGGGTAGAACTGCTGCTGGTGTAGGTAGACCTTGAGGACTATGTGGGTCTGCAGGCTAGTCCATGTCAGGATTTCTTGCATAAATACCCTTCCTTAAAGGAAGGTTTCTGTTGTTTCTGACATCCAAGGCAGATGGTCCACTAGGCAAGTCTTGAGCAAGATTATTGTCATGTGCTTCATAGAGCAGCATCCTTATAACTCTATGGATAAAGAATTGGAAAGACCCTCCTACGATTCCTTTTTCTCCCTGAAGAGGATCAGCCACAAACTCCACACTGTACACATCCAGCAGCTCCTGTCTCCCTGGACCCAGCACAGCAAATCAACTTCTGCTGCCAGAAGCTAGAGCCTTTGTAGGTAAAACCCAGAGTGACAGCAGAGGTGTGTGGCTAAGGGACTCGAGCCCAGCTCCCAAAGTAAACCCCCAGCCTACCTTCTATTTCTGAAAACAACTGCAGGGTCTGTGAGAGGCTGCAGTTTTACAAGTGGAAAATTTAGGCAAAGCCCAATAAAATAAATGAAGCAATTCCAGTAGAAGCCAGGGCAGGCACTGAAATGAGTGTCTGGAGCCATAAAGACTGCAGAGCTAAAGCTACCATGCTACAATTCAATGGGAGGAAGCACTTACCCACGGGGGGTGGAGAGAAGGAAAGGTCAAGCACTCTAGCAGATATAAAATATTTCATGTTTAAGTTTCTAGAAAGCTTTTTCTTCAAAATATGGTTTTGCCAAGTATCTTGTTTCCTGATTCAAACTAATCTATTTTTTCCTCATCGAATTATTTTTACTTAAGCTTGTTTGTCAAGAGGGAAAATCCAAATCTCAATTTATATTTATATGGGGAAAAAAATGAATTTAAAAAAAAAAAAAGCTTGTTGACTCTTAAGTTACACTGTGTAACTGCCATAAAAATTTGCAATATGTATGCCAAGAGGCACTCAGGTAACACTAAAAAGCCAAAAGAGGGGTTGTTCCATTTTAGACATCTCATTTTAAAATCAGGTGGAACTTCCTGCTAATTCTCAGCATAGGAATTTTTGTGTTTTGTGGGGGGTTTGGATGTGTTTTGGTTACATACAAATGAGATCCACACACTTTTGGTTGGACTATGTTTTATGATTTTACTGAAGTAAGAAAGCACTAAGTCAAGGTTGCCTTCAGTATGTTTGCAAAAAGAGCAAGAGCACATCACCTTTTTATGGACGTGAAGCTCAGTAGGTTATTGCTGGCAGACTCTTGGGAGGATGTTACAGTCAAATTGAATTTCAAAAAGTCACACTACAAACTGAATTCTTCAGGGATGTGTGTGTGTATCTTCTCACTTTGATGTAGGGCCTACACTTCTGGAAATCTGTTAACAAACCCTCAGTTTTTGTGAGGTTGATGCTACAAGGAGTCCAGATTGCAGGGAGAGTATCAGGAAATTTGAAAATATAATACTTTGGAGAGGACATATTCTGAATAGTTATTTATTTTGCTTAAGTGTGAGCTAAACACTATATAAAGACCTATTTCTATAAAATATGGAGAAGAGATGTTTTCTTTGCATCTAATTCCTTGATTATTTTGCATAAGAAGTCATGATTGCACTGCAAGGGAACACAAAGGATATCTATACATGCTGGAGGTCTTTCTGCTGACTGAAATTCTAATAATCTGCTTGATGTCATGGAATTTTACAAAGGTTTAACCAATGTCAGCTCCTGCCTTTTTCTTCTTAATGCTGTTTGCTTCACATCTGCATTTAATCTCTGGTTAAATAAATCAGAATTTATGGAGTTTACCCCACAAATTGAGGAGTTTCTTCTCCTCTCTCCTTGTCCACATACAAAGTATTTGCTAATAGAGCTTGTGCTTATCTAACACCCTTACTCACTATGCCATCTAAACAAATAAAGATATGAATCCAAAGGCAAAAAAAAATTCCATAGAATAGCTAGTCCTGTGTATCTTGTGGGTTTTGCAATAAGAAACACAAAAATGTTGGCAAAGATCTTACAGGAAGAATGAAGAGGGCTTTTATCACTGCCTGGGTACTATTCAAGGGGGATAAATGTAAAACCCTACATTAGGACAAGAATAATCTGCTGCATAAATATGGGGTGGAAAACAAGTGGCTGGTGGCATTTCTTCTTAAAAGAGCCCATGGAACAAAATGAATCACAAGCTAAGCAGAAGTCAACACTATCATGCTGTTGTGAAAAAAGCAAACACAATATTGAGATTTCTAATCAAGAGCAGAGGCTGCAAGGTGTGTGAAATAATCCTGTTCTCTGCTGTTCTCAACAATGGTAGGGTTTCATCTGAAATACTGTGTGTAGTTTAGGCACTGCACACCAAGAATATAAACCACTTGAGAATTCAAAAATTATTGATGATGAGGAGAAATTTAGTATGACAAAAGTTCCACTAACTGAGGTGGTTTAGCCTCAAGAAGAATATCCTCAGAAAGGGACATGATGTTCCTCACAAATGAAAAGTTCTTTGAAAAGGAAGGGGAAGAATGTCAATGCCCATGTGCATAGATTACTTGTGTACTAGAAAGGGGCTTTTTAGACCCTGCCCACCTTCCCATATTGTTCTTCATTTGAAACATGGAAGCTCTCCATCTAGATTCTGGAAGTATTCAGAAACAGTGGCACAATTGCATTTAGAGTAACAATGACTGAGAAGTATCTCACTGTAAATATTTTATAGGGCAACAGACAGTGATAAAAAGTGAAGGTCAGATCACTGCTAGTGGGTGCTGTAAAGGTGAGCACATACAGTTGTAACAGAACAGCCACATAAAAAATCCACCTACAGCTGTAACTACAGGAGATGCTGCTGGGTCTTATCTTGTAGAAGAATATGAGAATAATCATATGGTAGCCACCATGTGTTGGCAGTCATAAAAAAAGGCTAATACAATCCTTGGATATGTGTACAGGGAGAAGAATTTTAACTTTACTTCTGTGCCTGGCAAAGGAATGACTGTTCTACACTCAGTCTAGTGAATGCAATTCAGGATTAATGTTGCAACTTGGAGAAAATCCAAAGAATTGTCAAGAGAATGATTCAGGTGTCAAGAAAAAACCCACCTACTTTACCTATGGATAAGAGATGGCTAAACTACTCTTTTTAAATCCCTAATAGTTTAGGTAGGAAGAACTGATCATGGGTTCTTCAGTCCAGCAGGTGAACGTATGACCTGTGTGTCAGCACACTGATTTTTTGTTTCTTTGGTACCAGTTTTCAAACAGATAATGTTCTTTAGCCTGATTGAAAAGGCTGCTAGGTGCACACAAGAGGTAGGACATGGAAACCAGCAGGGAAAAGGGTTACTGGAGAGGAGAAAAAACAAGGCCAATCTTTTATGGCAGCGGTGCAGACATCTCAGAGATTAAAGTAACCACATAACAATGGCCTAGTATACCTTCTTATGCAGCACAGAGTTTAGAACAAAGGCTAACCTAGCATTCTGGATTAATGAGGGTGGATATTCACAGACTAGTTAAGATGAGGCAAAAGTTCTTCTCCATAGGAGTGCTAATTAACATTGATAGAATGCATTTGAGCATTTATCTCCCTTGTTGCCCAATATATATCATCTTTCCTAAATATTTTTGAAATGTCCAGCTTTATTGTGACTTGTTGTTCAGAGCAAAATATCTTGCAAATATCAAACACTGAACAACTGAAAACAGTAAGGTTTTGTTTGAAAAAAAAACCAGTCACAAAGAAAAATAAGAAAAATAAGATACATTTCTGACTGAATATAAATCTGCCAGATGTCACCCTTTTCCAGCAAACTGAGTTCACCTTCACTGGGCCACATGTATAGATACAAATAAGAATCCACCAATTATCTTTCCTACCATGCTTTTCAGGGGTTATTTTGCCTCCCACAACCTGTACAGACACTTTGTGAGTCAGAATCTCTGATCCAGCCAAGTCAGGTTCTAGGCAAGACTGATGGGTAGAGCTAAGGTAGGTTTGAATGACATTCAAAGTCCTCAAGTGTGGCAACTCCCCAGGATACAGACCAATACCTGAATAAAAACAACAGACATTCATTCCAACTGATGTGTAGTTTCCCACGGTTCTGAAGTCCAAATATTTAATCTCCCCTGGAAAAAAACCTCCCCCTAAAAATCCATGATAAATAATAGATTCTCCTGCAGCACAAGTGGAATAGACTTCTCAGTGCATGACACCAAATCTATTTTTATAAAAGGACAAGTGGAGCCAATTGAGTGATTTCACTGGCTAGTGATTTCTTTGAAAAAGTTTATCACATACATGAAAATACACTGCATTGCTTCACTTCAGAAGTCGTTTTTGTTTTCATTTTAATTAAGTTACAACAAATATCTTGATGATTAAATGTGTGAATTCAGTGGCATCATAGAAACTATTATATGTCCACTGTTTTTGTACCTATGTATGTCTGCAGCTGTCCAGGAAGGCAGCACTGGAGAAGTTAATTACATGTTAATTACACATTACAACCTCTTAATCTCCAATATGCATACAGACACAAGCACACTCACATCTGAATCCACATCACATATAGGAAATTTAAGTTCTTCCAACTTAAATTGGTGTCATTTAAATAAGAAATCCACAAAACAAACTCAAGTATTAATGCTGATTGCTAGAGCATTTCACAACAGCTATAAATGTGGGAGAGTCAACATTTTTGCACTCCTCCTCCTGCAGGCACAGCTGAGGAATGTTCAGACACTCTGACCCACAGCTATATTAGGCACATGTCTCAAGTGCAGAAGCAGCTTTATAAGTTATACTCCAGACAATGGAGGTTTAGACGTATAACTCACTGGACTGATGCATTCTTGTGTAGTCTGTTCATTTAGTATTGTACAGAACAAACGTGCATCTGTGGTCTCCAGCTGAAATGTAACTGCTCTCAAAGAATATTGTTTTATCACCCAGTTATATGCAAGCATATAAGTTGGAAAGGGTAATGAGATGAATGTTTTTTCTTGGAACAAGGGGTGAGTTCTAATTGGCTCGACATTGCTCCTATTCTTTTTACACATCCTTGTTATTCAATTCCCCTTGTTACCTTTTTTAGTGCAGAACCTAAAATAAATCAAGAGGCAGTGGTGTTCCTAGATCTCCTAAAAGCTGATTTTAAGCTTACAGTCAACCTTATGAATTGAAGTTTCTGGGCTTATATATTTATACTGTTCCTTTCTGACCATCTGTGACCTACTGCAGAAGGTCACATTAATAATCTTATAATCAAATTTCATTGCTGATATAATTTTCAAGGTGTTTTCAGGTGATTTCAGGAATGCTGTCTCCTTGTTACAGTGGAGAACTGCTATTTTTCACTCTCTCACTGGTTTAGAGGAGAGCAGTGGCTAATCCTCCAAGTCAGTCCAAAGAGAGTTTATAATTTTTTAAAAAAAATGAGAGCAGGACTGTTGACCTTTGTTGCTTTGTTACTGAGACCTACAAACACTAAATGGCTGCAACTCCAAATTTACTCTCACTACAGTTGTGTATGACAGCTGTATGTTCATGTATTCTATCAAGCAAGTAAGTAGTCCAGGAAACTTGTACCCCTAAGGAGTTAAGAAGAAATGGCACAATAAAACACATTAAGTAAAAAACGATTGTGATGGAGTAACTTCCTCAACCTGCCATATCTGCTGATTTCTAGAAGTCCTCTGGGAAGGAGAGCCTAAGTTGATCCTCGTTTCTGACTAGATGCATTTACAAATCACTGGTAAATGGACTCTTCCATGTTATCAGGTCTCTAGAAGCACAAATAAAGTAAATCTGATGATATAAATACTCCACACAGAAAGTATAAAGTTCCAAGTTTCAGTTCAGAAGGATATGAACCTAAAATGTCCTTTAATTTTTATGGCTTTTCAATGTGCATATCTAGATGTAATGTCCTGTTTATAGCTACAGTGGGTAGTCTTTAGTGAATTTATTATTTAGATCCCTAGAAAGGAGTAGAAATGAAGCAAGAATTCAGGGCTGAAAATTCAGGTCCAAAACATTAAGAACATTAAACATTAAAGATTGATACAAAAAGGGAAAACCAGTTTCCTCATTAAGCACAAAAAGATTCAAAACAACTGTTTTAAAAGTTTCTAAAGTCACTTTTCAATTCTGGAAATATTACAGACTCAAAATAGAAAAAGGGTCAGATCTTACACAAAATTAACCTTTATGACTCTGAGCAAAATTAATACCTCTGTGTTCAGTGGCCTACAAGAAGAAAATAATTCAAATAAAAATTGGGATGGAACCACTACCACCCCAGGAGATTTTCTTGCTTGTCTGAAAAATGAAATAAAAACCCAAATAAAAATAGAGTACTGCTACATATAAACTTAGCATTAATTATGGTCAATTCAGTTGCATTCAGCAACAAGTACCCTGTCATCCTAAGTGGGCATGACTTACTGCAGGCACTTGTTTAATACAAAAATCTTCCAGACATCCTAGAAAGTTTATTGTTAAGGCTTCTGAATTGGCCTGGAAGTTCCAGCTTATATACAGAGTTTACTTGTGCTTCACATCTTTACTGATACCAGTACTTAATTTTTAAACTGAAAATGAAATGTAGCCAGAAAACTTTATTAAGCCTAAAACCAATCTATTTAAGGAAAGTTGCTCTAGCCACAAGATTGAAGCTCCTCTGCTGTGTACTTTTCATTACTTCTTTCCCAATCTGTAGCTGATATTCTCTGTTTTGCAGAAACAGTGTTCATAGTTTGTGGGCTGACATCCCATCTTTCCTCAGTTCTCCTTTCTCTAGACTAAACAATGCCAATTCCTTCCACCCTCCCTCATACTGCCTTCTAGACTGTTGCTCATTCTTTTTACTTCTCTCTGGATTGTCTCCAGGGCATCTGCATTTTTCCTCAAGTACAGTGCCCAAAACAGTACTCCTTGCTACTGGAGAATGTCAAAGAGAGGGGAAGAAGCACTTCACACACCCTGCATAAAATGTTTGTGCTCCAGAACAGCTTTATTTGGTTTAAATGTGGTGATAATTAGTAAGTGCTGGGAGCTTTTTGAACAGTTCAGCTGAAGACATATGTTTAGAGAGTCTTTCCTTGTGAAAGCTGGGTTCAGGCATAGATTTCTGATCAGGGTCCTAAGGCCAGAAATTGGTAAATATGTATTTTCCTTTATTACAAGGCATGCCAGCAAATCAGGAGTCAGCTCTGATTTACTGTGCAAAATAGTCCCTGTTTTCAGACCCTCAAGCAGGCTCACAAGGTTTTCAGATATGGATGGCAATTATCCTGTTTTGTGTTTAATTAACATAGCAATAAATATTACCCAGCTTTCTAGTCACAGGTGCTGAGTTACTTGCCTCCAATCAACACACTGAGCACCCAAGCCTTCTTAGCTGTGCACTTTACACAGTATAAAGCCTTGTTACTTCTGTGTACCTCTAGGCTGAAGCCCTGTTTCATGAAAGGCAACTGAATACCTGTTAACTGAATTTCACAATTAACTCTAAAACTTTACACGTAGCAATGTGTTATGTACTATTTATATTTGGCTATGAAAATAGTCTTGATTAATGTTCTAGACTAGTGTAGTTTAAATATTCATTCTAATAATTGGTAACACCTCCCCTACTCTTACTTTGCTGCGTTGCCTTAAAATGTGCTGTATTTTTTGAAGAGGATTTGCAACAGATCTCAATGAGATTTTCTACCAGAATTTGAAGGATTTTGTCTTTCAAATACTTTCCAGAAGCCAGTAGCCTATTACACCTGGTACTGTGCAAACATGAAACAAATTCAGCAAGTTGGCCTGGTGTTTTTAAACACCAGTGTTGATCCAGACATCAGTGAGTCCCAGGTAAAATAGAACTTTGAGGCATCTAGTCTCTTAGTACTTAATTATAGCTGTATAACTTTGCATGGGAAAATAAAAATGGGGCTGCACAACAAATATTGTCCTTTGCTATAGAGGAGGAGATGTAGAATGTTTTAAATTAATGTTCCACGTTCATGCCATTACTGTGAAGCAAATCTAAAACTTAAAAGAGGGAATAAAAACAGAAAGTCATAGCTGTAAAGTTCAGTATTCAGTGCTCCCTTGAAGACAAATAATGATGTCAGTGAGCTAACTTCAAGGCTGAGTAAGTAAGATTAGAATAATAATCTATAACACAGGAAATTACAGAAATCTTCAGTGGGCTGTTTTTAGGACAGACCCCAAAACCATTCATTTTGGGGAAATTGCTACTGCAGACTATTGTAACTTTTCCAGAAAATTCACAAAATTTCTTCTCTCCACTTGCCACTGCTGGCTTAAAAAGCAGCTAAGCAGAAGGCATTTTGATAGTTTAATATATAAATAAATCAAAATGTGGGCTAGGGCATAGAAGGGAAGCCTTTTTTGTTGTTTTTGTTAAGGAAATAGCATAATAACATAAAAAAAAAAACCCCAAAAAACCCAACCAACCCCCAAACTACATTTTGACTACTGTAACTTAGCTGTTATACAAAGCTTTTATGTGTTTTAAAGAATTGTTTAAAAAAGAAACCTGAGGATATGCAAGAGATGCATTAGTAAAAATAGTGATATTTAATATGTAGTTTGTATTTATTCAGCTAAGCACTGCCAGTAGGTATGCTTTTTTTCTTCTTCTTCTTCAAATCCAGCTGAAATTTGACTTAAAAATACTGACCTGAACATAGGACCATAATGTTCTAGCATGCCTAAAGCAAGTAATGTTGTGAAATCAAAGTGGATAAAATCCACATCAATGTGAAGAAAACTGAAAGTCTCTTGGTCTTTATTGTCAGACAGAAATTTGTCCCACAGATATCACTTCAGGATTCTGGCATTGGCAAAGTGTGCATGCCAGACACAGGAAACCAAGAAAAAACAAGACAAACCACAGAAACCTTCAAAATTGTATCATTTTTATAGCTTAGTGAGAAGATGGATGTTCTCACTATGACTGACCTCCAAGAAGTAGACTTTTAAGCCAATACAAATATTAGCTTATTTAAGCCTCTGAACATACACATAATATTGGACAAAGGACAATCCAGCTTAGTTGAGATCAGATTTTAGACCATTAACTGAACTCTACTTTACTTAGCAATTTACTCATCAAAAAACCACCAAACAACAACAAAATTCACCAAAAAAACCCCACCAAAAATGTTAATGATTTCTTGTATTTAGCAGCCATAATCTCAGAAATCAGTGTTTTCTATATTTAAACTAGAAATTATTACTTATGTTATTTAGGTCTACCTAAAACTTTTTAAAAAGTGTCCACTGTAATTCAAGTGAACATTGACGGTCATTGTGTTTGCTAATTAAAAGGGTTTTAATACACTAGTTGGCATTAGCTAATTTAAAATGATCTTCATTGGAGAAAAAATGGTGAGGTGAAATATCTAAAATTGTATTTAGCTTAACAGAGTTAGCTAGTTTTTAAAAAAGGATGCTAATAGCTGCTAGTTGACCTCAAAATATCCTTATTGACATGCATTCATAAAAATTACTCTACTGTATTAATTTGTGTGAGAAGGAATAAAAAGTTTTAAGCAGAAGCACTCAGTTGACTTTGGACAAGTCACCTACAGTTTCAAAACCATGACTGGATTTGGATAATAACACTCTCACATTAACTCTCTGTGATACTGAATATGGTCATATGAGAATTCTGATGAAGGAATGGCTAGCCAGCATTTTCAAAAGTGAAGCTTGATTAGACCACTGTTAGTAAATTTAGTTTTGCTGGGCAAGATTTACTCTTTTAATGTCGTATAGCAATGCTATCCATTTTGTAAGAATATTCTGAAGTCCTGCTGATAAATTTAGAGATATTAGTTATAGACATTAAAAAGATATATTTAGTATTTTACATGAGATTCTAAAGCATGCAACAACACAGTCATGCCTCTGCTTGCCATTTGCTTTCAATTCCTCCTACTCAATTCTTATTTTTAACTACCCAGCTTTTAAATACCAATCTCCTTCCTCCATGTTTTTTTTTCCTTTTTCTTTTCATTGTTATATTTTATCCTCCTCAGGCCATCATAACCTGTAATAATTTTTCCTATTCTGATACTTAATAATTTTTACTATGGAATATTACCCTACCCTATTAAACTCAGGAATAAAGTCTTGCATCAACTCATTTGCATTTATGTTTTTGTATCTTCCACAGAGCAAACACTAACTCAGTAAGCCCACATTAAAAGTATAAAACTTAAACGCTATTATATGCTTACATGTACATATTTAAATGTAATATAACAGATGACTCTATTCCTGAGAAGAATTCTCTGTAATGTAGTCAGTACCCAAGATCTCCAAAACACAAATCAGGAACTACACCAAAGTATTTTTAAGAAATCAGCTTTAAGAGCATACAGTGTAGATTGCACATAAGATAATCCCTTAAAAGCACCTGTCCTTGATAGCACAAAAAGTAGTTTGTCTCTTATGATGATGCATTAAACAATAGGTGGCCCTTTGATTGAAGGGGCAGGGAAAAGGCAAGGATACATTGTACAAAATAACCTGTGCAACTGCCACACTGATAAATAAGCCATGGATGAAAAGTAACTATTTTTATGTTTTCCCTTCAAAAACTTATTCTGTCATTTCTATTATATTTGTAGGAACACATAAAAATTCATCCCAGGCAATAGTTCTGTGACTGGAAACACAAACATTTATCTCTGGCCTACATTTGTAACATCATACCTGAGATAATTCTCACTGAAGATCAACATTAAAAACCTGCTTTTCAGCAGTAGGGATTTTCTAGTGGTGCATGTATGAGAGAAAGCCTGGCCTAGAGCATCATTGCTTCAATTCCTTGTATCCCACACCTTCAACACCAATGTAAAAATTAGGGCTGATCCCACAAATGTATGCATAATAGTCTTTTAAACAGCTTCTTTGTAATTTAATTCAGCTGATCACTTTAACTTCATAGAGGGAAATTCTCTTAGAGAGGAAAAAAAAGTACATTGCAACCTAAAAACCTCTGCCTCTCACAGGTAATTTTGAACTTGAAACTCTTGCAAAAAGCTCAAAGACTGAGGGAAAGTATTAATCTTTAATTAATAATAATTAATTCTAAGGAATGGAGAAATACATATTTCACAGGTTAAGATATCTTTTTGTACCTCCATCTGCTGCAGAAATACTATCCATTCCTAAAGAGAGAAAAGTTTCAAACATACCTTTACAGTGACCCAAATCCTGATTTGCAAGGTAGAAATCTGAAATCCCACTATTTCATGGTAATTGAGTCACATACAGCAAGGACTCTGGTCTCCTGCATTCCTTCTCTTTAGTTGAACACTGAAGTTTGGTCTGTTGTGATGACAATGCTATTTTGTAACCCTACCTCTGAGGACTGGCATTTTGGATGTCTTTCATTGGAGAAGAATATAAAAGTGAATAGATTATTTTTTTTGATAGCATTCTATTAAAGTGAGAATTTGGGGACCAGATATTTGTGATATTCCTTCCTGCAGACCCCAAGTTATTCCCACCACCAACACAACTGTATAAAGCAAGGTCAACAGTTGAGAGAGCAAATCTTCCCTTATAGGGAAAATAAATAGTTATCAGAGTGATGGAAGTATACTGCAGACTATTATGCATACTTAAGAGCAGTTTTAAACCTGTACTGAAGCCAGATTAGTCTCAAGAGGAAAAACAAGGCAAAAAATGATTAATTATTACAAATACACAAACTTGTTTTGCTGCTCTTATAGAAACTTGGATCGGATGTGCGACCTACATGAAATGCCCAGGGGCAACTAAAAGTGTTTGGAGAAAAATTTAGCATGGGGACTTTGAATAGGAGAACAGAAGAATCTGAATTACTTTATTCTAGTCAGTATAGAACTGTACTTTGAATTAATGCTTTTATAAAAGAGATGATAAATCACTAGTCAGGCTAAAGTACATTGCTGGTTTTCAAAGCATCTTTTATATACTGATGAAATATCCAAAAGATAAATTTTGACAATGATTAAAAATCCATCCCATCATGAACAGCTTGCAGTTCATTGGAATATAGCTCTCTGAACATGACTATGTTCCAGATGATTAAAGATTTCTTCTTCTGTTTCTGGAGTGAGCTGTATATTGTCTTTGATTGGAGATAAAGGATCTGACTTCCTACAAGATGGAAGTTTTTCATACTCCCTGCACCAAAAAAAGACAAAACCAAAGAATGTTATAATTATTTTGTGTTTCTAACCACAGGCCTGTAAGAATATATAGGTTAAAACAAAACAAGACCCCTTACCTAACTACCCATTCCATCTATGAATAAGTACAAAAAAATTTCTGAAGCAAAGTTTTAATTTTAATACAACTGAACGACTTCACTGAAAGTGACAATGATAGCTGCTAGCTTTATTTATCAAATGAGGTACATACCCCATCCTACTTTGGGTTGTACATGCTTCCTTAACATTTAAGTCTTCTGAACCTTGACATTAAGGCAAAACATTAGTGTCCCACATGATTTATTTGCCATAAGGTAATGTAACTGTTAAAACATAAGGCTAATTCAGAAATATCTTAAAATATCAGGAAAAAAATGAGCTAAGCAAGTTTTAGCAGTGGAAACCCCCAATTTGTGAAATATGTTGAGAAAAAAAAAAAACCCTAAAAGCTAATAAAAAAATTATTGCTTACGTAGAAGTAATAGAAAAATAGATATCGCCAGTATAAATACACAGGGGCTACAAACCAACCAAAACTGAATGCATAAAATGTGCATGGTAGGTGCCAAGTATTGCAACCATCAGCAGAGAGTGGTACCTAGGCTCACACTGCTCTGCCTGTATTCTGATAAATCCAAATTTATGAATTTTCTCCCTGTGAGCACCCCTGGTCAGACATTCTCAAATAGAGGTCAAGCAATAAATACACAAACACTTTCACTTCCTCCTTGAAACTGCCAATCATTCTTACACCCCATAAGGAGGATAATAAAAAGTAAGATTTCTAAAAATGTAAATACCATAAGTCATTTTTTAATCAGAGATCAGTTTTGTGTTTATAATAACCTACCCTACAGCCCAAACTTACTAAAATACATTCATCTGAATTAACACATGCTCACCAATATCAACATTTACTGCTCAGTACAAAGAATACTTCTATCTTACTCACATTTGGTTTCAAGTTAGTGAAAATAATTTTATTTAAATAAGACTTATTTTTTCTAAGTTGAGATTGCTTCTTAAAGCTGAAAAAACTTTGTCACCAGGAGTTTTTATCTGAGCCTGTGGAGATAGTGCAAGTCAGAATATCTGTTTTACTTTTTAAAAATAATAATTGCCCCTCAAATTCAAACCTTGAAGCTATTGCAGAAACTTCAAGTTAGACAAGTCATCCCCACAAGGAAAAGCAACAGCATTTTATAATGTGCAAGAATGTCTCTTGTAATCAGATCCTCCAGATAACAGAAATATTCCATCAATACACCATCATCTTGAAAGCAGAACACTCCTGACAATCAGCCATCTCCAAATGTGAGGGACACAGAGTTAAATAGAAGCAGTCTTGTACTCAACTAAATTTAGCAACTTCAGTGCATCTTTTGCATTTAGGTAAAAAAATTATTTTTGGTGTTTGATGGCAAACAATGGCAATGATGTTCATACCAATTACTGTAAACTAAATGTAATTATCAATAAAATTCAGTAAGTGAATTTTAGCTGAGAGTTTTTCCTGGTTACAAAGAAAAATGTAATTATAAGAACATATTTACCAAACACCATGCTTCATGTTTACATTAAGCTTAGGAAGTTATAACTGTATGTAGAAAATATCCCATCTTGCACTGTTACCCTTATTGAATTGTATGGAGAACATGTGTAGAGTCCACTTTGAAATTGTTGCTTTTGTAAAAAAGCATGCAATGTACTAAGTAAAGGGTTAAAACAACTCACCTTTTAAATTGGAAGCTTTTCCAGAGTTCACCAATAGTGGATTGCAGCCCCAGCTTGTTTTCAGTATCACAGTCCTTTCTCTTCTGCACAGGTGACAGTTTCCTGCTTAGTCCACTTACTTTAGCTCTTATCAATGGCTTGAGCTTGGTTACCATTTGTGGCCTTATATTACTGGATTTATGTAATCCAGGAACCTGTGGGATTTTAATATTGCAGTACACATAGTTAAAATGCCAACCTGCAGGCAACAGATACCATGCTGCAAAGCTGATAATAAAAAAAATAAAGTGTTTTACTTTGTGTTGAGGTAATGCAACCTGAAATGCCATAACAAAGTATATTTAGATAATCTATAATCTAAAAAAATGGCATCTCAAACATAAGACATACTGCAGCTCTAAGAACTGGCAAACCAGCTTTCATAAGTCTTTGTGTTAAGGCTGTAAATACTCATTTCTTTTGAGTGCAGTTTTTAAAATCTACTGAATATTTATTTTTTCATCTGTTTGAAGACTACTTGCTATGCTCTCATGCAATGCCATCTTTTAGAACTTTAAGAGACACAACTCTCTGGCATCACTCCTTGTGACACTCAGATTTCATGAAGATGGAACCATAAGTAAGAGCACAGGTAACAGTACTATGACCCCAAGGATCATTAGACCTCTACCTGAACCTTCTCATCCAGTTTCTATACTAGGAGCTGAGAAAAACAGTGCTTGGCCAGAATCTCTCTCCCTCAAATGCAACCAGACTTAAGTTAGAACATCTTAGCATCTTTCTGAAACATAATAGCATTTTGCCATTCCCCCACCATACGCATCTGTTATAATTTTTCTGCACCTCAAATACTGTGTTAAGTTTTGGTCCCTATCTAGAAGGAAGACATTGAGGCACTGGAATGAGTTCAAATAGACAATAGAGCTGGTGAAGGGTCTGGAGCACAAGTCTGATGAGGAGCAGCTGAAGGAGTTGGGGGCCTTTAGCCTGGAGAAAAGGAGGCTCAGGGGTGACTTTATCACCTTCTACAATTACATGAAGGGAAGGTGTGGCTAGGTGGGGGTTGGCCTCTTCTTCCTGACAACTAGGAATAGGACATGAGGAAATGGTCTCAAGTTGCACCAGGGGAGGTTTAGATTGGATAGTAAGAAAAATTTCTTCATGCAAAGGGCTGTAAAACATTGGAACAGGCTGCCCAGAGACGTGGCAGAATCACAATTCCTGGAAGTGTTCAAAAATTGTGTAGATACAGCACTTCAGGATACAGTCAATGGTGAACGTGGTAGTGCTGGTTTGACAGCCAAACCTGACTGCAAAGGCATTTTCCAACCTTAATGATCCTATGATTGAAATTACATTAACATTAGTTAATTAATTATTAATCTACCTAAATATATTAAGCAGATCTTAGTATTCCAAGCAGGGAAAAAAGTATTTAGAATGTAAGCTGAAAATTGGAACAAGAATACTAGGAAGAATAAAATAAAATCTTAAAACTGCCTGCCTTATAGTTTTTTGCTTTTTATCTATCACCTTGCTCTTTTTGTAGCACGTGAAGGCACCCAAATCCTACATATCCCCATAGCAGTGAATTATGTCAGAGCTGTAACTTAATTTAGCTAACCCAAAAGTAGGCAAAGCTGCATGGTGAACACCTGCTAAGAAATTTAAAGCCAGAACAGAATGCTCTTTTGTATTATCAGCATTAGCCTCTTCACTGGGCTCACAGCACTTGAGAAAAATAATTAGCAGTAAAAACCACAGCTGAAATAGTATCACAGAAAAAACCTTGAGGTCTTAGGGAGTTTGGTATCACATAAGCATTTGTAAATAAAAAGCTTTTACTAGTTTTGACATTAAAATAGAATAGGTAGTACTTCACATTTTGGATTGGAACCACAATAAGAACTGATAAATTTTTCAGATTGCCCCCCCTAGTTAATAAATTTCTGTCAGTAAATCTACATAACCGATATCCAGCTTACCAAAATCAGAATAAGTTATTCATTACATGATTAACTCTTCTTCCCCTAAATCTGGAACTCATTTTAACCCTTGGTATCTTCTACTACATTTAACACCAGCAAGCACTTCACTGGTTTTATACTTGCACTGTCCTAATAAATATTCTAACATGATTTTAATAAACTGTAAAAGAAAACTGAGCCAAGAGTACTGCTCCTGATCTCTACCTTCCCTCTCCTATGGTCTTACTGGTGCTACAACTCACAGGAGTCCAAGAGTCTGGGTGGGCCCAAGTTACAGTATAACTGACTTTGTGGTTGTTGTTGTCAGGTTACTTTTTGGCCAAGCCAATTTTCTGATGTAATTATTTATAATTATTAATACCAGCACATAAAGGAAGAAGAGAGAATTCATGCCCACGAAAATAAGTGGTGGAAATCCTCCTACAAGCCACTTGCTTTAAAGTAACTCTATTGTCCTCACAGATTTTCAGCAGTTTTTGCTATCTGAAGGGCTCCAAGTTTGTTGAAATTTTATTTTTATATGACACTTGTATTACATCAGTACTTCCATAATGTGTTCCCCCCAGTATTTAATACATTCATTCTCCCAATATACCTTTTAAGGTGAGCAAAATAATGCAAAACATATTAAATACAGCCTTAAAACCAAAGTATTTAGAATTCTGAATGCCAGGATGATTTCCTTGCTCAGTCTTGTTGAGAAAAAGTAGGAAAAATATTAATGTTCCAAAATACAAATGTAACTTTTTTCTTAACAAATAAGTTCCTAACAATGACCACAAGATGTCACTATTTTACAAAACACACAATATTCTTGACTGGCAGAGAGAAGCTTGGGATTTTTAGTCTGCCTACAAGAAAACTTAGTAGAGGGCATTTATAGAAGGACAAAAACATCTGACTCTTACTTACTCATCTTTTGGCCAATTCTAATGCCATCACCTAAGGAGTCAGAGCTGTTAAGTCTTAGAAGTCTTTATTAACTAGACAAATATATTAAGCTCTTAGAAATGTTCCAAAGACAAGGAACATAAGTTTATTGTTAGACATCCAAGCAAACACAGAGAAATCAAATTACAGTTGTATCTTGTGACTGTATCTGGACTGTGAGCTTTACTGCAATTTATATCATAAAACCTGAAGTGGGTTTTCTTGTCTTACTTTACACCTAAGTGTTTAAAATCCCCAGGGAATTTGCAACTCTGTTATCAATCATAAGTGGTTATATTTCACCCCAGCTCCAGGGTAGATGAACGAGAATATAGCTTTGTCTTGCCAACATTTGCGTTGATTAAGTCTTTCATTACAAGTTCCAAAATGAACTAGTAGAAACTGAGTTTCAGAGTTTAGTAAAGCACAAAAAGTTAAAAGAATTCTTACCTTGGCTTTTAAGATTGTATTTTTTTTGTTAGTTTGACCAGCAGAAAATAGCAGAGACTGAGAACATTGATCATCATACAGCTTTGAACTAGAATCAGACTCCTTCAAGAGAAAATTGATCTGGTTTTAAAACAGGCTGTTTTTTCATAAACACAATATATGTTTTCATATCTACATGTATATACTTTAAGCTACAATGTTTTCAGCAGTTCTAAGAGCTCATACAAAAACATGGACGTTTAGCAAGTGACACTACAAAGGTACAAAGGCATGCATGTGCTTCTGAAAGCACTTCAGGGACTAAAAGCAGAGAACAAAAGGTTGCCTACCAAGTGTTTTAATGAGGCACTGCAGTGATAGCAGCAGAAAGACTCAAAAACTAAAACCAGAGAACAGACTTTATTTAAGCTAGTATGTCAATCCATTCTGTACAATGTTAAGCATTGACATGAATATGATCATTCTGTGATTCTATTTAGACCAAGTTGTTAGCACAAGCTACATCACCTGCAGGGCACTATTCTGAAAAGGAGACTTCACTGCATAATTTCTTTTATAATTTAAAGCAAAAACAAATGCTGAAACAATGTCTAATTTTCTTACCTTTGCACCTGAGCTGTTGTTGGACACTTGTAGGATTTCTGAAGACTCCAAACTGCATTCTGATGGCTCACAAGACCCATGAGACTCTGATGACTGTTCCAGTTCTATCAAGGGGGAGGACTCTTCCTCCAATTCATCAGACACTGCCCCATTAATCTGATCCTCCTGGGATACAATGCAGTTGTTTCTGTGTTGGTGAAACTGCTGTGAAAATACAGTAAGAGATGGACCAAGATTTCCTGAGTTACTTTTGAGGCTGCTAAACCACTGGGAACAACTTTTCTGCATTTCTCCAGGAGGTGTAAAGACAGTCCATGATGATTTTTCAGTTCCTGAAAGCCTAGAAGCATCTTCAGCTACATGTTGTACTTCCTGTTTCTGGCAATCCTGATCATCACCATGAGTTGGATCACCATCTTTCTTCTTTGCACTACTGTCAAACATAACTGCATCATTGCAGAAAAACCTAAAAAAGGAAAAAAAAAAAAAAAAAAGATGAAGGCAAGGGGGAATAAAGTTATGCAAATGAGTATGTCCTCACCAATCATTGTCTCTATCCATCAATTTTATTTTCAAGGCATACTTGCAGACAAATTATTTTGGCAATGGGAAAAATTCCTCTGGGAGACATTTAGTTAAAAAAAAAAAAAAGAAAAAGAAAAAAAAAGCAGGAAAAAAGCATCAGTAAAAATGGCATTCTTTGACTGAAACACTAAGAAGATTCTTCACCTGAAAGAGAAACATCTAGAAATCCTACAAAATTTAAAAATATATTAATTAATGATGACAAAGCTAGTAGTGAAATACTTCAGTACCACATATCAAAGACAATAGAACCTGACTACTTTTTTTCCATGCTATAGCAGCAGTTCCTGAGAATACTGAGCACAGATTTAGAGAAGAACCTGTCATCAGTGACTCCTCTTAGTTTTTGATGCAATAAAAAAAAAAAATTTCAAAGACTTTCAGTTCAGAAAGGTGTGCTTTAAAACTTAGGTATTAAGACTGCTCTGTAAAATTGCACTGCTCAAAAATATTCAGATTATTTAGGATAAAAATTACAGAATAATAGACTTAATTGTGATAATGTTTTGTAAAACAAGCAAACAAACAAACAAACAGAAAAAACCTAACAAAGTCCCTGTTCTTAAAGTGCTGTTGCAGAGATCAGCAGCATAAGCTGAATGGGATGGGGTAAGAATAGGTATTTGTCATAGAGTATGAGCAGGTTTAGCTTTACTATAACAAACAAAAAGCCCCATCAACTTAAGTCCATGTATTAACAGCTTACATATTTGCCACAAAGTAGCCACCCTGGAAAAAAACTCCAGCCAATCCCTAATTATTTTTGATACCCAGAGATATTGAATATTCTCTTGAGAACCACTAAATTGATCACAAAACTGGAGCACCTCTCCTACAAAGATAGGCTGAGAAAAATCAGGGCTGTTCAGCCTAGAGAAGAAAAGGCTCCAGGGAGACCTTACAGCACCTTGCAGTACCTACAGCAGAGCCTACAGGACAGCTGGAGAGAGCCTTTTCACAAGAGCATGTAGTGACAAGACAAGTTGAAGGAGGTTGAAATTAGATATTGGGAGGAAATTCTTCGCTGTGTGGTAAATGTGAGTGTGTGGCACACTGGAACAGCTTGCCCAGAGAAGCTGCAGATGCCTCATCCCTGGAAGTGCTCAGGATCAAGTTGGATGGATCTCTGAGCAGTCTGGTATAATGAAAGGTGTCCTGACAATGCTGGGGGGTTGGAATGAGATGATTTTAAGGTCCCATCCAAATCAAACAGTTCTACGATTCTCTCATGAATAGTCTCAGTCTTCACTTCTGCAGTAAAAAATGAACATTATTTGTCTCACAAATAGATAGCATGCCTAGCACAAAGGATCCACCATCCTGGCTGAGATGCAATACAGTTGCATGAAAAGTTTGAGGTAGCATTTCTCCTATTTTCAGTATTCAGGCTATTTTAGCAACCAGGACTGCAAATAGTATTTTGCCATGTGACAAACATACCTGCTTCTAGTTCCTGGAACAATTACGGCATCCTTCTCTTTGTTTTTCCTTTGTAAAAAAGAAGCAAATTTATTTCTAACTCTGGGTAGGGAGTTAGAGCTTTCTTGAGTGATGGAAATTCCTGGAGAATCAAGGCTTTGTATTGCTGACGCGCTCTTTTGTGCTTCACCATCAATATCATTCTCCTTCTTGATTCTTTTTGTTTTTGAAAATGAATATTGCTTCAACAGATCTCCATCTGAGACTTCTGATTCTAAAGACAATTTAAGCATCACTGTAGAAGCACATTCTACAATTAACCAGTTATGAGATAACTAAATATGAGATATTTACTCTCACAAGCATAAAAACATAAGTAAGGTCTGGTAAGAAAATTATTGACAATAAAGTTTAGATGTCTTTAACACCATTGTTTTCTAGTACATAGCCTTAAAAATAACTCAGTGATAAGGTAGATGGAATGAAGGCAGACAACTACAACGAAACTACATTTCTTTTAAAGGCAGGTTGCTAAACTACCTACAGACTTTGATAAGCAAGGGAATAGCAAGATACCAGGAGTAACAAAGGAAAACAATAAAGCCCCAGCAGTATAATCAGAAAGCAAAGGAATCAGAGGAAAACACTTAACATAAAGCACAATAAGAAAAAAAACCCGTGCCTTTCCTATTACAAGCCCACAGTTATTTGAACACATAATTCAGGTGGTATAGATGATGAAATATCACAGATGCACTAGAGGAAGTGAAAAAGTTGACATAAAGAACACCTATACAGGGAATAGAGGCAGCACGGTCTGAAGACAGAAAACATTCTTTATGTTTTCTGTCTGGCCTAATTTCAATGCTAGGAAAAACAGGCTGCTTTAACTACTTCACAAACCATTTTAAGATTGAAATTTAAACCAAAACTATATCAAAATACAGACTGCATTAAGCATAACTTGAAAATTGAAACCAGTAGTTTTATAGCAACCCAAAGAAATTTAGAATTAAGTCCTGTTTAATACTATGGCTTGTTAATCTTGTAGCTTGTTGAAAACAGAATACAGATAATAACATTCAAGAGCTAAGCCTCTAAAGCCTCATATCATAAAGTACAAGATAAAATACTTTCTTTTCCCACAGCCTTCTACCATTATTCATACACTTAGTATAACTTAATATAAATAATATAAACTTAATATAAACATACCACTCCTTGGCCTTTTTGCCAAGAGCTCTTTGCCTGCAAGCTTTAGTCCTTTAACACTAATTATTTTCTCCATGCCTTTGGTTATTGGTTTCTCTGGGAAATGCATTTTAGGAGGAGCAGGATCTTCAGTGGCACCATACTTGTATTCTCTGCTCCAAATGCTATTGACATGATTATCATGTCGATCATTCCAGCCACAACTTCTCTGCTGCACAGGCTACAAAAAATAATTAAAAACCAAGACACAGGCTTATAATCTTGCTTTCTATATATGATTTCCTGACTTAGCATGCAAGGAAAGAAATGTTGAAAACTGTACATCTAGTGACATACTCTATATAAACCCTTTTTTTTTTGTTTTCACAATTCTCACACTTTTCATACTTTTTGTTGTGCTCCCATGATGTCTTCATTTCAATATGGCACAAGTGACTAACTGCTCATCTCAGACCAAATTTAAAGTTTAAAATTTATTTCTATTCAGGAAACAATATCGGATTATTCTAGGAAGAAATCTAAAACTCTTCGAGAATTTTCTCTTTAAACAGTTACTTCTGTAAACAGATTTAAGGACTTACCAAAAATGTCTGAAAGTAAAACAGATATTAAAGCCAAATGCCATGAAAAACAAAACTTTACCTTTAAGAGTGAGAATTATGTGTCTGGGAGCACACAATTTCTGTAATAGGTTTCACTGACATTTCGTTTGTGGATAGTATTCAATCACATTTTCCTATTAACACTCAGACCCACATCTAATTCTTAATACCTAACTTCATAACAAGACATTACCTGTGCTGTGTCGGGGTTATAATTATCAATTTGTTCCATTGTATTGATATCAATATTGCCAATAGCAATTTGAAAAGCAGTATCATCACCAACATGTCTGTTCCCATCATAGTAAAGGAAAATATCTGAATATTACAGTATATTTCAACAACTGTACCCCAAAAGTTAGAACTTTCCCATTTTTCAGCTAAAAAGTATGGCTAGAATATTAACCCAAAGGATTAATACCACTACTCCTAGCTCAATCTGATGTAACAGCAATTGTAATAGAACTTTGCCAAATCATGAAAGTCAAAATTAAATCTTTCAATTATCAATAGGAGAGGTAGCAACTACTTTCTCATTCCTGATTTCTCCAAATGCCAGAGATGAAATGACTTGAACATACAAAGCTACTAACTACTTTAACAGTCCCCTCTCTTCCTTCATTTTCCTAATCTTCCTTTTATATTTATATTGCACAGATGTGGCAAAATGCTACCTTTTCTATAGGAAGAGGGATCTCATAAAACAGGAAATACTAAGACCAGAGACTGAGTTGAGCACAAATTGCAAGAATTAAACTGGAAGAGATAACACAACACAGGGAGAAATTCAAGACAGCCATAAAGCAGTCAGTTCACATTTAAACTGTATTGAACAATTTGTTTTCTAAAGAAAACAACCAGAGCAATAACTTCTGCCTAAAACAATGTATCAATAGTAGGTCATTTAGTTACCCCCTGCATTTTTAAAAACATTATTAAAATCAGAGCAAACGAGAAGGAAGAAAACCTCCAAAAAAAAGTTTAAGACTGCAGAAAAGCCAGGCTTTAGTCAAAGTAGGGTTGTGAAAAAAACCCAAACCATCTAAGTACACCACAGATGCAATCAAAATTGTAAGATCACCACATCAGTTCACCCTTATTTCCCCATTCTGCTGTTTCAACACAAAGGATACCGTCCTGCATAAGTTAGTGTTTCTGGATCAATATCATCTCCATATGCATTCAGAGGAACTAATTTTCTGTTGATTGGATCAAAAACTAATTGATACAGGAATGTATTATTAGCTCGTGTAAAACCCTGTATGTATTCTTCTGGTACTGTTATATTCATCTTCAAGTACTGCCCCATTTTCTTAATAACCTGTCAAAAAAAGACATTACTCAACTGTTTCATTTTAACAGGTCACATGAAAGGTTAAATACATTTCAACTATTAATTATCTTTGCTTGTAATTAAATGTAGAATGAGTGCCCTACTGCAACAAGCAGATTCAACTTAAATAAGGGAAGGAAAGAAAACAGAAATTTCTACATTATTTTCCCACTCAAATTGTCTACAATTACATAAATAGCAATTCAATTTTTATATCTCCTCCTTCAATAAATATATCAATACAAAATGTGATATGAAAAACAGATCATCTCCTTAAGGAGTATTTCTTTAAAGTAATGCACATCAAATTTTTATCATTCATATGATCAGGACATATAAGCAATACGCCCAGGTTCTTATAATGAAAAAAACCAAACCAAAAACAACTAACTAGAATTACAACTAACAAATAATGAATTTTGCTCAGAGGTACATTAAAGCAAATTATGATTTGCATGGGAAAAGTTCAAAGTTCCCCTTTTACTTCCTCAAAAGCCAAACCAGTTGCTTTGATGTCTGCTCAATATGATACAAAACATTTCAAAATTAAATATCATAGTTCTTTGTCCGTGAGAGAAAAAAATAAAATACACAAGTAATTTATGAAAGAAGATAACACACTAAGTTAATTAAAATGTTTCTATGGATTAGATTTACCTGCCTCCATGACAGCCCCATGAGGTGGTATTCTTATTAGCTCTTAACCTCTGTCCTCACTTACAACCCACACAGAACTTATGACCACCCTCTTAGCTTCTATATCTCCTAATACAATATTTGTTTTAATTCCATACATTGGACAAGAAAAAAAAAACACCCTATATTAATTTGTTTTGCATAATATCACACTTCTTCCTTACTGTTTTTAATGTAGAAATATCCATAGCCATACATATGCCTTTAAATAAGATTCCCAATCTCTACCCCTCCCCACACAGAAAAA
This sequence comes from Oenanthe melanoleuca, assembly GCF_029582105.1. Lineage (NCBI taxonomy): Eukaryota > Metazoa > Chordata > Aves > Passeriformes > Muscicapidae > Oenanthe > Oenanthe melanoleuca. Next base: position 64,341,745 of record NC_079336.1, read on the forward strand.
TCTGTACTTATACAAAAATAACAGTCCATTGAGCAGTTCTAATAACTAATCGGCAGAAGCAAGCAGTAATGGGGGGGAATACAGTTCCCCTTCAAACAGAATAAACCCTTGAAGGTAAAGAATTGTTTTAATCCTAAATTTACTTCAGTATATTTCTTATAAATACATAACAGCTTCAACACTTGAGTAAGTTTAGTTCAGCATCTCTTTTAAGCAAGGTAAAAAAAATTTGCCAGTATTCTCCTCAAAATGGAGGAAGTCAAGAACCCTTTAAATTTTCAATTCAGTGTTAAATTTTGTATATACTGATATAGGCTCCCAAAAAACAAAACACAAAGCAAAACTGAGTTTACCTTTATAATATCTGGATTGTTGGCTAATTTTAGTAACTTGCATGCTTTAGCTAACCCAATTCCATGAATTGAAGGGAGGTAGTCACAACCAGAAAGAATACACATGTGGCGGAATTTCTCTTCTGTAAATACATTTCCAAGCTGCTTGCAGTTTCCTAGCCGAGCTTGATCTATCTCTAGTCCATTTCCAAACTTGTCAATTTTTAGAAACACCTGAAAATTAAGAGGAAGTGAAAACAATATTTTTCATCCATATAAGGTGGTTCATTGCACTTGGTGGAAACAAGAGAGACAAAGTTCTATTCTCCTCTCTTCTGTTTCCCACATTTGCTGCTGAAGAGTTAATCCATACATCAAACGTATTTGGCAACTTAAAACTCCGCTCAGATATCAGCAAGAGGTAAAGGCTATTAGTATTTTCTTCCATACCTTTTTACATCCAAAAGCCAAAAGATCAGAGTCTTCCGTAATTATAGCCTGAACCATGCCAGTCTTATTAAGATAAGCCAGCTGAGCATCAGCCTCATAAGGAGCAACAATACAATCAACTCCCTGGGCTCGTGCAGCCTGTACATGAACAAGAAGCATACAAGTACTTTGCATTAATTTTCAGTAATTACCTTAAGAGATCAGAAAGCATAAAAACCTCTACATTAAAAAGCCAAAGCCATGACGTTTTTAATCACACCCATCCTGCCCCCAGTAAGTGTTCAATATTTCATAGTCAAAAACTCAACTTTTAAGCAGTTTAGAACCATACACACTGGATTACATAAACAACCTTTCCTATAACACTATTGCCAGTGCACCTGACCACAGCTGACAGCTTCAATCCCATTCAAGTTATATTCTGGACAAAGGAGAACAGTACTAGAACAAACTTAATACTTTCTGATAAAGACCCTATGACTGCATTGAAAGTATAGCAAAAAACTACTACAACTTTTAATCAGCCAATTTTTTTACTGTAGTCCATGCTCAGAAACTAGACAAAGGGAAAAATGCAAAAAAATATTTGATTATTTTTTGTGCTGCAAAGTAAAAGGGGTGTTATCAGATTCAGTTCATAGTTGTAGGAAGAGATGTGTTTTATTTGACACATCATTATTATTTATACAAATGAGCATAATAAACTTGAAATTTGTTAATTATGCCAAATCAACACAATCCAACAATATGCAGGACATTAGAGACTAAGCAGGCGGGAATACTATCCTTTCCTATATAGGAGAGACAGTGATATAGCCAGAAAAATACAAATTAGGATATGCTATCTATTGCAGAGATTTTTTTTTTTAAACTGGCATTATTAATAAAGATGTTGGCTTACTTTAATAACTTCATGAGCCATAGCATGGGTAATATTTACACTGCGCCCAAAACATTCTCTAGCTTCTGACAGCCTCCCTTCCTGCAACAATTGTTTCCCCTTCAGAAGACTGGCTTGACGCCTCCTAAAAGAAAGACAAAAAAACCCACCATTTCAGATTATTTTTCACTTAAAGAACAAACAGCTTAGTCTCTTAAAGAAGGGACTAAGAGAGATGAGTAAGAAAGGGGGAAAAATTGCAACATCTTCCAAATCTGGGCTACTGCATAATTTTTTAAAACAAAAGAATTAGGTTATTGCACTGACAAGGACAATTAGATTTGAATGTTGAAATTGATAATATTTTCTCAGAAAACAGTGACAAATAGGAACTGAAATCAGCAGTGTAAAGGAAGAAATGCATCCACTCAGCTTGCAGTAAAATAGATTTAATGGGAATTTGGAGTATCTGACATTAGATACTTATTGATTTAGAGGACAGAAAACCTAATTTACTTAATTTCATAAATCGGAAATTATTCATTTCACGCTGAAGGAAGCATGTGTCCCATGAGAATTCATAAATAACAACCACTACTGAAAAATTCTCATAGCTTCACTGAAAAGTCACATTTATAGGCACCTGAATCCAAATTTGAAACAAGTTTATCTTTTAGTTGTAGTGAAAGATGAGGAAAGGGATGCTATTTTTAGATAAAATTATGTTAGGGAAAAATATTTTTGGCCAGAGATCACAAGTGTGGGTAAACTAAAAGCCTCTAATATATTACAGGAACTACTGCTCAAAGGTTTACTTCCTTCCTCTATAAAATGGCTTTCAATTATGAAATGCATTTCTATTTTTGGAATAAAATCTCTAAGAAGTTAATATGATTTTAGATGTAAATTTAAAAATATCACACTACATTGCAAGGGGGTTTACCAGAGCTTACTTCTTAGCTGAAGTTTGAGGGTTATTGATTTTTGCTGTAGTGATAAAACTGCTTTGCTTGCAAATCAATACAGTTCAGTACTTACTCTCGTCGTGCCTTTTCCACTTCCTTCTTAGAGGGTAGGGTACATCCATCAAATACCAAAATTGGTTTAATTCCAAATGAGAGGAGCATATGAACAAGTTTCATACAGAAAGCTACATAGCTGTATTAACAATAATAAAAATAGAGAAAAAAAAAGAAACTTATTGTTGACCACAAGTCCATTACATATTTTCCAGCTGCAGGAAAGGAGCACTAAGTTTAAGACTATTGTTCAAAAATCATAACAGTTTGTATATTCCCCCAGTATCAGAAAAAACTAAGAACATTTGAATTGTTTTCTTTTTTTTACCAAGAGAAACAATCCACCTCCCAGTTCAGAAGTGAGCTGACTGCTCCTTTCTCTTAGGCAAAATGAAATAAGAATTCAAGTATAATTTGGTTGATTTTGCTACATTAGGATTCAATACTGACAAAAACTTGACCACATAAAACATAGAATGTGTACTTTCAGCAACTCAATTAATAATAGCCAGGGAAACAGAAAGCAGACAAGCACAGCACATGTCCTTTCCCCAGAAAGGCAGACTAAACACACTTTTGCAGAGTTGGAAGTGATGGGGTTATTTAATCTCTCCTTGTAGAGCTATCCACTCTTCTCTCCACATAATGGATATATCCTATGGACAAGACATACAAACCTATCTTCCCATACTAAAAATACACGCATAGAACTGAAAATATTCCAAAAGACGAAAAGTTCTCCTTCTGTACAAAACGCGAAGATGGTATATGGCCCAGGAGGCAATCCTCCTCCTTCAAAAACCATCCCTTGAAAAAATATTTGTTGGCACTCCAGAGGTTATTTATTCCCTCTTACCTCTCATTTCTACAGATCTGTATGAGATCATTTTATCAGCAGCACAGAACTAAAATCTAATAATTGCTGTAAATAAACACTAAGCAAGCATATTGTAGGAATGCTCAAAAAGGTTTTTTTTTTTAATTTTAAGGACACTGAGCAAGAGCAAGAGCAACCTCATCAACAGAGGAAAGGAGGAAAAGGAGAGTGGGATTTGGAAGCATTTAGAATGCAAGGATGTGAGCACTGAAGAAACTGAATTTAGAGCTACAGAAAAATAACACTAATTTTCGAAAGACAGGAGCAAATAGCATTGTAGCTATATAATACCTTCATTCAGATGATTTTAGAGCATGAAAGGACTCTAGGCTATAGTTAAGGTGCCAGTCTAGGATCGTATGTGCATGGAAACAAGATTTACCCATAAAGTGTTCATGTATTCAAATTCAACCATTCCAAAGTTTCCTATGACTATGAATGAATATTTCTCCTGACAGTCAATTTTTTCCTCAACTGAAGTGCATCCCATTCTCAGGACTCTCCTGAGAGGAACCTCCACTACCTTCAAGGCAGGGTTGGATTGAAACTCCACAGTTCTTCAAATTAACATGAGCAGCAGTAAATACTTGAAAATCTATTTGCAAAGCACCAACTCTCTCTTGCCTCCAATCAAACATTTGATGAATCCAAGGTCTCCTGGGTGGTGCCAAGGAATAGGACAAAAGGCAGCAGGCAGAAACCAAAACACAGGAATTCCACTAGAATATAAGTACAACTTCCTTACTGTGCAAGTAACCAAGCACTGAAACAGGCTGGCCAGAGAGGTTTTGGAGTCTCTTCCTTCTCTGGAGATATTTGAAAGCCATCTAGACACAACCCTGAGTAATGTGCCCTAAGGGAACCTGCATGACATGACATCCAGTGGAGAATTCCAACCTTCCTATATCCAATCTAAAACGAGTTCAACCCACATTTCCAGGGATGGACAAGAAACACAAACCTGATCTAAGGTGTGGAGTTGAATCTGAAATATGACCACAGTTTTTGTGTGTTTCCTTCCTTAGAAATATAACTGTGTAAATGTGTTTTAGAAAAGCTACTTTAACTAAAAATGCAGTATGCTAAGCAAAAAAAAATCTTACACCCTATTCAGTGCACAACACATCTCCCAAAATTCCTTGGCCTCATTACAACCTTTGTCATAGCAGTATTTACAAACTCTCTTTGCATACAAAAAAGGTGTCTGAAAAAAATATTAAATTTGAAATTAAGGAATTGCACGGACAGAATTTCGTCAGAGAAATCAGATCATAGTTGAGATTGAGACACGCTAGGAAAAGCATACCTAACTAATACAGCCTTAGGTAGTCTAACAAAAAAAAAAACATCTTGAGAGTTTTTTCCGTAATATATACTTTAATATTTTTTAAATTTTGCACAACTGGAAAGCTTTTAATTTATCGCCAAAAATTTCTATTTTTAAAGAGTTCAACTCAGAATTCAGAAGCAATAGTATGAAGCGAAACTACTGCAACTTAATTTTTCGTTCAGGAAACAGCAAGTTAACAAAACTTGAGTTTGCAAAAGGGTCGAGACCTAACCGTGACTTACAGATCGGTGGGCTCCCCTCGGGCCAGCTTCTCAGCACAGGCGTAGGCGCCTTTGTGCAGCCAGCAGTAGGTGTCCACGGCCACCGCCAGCCCTTTGTACTTCTTCACGTGCGAGGGCTCGGCGGCCTCCTTGATGAACGGCAGCAGGCCCTGGATGCCCATGGTGCCGCGGAGCGCGGGGAAAGGAGCGGAGCGAACGCAGAGCCGAGTTCTCTGCGCTGCCGATCGCCGCTCTGGGTGTTCGCCCGCTCACTCACAGACGGGCCGCGGGAAGCTGCTGCGGGTGCCCCCGCGCATCCCGGCTCGGGGCCGCTCCCCACGCGGCGGCGGCTGCGGCTCGTCGCGGGCCGGCGCTGCCCGGCAGTGGGGCGAGAGAGGAACCGAGGAGGGACGCGGAGACTCGGCCCCGCTGGCGCAGTGGCGGCTCCTCCGGCCCGGCTCAGCCCAGCCCAGCCCAGCCCGGCTCGGCTCGGCTCGGCCGTGGCGCGCGGCGGCCGCCCCGGGGCTTTCAAGCAGCGCGCGCTGAGCGCGGTGGCCCCGCCCCGCGCGCGGGGACTACGATCCCCATGGTGCCCCGCGCGGCCCGCCCGTGCTGCTGTGCGGGACCGCGCGTTCCTGACGGCGATCCTGCCGGCGATCCTGCCAGCGATCCTGCCAGCCGGAGCGTGGATAACAGCGATAACGTGACATTTATCAGCGTTACATGCGCAGAAATCAAAAGGCCCGCAGAGTTTTAACAGGGCAGTGCGCTGTACCAGCGCCGTGAGAGGGGAGAGGCGCCGGCTGCCAAGGACCGAGTGAGGGACGGATGTTACTGTCACAGCACTGAAATGCTGGGTTAATGTGAGAACGGATGGCCAAAGTTACGAGTATGTGATACAAGTCCTTTTTCTTTTCTTTTTTGTTGTTAACGTAAAATAAAAACAAGAACTTCAGTAAGAAGTAAATTTAGGCCAATATCTACCAGACGAGAGATTTCCTCTCTACATGCCAGTTTGAAGTCTGTACAGTTCTTACATACTTAGACTCGGTGACATGATGACTCAGTCAGCAGTGTAGTATTTCCGGACAGCAGGCAGCAAAGTTTAAAATCAATGCATTCTGGAAAGAGCACATTTGAATGAACAGTTTATCAGCTAATAAATGCATAGAAATAACATGGCCACAGTGATTGAATTCTTCTTTTCCAGTTCTTTTTTCACTCCATGATTCTATGTATGACACACTCCACAAGTTTTAAATCCTACTGCAGTTAGAATTCCATTTGGATTATGTTAACTTCTCCTAAGAATATGTTCTTCTATCACTTCTGACATTACTTTTTCTATCAAACTGGGAAGAACAGTAATCAGAGTAGGCAATGAAATGTACCAATATCATTCAAAATCTTATGTGCAATATAATTTAATATACTTCTGACTATTTTCTGTAAATTATGTTAAAAATAGTCCTAAGGTGAACCTCAGAGTCAGAAGCACTGGAGCCAATGAACTTGCGTTGAAGGAAGCCAGAGCTACAGAACCAGCTCAGATTTTCCTTTTCAATTCCTTCACCTGAAAGGATGGATACCTTGGAATTGAAGAGTTAGCACAATATGCCTTAACGTTCAGTTTATTACAATTATCTTCAGCCATGTATGAACCAGTATGACTCACTGTCCTGGTTTGAAGGACAGTTATCTGCCAATAAAGGCAGAAGCTTCTCTTTGAAATAGAGAATGTAAACCCCCTCCCTCCAAATTATTATAAATTTGAAATTAAGGGGCTCTCAATCAAAGATATGGGAATTAGGAATAACAGTTCTTTATTGGGAAAATTAAAATAGAAATACAGTATTACAAAAAACAGTCCCAACCCTGACAGAGTCAGAGTACAGCCTGACACCCCATCAGTCAGGGTGTTGGTAGCAGTCCCATTAAATGGTGGCTACAGTCCCCCTGCAGTGGCAGGTGTGGTTCAGCTGAAGCAGTGCACCTGTAGAAGGGTGCAGCCTTCTTCCAAAAGTCCAGGGATGATGTAGAAAGGTCTGGCTTTCCTTTGGAATCCAGTGGAAAGAAGGTACCTTGGTGTTCAAAATCTTAGTTTTTATCTAGGTAGGAAAGGCTTGGTCCTCCCCCTGGCTGGAGCATCTCCCAGTGGGATGATGTAATTTTATCAGTCATACAGTGGGACTCAATGGGCCAGCAGCAGATGATATCTTCCTGGAGGGAGGATGGGTTGTGGAAAAGATAAAGATGATTGCCCCATCTTGTCCTAAAGATGGATCATTAGCAGATGGTATGTACCACGGATATAAGGAATCACTATCTATATATATAGTGAAGGAATAAGGAATCAGATGGTGATAGAATACACATTTCTGGCCACATCAACCCAACACACTCAACCTCATAACTTCTCATAACTTCTATAAAATAACAGAAGCTTGATACCATAAGTCAAAGGCTTTCTTGGTTTCAGTAGAGCTACCTTGACTTAAAAGTGGCTAAAGATACCGATCTTTAAATTCAACAGTGTCTCTTGGAAGAAAGCAGTCAGATGGTAACATTTTGGTGAGTTATTCCTTTGAAGAATACCATAGTATTGCAGTTTTATTTCCCATAGGTACCAGATGAAACAGGGTAGCAGCAGTATGGTTAGTTACAAGACTTGTAGTAATATAGGCAATTCTTTTCTTTCACAAGTAGCTCCTGTATCAGGAGAGCTGGTAAGACTAGAAATTACTATGGCAAATCTCTGTTATGTGTTTTTTCTTTCCTTGAGTAGTTTTGTAATAGTGACTTGCAGAATACATTTTAAAGAGACCTCAAAGTAGAAAGTACAGCAGAAACATTTTATTTTCTTTGCAATTGTTTTCTGTCATGTAATAAAAAAAAAAGAGCCATTCTGAGTATAGCCCTGTTGACCCCTAATAGAAATTTGAGATAGGTGCACAAGATTAAAAAAAGTACCTCTAGAATTGCTTGTTTCTCAACACAGCTCTCCTAAAGAGAGGAAGTGGGATCACTGTCTGATGTAAACATCTAACTTTACAGAGAAAATAAAGCAAAATTAAATTTGTCCCCACTGTGCGCTGCAATGGCAAAGACATCTTACAGATTTTTATGAAACTTCCTTCCGTGCACCGTCTGGCACAGCTGGAAGTGTATTCATGCAGTAGATTAATATACACGGAATGAAAACCAGCACTTTGCTGAAGCTCACAATCAGAGCATCACCTTTGGTGATATTAGTAGATCAGGTGTCTGGTTTACACTAATTTTTCCAAAATTTCAGTGAATTTCTTATTACTGATACAATACTGTTTTCACTGCTTAGGAATTTGATCACTTTTATCTCAAAAAGTTGGTTTGGAAGTCAGTTGGACTTCTAATCAATTTCTTAGAAAAGAAATTTGATTTCTCCCTGATAGGTGGCAGTATTACATTCACTGCACCCTTTATCTTTCTTTTATTGAAATTTCTGTTTATGGACTTCACAGCTTTTTTTAGCTTAGCTAAGAAGTCAGACTTTAATACCACAAGGAAATTCACAAACAATTGTACACACTTGAGAGAAGTTTAGAAGATGACATCCTTAAACTATATATTTAGAAACAGAGGAAATGTTTTTAACAGCTCCTCATTTATCAGAAAAATATTATATGAATCGTGTTAGTAAAGTTATTAAAAAGTTATTAAAAGTTAGTAAAGTTATTAAAAACCTAGATTATCTAGTTAACATAGTTTTGATATGTTTATCTGCTGATTATGTTTGCTTAGTAGCTATTCTGAACTCGTCTTAAGTGTGGCTGTGCTACTTGTGGCAAGTATTTTTTTTTAATCTCTGGAAAGGTAATGTCAGTATAGAGAATAAAAGCTTGCTAAACTCTATCCCAGTGCATATTTTTTCCCTTGTGATCTGTCTTTGTGAAATCATACATCCGGCTGCTGCTGAAGCCTCTGTTCCTTGTAGCTGCATGGCTCAGCCTGGCCCCTAGAGGCTTCTTGGGACAGCTGCAGCCGAGTGCAAGGGGCAGCTCAGTTTCGCTTTCGAAGAGGTAGGAAAAATTCTCTTAATTTGTACGCAAATCTTCAAACTAGTCCTGCAGTTATTAATGCCACTTTAAATTAATCTTGATTTGTTTTTGACCTCACAATAACATAGGTGCCTCCAGACTCTCCAAGTCTGTCCAGAACTTGAGCTGTGCCAAGGTGACTTTCTTCAGTTTGGGAATTATAAAGAGCTCTCTCCATATTTATCATTAAGGCATGATCTAGTAGCATTAACAGCTTGATTTATTAATTAACAAGAAATTGCAAAAAGACAAACTGCTGCAGATAACCACAAACAGCTTGCCATGCTGTGGGAAGTGAACAGCTGTGTCGTCGTATTTAAAAGAGAGCCTGAGAGGAAGAAATCCGAGTCCATCTGGAGCAGGTGAGCAGCCTTGGGGGAGTTGTTGTGTCGGTTTATTTAGCTTGGTGCTGGATCCCCCTGTACCTCAGGTAAGCTATTCCTAGACTTATGCACTCTGCATGTGTAGTCTATTTTTCCAGTTTTGAATAATGTTTGACAGCATTCCTTTCCTCGGTGTTTCTAGTGCCACACAGTGACATAGCAGGTCAGTGTATGTGTTTCAGGGAAGTCTACAGAAACATGAACCATACAGGGCCTTGGATAAAATCTTTTTTAAAGCCATTAGCTCAACTAAAAGGACATCTTAAATGAAAGCTTAAACTGAAACAAACAAAAAAAAATCTTTTGTCATGAACAGGAAAACTGTAGATGAGATTCTCTGAGATCTGATTCCAGCTCAGACTTTTATGGGACTTTCAGCCCAGAAAGAAGAGCAGAAGATAAATGGTTATTTTTCAGGTACAGGCTCCTCAGAGTGCAGTGAGCAGGAGAGATTATCTCTAAAAATCCAGCAGCACTCCCTCATAGCTGGAAAAGAATATTTTGCTGGGTTATTTGGGTGAAGTTGCCCTCTCCCTTTCTCAGAGTAGGCAGCTGATGGCAGGTGCCCACACTGCCTGCTGTCCTCTCAGTATTACTGGCTGCTCTCATGTGTAGTCTCAGGCCAGAAGCTGGAGACAGATTCATGCTATCCCCAAAGATCTTCTTTCTTACTCTCTCCTTTGTCTGTCCTCCTATCATCTGTATTTCTGCAGGTGCTGTAATGATAGAGGTGGGACCAGACAACAGGGTACCCTGATTCATCTGCAAATGTCTATATACTCCTCATCTGGCCTTTACTGATGAGGTTTTTTTACTCCCGGAAGTGAAAAGTATTCTTTTTTATTCTGCTTTTCACTGACTTTACAGGTTCATGTTTCAGCCACTGGATACAGTTACACTCAAGATGCTGATCTAGCTAGAGATCAAACCACAAAGACCTGTCAGCATCTTGTTAAATTCCAGCTTTCCAAAAATGGACATAATTAGTGAGGGCTTTAAAATATCTTAGGTTACTTAAGAGAATGGAAACTTGCAAACTAAAGTGAACAAAGTCCCTACTTAATTCACTCACTAGTACCTATCTATAAAGGTCTTAAAGTAACACAGTCTGGAGCATAGTTAGAGACAGACCTTGGTAGCACTCAATTCTTATCAGTCTCATTATTTCACACAAGCTTGGTCATGCAAGGGCTGGTCTGGACTGACATAGCCTCTAGTTTATATAGCCACATTGATAATACAAAGATATTTCACTCAGGTCAATGACATGTTTTATCAAATTTTGTTAGAATTTTCTTACATTTCAGAGATGGAAAAAAAAGGCTTTGATGCAAAAAAAAAAATCAGATATTTTGCTGGGATGATTCTCTGGAATCAGATAGATCAAATATTGTTTGTGCTTTCTAGAGAAATGGGGGAAGGCCAATAATCTACCATTTCCCTTGCATGCATTACATCTAGCCATTCTAAGTACCCTGTTAATTTCTGTTTCTCATATAAGTGTTCTTTGTGCTATATGGAATAACACAAAAATAGGTTAATCATTAACTAATTACACCAGTAGCAGCTGAACAGTCTCATGTGTTCCCAGCTGTAAGTAATCTACAGTCTGTTTTTTGCTTTTTTGTAGGTACTGATATATTCCATACTGCTGAGTCTTCCAGCAGCAAATGAAAAATATGTATTTATTCCTCCTTTCCATTTTACCTTTGCTTTTGAAAGTCACTGGCACCAAAGATGCTATATTTGGTCATAATAATTTCACAGAATATCAAGTGGGCAACATGAACCTCATTCTCTCTGTCCCGCATGGTGGGTCAATGGAACCTAAAGACATCCCTGATCGAGATGCTGCCTGTTGGGATGAGAAGACATCCTCTTGTATTTTCTCTCATAACTGTCCTCCTGGAAGTATTCAAAATTCCAAGAAATGCAAAGTGTCTACCAACCAAGACAGGTATACTATAGAGGTGGCTCAGGCTCTTGCTGAAGAAATCAACAACATTACAGGTGGCTTTTTCCCACATATCATCATAAATCACCTACAGAGGTTCAAGATGGATGCTAACAGGGAAAAGGAAGAAGCCTGCTTTGGAATTCCCCAAGCAGAACAGGCCTGGGATGACTATATGGGATTTTTGACCACTGCAAAATCACAGATGTCAGGGGGTCTAATTCTGGATATCCACGGACAAGCACATCCTGAAAGGTGGATAGAAATAGGTTACACACTTTCAAAAACTTCCCTTAACTCAGGTGTCTTTTCTGCATCCAACTCCTCAATTAGCTATCTAGCCAGTCAGCTGGTTAATGTGTCTTCTGAGACTTTGGTTGCAGGGAACAGAAGTTTAGGTAAATACATTGAAGAACAAAATAAGAGTTATGTTTGTGTGCCTTCTCCATCCAATCCTAGCCCAAATAATGGAAACTATTACAGTGGTGGGTACATAACAAAGACTTTTGGCTCCCGTAGTTCTGGCACCATTGACGCCATTCAGCTTGAACTGCCCCAGTGGGTGAGGGCAGCTGAAGAACGTCACAGATTTTGTAAAGCACTGGCAAGGGCTGTAATGAAATTCTGGCAAAATAACTACTGCAGTCAGTACAAGCACAAATTTCTGCCATGCTGAAAGAGGCTGTCTTGTTAAGAAACTTTTCCTTAATAGAGCAGTGATCTGGAACAATCGAACAATTCATTCACCTGGAACATGTAATCCTGCAATATAATTGTGGAGGCTGATAGAAAGAAATCATTGATTGTTGATGCAAATGAATGTATCAACATAGGGAAAATCCACAGTTAATAGCAAGAAATCCATTAACACACAGCTTTGTACTAGACCCAGCATTGAAAAAACTGCTGTAAGATGAGTGGGTGCAAGTATCACTTGCCTGTGCTTAATTTCTTTCCAGTCTCATTCTCTGTTTCGAAGCACATGATAAACAACTAATCTTCTTCTAATAAATTCTGTGCAATGCCTTAGTGGATTATCTGTTCAAAGAAATTAAATGTCTCTGCTTTTCTTTTGACACTTAAGAAAGACAGGTGGATAATAACATTCTATAAGATGTTTGGGGCCAGGACCCAGTTCCATTTGGTGCTCATAAAGGGTTGGAAGTAAACAGTAATGCTGAGAAATGACAAGCAGTCTGATGCACTTCAGGTTTTTTAATATAATGAATTAGGAAAAAAAAGATCTACAGCACTGTAATTTTATACACTTTAAATAGTATAACAGTAAGGTAGTGACTGGGTGGAAAGCTGATAAAGACAGCACACACATGCATTTTTTATGGTTTTCCTTACAGCATGATTCCCTCCTGAGAACTTGTCCATTGATTTCATTCACCTTAGGATGAAACACTTGATTGTTACTGGGAATAGTACTACATTATGGATAGTTTCTGCACTGTGGAGAATGTAGTGGCATGAATAGCCATGACTATGAGTCAACTCCTACAAAATGCAGGCAAATAATAAAGAAAACCAAAGGGGGAAGGGAGCAAGACTGAAAAGGGTACCATTTGAAAATGAAGAACCTATGAAATCCTAGCACTGCTAAAGGTCTGGTAAAAAGAAAGTATTGAGTAAATAGTCAGTTTTGAGGAAGTAAATAGTAATTTAATAAACTGAAGAAAAGTGGGAAATCTGCATCTTGCAACCACAGTAAAATAATTTAAGCCTGACTATTAGGAAGGACAATGCCAAAAAGAAAGTACTAAATTACATGTGATAAAACATAACACAGAGAAGCATCAAAATAAACGGGTAAGAATCTCTCTGAACCTGAACTGTGCATTTTTAATATTCTTTGAAGACTAGGCAATTTTCAGGTTACTGAAAGAGATTTTGTGTAGCTTTCAAAATGATACAGGACTCATAATTGCAAAAATGTTACCTTTCATATGCTAACTGCTAAATCATGGGTCAGGTGAAGTGAACACAAGTAGTAAATGGCTGATCACATTTCATCTGGTGCCACTTGGTTTGTCAGACAAGTCTGATTTTAGTTTTGATCACAAGGTTGGCTAATGTGGTGGACTGACCCTGGCAGACACAAAGTGCCTGCCCAGTTTCTTGCTTGCTTGCTTACTTCTGCCAGTGGGATGGGGAAGAGATGTGGAACAGCAAAAGTGAGAAAATTCTTGGGCCACAATGAAGACAGTTTAATAGGTGAAGCAAAGCTGCATGCTTTGCATGCAAGCAAAACAAGGAATTCAGGCACTGCTTATCACCAGCAGGCAGATGTTTGTTTAGCCACTTCCTGGGAAACAGGGCCTCAGCACACATAATGAATGGTTACTTGGGAAGACAAACGCTATCACCATGAACATCTTGGTTCCCTCCCCCATCTCATGAGGATGTTACATGGTATGGAAAATTTCTGGTGAGTTCAGGTCAGCTGTCCCAGCTGTGTCTTTTCCCAGCTTACTCACTGGGAGTGGGAACAAACACACCTTGTTGTGCTGGCATTGCTCAGCAATAGCCAAAACACTGGTGTATTATCAACAGTTTTATCTACTAATCCAGGACACAGTACCATACAGGCTGCTATGGACAAAATCACATTAATCCCTGCCAGATCCAGTACAGCTGATCATACAAATTTTAAATATCCCACGGGATATTTTGCAGCTACCCTTAAATCCATCATAGCCTTGTAACAAGTTGAAGGCAGGTAAATAATTGCAAGTCATTGTATATTCAGTTTGTGAGAAGAATGTATTTTTAAGAAGACCAGCAGATCAAAGACCATTCAATACCAGTGATATAGAAAACCTGCTCTTTTCCCCAAAATAGTAGATAATAATATCACTAGTTATATGCATTATCCTAAGTTCTCACTAAGGTGAGACTCTTGGCACCATTTGTATGTTTAGACAAAGGATGAAAATATGTTCTGTGCTCTGTGTCATGTTCTGGAATGCTGAAATGCAAGAAAAGATTGGCAGAATCATGATGGATAATTAATTGAACATGAGCTCAGCAGGAACATTTCTGGCTGAGAGGTCAAACACACTCTTTGAAAGTGTAAGCAAGAAATGAACAGGCAAAAACAGCAGGGCATATTAACTCTTCGTTGACTTTACGATTAATCTGGCAGGAAAAAAAAACAGTGCAACATTCAATATTCAGAAGTTCAAACTGGACAAATTGAAGCAGAGAGGAAATCAGTGGTTTTGACCTAGAGAGTAACTGCCAGCAAACATACATTAAATCAAATGGGCTTTTCAATATCTAGTTATAATCATACACATACATCATATAGAATTTAATTTTTGCATGAAGGATTGGAATAGAAGTGAAGATTTGTTTTCTATATGTTCCACTTAATAATAAAATAGATTTAAATGTAAAAAAGAAAAAAAAAACAGAGAAAAAAGAGCAAAAGAAATCTGCTAATCCACTTTAATGAAGACGGAAACTATATTTATTTGTCTTTACTCAAGTCTTCAATGGAATCTGGATCCTTTTCTCGTCCCTTGTGACTGGACTTCTCAGCTCTGATCCTTTGAAGACCTTAAAGAAATTTCAGGTACTAATTAACATACTGAGGTGAATTGACTAGATTGATAGCATTTTGTAACAGCACAGACAAAAAACATGTTTTTGTGCACACAGCTTTCAGAAAATGTCTGATTTAATTTTGTTGTAAATCCATTGCAGTGCCATTGGCTTCAGAGTAGTTGCTCCTCAGTTGCGAAGGCAAAAGAACCCCTGTATTTTATTTTCTTTTTCAGGAAGAAAAAAACCCACAGATTTCCAAAGTACATTAATGGTCAAAAATAGCATATGTAATGTAAATATGTAAAAAGTAGCATAGCCAACTATTTGAACACTGTGCTCCTGAGTTTTTTCTGACACACTGTAATGCTGCATGTACAAGGATTAGGTCATATATATTGGAATGCAGAGCTGGAATGCAGAGTATCCTATTAATCCCGCCTAACCAGACATCTAGGAACTAACTCTTATCCAAGTTAGTTCTCTAGGTACCCTCTACAGAAAGGGATCAGCACCTTTGCTAGGGGTGATTCTTTTCATCCCATGGTATTTGGGATAGACAAGCCTGTGGAATATTCTGATCTTGCTCCATAGAAGAAAAACCTAAGAAGCTTTGCTAGACAGCTTTCAATAGATCAGATCATAAATACCTATAAAATACTTACATTACCTATAAAATGCCTTACAATACTCAAAGCTTTGGGCAGATGGGAATCCATAGGTGTGGGGCTGGTTAAAAGAATCAAGTCTGAGCAAAACATTAATGTCATGAGGTTGAACAGCAGTAAACATCTGCAGTACTCACTTTTTGGCATGCTCGGTTCAATTGGATTCTCAAGCTTCCACCAAAGTTGGAGTTGGATGGGTAGTAATGCAAATCATGGTAGAAAATTAAATTGAGAAGCAGACAATTAACAATTGGCAACAGATTGTCAGAGTATGTCACTGTAATAATGTATAAGTGTTAATGGCTTGTGATGTATGAATGCCACCACAAAGGGTAGAAAACACTCGTGCTTACCTCATATATAGGAAGAAACCCAAATATTGAACCAGTCTCTTTGCCTAGAAACTCACAAGCTTCCGAAGATTGGAGCTGACCAAGGGAAGCCAAAATCATTGCATTAGTAGCTGAAGACAAAAAGTATTGAAGACATTCTTACTACAACTGCAAGATAAATTTTATATGCTCATGACTTTTAAGGTTAAAGCCAGGTAAAAATGGAATAGCTCTACTGATATTCAATTAGAGTAGTAGGAAGTATATGTAATGAAATCTAACTCTCCTGTCTTCTGATTTCGCAGGAACCCTGAAAGAACTATTGTATGCAACCAGGGATTCACTGTTATTCTACTATTTTCACACATCCTTCAAGTAAACTTAAGATATTTAGGTTTTCTGTTAGAAGCAGAGGAAAATTCTAGGGTTTCTTTTACATGTTTTAAATCAGTTTGCGCTACCTTCTAAACTGAAATTTGAAAATGTGAAAAATGAGAATCAAAACCACAGACTTTTCTCAGATCCCTTTGTTTTTGCATTTTTGTTCTAGCTTATCCATTGAATGAGAAAGATATGTATGGATAATTTTTAAATGAGAAATACAATTTTATTTTCTATACATTGCACAGAAAATTAATTTGTCATATACGTTAGCTACCTTTTCGGGAGCCAGAGCTTTGAAAAACTTGAAGCCATGAGCTGCTTCCCCAGCCTTTTCTAAATCTGAAGGTGATCTGGTCAGTGACTTCCACCTGTATGTAGAAGACAGACAAAATCTGAAGTTCCTATCAAAATGACAGTTATTAACACAATATTCTTATATGGCTCCAAAATAAAATTATTTTGAAGTATAAATTATTTCGTATATCTTCAAAATATAATTTATATTAGGACCTTCATAGGTGTCATGGAGTGCTTCACTTTTATTAATCCAGGTATGGCTGTCACCTGTAGAAGGCAGGAAATCTTAATAAAAACACCATTTACAAGAGACATGTACTTACTCACTGTCTGATAATGGCTTTTCAGCACTTCTTTAAGTTCTGACTAGAAGACTTGATGTGACTTTCATAACAGAGGTGTCCTCTGCTCATATGTCTGGTTTCCAAATTTAGCCATGAGAAGAAATTATCTAGAGTGCAGATTAACAGTTGCCTTTATATTCAGAAAAATAAGTCGGGTCACACAAGCTAAGGAACTACAGGGAAGAAACTGAGACCGTTCTTGAATACGGTTCTATCTATCTGCTGGCATTTTTCAGTAGATCTCCTGAGATGCTTGTTTAAACTGTAAGCACCTATGCTGCTCAGATGGGTTTGTGCCTTTTTGGCACATGCACATTTGGGGAATATTTTCCAGTTTTCTCCTGGAGATGCTGGCTGATCATGGCTTGGCCAAGTGCAGTGTTTGATGGGTAAAAAATTCTGTTTAATATCTTTATTGATGATCTGGAAGTGGAGATCGAGTGCACCCTCAGTAAGTTCGCAGAACACAGCAAATTGGATGGGAATGTTGATCTGCTGGACAGTGGGAAACCTCTGCAGAGGGACCAGGATAGGCTGGACCAATGGGCTAAGGCCAGCAGTATGAAATTCAACAAGACCAGGTGCCAGGTCCTGCCCTTGGGTCACAACAACCCCTGACAGTGCCATAGGCTGGGGGTAGAGTGGCTGGGAAGCTGCCTCATGGAAAAGGGCCTGGAGGTGCTGGTTGACAGTGGCTGAACATGAGCCACAGTGTGCCCTGGTGGCCAAGAAGGACAATGGCACATAGTCACTAGCTCAGCTGGGTAGAGCATGGTGTTCATAATGCTAAAGTTGTGGGCTTGATGCCTGTATAGGCCATTCACTTAAGAACTGGACTTGATGATCCTTGTGGGTCCCTTCCAACTCAGTATATTCTGGGATATTCAATCTGTGTTACAAAAATAGTGTGGCCAGCAGGACTATGGGTGATTGTCCCCTCTTATCGGCACTGGTAAGGGCACAATTCAAGTGCTGCATCCAGTTCTGGGCCCCTCAATTCAGGAAGGATGTTGAGGTGCTGGAGTGTGTCCAGGGAAATGGCAACAGAACTGGTAAGGAATTGAGAGGATAAATCCTATGAGGAGCAGATGGGAGAGCTGGAGTTGTTTAGACAAGAGAAAAGAAGGCTCAGGGAAAACCTTATTGATCTTTACAACTGCCTGAAAGGAGGCTGTAGCCAGGTGGGGGTCAGCCTCTTCTCCTAGATGACAACAGGACAAGAGCAAATGGCCTCAAGTTCTGCCATGGAAGGTTTAGGTTAGATATTAGGAAAATTTTTTTTGCTGAAGGGTTGTCAGGCATGGGTGCAGGTTGCCCAGAGAGGTGGTAGAGTCACTGCTCCTGAAAGTGTTCAAAAGGCGTCTGGATGCAGCACTTGAGGGATATGGTTTAGAAGTGAATATGGTGGTCCTTGGTTAATGGTTGGACTTGATGATCTTTGAAATATTTTCCAACATTAATGGTTCTATGATTCCATGAATATATATCTGTTAATAACACTTATAACATGATTTTTTAATTGAGATCCTAAAATGTTATCTTAGTGATGAATATTGCATGAGTTATCCAATAAGTGAATTATACTAGCATCACAAAGATAAGTGGCTCGACAAGACAATTGTCTGCATCCTGCGAAGAACAAAGCCTAGCATCCATAAGTAACACAGCCTTTTGGATGATGGTTAGCTAGCTCTCCATTACAATATTTGGCACAGTTAACCCAAAGAAACCAAGTCACTCTTGAGGTGATAGCACACAAAGTTTGTAGAATGATAAGACTGAAACTTTCTATTGCACGGAGTGTGGCTGCTGTTTTTCCTCAGCTCTCTACACAGTTAAGCATTTCTCATTTTCTTGCTCTTTGTCTGTTTAGTTAATGTGTTTAAATGTATGATAGCCATTCTCCTATACTGAAATATTTGAAGAACCCTCAAAAAGTAGTCAGAGTTTGACACAGGCATGTAATTTATGGAAAGTTTCTTTCAGGTTAGCTGATTCAATGATAGTATCTTTGGTTCCAGAGGTTTCAAACTGGCTGCTGACTATTCTGAGGAACTACAGGGGTCCTTCAAACAGTCAAGCACTTGTTTGTATTGATGAGTTATTGTTCTAACTGCAGTGACACTACTCATATTAGTGAGAACTCCATGGAATAATAATTATTAGCAGGATACCAAATTAAATGGGGTAACAGTAAAGCACCTTAGAGATTTTCCCTTGTCCCAAACTGCTTTGGTTGAAAGGCAACCTAAGAATGGACATGTCATATGAAACCTGACCAGTAAACAGTGCAGGAATTTTTAAGCCCTGAATAATTTTTTTCCCTATTTGGATTACTTTCTTACTTAAGACACTGAATGCATTGCCCTTGAATATGCCTTCTTCAATATTTCTGTTCACTTGGTCAATATGCTAATTAGTGAACCAGAGAGTTCCAGGACTAGAAATATGTACTTAAACTTAAAGAGTCAAGGTTCTCTGACTTGACTTGTAACTAACCCATATCCCTTAAAAACTCTACCTAGAAGAACAGTTCAACACTGCTATTGAACACACTTTTACGCCAGTTTCAGAATGCCATGATCTGTGAATCTGCTACCCATGTGTGTGAATGTATCCATAACATCCCAGCAAATTTAAGATGACCATTTCCTAAACAGAAAGATTGAATTTGGTTTATTCTTCTAGAAGGATTTGTGTTTTGCTCGAAACTATTCACATTAAGCTTTTTCAGTAAATTTTTGGAGATCCAGAAATATAGCAACTTTAGGAATTTGAAAGGTAACAGGCTGCTAACCTGAATAGCATATATAATATACCACCATTAGGCTAAAAGCTGAGACAAATATCTAGTCATTACTATTACTGAGTTCAAACCTTGAATGTCCCCTAATCCTGAATGTCACCAAGTCGTAAAAATGAAAAGATTCATCCATACTGGGTCAAAAACCATCTTTGGAAAGATTTTTCTGAATAACACAGTAATTCTGATTTTTTCTGGCCTTTAGATGAAAGGTATTTTTAAAGCATATTTTCAAAACTGATGCCCCAATCATCCAAGTATGTAAATGTATGAGATCTTACTTGTCTCTGTCCAGTATGAGAGGATATTTAACCTTCTTTTCCATTCGTTTGCTCTCCTCTTTAATTATAGCTGGAAAAGCACTAACATCAGAAGGCAAAATTAACCGACTGGTATCTGATAATTCAAACTTCCTGGCTTGTCCAAAGTAACCAAAATAGTATCCAGTCATGGCATGCCAAAGCCTATAGACATAGTAGAAGCAGTGCGAAAGGACAGAAAAAAAAATGGATATTTTTAGAAGTGGAGCAGAAGTGAGATAAAAATCTGTGTACGTTATCAAATTCTGCAGCACTGTTCTAGAGTTCAGTGTGCTACCCATAAAAAACATCAATGAGATTGTTTTTATAATTTAAATAACTTGAGAGTGAAAAAAAAATTCAGAAGGTTATTTTAAAAAACAGAAAGAAAACCAGTTCATGCTTGTATTTATGAAAATGAAGAGTAAATCTACCAAAATCCTGAACTGTTCCTGTAGTAAAGTGCTGCCACCAGAGCAGGATCTACACAAAATTTCTTTATTTATACTTCCAGAAAATCAAAAGAAACCCCTTCAAATGTACTTGTTAGCCAAGTAGGTGCTATAGTTGCCTATGAAGTATCTTCAAGCTTCCATGGTCTAACTGCATACACATTGATTAAATGCCATGCTTAGGTTCCATGTAAATTTAACAAGTATTGAAAGCTAAAACAGGATTAGAACATGGGGCAATTTTTAAAATTATGTACCTATTACCTATGCATTCAAAGTAACGCAAGGGCTGAAAGAAAATGACAGTCTGCAAAAGATCTGACTTCCAGAGAAGTGTTACATTAAAACCAGCTCTTTTGGGTGCAGAACAGAAAATGCACCCAGAGTTTTATTTCATTTAAGTTCTAGCCTGTACACAAGTGCAGCAAGAAAAGAAAATTTGAAGAATAGCAGTAAGAAGTGTAAGTAATTATATACCTGACAGAACCATCAATGGATGCTGTCACTATCACGTTTTTCTCCTCTTCTATAAATAATTCAACCACTTTAGTAGCATGTGCCCTCCTGCAGAGCTCCTCCTTTATCACCTGAGGGGAAAAAAGCAACATAACCACATTTGAGGCAGTTCTGTACCCCACCATGGTTGCTAGCTTAGTGGAATTATTAGCATGTCTTTCTGAAAATTAGAAGAGGTGAAAAATAATCAATCCCTCCATGAAATAGTCTGCAAATGGCATATGGTAGAAACATCACCCAGGGGACATGGATAAATCTATTCTTAACATACCTTCTTTGAACACAATGAAATAATGTTAACACCATTCTACTTACATTTTTCTATTTTTTTTTCATAGCATCAAGTTATTACTTCAATCACAAAACACGACCTTTATATACAGAAAACATTTTCATCCCTGTAGAGCTCTGCTCAAGTTAAGAAGATCTGAAAGATAATTCCTCACATTTTTTTTATTTCGTGGATCTTCTAAGAATGAGGCCATGTTCCAGCGAATAATATATCCGTCTGTTTAAGAAAGGAGAAAGCAAAACATCATTAAGTTTATTTAGTGCTACACCTTCACTTGTTGCTGCCATTTACTCCTAGTAGACACTGGGCAGAATGAAGCAGAGAACACAGGTCAGTTATTTTACAGTGACTATAACTATTTTATTGTCAAGCTCAGAGTACAAATAATGGACTGTTCATTAATATGCAAAGAAACACATATGCTAGTTGTGAACAATGTGTTATTAACTGGATAGGTTTGAAATGGAAGTAAGGTAAAGCTTTTTCTTTAAATTATGAGAGTGAAAAACAAGAGTCATCTTGTCAAGACAGTTGTCTATTGCCCAGCTAAGGTATGAGAGCTTCCTGGGCATTACACTGGTTTTCAATCCTGGTAAAATGGACAAAGTTTAATTGTGTACATAATGAATGCTTAGTGTTTTACAACCTTTTAGTGCATACATGTGAAACACCTGCTCTGTTTCCTGCCTAGTTTCCCTCCTTCCTAATGAAGTTGCCTCTTTTCATTTCTACTACAAGACAGTTTAATTTTGTGTAAATACAACTTTCAAAACCAGTCACATCTGATTCTTAGGACTGTGCATTTGCAAGCAAGGGAGGAGGCAGGCAGAGAAGCTGACTTTATAACAATGAAAAATCTTGTAATGGGGAAAGGAAATTGGTAGCAGCACTGCAGATAAAAGAGAAGAGTGTGGAAATCATGAAAAGCAAATACACAGTGACAAACACAAAAAGGCAAAGGGAGAGTATCAAATGAATAGGTAGTAGGGTGGATACTTTTCCACAATTAATTGAAATCCTGTTCAGTGCACATTGCCTTTCTGAACTCATTTACTCATTTGAATCAGAGAGGAGTGGAAAATCTATAATTTTCAATATAAAAGTAAAATTATTGCTCAATTTAAAAAAAAAGGAGAAAAACCCCTCACTCCATCCAATATCTGACCAGGTAAGCTGGCAGTATGTGTTTTAAAAGAAAAACGACACATTGTAACAGACACAGAAATGGAAAATTGCCAGGTTGATTCCAAGGGTTTGAAGAAGAATCAGAGAGCAGATAAACTTTTGAAAATTCTGCCAAAGTAAAGCCAGAGGTCATGTGAAATTAAAAGGTGAGTAATGAGCTGCTAGCATAGAAAAGTGCTTTTCCTATATAGCTGTGCTATTGCTGTGCACTCTGTATTTGAATCACAGCTCTTGGTATAGCCCAAGTTGCAACTTTTTATTTAGTATTATTACCACAGAACTGGAATTTTTGCTTGCCTCTTAGCAATAATCTTTGCCCTTGGGACCAATATCATAATTTAGATGGAAAGTATATACAGGGCATGTGAATGAAGAAAATTTGAATGTCTTTAATGAAAACAATTCTACTGATAACATCATGACACTAAGTTTTGATCTACTACCCTTCTATAAAACAAAACACCTTTTACATTTATTTAATTATAGGTTTGATGGAAAAAGCCTGGCAGCACTTGGATCATCACTTCCACATTTCTGGCACATTTACTCCATGATATTTTCTTGTCCTACTGACTGTTCTGAACAGAATGACTAACATGTTTACTCACTTTTACTGCCTGCCAAAAGAATTTTAGTGAAGATGTCTGTACACAGTGCTGTCAGAGGACCTGAGGGATGTTCTGAAAATGGCAGAAGTTGTTTCATCAAATTTCCCTAAAACAAACAAACAAACAAACTCCACATATTTATCTTGTAATACCTACATTAAAAATATAAATTCATCAGAATTCGAATGCCATTGATTTTATCTATTTAACTTACTGAGCTCATATCTATGCAGAGAGCTGCTGAGAAGGTAAATTCCTAAGTCTACCAAATGATGAAGAAAGCTGTGGTGTATTCTTCTGGATTGCTGTCTCTTGTACGTTGAAAGGACAAGCTGTTTACTTCTTCAGACAAGTCAGTCTTGTTGTGCCTACCCCTACTTCATCACTTACCCCTCATTTGCTATTGAATAACATCAGTATGCCCCTCATTTACTATTGAAATGTTGCTTTTTGCTGCAAATGGGCCCATAATGTCTCCTTTACCAACTTGTTCTATTTTTCAAGTTAGCACTAGTAGACTTTCTCCATTATTGCCTCTTCAGGATTGGGAGGATGTGAAGGGGAGTGCGTTGCTGATAAGAGGATTCTTATTTTGTCATCCATGTAAATGATGATAACAATCATTCCAGTGATGACACCAGTGGCATATGAACCTAGAGATTCCTATAGGAATCTAAGTACACTAATATATCAACTATGAAGAAAACAAAATCCAACAAAGCTCATACCCATTATACTTGGATACATTTACCATAATTTTCTATTTTTGCATTAAACATCTGCATAGTTACCTCATCAACTTTCTGAAAAATTCTTCCCATGACTTGCTTTAGCTGGGATTCCTGTTAAAGCCTTACATGGCTGATTTTTTATGATCACTGTCTGCCACAATGACCTATATAACCAATCAACCAATCATATCATGGTACTTTCCCTTCTTGTTGTAATTACTTTGTGTATCTTACTTAGAGTAACATGCTGTCTGGAAGTCTTACAGATCTGAGGTGATATGACAAATAAGCCTTTGGCTGCATGACTGGTCTTTCAAGCCCATAACAGCTGTAGATGTGATGTGCTAGGACAGTATTCTCTCATGGTTTGTGCTAATTCTAGCTGGCTTGCACAATTTTCCAGACATATTTATCCTCTTCTGAGAGTAGGACACTCTGCCTTGCCTACCATACTTTCTTAAAGGTAAATGTTGTGGGTGAAAAATCAAATTCTAGATTTTCACATAAATTTAGAGTCAGTTTGTTATAATTATTTTGAATAATGTTTTCTTGTTTTTCTCTTGCCATTAAGTCCTGCTGCAGTTACTAAAGCAGAACTAATTTGTGCCCATGGAAAAAATCATAATGAAAAGATGCAATAAATATCTGCTGCTGCAATTGCTAGTTAGAGTGCAATTTCCCAATGATTAGTGGAATTATCTTCTCAATGTTCCAGTCCCTTCCCAAAGACATTCATCTGGCTACCTGAATACTCCACAGGCGGATACAGCTGTTTTCATGAGCAGAAGCCAGTATAGGTGTTTGTCCTGCTTTAGCCTTCAACAACTGTACACTCATCTCTGGATTTTGGGAGTTCTTACGGCTAGTTGTTTCTTCTGCTTTGGAACACAAATGATCATATATTTTCTCAAAAGGTTTTTGCTTTTCAATGCACAGAAATTACATAACACTAGAAAAAGAATTACATTTGAAAATAAAGTCCATCATCGAGACGGCATTACTTCAGAAACATTAGAGGTATGGATAAAGATAACTGAAAACAAATGAGAACAATCTTCATTATCTTATCTAAACCAGCCAGAACTATTGCTCAGTGTTGAAGGGGAACCTTATTTAGAAGAGAGCCCTAGATTTTACAGGCACTGCAAGCACAAGTAAGAGTGGAGGAAGAGTGCAGGATAGTGGTCATCAGGGCAGCTGCCAGGCAGATCTCTGCATGAGGCTTCTAGGGATAATGAATTCAGCAATGAAATGTAATAACTACATGACACTTAGCAATTCTGGAATGATAGATTTCTACACTTATGTCTCCAATTGAAAACTTTTGCTAAATGCAAGGGGATGATCACAGAAACCCTTTTTGAGTTTCTGCTATGACTTTTCCAGAGCTCGAGATGCTGGCAGGACCTTCATAGACATTCAGTGGATGTAGGACCTAACATGAGTGTCTATTTCATTGGGCAACTACAAGGCTTAGGAATATTCCAGTTTTAGGGAGTGCTTTCTTACTTAAATAAATTAATCTTAAATCCATATTGAAGATGATCAAATTTCTTATTACTGAGAAATTCTGCATTCTAGGAGAGGATTACTAAGGGATTCAGAAGAATTTAGAGGATTTACTTCTTGAAAATTCACCAACTCATTTGCACTGCTTTAACTCTTAGGCACTACACTCTCTCTTGATTATCATTTTTTAAGAGCAGATACCACAATGAAGAATTTTCTTTCTAAATTTCACCGGTTTTAAAGGTTTTGTGAGGCCATTTGCTGATGCCTGACTCAAGTTGGCTCTTGCTATACTATTTCAATAATTCATCGAATTATTATTATTATTATTATTATTATTATTATTATTATTATTATTATTATTATTAAAAATATTTATATAGAAGAAAAGTGTGTATAGTTGACATTCTTAAATTCTGAAAGTGCTATCATGTCTACTAGGAGAAAAAAGCAATTCAGGTCTTGCATTTCCTGCATCCTGGACTGGCTTTTGGGAAATAACTGCAAATCAGGTGGGAACGGAAGATGATGAGATCTGTCATCCACATACCAAAGGTATACCAATTATTCTAAACACAGTTTGCCAGACAAACTGAAAAACTCAGTTTCTACAATAATCTGGGCAGAACTCATGGATCTACATCAAAAAGAATGAAAACCTCCTTCCATACCTGTATTTATTTCAGCATTAATTTCACCACTTTCTGCATTTTCCTAAAAGAAAGGAATAAAATGTAAGAGAATTATGAAGTGGAATTTGGATGTAACTACAGAACAGTTCACTAATTGAAATTATTTTAAGAACTTATTTTTAGTTGGATTAGTCAAATATTCCTCAAATTTCAAGTGAGTATAAACAAGAAACATTTTATTTGAAGAGAATCAACAGATTAACAAATCACAAATGAAATTAATGGGAATTAAGGAGCATGTTAAATGTAAATTTAGCTGAATAGCCTTCTTAAGACAAGCAAAGTAAATCACTTACAATCATGTGAATGTAACTTAGATCTCTCTGAGAATGTAATTCAGATTATACATATAGCCTTGTTACTGCCTTGAGCAAAAATTTACAAAGTAACATTTATACACATATAAATTTTTGGTAAGAGAATTTTCACAAAGCCTCATTTGTGCCTTGCCTCACAGGCTTCTGAGGATCCCTAAGGTTGACAATAATACGTACACTGATCTCAGAAATTGCCAAGTCAAATAAGGCAGGGAAAACTCTGGGGCCAATTATCTGAGGTATCTCAGAAGAGGATAAGTCACTCAAATCTCATCCTACACATTTATATGTAAGGCTTGATGTATGGGGATTTCAGGGATCTTTTTAAAGGCTGCAAATCACTTTCCATTTATTATTCTAATGAGGACGCAGCACAGTGTATCGGATACTTTAGTTTGCAGATGGCAATTCAGCCAGTGTTTGCTTGGGAATCTATCCAAGTGCCATGTTCTATTGAAACAACATGCTGGTAAAATTCTGAGAGGTAGCAGGATTTCCCTCTTCTTGCCTAATTACTTTTTATTGCAAGTATGGTATGTCCTTCTGACATAGAAGGGCAAAGAGTGTCACAAAAACCATAATGCTATCCTTAGCAAAAATATCCTGATTAAGACACTGGTACAATAATGATAAAAAAACCCCCAAACAAACAAAAACAACAAATAAAAGATACTTTCATTTGAAAGAATGTATCCAAGCAAGTTTGGCTGCAATGTAGAAGTGGTTCTGCTTTTATTCAAGGACTTCATGATTTGTCTATTTTACCTTCCCTCTTGAATCCTTGTATACACCCCCTTGAAAATCAGAATTCTTAGTGATAAGTATCTGCCAAACAGTTTGATAGTCAGCTATTCCACGTGTCACAGAGCCAGCTGACTAACAAAGGATTCTTAATGCACCACCACAGTCAGTTTAACAAAGCTAAACAAAGTTAATTTATTCATAATTCTTGATATTTAGTTTTGCGGGTGCATATGGAGGGATTTTAGTAAGTTACAGTACTTTAAAACCAAAACCAAAAAGAAAACAGAAATTTGTTTTGAATGCTACCAAATCCATCAAACCACTATACCTCCTCATTTAGGTTCAAAGAACTTTCCTGCTCTGGAGTGGCACTGGTATCACTCCTCACAGAAGGAGTAGGGGACACAGAGCTTCTTCTCCTGTGTGAAAGAAATTACTGAAGATCACTGACATTCTTGGAGATACTATTTGATATCTGGAAATCAACATCACCCAGCATTTAAAAGCATAACAAAATAGTACTTGAATTGATTAGACTGATTAAATGATGGGTTATTGTTTTTATATATTTTTTAAGTAACTAGGCAATATGTGCATATTACACAATATTACTCTCCTGGCAGGAGTTTTGAACTAATGAAAGACATAGTAAATGAAAAATAACATTGGTATTCATCCTTAAGGCATGAAAGGAAAAAATTAATTGCATGCCAATGGCTTGTTCCCTTTCATTTTACACAGTACTCTCTCTGCAAATAGTTTTCAATTAATTACAGAAACTTATTTTCTAATTTATTATGAAAACTCTCAATAATGAGGTTCTGTGGAGGAAAATAAGGAAAAAATGCATGTGATCTTCAATGGTTTTGTTTCTGAGCCAAGAAAAGTTCTGACGGTGTTAATAAGCGGCTCTTGCCACAGCACATTAATGTCACAGCTGCTCTTTTGGCAAGAGTATCTGAATAACTGGTATAGTTAGAAGGTATACAGCTGGGATAGTCCACTTGAATTTGGTCAGATGGCCATAAATTTGCAATTTTCTGTGTTTGATTTTAAAGATTTTCTATCATGCTTGAATGTTTTTGTGTGTGTGTGTATGATCACAGTCAAATGTATCCAGGTGTCTTCCCAGTAAATACAAAACTTTCTAAGATTGTATGATTTTTCCAAGTCATTGTAGCATCCTCCTGTTTAAGAATAGTAAAAGTTTATGTTCATTTATACAAAAAAATCTATTTATGAATTTTAATCACTCAATTTTTATTTAGCTAGGATTTCTTAAACTAATCATTAGGTTATAATGTCAAAAAGAGAATTTATGTTCAATTAAGTAGCACTGATATCAAGTAGCATAAGCTACTTGGAGATTTCAAAGCAACATAAGACCGTAAACCAGCTTAGTGGTTTGCAGGAGCAAAAAAGCTGTCTGAATGCTAAAAGCTTAAAGCTGCATAAGTATTTAAGCCATACTGAATCCTTTTGGCTATCATTGCCTTTGCATATCCGTTGGAAGACAAATGTTTCTGAAGTGATGCACAGGTGCAATGCCTTTCTTTCAAAATGAGCATATTTGGCTAAAATTCTCTTATTCATCAGACACTACCAACCTATGGAAACTTCTAACTTGTTTTAAAAGGAATCTTGTGGATACTTGTGGCACACTTCGATGTGCTTGCCTCTTTGCTGAGAGTATCTAAAAGCAGGAGGATTTTACCAGATTTAAGATAAAGAAAAAGCCTGCTGCCACACAATTATCTCACAGAGATAAAAGAAGTTATGGTACATTTGAAAACTCATACCAGACAAAAGCTACCTTCTGTTGAATTCCTCAACATAACTGAGATCATAACTTATGAGATCATTTAGAGGAAAAAGGAGAACTGAGTGAAAAAAATAGCATATTGTTTGCCAAGCATTATGAAAGTTTAAGAATGGGTAAGCTAATAAACTGTATGGACTTGCATTGATTAAATACAAATAAAATCTCAATTTTATAAGATTTTATATAATATTCTTAAATTCTTGGAGAAATATTACATCATTTTCAACATTACTACAACAAAATTCCAAGTGACTTTGCCTGTCCCCACGGAAGATAAAATGCACAGTTACCTGGAAGAAGAAACACTACGTATGAGGAATAATATGGCATTCACTCCAGAGTCCTCGTTGTCTTCAGCAGATTTATGCCTGAAAACAAAGACATTTGTACAGGGTATGTCAGACAGGTTGTGTATTGTTCCAGAAAATGTTTCACCTTTAACTTGTAATTTAAAAAAAGTTAAACTTTTAATTTCCCAGAATGCAGGTCACCTAAAGTTTTAGACCATTTTTTCAGAATCAGTTGATCAGTTATGATGGTTTAATCTCAGTGGAGAGGATATACATAATGTTCCTGTGTCAGGAAAAACAGGTACCTTATGGAATGATGAAAATTTCATTCAGCCAAATATTTTCTTGCAGATTAGTGTTTAAGATGAAAGTGAAGAACTTAACTAGCTAAGTTAATGTTAGGAATGTACTTTTTTCCTGGCAGTCAGATAAGGATGTGAACCCTAGCTAAAGTACTCTACTTACAAAACACTGACTTTCCTGTCTTCCATGCATCCATATTAATTGGCTGCCTCATATATGGGGAGGCAAATATAAAGAGCCACTCTCTGAACTGAAGTAAAGTTTTGATTATTTTCCATGGTACAGATCACTTTCCTACAGACTTGCCAATTTTACACATGAAGGATGAAGTAAAACTCATGGGTAGGATGGCTAAATACTGACTTTATATGGTCCTAAAAGACATGTATTCCTTCACTAACACAGGAATACTGCCATGCTGCTCCACTCAGTGTAACCAGACATAGTGCACTGTTCAGTTTAGTGATATAGCAGCTTAGTGGGCATAAGAATATCTGGAACCATCCTAAGCTCACACTTTGTCACTTTCTCTGAAAGACCTTTACTCTCAAACCTTAAAAATCACATCAGGTTTCTCCTCATTGAATGTGACTTCTAGTCTTCTATGTATGGACAGTGATTGAGATATAATAATGTAGAACATCTGCCATCATCATCTGAAGTAGCATTACTTCCAAATGCCCTCCCAAACACAAAACTTCTAAAATAAGGATGTTTCTTCAGCTCAGTAGCAGCCTCTAGACAATGTCTAGAGTGATGTATATAGTGAGAATTTGCTTCTATGTCAGTGCTGAGTTATGTTAAAACATTATTTTAAATTACATCATCCCTTTCCCAAATGAGTCTCCTGATCACTTCTCCTACCTGCAATGTCAGGACTAGCTAGCAAAGTAATTTGAAGTGGGAGGGAGGAGGGCCCACATAAATTGCTACTTTAATTCCTGCTTATAAATCACCCTTTATATTTGGGCATATTGGAATTTCCAATATGCCATTTGAAAAAGCTTGTATGACATACTGGAAATCAAAAGGCATGAAAGAAATACTTACAGGCATTTCACAGAGGCAGATTCAAAATCCCATAAATTTATTTCACCATTTGCACTTCCTGTTGCTATCAATCTGCATCTTTCTACTTTTAAAACATCAAAACAGTTAAGATCCACAGAAGATAAAAAAGTCTACAAAGAAGATTAAAAGAAAAAATTGAGTAGGACTAAGAGCAGGGCACTACAGACAGTGAAACATTTTAACTGTTAATCTAACAAAATGCCTAAATGGACATTGTCTACAACTGCATATGGGATCCTATTTTAAAACTATTGTATATGAGCTATATAGAAGCACCAGAGGAAGCAGGGAGTGAAAGTATTGGGAGACTCCCTGCTGCAGAGGACAGGGGCCTCCAACCTTATCTGCTTTATACAGCACAGTTGCAATTTGAGCATTTGAAAACAGGTGTAAGGGACTGAAGATTAAGCAAAAGTAGGTATGTATGGAGATATTCTAATCAAGTTAAAGGTAGAAGTTACTCAACAGAGATATCATGACCTTTCCATAAACATCATCCACATCTCTCACAAAGTTAGTGAAATTTTACAAGACAGAACTTAAGTCTTGTGGTCTATTCAAGTAAAATTGAAACATAAATCTGACATTTTATTTTACCGAAGCAGTAAGATGAGAAAATGGAATCACTCTGAGGCTCAGCTTGATCTTTATGTGCCACTATTACTAAAGGTCAGCCTAGGTATAGGAAGAAAGACATCTCATTTCTAGAGGTGTTTATCTGAGAACCTCAACTTACTATATTGTGCAGGAATATGTAGTGTATGTTCAGAGCAACTCCAGCTCTTTAATTATTATGATAACCATGCAATGTACTTCTAGGAAGATATAGCCCTTAGTCACTTTTTCTTACATGATCTATTCTGTGTATTAATTTCAGTGCACTGAAAAGTTTGGAATCACAGAATCGTAGAACGTGTAAGGCTGTAAGGGCCCACAGTGGGAAATAACTATTTGGTCCTTGTCCTGTTGCTAAAACATGAAATCCTTATAAGCACAGTAAACATTTTACTTTCCAATCTTCTGTAAGTTATGCGAAACTTTGAAGTGTTTCTCACCTCTTTATCATTTCTCATGGAACTGGTGTTACATAGAAGCCGAATGTCTGGAAAAAAATCTTGTGTTTCTAAGGAGCTGTGCTTCAGTGAGAGATACACAACTGGATTCCTTCGTGGAAATGGCATTATCTCAGGAAGCACCCATGTGACATATAGATTTGTTTGAGCTGGGTCACCCTATTAAAATAACTGACTTAATGAAAGAGGAAGGAAAGGATTTCTTTATTCATAAAGAATTATAGCAAGTGTGTATCTTGTTTAGATACACACTTAAAATATAGCTTGTTTTCTGTGACAAATATTATTTTAAGAAGCTCTTTATATAGACTAAACACCATTTGTAGTAACAATATCAATATTCTAAAACCATTACCTCAAAGGATCTGTAACTACTGAAACTTCAATCACAACTAAAAAAGCAAACTCAGTGAAAAAATGATGAGAATGCTGAAAACCAGTGATGGACTAATAAGCATTTTAACACTAGATAGAAGGGAAAAAAGCAAAGGTGATTACATTGAAAAAGTAGATTGTTCCTTGACAGTTTCTAAAAGTTTATTTACTAATTAATTAAAAAGTCCTATTTTACTTCAGAAATGAGGGGCTACTAAATCAAATTGGGGCATTTGGGGTGGGGGGGGCGGGGAGAGAAGTATATTTGAAAAACCTGAATTATTTTTATCTTCCCTCTCTGCTCCAAAACAATAACTGCATGTTGACCCTCATCAGCCTTCAGATATACTATCTTCAGCACTCGATGCTCATCACTGCTGTCTTGCTCTAAAGGCAAGGCTTTAACTTCTTGCCCGCTTTCAAACTCCCAGATTTTCACTGTTCCTACACAAGGATGACAAAAATGTAGAAAAATGCACTTTTAGCAATAACCTGTGCTGCAAATCCAGAAGCTTAATTTAGATCAAACAGGGAAAAGAGAAAGAAAGAGAAAATCCAATTTGAAGTCAAGACCTAGGTCACTAGTCTTTCAAAAATTGTAACTGTGTGTTACTTAGCAAAACAGCTGTAGGGACAAAAAACTTACCAGAAAACATCACTACCCTCTCATTTTTTCCATCTTTGTTTCATATCTATTTTTTTGTGCAGCCCAGAATAAGAGATCTCTGCTTATCTTACTTCCTACAGTTTCTGAATAACATTATTGGAGAACAATCAGAGTGTGGGCTAGTCAATAGAAGACTTTGGGTTCTGAACAACAGCAATGAGCAGAGGGACCTGATTGATGGATATATCCCAGAGAGCTAGTGGGGAGAAGAAGCTATGAAATTTTCTTAAGTAAAGCAATTATTTGTGACTTTTCTTTTGTAAGACTTGACAATATTCACCTTCTCCTGGGCTCTTAAGATCTATAAAGGATTTAGACTCTGCTCCCAAGTAGAAACAAGAAATATTAGCCAGTATATTGTGTGGAAAAGGCCATCATTTTCTCTTCATGAGAGGCAGCTTTCATAAGTTTCACACATTTTAGAAATTCAGGTGTGTACTCTTGAACATTTTAATGTAAGAAGAATTATTCTTTCATGTTAACAGATGATAAAATTATTAAAGCTTCCCACACAATTTGATGTGTATCTGTGTATTGGAGAGGTCTTGCCACATTACCTAAAAGTCATGCACTCTTAATAC
Source organism: Oenanthe melanoleuca (assembly GCF_029582105.1). Lineage (NCBI taxonomy): Eukaryota > Metazoa > Chordata > Aves > Passeriformes > Muscicapidae > Oenanthe > Oenanthe melanoleuca. The sequence goes on from NC_079336.1 coordinate 64,375,174, forward strand.
CAGACATGAAAAATTCAGGAAACATCTATCTATCTATCTATCTATCTATCTATCTATCTATCTATCTATCTATCTATCTATCTATCTATCTCTTCTAGTGTTCAATGACTTCCAACACTATAAAATGGAGCTTAGAGACTAGAAAATTTTAAAACTACCATTCTTCACCTGCAACCATTTAGTTATAGATCTAGGTCCTAAGTATTATAAGGAAACAACTTGCCAGACTAAGAACTTTGAAAACAGTCTTTCAAAGAGTAATAGGCTAAAAAAGAACCAGAGCCCAAGCAGCCCAAAATCATGTTTCTGTGAACCCAACCAAGACCCACCTCGCCTTTCTACAGGCTGAGAGCTGAGCAATTAAAATTAATTCTGTCACTGAGACAGTCAAGGTGAAGATTTCTGTCTGCTAATGCAATATGCCATTTAAAAAAAAAAAGGTAATAAAAAGTAGTAAACGTAAAAAAAAACCCAACATAGTAATTATTTAATTGCTTTACCATCACATGCCCCAGTAGCAAGATAAACACCGTTTATTTCAATGGCTGCACAGGTCACCTCAGTATTTAGCCCATGTGCGTCTTCTATTTGATATATTTGAGATCCTGTTTCTAGGTCCCAGACCTGAAAAAATAATATGATAGTTATTTTTAATACATCCTTTAAAACTAGTCACACAATGTGTTCTCCTGTAATTGGAGAAATTATGGCCAATAGCAACATTTTTTACTGAAACACCAGCATATTTTCCTTGAAAATGTCCCTCTCTGGGGAAGCCACCCAGGCAAGGGGAGGCTCTATATTTTACATATGCTATGATAAAGACCCTTGTTAAGTCAGGAAGACTGACATTAAATAGAAAGTGTTTTTTCAGTTTGAAAGCAAAGAAATTTAACTAGAAAGAATTGTTTGTGCTACAGTTTCTGTGCAGAATATACAAATGAAGTTTGTATATTTATGAATTTTCATAAATGAATATGAATTTTCATATTTATGAATTTTCATAAATGTTTGGTCCAAAAACATAGAAACAACTGTGTCTGATCATTATTGAATACTTTTAGAAATGTAAGCAACACCTTATAATGAAATACCAGTACAAAATTTGGTCACTGCAGTGGGATAGCTCAGATTCATCTGGATTTATCAAGTAGCCACTGCTTTCACTTGCACTGTATTCTGATTTTCTGTAACACCAAGTGCTCCAAATTATCTTGTGATTGTAATAGTGTTGCAGCCATTGTGGTCTAAGGAAGGCAGGGTTTACAGTGACAAAATATTTAGAGAGAGTATAAACTGAACAAACCATTACACAAACAAGCCTTTCTCCACAGGAATGCCATGCATCACCAACCGACCCAATAAAAGATACTACCCCTCCCTACAAATTTTGCCATCTAATGTACCAACAGCTGGTCAAAACTGCAGGTTTTCAGTACCTCTTATGATTATTGTAGCACTGTTAAAAAGAAAAGTTGGATTTTCTGAACCCAAATAGGGTTCACAGCTACCACTTCTTTGGACCCCAAAAATAGCTACAAAATCATCACTTTGAATAAAGAATACTAGTAACTTATCAAATTTCCTGATAACTTATTCTGAATAAAAAAGCTGAGACTTTTATTTTTCAGTATAAAGGGTGACAACTTACACTCACCTTCAGAACAGACTCAGTGCAAATGCTGAGAATCTGGTGAAAAGTTCTGTTGTAAAGCAGAACATTGAGGCTCTTCTCATGTGTCTGAGGCAACTCTTTTGAAGCTTGTATCACATTAGCTAGGGGATAAATATCAATGACATCTGAACCTGCAGACGGTGAGAGAAGTGAGAATATATACATTTTGCGCATAATTACTTTTCCTGGAAATGAAAAGGTTTCATGTAAACCATTTGGTTCATATGAATTCTTCTGAACAGGATATGGACTATTGTCTGTTTTTTGAGAATAACAGCTCTCTGAAGCAGAAAACATTCACACACAGTCCCCAAACAAAGGCTAAGTATTTACCTGTCGTACACAGTCCTCTGCCCACCTTTGATGAGACTGACATCCTGACTGCAAATTAGTAGAAGCCATAAATCCCCCAGTCACAGAGTTGGCTGGCATGAAATAGAATGAACCCAAATACATAAAACTCTAACTGGGGGATCTATGAGTCAAATAAATTCTGGTTTCTGCTTTCTTAGAGATAAAGCAATTCTATCTGCAGGCAATGATGATGTCTTTCAAGTACCTTCCTTTATACAGCACTAGAGTTCCGAATGGTGTTTTCCAAACACCTTCCAGTGCTCTCAGATCAAGGGTTGCAAAGACAGAGGCAGGCAGAGACAATAAGACAAAAGAAAGGACAAAGTCCATACAGTGCTCTCAAACCAGAGTGCATATGCAATCTACCATTGCAACTCCAGTATCCCTGCCCTGGTATCCCTGCTGACCTGCCAGCACAGGAGCAGCAGTGAGTACAGAGCAAAGGAGGAAATTGCCTAATCCTTGGCAGAGGCCAGTAGCTTGGAAACAGGCACAGAAGGAAAGCTATGGCAATATTCAATTGAAGCATGAAGGTGAGCCGTGATTTATGAGTGTTAGTGAATTACTAAGTGAAAATCTCCTCTGTGAAGCCAGGTAGATAGCAAGGAGAATGAATTCTCTCATATACAGCCTCAGCCTCCTGCCCTCTTCAGCAGCAAGGAGACATTCACTCAGGCTTTTAATGGAATCATCAACAGAGTCTAGGACCAGACTTTTACAAATATTTAGGCACTTACAGAACCATTGTTTATAAGGGTAAATTACCTCATTTTGTCAAGGATTGACCTGTATAAATTCCCGACACTGCCAAGCCTTGAAAATCTCGCAAGCATAAATTTGAAATGAAGACAGTATCTGTATCCTTTAGTGATTAAAAATTCAGTAGAAACCACCAAGCCACTGAAAACAAAATGTTTCACATTCATCTTCTCAGATCTGACAAGCTTTGCAAGCTTTGTGCCTTGTTCCTAATCCAAGGACAGAAAAAGCTGTCTCCAAAGATAATTACTTTATTTGCCTGGTACATATCAGGCCTCTATTGGCTCGGAACAAGTTCAAAGATGTCTTTTTTGTGACTACATTTCTGGGGCAGACAAACCCTGCCATTTTCAAGAGTCTTTTCTAGCCTTAAATATAAAAGGGTAGCAGCCTTAGTGACAACTGCAAAGCTTTGGTCCCTCAGAGGTGCCCTGCTCAGAGGCCAGGCTCCCTGCTACAAAGTCAGGAAACAGAGCCCAGAAACCCCAGGTTGAGTTCCCACAATATTTTATCTCTAATCAGTTGGGCAGCTTAATTTTGCTCTGGGAGGCTCAGTTTGCCTTCAGAGAAGCCTTTCTCATTTCCTTTGGTTCCTGCTGTTAATTCCACATATTCATGCCATTTTCAATACTCAAATTAGCACCATATACCCACGTTAAAACAGTCTTAATGTGCAATAGCCTCGTCTCCCAGTATTCTGTATATTCTCATATACCTTATTCCTGTACTCAACTTCAGTTTTCTTTAACGATGAAGAAAATTGGATTCTAGGAGAAGGGGCATGCTCTCACAAACCAGCTGCAAAAACATACCTGTGAAAAGCATGCCATGATCATTGTCAAACACCATGGGAAAGGCATTCATCTCTTCTGGAGTTCCATGATTTTCATGGAAGACCTGCAGTGGTGAAAGAGACTGTATATCCCACACTCTAAAAACCTAGACGGGGAGAGAGATGAGAATATCTAGTACTGTATCCTGACTGCATTTTCAACTATTTTGTTTCTATGACATTAATAATATAGCTGCTAATGAAAATCACATTGTTAAAAAGAGTACATCCCAAAATAAACAAGAAAAATATCAAAGGTATCTTTATCCCCTTTTTACTAAGAATAAAATGAACAGAAAGGCTGAATTTTGTAGTCTTGACCTGACAAGTCCATAGCAGAACCAGATTTCATGGAAACTGGTTTTATCCCTTAATGAAAGATGTCTCCATTGTGTGTCATACTTTTCTGTCACATATAGAGAAATGCTACTTGTTTAAAAACTTGTATATGAACTGGAGTATGAAATGATGCTCAACAAAGATAAATTTCAGGGAGTACTGAATAAAGAAACTCCTGAAACCTTTGGCTGACAGCAGATATTGGTAATCTTACTTTTAGTTTCAACGGAAAGCACAGCATCTGCTTCAATCTCTAGAATAATTGTATGTCAGCAGCATTTTTCATCTTGCCTGATCAAAAGATGTGTTGAACTTACTGCTATCCCATGCAAACTACTTTTAATACTTCAAGAAATCATGATTTAATTTAATTCAGATCCCATGGCCCTTAGTGTGGTGTATTTCTCTGCAAGACAATTTTACTATGTTCTCAAAAGTTATTCTGTTATCACATCTGCCTGCAATTCTTATTCTGCTGCCATAACTGGTGAGTCATATATAGGCATTTGTGCAAGTTATTCTTATTCATTTGATTTTGCTATTATTATGGCTTCACTTTTAATTGGGATTTTAACACAAAGACCCATGATGGTACAACATCAACACTCTTATCAATATTCTGAGTGCTATGGGTCTTGACAAAAGTCACATCCTGATTTTACAGGATGTTACAATGGATCCATCAGAATTCTGAAAAGGAAGGGAAGAAAAGTAACAGATTTATCAATCAGTGTTTAAACAAATCACCTTTGGCACCAGAGAGAAATTCATACATGAGTGTTTCAGAATGCTAAGTAGAAGAAAACTTCTCCTTAATATTTTATTTGTTTTCAGGAGAACTCAAAGGACTCGAAAGAACTTTTTTCTGAGAATAAATTTTCTCTGAGACAGTACTGAGCCAAAAGAACCATGAGTACCACATTCCTATGATTGACTTCTGATTACATTTCACAGTTCACTCACACAAGCAATTTTTAAAGCCTACAAAGAGCAAAACAGTAATTGAGAAGCCTTGATACAGGAATTCCATTTGAATAGGATAAAATCGTGGAGTCCTTTATCCAACAGAACAGTAGATCAGCAAAAATTGAAAGAAGAACTGATGATGAGAACAGAGAAAGTTAGGGCAATATCGCAGGTGGACCTCCAAGCTCAATTCTGGTAGACTCATAATTAAAGCATGTAAAAACACGGGTAAGAACTGAAAATTAAGTAAAAGTAGGTATCTGTGGAGATACTGCAGTCAGGTGAAAATAATAAGTCACTGAACAAATAAGCCATCAAATAAACATCGCCCAGATCTGTTACAGTGAAATTACACAAAACAAAAATGAAGACAATTATAATAGTCTAATGGATTATTCAAGTTCAATTGGTCAAAAAGTGAGACACAGGTTTGACATAGTATCAAAGCAATAAGAGGAGAAGAGGTTTTTATAGCACAAGAGAATATAAGTAAGAGCTTCCTGTGCTATTTCTTGCTGCTTGTTCAGCTGTTAAGACCAGGAGCATATTAAGAAAAAGCAGTCACTTAAAGTGACAGCAAAAACCTAGATACATTGCAGCATTCATAAATCTCTTCCCTGCCTTATTGCCACTTTTTTCCCCCAGCCCGTGGGCAGGGATGGGGAGATTACATAAACCACTGTTCCACGTGAGTAACTCCCACACACGGCATCACCAGCATGGCCACAAGACACAATGTCAGTGCTGCTCATCTGCATCAGCTCACAGACTGTGTGCATGAAGAGAGACAACAAAAGGCATGCTTATTTAGAAATTAGGAAGTGTCTAGGGGGAGTTGCCTTAGGAGTGTTTTGTTAATACTAACTTTACTGTCCTACTTAATTATTGAAGGATTTCCCACAGCAGCCTGAGAAATACCAGGAAGCCCTGAAAGCCTCTGAGAGCATATTCTTTACAGCACAGTGCTTTCGGAGTGTGTCTTCTGAAATGCAAAATACAGACTATAGACAAGCAAACAAAACATATTAAGGAGGAGAAGGAATGTGGAAAGAAGGTGCTATTGGAAACAAACCACTATTTCAACTTCATAGGTAAAGCTGAGCTGCACTTCCAGCAACATTATATCTACAATAGTAGCTCACATTAATGGGAAACTTCATTCATTTAGTTGTTAGCAGAATTGGCTTTGACCCACAGACTTTTTAAAGAGTGAGGAGAGCAGGGATACTCGCTTATGTTCCCACATTGTGACCAGCCTTCTTCACACAATTGGTATCTGGCACACAGGGGCATTCAAGGAATGCACACTGCATCTCCTTCCTCTATCTTGGCTGCAACAGCCCCAGCAAACTACTCTGTTATCCTCTCCAGGACTGCAATCTGGAGCAGTTCCCTCTGTTCTGGGGTACTCTTCTCATGTCATTAATTTCTCAACCCAATGGCAAAATCACATAGCTGAATACAGATGGAATTTCCACAGACACTGATAAAAATTGGGACCCAAATCCCCCCAGAATTCAGTGGGAGTTCTTGCCACTGAGACCCACTCTGAGACTTCTAACATCCCCTGGAAGATTTAAATGTCTGTATGTGCATTCAGAAACATTTTCCTCTTCAGCACCACCTTCCTTCAAGCCCTAAAACTCAGAACATAAAAAAAAGACTGAACAATCTTTTCCATTTGCTCTGAAGCCTTTGTTTTATGAGCATGTAGAACTAGCAACACACCTCTCTTCTGTTTTTCTCAATACACTCAAAGACAGACAGAAGGCAAAAGATTCATCTTAACAACTAAAATGTGAAGAGCAGAGGGAAATAGAAAAAAGACGGGAAATAAGGCCAGAAAATTGGTAAATAAATTTATTATATGCTCTCAGTAAAATAAAGTTCAGGCTTGGGAACACTTATCTCTTGCCAGGTTCCTATGAAGACGCTACTGTGGAAACATGCTTTGACTTTGGAAGAAGCAAATCCTGTTTTCCTTTCTGTCTGTAATTAACTGAGATAGATAAGGACTAAAGAAGTTCAAGTTTTGCCCCTCCCCCCTCCCCCACCAAAACATAATCCCTTCAAATTTCAGGAAATATCTCAATAACTCTCTAGAGAAAACAGTAACATTCTTTTAGTTCTTCAAACTCTCACATTCTGCTGATACTTTTTGAAAGTTAAAGAATATTTGTTTTTTGAAGAAGTCAACTTTCCTCAGTTTTACAGAAGGGTGATGCTGCAAGTCTTTAAAAGGACTCATGAAAAAGCATTCATGCAGGAAAATCCAAAATCCAACCACTTGTGGGGCAGAAAGAAGTTGTCCTAGCCATAGTATTCACTGTAGGCATAGACAGGCAGAGTAAGGAAGAATTGAAGTTGGTTTTTTGTTGAAGCATTTAGTTTATCTGCTCCTATTTGCCACCCTGTTCACCTGTTTGAGAGGGTCGTTTAAGGCTCCATGGTCTAAATGAAAAAGTTCACAAATACATACAGAATGTCTGAGGCCTCAAAGACAAAAATCACTAGGCATGAATGTCAAATCGCAGTTCTGCTTGCTGTGTTATTAAAGTTATCTGCAGAGAGTGCCTATATGTGTCTTGTGATCCCTGAAGGTGATCCTGCAAAGTGCTACAACTCCCTGTCACAGTAAGAAGACTTAGGAACAAATTGATATCAATGTGAGGTTAAAGGAAGGAGGATTTAGTTCTAATCACATTAATGCAATGTGATGCAGCAGCCACTACTGCAGTTACTGCCTTATCAAGATAGCAACTTGACAAAATTCAAAATTATGAGCGTTTCAAATCACAGATAATACCATGGTAACCTGGTAGTATATAAAATGACTTACTTTTCCCAGACATGAAGGGATGCTGGAAAGAAATCAAACTGTTGTGTGCAATAGTGAGTCTAATTACACAGTAATGAGCCCGAAGGATATTTATGGGGTGCTGCTATTGAGAGGGTGTAAATGCTCTGCATGTCTTGTCTCTGTACCGTGTGGAGGATGTGCTGACAATAGACATATCTGATCCCTGCTGCAAAGACAAAATAACACTCAACACTTCTGGAGAACAGCTTCAGTGGACATGTAGATGGTGTGGGGGTCAGAAACAGGAAGCTAGGGGTGTAGGACAGAGGTGGTTGCTCATGGATACCTGAATCAGACAGGTTCTTCCTGTCAATCTTCAACCAATCTTAGAATGATTTTCCCACCTTAGACAAAGTTTCTGAAGTAGTTTTACTTTTTCATGGAATAACAACAGTTGTGGTTGGAAGGGACCTTGGGAGATCACCTTGTCTAATACCGTGGCTCAAGTTGAGCCACATAGAGCAGGACCATGTCCAGATAGATTTGAAATATCTCCAAGGAGGGAGATTCCACAATCTCTCTGGGCACCCTATGTCTGTGCTTGGTCTCCATCAGAGTAAAGAAATGTTCCCTGATGTTCACACAGAATCTCCTGTGTTTCAGTTTTCATTGTCTTTGTTCTGGTCACTGAGAGCCACTGAAAAGATCCTGGTACCATCTTCTTTGCAATCTCCCTTCCAATATTTATCTGCGTGGATGAGATCTCCCTTAAGACTTCTGTAGGGTTTCATTGTGGTGGTGTTTTGTTTTTGTGGCTTTTTTTTTTTTTCTTCTTCTTTCAGACTAAGGAACAGTGTGATTTGAATATTAGAAAATGGTATAGGAAATTACAGAAAATTGAGTACCTTACATGAAAAGTGTGAATAATATTCAATGCTATTGAAGGATTATGCAATATAAGAGAAGAATGAAATTCTTAATATCTAGGAGAAACAAACAAACCAAAGAGAATAAAGACACAGCAGTAAGAGAACTTTGGTTTCAAAGCTGTAAACAAAAAATGTGTCTGATATAGATGGGGCCACATAATTTTTGTGAAGGATGACTGGAGCAGATTTCCCAAATACCTCTTTTTCAAATTATCTAGATTAAATTTAATATTGCTATACAGTACATTCCAGTAACAACCATGATTAGGAAAGGTTTGACATAAATTAAGCAGTGTGTTTCCAGCTGAGTAGCTCTCATTTTTCAGTAAGACAAATGACTGCACTATAAATATATCCTTATAACAATATCATGTGCTTTCAAAGCTGGTTAGACAGACATCTACATTAACAGGCATTGATACAATCACCTGCTCAGTTCCAGACTAAGACACTTATGACTTCCCACAGGGATATCGCCCAGCCGATATTAAGCAGATCAGGAGAGAGAGGACAGGAGACAGATAATATCAAGGGTTGAGTAAATTAGCTAATGTCACAAAATGAAAAAACTAATAACATATCTTACCTCCCTTTATCTTCTCTGAAATGCTAAAAATTTACCCTTAGGTTGTGTAAGAGTAAAGCTAACACATGTAAAACAGAGTTACTTTAGGATAGGCAAATTTTAGTGGGGTAATGTTTATGTGGTTGCATCATGTTGGCTGCATTTGATTTTGAAGAAATTATGAATAGAAGGAAACTCTTCCATGTCCCAGAATGGAGATATGAAAAATCCCCGCTAGTTGCGCTACTCTCCTGCCATGTGTAAATGCGTGCATTGCTCTTTAGCTACCAAAAATGAAATTACTTTTAAAAAGAAAAAACCCAAAGAACACTGCCTTCACTTGTTAAAACAAGGGGTTTGTATTTACAAATGATACTGTATAGCTGTTTAAAGACTGGGACTATGCTTATATTAGCCCTACTGATCATCAAACAAAATAGTTTGTTTTTATGAATTGAAGCCTGTAGGCTCAAATCTTGTTCTCCTGACTCACTCAGGTGGTCTCATTCAACCAAACCAACCACTGGAGATGTTCCAGTAAAATCAATGAGACAACTGGTGAAGTAAATTTTGGCTTTCTGACTTCCATTTACAATTCAAGTAGGCAAGACATGAAGTTGTAGCCTCCACTGTTGAAGCTGTGAATCCCCACTCTGCACTAAGGGAGAGAGAGTGGTTGTCACTACTTCACAGCCTTTCAGCCAGGTCTTGTCTCTGTCAATAGCCTTAACCTCCTTGTTTCCAGAGAGAGTAAGTTCATCTTTCAGATAATGGCCTACTTCCTGCCACATCTCCAGGCTTAATAGCCCCTGTGCCTGTGAGTTTTTTTTTTCCCCTTTGGTGCTTCCTGAATGTATTTAATCAGTTCTGTAATAGGAAAAAAATTAAGTAATAAATGCTTTGATGCAGGACAAAAATAATAATGGGCAAACTATAGAGAGACAGGGGCAATGAAGGACTGAGTGACATGAAGGAGAGAAAAACCTAAACACAGCAGAGATTTCCTAAGCAGTATTCTTCTACCTGTGCTGAATCATCAAATCAGTTTTCCATTATTTCTTTACCCCACAGACTGTTCTCATATTACCATACACTCTGTAAGAGTAATTCTTCTGCTTATTGGGCCCAACAGGAAAAAAACAACCAAACAACTACAGTAATTTCTATTAACTTAGAGTACTGGTATTTGTAGAAAAATGCATTAGTGGTAATGTAATAACCAGGCAGATCAAGTACCTTTATACAGGACAATCTTGCCTTGCCTGGCTTGAAACATCAAACCCATGTCATAGTTCATTGTCTATCTAGTATATCTTAAAGTATCTGAGGATGCTGTTTAGCTGTAATTCCGAGTCCAAAGCTGGCTTTTTAAAAAAGACTTAACGTATTCTACCAGCATTTCTTGTCAATAAAAAAGATGTTGCTTCAGTGCTTGAATAAGCCATACTGTTTTACTTTGTAGAGAAAATGTGCAAAATAGTTGTAACAGTAGGAAATACTCACTCATTCTTCTTTTTATAGCTCCCAAATGATAAATTTCAATGGTATTGCAATCATAAATCTAGAGATAGGCTTTGCCAGTCATCTTGGAAGAAATGTTTCCTGAAAACTGCTTTTTTTTTGGCTTCTGCAGAATACTTCCAATCAAAGAGTTACATACATTTGTACTTACAGTTATATACATATGCTTTTACTTTTTATGCCAATAACCTATTCTATGCCTAAAACATGCTGACACTTTTAGCAAAGAGTCCATGTATTATATGAAAACCTGAGTCTGTATTTTGGTACAATGACACAAGCAATGAGTTAATATCTTCAGAAAAATTTAACAGTAATTACTTTCTGGAAATATTTTCAACCAAAATGTAAGTCAAGACAGACACACTCTAAGTGCAATTGTGATGAATGTAGGTCATGTTGGTCTGTGGTATATAATTCAATGTGCAATTGTGTTTGTGGGAAACCTCAACACAAGATTCAGAGCACGTTCCTATGATTTAGGAACACATAGATCACATCAATATTGCAGATCTTCTTGTAAATTCACTTAACTGAACTGCTGAAGAAAAAGACATGGCTGTGGACTACAGCTATAACTGCGCCTATGTAAATTGTTATCTCCAAGGTCTTCACAGTCTGGAAGATCAGGAAAAAACTTATTTCCATGAATATTATACTCTGCAGCAAGTTCAACCATGCAGAATTATAAAAATTCCTGCTTTGGCCCTCCCCTCTACCTCAGTGTCAGTACTATGGAAATACTAATTCATATGACTAAAGGTCATACAGAAATTAGGTATTCTTATGTTATAAATCCAGAAACTAAGTTTAATTTTTATGGTAGTAGAATTAGAAAATTTTTAATAGCTGCCTGACAAGTCCTAATTAGTCCTATCAAGAAACCCTTATAATATTGGAGCAAACAAAATGCTTATGTGTTAGAATTGTTAAAGAAATCTTCATTTTCTTAAATAGAATGATTGTTTGAATCCAAATTCCAAAATAATCTCTTAATTGTTGTGGTAATTGTGTTGTTATTACTGGCTCAGGACAACTTGTTTTCAGTTAGATTAAATATCACAGAGGTTTCTTTACTTCTTTCCAGAAAGCTGTATTGCATATTGCCCAAAATGCCACAGAATAAATCAAGAAGTCTGCTCCAAGAAGGCAGCACTGCTCAGATTCTTCTTCTGCTGACAAAATCAGAACTGATGTAGTGAAGTGTACTAGTTTTGACTGGGGTAGAGTTAACTTTCCTCCCAGTGGCTGATATGGCACTGTTTGGATTTGTGCTAAACACATGTAGATAATATAGAGATGTTTTTATTATTGCTGAGCTGGGCTTGCACAGAGCCAAGGTCTGCTGAGTAATCTGTACTTTTGGTCTACCTCAAGAAGTTAACACAGTGATGCCTCTCTCCCCTTCTCCTGGGACCTACTCTCTTTTCCATTCTCTGGTATGTTCAGACTGTTAAGAGTTTAAAATCTTCTAAACTAGCTCTTCCACTATAATACAAATCTCTTGTGATCTCTAATTTTTTTCACTAGTGCTGTGAAATCATGGTTTCAGATTTGTTCATTTTTACATTTTTGTATAAACCACAATATATATTTGTGTTGGAACTAAGGACAATACCATCAAATAAATCCCCTAGTACTCTTGTAATAGATGTGTCAGATCTGTGGTGTCTTAAAACTATTCACTGCAGGTTTTGAGCCCTTAATTTGAGCCAATACTTCTTGAGACTGCAATGCGTTGCTGAAGCAAGAGTCTGAAACCAAAAGCCAATGTGATCCCTTACTTTTGAACTCTGTATTATAAATCAGTTACATACAGGTTGCAGAGACATTCTTGTGAGCACATTTTACATTGCACAAAAACATCTTTACAATGAGAAGGAACTTTTCAATACAGTTCAAGAAAAATAGCTATATAGTTTAAATCAGTCTGAATCTTCAAATATAACAATTATGTAACAAAGAACAATTGAAAATATTACATTAAAAAAGTCTTCATGTTGTTTTGCAACTTTAGTTGAAAATGGCACAATAAAAAGGGTTTTATTTTAATATGGATATCTGATATGGTTTAGGTTAAGTTTAATTTTGAGAAGGTTCTGAAAAAGTGTTAATTTAATTTTCCTAAGCTTTTCCTCTAGTTGTGCTATTCTGTCAAACATTTATTGTAAAATCTATATATAAAGAGATTTTGTTTCGCTAGGATACAATGCTTCTGCGAGATCACTGATATAAGTCTCTAACTCATTTTCAATAAAGATATATAGGCTGTCCTTATTTAGCCTCAGAGGCCTCCTAAATCACAGTCACCGAAAGACAGAAACGAAACAGAGAAAACAATTTTGATTTTTTATAATAGGCAGATTGAAAAGCAAGTTAGTCTTTGTTTTTTAGTGGAAACAAAGTAAATGCTAAAATATCATTAAAAGTTCCCTGAGAAGTAGAACACCTTCATATAATTCCTGGTTCTTGTCTGTCAAACACAAATGTGCTTTAAGCAAGTTGGAAGCAATCCTGTTATAGCTGACCACTTGCTATTTGGTATACCATATTTCTTCTATAGATTGCATATGTGAGGTAGAGAGTGATAAGCACTTTATTTGAAAGGCTATATTTAGACTCTGTGAGGGATTCCTTGTTTTTTTATAGTTTGCACTATGACCAAAAGATTTATCTGACACTTGGAAGATTAGGAATTTACATCTATTAGTTTTTTCTTCTGTTTTGTTTTTCTTGTTTTGTTGTTTTTTTTTTTTTTTTGAGAAGTGTAATTTCAGCCTTACAACCCATTGCACTATCTAAATGCAGATGGCTTTTAATTAAAACATACTTTCATATATTCATTTGCAGGTACAAGTGGTCTTACTGATGTCATTGGCACTACTCAGCTATATTTAGTTAAGATCACATGTCCTTCTTATAAATCATCCTACTGAATCCTAGAAAAGCCCAGAAGGGGGCCCACAAAAGATCTTCTACATTTACTGTCCCAGGGGCTTCATTCTCAGCTGGTTTTCCATAAATATCTTAATGTTCATTCATTGCCTTTAAGTCATGTCTTACATCTTACTCCATTTTTCCTACATGTATTGCTTGAGGCCATCTGTCAAAACCCTCCTTAATTCACAGTAATGTATGCCTGTAGCAAAGTTACAGAGTTATCTATGAAACAGAGAGATATAGATTTACAGGAGTGAGGAAGGGGGAAGTGTTATGGATCCAGGATTTTGTGAAGATAGGAAATACTGATAATTTATTTTCAGCTATATTACTTTTAGAAATACATGTGATTTTTTAAGAATAAGATTAAAGTAGTGAAAATGTGGTATTTACTGCCATCACAATGAGAAGTGGTAAGCAATTATAGCAGAGGAGTGGCAGAGGACAGGACACATAGTTCAGCAATATCTCCTACATAGACCAATAAAAATCCGGAAACCTTTGATACAGAAGGATATCTCAGCAGACTAATTACATTAGGTCCTTATTGACTCATAGGAACTATTTTTCATAATCATAACTTCAATTTTAATGACCATTTTGAACTCTAATACTTCTACTCAAGGACTGCAGCTTTAACCAGTTTGGCGTAACTGGTTAATTTAATATCTATCCTCTCCACTCCATCACTATAGGTGATAATAAGAATATTGAATAGTGTTCAATATCAAAAATATGGCATTGGACCACTTTGAAAGAGTTCTATAGCCATTCACAACTAGTCTTTCAGGAACTTCTCTTTTACTTTTGCATGTATTTATAGAAGTTTTTATTCTTTCCTGAGAGGTCTCATTTTGACAAATCATGTAAATAACCAACAGCATGATTCCACCAATCACTTCTTATATACCCATGTCCTTCCATCAGAATATTGCAATCTTTGATGGAAAAAATGTTATTACTGATTTTATTAGCATTCCTGTTAATGGTCAATCCTTTGGATCAGTAAGCCTTGTAAAAGACATTGGTTAGAAAGAGATCAACAGTTGAACATGATATATAGAGACACCAGAAAAACTCCAACTATTGATTTAGTAGGCTGGTAGGAAGACAGAAGTGCAAAAGAACTGTAGGAAATTTTTGCAGGTGATCACTACTGCATGAAGCATTCGAGTACAGGTTCTGTTTTAAATCTGCCAGTTATTAAGTAATACAGCAGTTATCAGAATGTTAATATATACTGTTGTAAGCATTCTTTTGTCACACTTGTGAAGAAAATTTGTCAAATAGTTCCATTCTAGTCTTGCTTCTCAACATAAAATAATTTGGAAATTTTAAGCTAAAAGCCTTTTTATTAAAATAAATGAACTGATAACTGATTACTATCAGAAGTACTTACTTAAAAATAGATTCCTAGTTGAATTTATAACACAGATTTCAGAGAATCACAGAATAATTTAGGTTGGAAAGACCTCCAAGATCACTGAGTCCAACCTCTGACCAAGCACTGCCTTGTCAATCAGATCATGCCACTAAGTGCCATGTCCAGTTGTTCCTTAACTTCCAGTGATGGTGATTCCACCACCTCCTGGGGCACCCCATTCCAATGTTTACTAACCCTTTCTGTGGATAAATTCTTCCTGATTTTAAACCTAAACCTCCCCTGACACAGTGTAAGGCCATTTCCTCTTGTCCTATTTCTAGTTGCCTGGGACAAGAGGTTGACTCCCACCTGGCTGCACCCTCCATTCGGGCAGTTGTAGAGAGTGATAAGGTATTGTCTCAGCCTAGTTTTTTTTCAGGCTAAACATCCCCAGCTTTCTCAACTGCTCCTCATAGGACTTGTACTCCAGACCCTTCACCAGCTCTTCTTCCCTTCTCTGGACATGCTCCAGCCCCTCAATGTCCTTCCTAAAGTGAGGGGCCCAACGCTGAACATGGGATTTGAGGTGTGGTCTCACCAGTGCTGAGTACAGGGGGACAGTCACTGCCCTGCTGGCCACACTATTGCTGATCCAGACTAGGATGCCAACGGCCTTCTTGGCCACGTGGGCACATTCCCAGCTCAAGCTCAGCTGCTGTTAGCCAATAATGCCAGGTCCTTTTCTTCTGGGCAACTTTCAGCCACTCTTTCCCAAGCATATACTGCTGCCTGAGGTTGTTGAGGCCAAAGTGCAGGACCTGACACTTGGTCTTACTGAACCTCATAGTGTTGGCCGTGGCCCATCAATCTAGTCTCTCCAGATGCTTCTGCAGAGCCCTCCTCCCCTCCAGCAGATCAACACTCCTCCAACTTGGTGTTTTCTGTGAATTTACTGACGGTGCACTTGGTTCCCTCATCCTGGTCATCAACA
The DNA here is from genome assembly GCF_029582105.1 of Oenanthe melanoleuca. Taxonomy (NCBI): domain Eukaryota; kingdom Metazoa; phylum Chordata; class Aves; order Passeriformes; family Muscicapidae; genus Oenanthe; species Oenanthe melanoleuca. Next base: position 64,391,208 of record NC_079336.1, read on the forward strand.
GGGATATTGAACAGGTCTAGACCCAACACTAATCCCTGCAGGTCACCTCTACAGACTGGTCACCAACTGGATGTGGCACCATTCACCACCACTCTCTGGGCCTGGCCATTCAACCAGCTCTTAATGCAGCAAAGGTTCACCTGTGCAAGCTGTGGGCTGCCAGCTTTTCCAGGAGAACACCATGGGAGACAATATCAAAGGCTTTGCTTAAGTCCAGGCAGACAACATCCACAGCCTTACCCTTGCCCTTGCCTTGGTCAGGTGGGTCACCTGCTCATAAAAGGAGATCAGGTTAGGCAGGCAGGATCTGCCTTTTCTAAACCTGTGCTGGCTGGGCCTGATCCCTTGGTTATCCTGCATGTGCTGTGTGATTGCACTCCAGATCTTCTGCTCCACAACTTTGCAGGGCACTGAGTTTAGGCTGGACTTCTCTGGATCCTTCTTCCAGCCCTGTTTCCTTGAGGTTCAGAAAAGTGTTTTACCTTGGCACAGGAAAGGCTGATGACATGTTGATCTTTTTCATTTGTCACAATTTCTACAACACTATGTTTGTGTCCAAATAGCTTCCCCACAGGACTCAAATTAACAACTGGATTCCACAAACGAAGGATTCTGTCATTACCTGAAAGAAAAAAATAAATATATATATAGTCAGAAAGACTGACTAGTCACTTGTACTACAAATAAGCTTTGTAATTGAGAGCTTAGTGTTCGTAAGTCTGTCCTTTCATTTGGGTAGACTACTCCACATAAGCATGGGAATTTTTCATTCTAAGGGCTGGATTGCAGCTTATGTTTCATTGCTTATCCACAAACACATATTAAAAATGTGTAATGGGTTAGCTTTTCAAAGCCTTTTTATTTTGCTAAAGAAATGGCAGAGAAAGTGAATGGGACTATATGGACTAGTCCCAGAGAAGCAGAGTACTTTAATAGAAATACAAGTGGGGCTCATATTTTGCTTCCTTCAATGATGTAATTTAGAAAAGTGTCAAAAACTATTTGTGTCCAGTTAGCCAGGACACAAAGGGATAACCTCCTTTATGGAAGAAGGTGAACATGCAAAAAGAAGTGGGCATGAAAGTTGAGGGCAGACAAGAAACAGTAACTGCTGATGATTGAGTTTGTAGTGAAGTAAATTAGAATAAAGGTGAATGTTTGGTACTATTTTGCTAATAGTTTCCATAAATATTTCAAAACATAAGGATGTTAAAAATGTATTTTAACTTTCAATTCCTGGCAAATATTGCAATTGTACAAATTATGTGCATCTAGCTGAACAGTTTAGTTTGACACACATAAAATGAAACTGCCACAATTTGTCTAGACTTCTTTTTGAGTTCTACATTTCTCTCAGCTTAAATTGAAGAGCAAAAAGCAAAAAAAAAAAAAAAAAAAAAAAAGACTAGGAAGTATATGCCCCAAGAGAACCAGCTCAATTATGTTAAGCGCTCAGCTCAATTATGTTAATAATCTTCATTAAGCTTGTTCAACCTACTGTCATTAGTCAGTCCCTCCATTTCTCTCTCCAGAAATCTATTCCTTTTCTTCTTAATGTAGCAAGATGTGGTTTGTTTAGGAGCACCCTGTCTCCCTTTTCCTCCATTAAACAGTATTGTTCTCTCAGTAAAATTGACTCCACTGTTTATGTGGCTTCCCTCTAAATGAGAGAGGCTTACTGAAGGAATCATCTACTCTTAAAATAGCTACAACAGAAAAACATTTCACAAGTGTGACTGAGAATTCAACTATGCAAAAAGCTATAATGGCACAATGGAGGGTAACTTCCGTAAAGGAAAGGAAGGCCATATGTAAGTAGCTGACTGGCTCAAAACTTCGAGTGGAAGAGATTCTTTTTTAGGCAAAATTACTCTAGACAATCTATATGCTTGCAGCATGGCAGAAAGTAGCTTAAATGGGTTCTAACTGCAGAAATGGTTTATGAAGCCGTTTTGGATGGGGAAACTCCTGAATGTGGTGGATGTCCCTGCTCACTTCCTCAGAGTTTGTGTTAGGCTGTTCCAGACATGTCCTGCAAGTGAGCAGAACCTGTGTGATCAGGTCAGGGCTTAGGATGAAACAAGTCCATGGGAATAAAACTCAGTTTGCAGACCTCCCATGAGAAGGACACGAAATACAGAAGTGTAGACAGAAGCCTCCAGTGAGACTGGTGAGATTGGTTATAATATCAGAGGAAATGGACATTGCTTCAACAACATATCCCTTACCAGCCCCAGATGTAAACTGTCATATCTTAAGATGGTGGAAAACTGGGCAGAAGCTGTTCACAATATCTGATCAACTTGACTACCTGCTGGCTGCACTTTTGAGGAACAGAACCCTTCTTGGTCTTCCTAACTGCTCTGTTCTTTATATTCCTGAAGTGATGGCAGATAATTGAAGGGGAGGAGAGTGCCCTTTAATTCTGGCACAGAGTTTCTTTTCAGAGTAGAATCACTAATACAATGTCATTTACTTCAGATATTAACAGGATGATCAAGTGACATTTGGAAAGAAAACCTTTCCCTACATTAAAAAATACTGTTTGCTTTTCAGGTGAAATAGCGGATAAATTTTAATTCCTTTTACTGATGTGGAGATAATGGTAGATTTTATTATAGTAGATGTGCTCTCTTCTCTCTTTGTGGACTAATGCCAGATTGGCCCTAACATTCACTGCTACACTGGAACATTTCCTGGAACATTTGTTCTCTCCATGCTCCAAATATGCCTCCAGGATTCAGAATCCTGAAAGTGTGGGTACCAAGCACATTCAAGAAAAGCTTGAATTAGATGATCTATTCAACAGGAATTTTTAATGATTTTGTGGAATCAGTGATTTGAATCAAAACAGATTCAGTTGTGTGTGGTCCTTTCCATGATAAATAATTATAAAAACAGATGCTTAGGGCTTTTTTAGAAGTCAGATTCTACAACCACAGCTCTATTCTATCTAGATGTTATGGAATCAAATACCTTCTTTGAACATGTGATGCTTTGTCAAACCGTCTCTCTTACTAACACAGTTCTGCAATTTGTGCGGTATTACAAGCCTGCTGAGATACCTGCATTTCAGTGGTGTTGAAACCCACTTAAGAACAATAACATATTTGAATGGAGAAATACTAGGCTTTGCCTGGCATCCTCAATAGACTGAATATGAAAAATATACCTCTTGGTTTCTTTCTATGCTGCTACTCTCACACAGAAAACTCCTTATCCTTTAAAATAACTTATCTTTCCTTCAAATCTGTCTTAAATAACCTTGCCTTATAATGTCTGAAAAACTTCTTCAGAACAATCAGACATCTGGTGAACTAGTTTATCATACTGCTTATTTTTTTTCTTTGTGCTTCCTTGTCTGTTGTTGTTTGTTCTTAAATTTAGACTGCATCATAGAAAAGAGTTTGCTATGCTTCTGAGAGCTAATATCAGAGGAGTTCTGGCCATTTCTATCACTGGGATTCCGGGGAATTCCTGAAAATGTGCTTTACTTGTTCCAGGAATTCACAAAGGAAACTGAACAAGCACAGAGTAGCTCCTTTTACTGGCTGTAATCTGTTACTGTTAGATTTAGAAACCACTAGTAGTTTTACTTCTGCTTCATTGTTCACAGGAAAACAACAGCCAGATTTGAAGAACTAATAGAAGCTGAAATGAATACAGAATAAGAGGAAAACCGTGTCACTTTACAATTCAGTGTAATATTAATGCAAAATGCTACACAGAGAAGTTATTTTAAACTTCTCTGGGCTCTATATTTTAGGCCACTATCAGGCTTTTATAATTTTAGTGGTTGAATTCCAGCCTTAAGCATGAAAAGAAAACTCAGTACCAGGTTTGATTTTATCTTATTCATTTTTATAAACATAAAACATCTAGAAGACAAAATTAGGCTATGTCACAGTACTGACAAACTCAAGAGCATAATCAAATACAAATAAATGATGGAACAGTGTGTCAAAATAGGACTTCTTTAATAGCCACAGTAATAATTAATCACAGTATGTAACATTCCATTTGTGCTATAAACACCTGGCTGAATAACATTAAATTGGGACTTACTAAAATGTTTAGCAGATTTACCCCTGCTCAATATTTTAGAAGCTAGCCTGCAAAGGCTGGATTTTTGTTTTATGGCAATTGCCATATGAGACAAATAAACATAGCTTTTTACACATGTTTGAACATCACCAAGGAATCTATATATTATGATTATTTACCTGAATTATTATAATTATTTACCTGAATTACGTACCTGTTATGGTCTCTCATTTTTAGGGTATATTACAGGTAAAATTGCAGGCTCCCTAATTAACAGGACTAGCTTATGTTCATTTTGAAATACAGTTTAAATCTGCCATTAATTGGATCATCAATGTGTGTTTCTCAATTAGTCAACAGTGAGATGACTTTTAAGATACAGAGGCAAACATAGTGTGCTCCAGTCTGACGGTGTTCTGTGCCATTGGGAGCAGGGTACTCTATTAACAGAGCACAGAATTCTAAAGCTCAGCTTTTGAAGACTTCAGCAGAGGGGTCTCTCAAGACTTGTAGCATTATTTTAAATTCTGGGTGCAGCTTCATAGAAGGCCCAAACAGATCAAGTTCCACAGTGAAACTGAAAGAGATGACCCCACGCTGTCTTTGGACATGAATTCCCACTGTGTTCTGGGACTCTTAGTAATACAGCTCAGGAATAATTTCCTTTCATATTGAAGAGGAACAGCAGGGCTAAGCTTTGGGAATGAGGGTGAGAGGCAGGAAGATGCCCTTCAACAGCAATATGAAGGATGGTGAGTAAACAAGCAAGACAGGATTCCAGCTTAAGGGTATATGTAAATATTATGAATGGACAGGAATATTGTTAGAAGTACAATTTCTTACACTTCTTCAAAAATCATCAAAATCATCATTACAGAGTCCTTAAACACAATATTATTAAATTTTTTCATGTTGTCTACACTTTCAGTACCTTCATGCAGTAAAAGTCAAAGCAAATTAAAATTCAGTCTTGAGAAAACTCATCTTCTTCCAAAATATTCTGATTAGGGATCTGTTTAGATGGGATAGAAGCTCCTGCATTCTAAGTCTATCCTCCAACCATCACAAACAAGTGTGCAATCTAATATTTTCAAAAATCCAAGCTCCATTTTAAACTTAAAATATAATTTTTTTACAGCTGTCACTATTCAGAGGACTCTTCCTGAACATCACTGCTCTAATAGACAGCAGTGGCATTCCTTGTTAATTGCCACTTTTCTAGGTTATAGAAAATATACTTTTTAAATATCTGCACAATGGTACAGTTAGAGCTTAGCTCAGTTGGTTAGAGCCTGCTGCTGTAAACACCAAGATTGTGAGTTCAATCACTTTATGAGCCATTCACTAGAGTTGGATTTGAGGATCATTATGTGTCCCTTCCCCCGCACTTTTCCTATATTCAACTAATCTTTCTCAAACGTGGTTCATATCAGCAAGACAGAACCAGAACATGTACCATGGGCAAGTGATCCTGCATGATTGTCCTATTCCTTTTCTGTGCCACAAGTGGCCACTGCTGGTCACTGACAAAATGGGGTGAGTGCATTAGGCAGACCTTTGGTCTGGTCTACCACAGCTATTATAATTTTCTTAGAAAGTTTACCCAGATTTTTCTCTTCTACTATCTCCAGAAGAATTTTCAATGTATCAAAGAAACTTTTTCTAGTTCCTGTGTAATTGACCTTCTTTCTTATTCAGACACTTCACCCTGGTTTTATTACTACAGCAAAATCATCCTGTTGTACCTGTAGGAAATACTGACCACATTTTGCTCAATAGGGCCTCCCTACTTTATGTCATCAGTAAATTTCTTCAGACTACTCTTTTGTGACAAGGTAATCAGTGTAAACAGTATCTCCTCCAAGGCTAAACTTCAGAATTTTCACTAACAACTCTTCTACAGCTGTATTGCTTTTCCTTTAAATCTTGTGTCTAGAAAATCAATAGAATTGCCTGATATTTATTTTGGTATCTTTCACAGTTTTCCTCTTGATAAACTGTTACAATTCAACATGAATTGCATTACTTCCCATATACATGTATATTATCAAGGCTGGGCAGCAGAGCCCTGGCCATTTTTTTTTTGTTCTTGTTGCATGTAGATGTAGGAATTCATATGTTTGCTATTGCAATTTTTAACAAAGTTTTAAGCAATAAAGACTTGAAGAAAAGCAGCATCAATGCCAATCGAGGGCACCACCCTATCAGACAGAATATATAAAAAAGATTGCTGCTATACTCCAGCAACATTTCTGCAGCACCAAACACGACCACTACAGTAGACAGGCCCATAAAATTATTGGATAACAGGCAAGAAGTGGATGTAAGAGTGCCATTTCTGCAGTCTGCTTTGGGAGAAAGAACAAACAGTAACATTTTGGGGAAACATGATCAGAGAGACCAATGGAAAGTCTTAAGATGGGCCAATGTGACTGCTTAAGATACCAAAGGATGGTAAAAGAGTAATAGGATGGAGGCTCTGCTGATACTGCAAGGAATTATGTGTATAACCTGGTCAAGGCCACAGTGACTTGGAAAGATACCTTAGAGTAGTCAAACATACTGTTTCGTCTGTTTTATTATATAAATGATACTTGAATCAAACCCACATGGAGCCCTTGACAGACTCCTGTCAGGAAGTATATCTCTTCAGACAATGGCTGACAGCAATTAAAAGCAAGGCCTCTGCTTCTTCTAATTGTATGCAGAAGTCAATGTTGAAATTCTCAAGAAGCTAACTCAGCTTTATTTGATCTTGTTTAACTTGAATAAAAAAATTCTTAATTTTTTTCCAGGAACGATCTCTTGGAAAAAACCCAATACTTACCTCCAGTGACAATGACATTTGCCTTTCCACAGTATGTGAAAGCATTTACTCCTTTAGGGACAGAAAATTCCTTTACAGGTCTGCAATCATTAATAAAACAATCATGTAAGAAATATTTGGAAAACATAGTCTACAGTCATTCTGCCTTATTTTTCTGTAGCATACAGAATAGCTGTTTGCATAATGTATGCAATCTCAGGTTAAAAACAAATTGATTTATAACAGAGACTTTGAGTGATACTGGTATCAACAAAACAGGAACAGAGTACACTTTCATTAAAGAAATAAATATCTGATCTACACACCTGAATCTTTTAACAGGCAAAATCCAAACAGACTCCTAAAATGGCTTGTGTTGTCAAAGTAAGCTGCACACAAGTCTGTGTGCTTAAAGCAGTTCATCACTGAAGAAAAGTTCCACAGAAAGTGTGTTTGCCCATTTCCAACATGGAGGTCTACTGTGATCTCAGTGTAACATTAAGTAAGTGCAGTTACTTTTCTGTTGCTTCTGTATAATGTACTGTATAATGCATAGTCTTTATATGATTTATTTTGTATTATATGACAACATGAAGAGACCACAAGTATCTGAAACTCAACAGATATTCTATTACACTCACTGCTAAAGCATGGGAATGTAACAGCCAACACAGACTGATAATGACTCAGTGCCCCATCTAAACCTATCCTTTGAACATCTTCTGCTTGTCTCTCCAAGTTTCATCCATTGCTACCAATGAGAGAATATTTTATTGATTTTTGGGTGTAGCAAAAGCAAGGTTAACACCTATCATTTACTGCCAGTGTAAATAAGCTGTATAGAACTAAATGAGAATACTTTAATTTTTTCCTTTGAAATTTAGACAAGTATTAGTTCATCTACTCTGGGCTAGAGTAGCCATTAATATTGAAAATAGAGATGGCAATAAATCTGACAAAAAAACTCTGGAAACTTTGAGGATTAAAGAAAAAACTTGTTATTTCTAGGCAGGTGTAAATAAAAGGCTGTTTGCTTCCTATTATTTAGAGGGAAAAAATATTTCTTTCCAGAGCTCTAACAGAGAAGTCTTAATTCTCTTGACAGTACAAAATAACAATTAATTAATTTAAATGTATGATTAACAGATTCCATAAGGTTTTTTCATTTTTTTCACCTTTTATACTTCCAACTGCCCATTAGTTCTTTAACGAGCAGTCTTGATACTACTCCAAGATCAGTGGGAATAAGGGATTCTGGCTCTGTGAAGTCCTGCCCAAGCCATGGCCTTGCAACAGAAGCACCTTGTTATTCATACATCTCCTTTTTAGATATTTTACAAGAAAATATTATAGCTGCGCACCAGCCATTATTGGCAAACAAACCTAAGTCCCTTAAGAGAGAAGATGCATTGCACTCCTCTTCGACTACAATAACAATTCCTTGATACAAAGTTAATTGAGGAAACTCCTTTTGTTAGAACCAGTAAATAATATTTTTAACGGACATTACAAAGTGATTTGATCTATAGGTATTTTTAGAACTACTAATTTCATCTTAAGAACTGCATAATTTTTAAGTTGTCTAATTATAATTTCATCTTTCTACTACGAGAAACTGCTTAGAGATATGTATTTATTCCATTTGGAGATGCAACTATAGCCAGTGTGAAATGAAAAAGAACTGCCAAGATAGTTGCAGTTTATATCCTGTATTGAAGTACATGATGGTAGCATATACTCTTTTGACTAGACTTTTGGCTCTGCAGCCTTAGTCTTCTTTCTCTTCTAACTAATTCTATTTTTCCAAAGCTCCCAACAAAAACAAACAGGGATTTCTCAGCTTTTCAGCTGGCACAGTGTGTGACCTTGGACAATCTAAGAGTGTTTCGTAGTTCACTTTCCCCATCCTCAAAAGACATGCAGTACTCATAAAACCCAAACTTATTGTATTGATTCAAGAATAGCTACAAAAATATTTACAGCCTGTGCTATACAAGAAATAAAGCAGATTATAATAATTGTAGCTACTAGCCTTAAAAATCTATGAATCTCTCTGGATGTACCTCACAGAAGAATTGAGAAGCTGATTTAATATTTACAATCTTTTGAAACATTTGAATGAAAAGTTCTATTTATATGTTATTTATAGGTCCCTCTCCCTCTTACATCAAACTGAATTTGTATTATATCATTATGCAATAAACTTTTTTAAATTCACAGACTAATTAGGCTTGGAATCAGTTAAATCAGCTAATAGCACTGATGAGCCATGTGAATAAGGACTTGGCACAAATAAGGAAGCCATAACCTCTTTTCTGCTGCATAGTAGAACCACTTCACAGCCCTCCTAATAAATTGTGTTCTTGGTTTAATCTTGTATAACTCAAACTTGTAAAAATAAAACTGTAAATGAAATTTAGTGGAGTTTATTTTTGACTGGGTATAAATTTTAAATGAATGGATGCATGATATATGTGCAACTAACCAATACATTTTCTAACTAAAATCTGCTTGCTGAGGAGAAATTGGAGGAGACAACACTGTCAACATAACATATCTTAAGAGTTGTGAGTACTGAACATATGTATATATAACATATATGGACAGTCCTCTCCTACATCAAAAGCTAGCACAAAAATATTCAAGCATTTAAACAAGCATACTTTTGTTTTTATTAGTGATGCTACTAGAAAAGGCAGATTCAATACAACAAGACCACATCTTATGAGGCACAGGGTTATAAACAGAAGAGTATATTATAAAGCAGAAGTTCTATTGTTTTCTGGAAGATGTCAGATACTTACAAGTGGTCCTCTAGTCGCTTTATGTCATCCAAAATAAATGAATTATTACTGTCTGTGGAGCAGGATCCAAAACATTTTAGGGAAGAAAAATACCTAATCTTCCCAACCCAGTCATCATGCAGCTTGCGTTTAGGACTAGGGAGATAAACGGAGAAGTTATTAGGCTACAGTAGCAACTACAGTCATGTGCCTGTAGGTAGGCAGGGATTTTGTCAGTGAGATTATATACACAACCAATGCTAACATTTAATACCCAGGGCAGATGCAGAACCACTCTTCCAGCTCAAATGCAAGCAGAGAGAAAATTGGGATTTAACCATACACTTTTCTAGTCACAATCGTGTCTCCATTTCATAGGGGCACAATAAAGCTGTTCCTTTGTCAAACTGGATAACAGCAATTGTGAATTCTCCCCTTGAATTGTATTCTGCAACCTCTCAGCTGTAAGATCTCTTGTAAAATCTTCAAATGAAAATAATGGCATTTCCTTCATCCAATGGCAAGCAAATCATACTTACTGCAGTCTGAAAAATTATTTTCTTTGGATAGATGGGGTTAATTTATAAATAGAAGCTAATCCTCCACTTAGGGCAAACAAAACCCAAATTAAAAACAAAACATAACATGAGACTAGTAATATTTTATCATAAGCAACTTACATGTCAAAGGATTCGGAATCCATAGCTTTAAACTGTGACTCTTCTCTGGCTTTAGATTGTTTCATTATGAAGTCATCACTGGTGATAGTAAGCAGATAAATATAACCCCTATCATCTCCCATTAAGATGGTATCCTTAGCCAGGTCATCTGCCATAGTCACCGTACAAACACAGAGCATACAGTTTTTCATTGGTTTGATGACAAAGCCATCACTCTGTGGAATATGGTGGAGAGTTTATTAGATATTGCATGAGGGCCCTTAAATTGAATCTATCACGCTTATCTAGTTATATCAGCATTCAAATCTTGACTTTGTTTTTTCAAGCTGCCCCTGTGCTAGCTGTTTCCTGGTATCAGAAACACATGGAAGACCATAATAAAGTAGAGTTAAAAGCAAATCCTAGAGGTTTCAGCAAGACTTTGTTTCATAGGTAGCATTTTGCATTTCAGTGAAGAAGTATTAATTAAAAATCTACGAAGAATCTCTGCATGCTATATGGGATGGTGTATTTGCTAAGACTATATGGTTTTCTGTTCAAAAATAAGATGCTCTCTACAAGAAAATCAAAAATAAACAAATTAAAGAATAATTCAACCACAAAAAATAGCAGTAGTACACAGGGAGAATCTATATCAGAGTCCTAATTAATAATACAGCCTGGCTGTGTCAAGCGTACCAATATGGGCAGGTGTTTCAATTTTTGAAGCAGAGATAGTGGGGAGAGTGGGGAGAACACAGTTGCAAGACACTGTGGTATTTTGCTAGAAGGTCCAGGAATGGGATTTTGGGTCATCTGCATTACACTGTTTGTTGATTCTACTGCCTGATTCCAACTGTTATTTGATTAAAGCATCCTTCCAACCTAAACTGGGAGCTGTTCACATGCCATAGGAATCAACTGCCTCAATGGTATTTCTGTGTAGCACAGAAACACTAGAGACATCATAAAGATAGAACTGTCCATATATTATTTCTGTGGCCTTGAAAGAGAGCTGCACCTATTCATCAACAGGATACCTGCAGCTCTCACTGAGGTAATGAATGGAAGGAATTTGGAGAATTATAGGTGGAGAATAAATATTTGAGCCCTCCCCCAAGAAGTCTGACTGGATTGATAAAATGACTTAAATTGACCTGTCTGAGCTTGGGAAGCAACCTTTTAATACTGGAAAAAAAATCAAATAGTAAGAAAATCATATGCTAAAAATAATTACTTTGCTTCTCCTCATCATCTCAGCTAACTTGGAATTTCCAAGAGAAGTCTCAGAAACAGGAAGAGAAAGCTAAGATACGGGTCAGCAAAAATCCATAAGACATTGAAGAAAAATTTAACAGTTTGGATATATATTATTAACATCTAATTTTTTTTTTATCTTAGAAAGTCCTGAACAAAACCCAGAATATGAAGAAATATTTTCTTTAAATTGAGAAGTTACCTCAAAAAGAGGTGTATTTCTTGTAATACGTAAGTCATGTTATATTTCTTGTAAAACCTGTTCCTTGATTCTTAATAGTTTCTGAGATATATGTATGCCCATGCCCACGTGTTAGATATACAGGTGCATGTGTATGCACTACATACACAAGGAAAAGAAATTCTTTGGGGGTTTGTTTGCACCATAGTGTAAAATTTTTATTTTTCTTCCAAACTTTTAATACACTTTAATAATCCCATTTGGCATGCAGAGTGTATTCCTCCTTTAGTGTGAATTCTACAGTTTCACTGAGTTCCTGCAAAGACAAAAGTTAGAAGCCTTCATTCTGTTAGACCAAAGGGATGTGAATGTATATTGGAAACTGATCAACTTTCAGGTTTAATTTTGGCATTTGTCTGATCCAACATAATACCTGGGTCTCTTTTGGTTTATAGTCCCAGAGAATGACTGTGCTTTCAGTTACAGCCACGACATATTTCAGATTAGGCAGGAAATCACATCCATTGATCCACGTAGGAGCCTGATGAAAATAAAAAGAGTAGCTAAAGAAATATTTTCTCTGTAAATTTATCAACTTTTCTATCAAATAAGTACATATTTTAAACCATTTCCACATAAATCATATATACTCTGCACTAGCGCCTGCTAGTTCTAGTTCCACTGAGACTTCTAAATCCAGGAATAGCTCATACATGAAGCTACAGAGGCACCAGGCTAAACCTCTGTTGTCAGTGACTCACTAAGAGGCACAAATGTTGCACAGGAGAGGACACAACACACATATACTGTTAGTTGAACTGTAATGACACTCTGGAAAAGCACTCCGAGCAGAGAAAGCTTAAGCTAAAACATCCATAGTAATGCAGATTAAGCTTTTACCTGGATACAGTTTGGTTTGAAACAAAAGAAATTTAAAGGCAGTCAAAATTTAAGCTATAAAAACAAAACTAAAATGAATGATTATGAAAATAAGTAACTTTATTATATACTTTAATTCTCCCAATAGGTAGATCAACTATTTACAAATATATACATATGCCCATATTAAGCCATTGTTCAAGTATCCTCCTATTATACAGGTATTAATGTCAAACAATTTATCTTGCAAAGTATAGATCAGACTCCTGATGCTTCTACTTTTATTTCCATTTTTGTATACAATATTGATTTTGCTCTTAGTGTAAAGGGTCCAAAATCCTGACAGAGGAAATCAACACTGTTGCAGGAGAAAGCTTCTCTCCTTCCTAATGATCTGTGGGCAAGTGGTAATACATTTACAAGGATTTTTTGTGCTCTTTACTACAATAAACATGAGGAAAATGTCAGTCCTGCAGAGGCCCTGTGGATTGTTTGGTAATTTTTATGGAAGACTTTGTTAACTGTAGCTTTTGGAGGTCCTTATAATAGTGTCAGATAACAATGACTAAATGGCTTGAAAAAGATAATTTTACATTTGTAGCTGTCACTAATTTATTGTGTTGGCTTGTGATGATGCAGTCAAAGTAACAGGTTTCAGCTTCAAAGGAAAGGTTATAAGAATTTATCTTCTGCCATACTTGACAGACAAACTAGGCAGCTGACCACATCAACCTTTTCATTATTTTCTTATTCCATTCTGTCACTCAAGGGCTCCTATCTCTCCTCTCCTGTTTTCAATACAGCTTCTGTTTCACTTTGTCTTGCTTATCCATTGGCTCTGTTTCTGCTTTTCTAAGCCATATTTAAAGACATTTCATTTTCATTTTGGAAGAAACAATTTGTTCACTACTAGTAATCCCACCATCATTCAGCAATGATTCTATGCTGACTACTATTTTTGGGACCTGTCAGCTGGACAATTGTTAGCCAATGCAGTCTACTGTTGTTTTTTTCCCAGTGGTCATTTTTTAAAACAGAAAGTTGTGTGGTGCCAGGCCAAATACTGTATAGAGTTTTAAGTGTATTATACTTATGCTTCTACTCTTCACTCAGTCACGTAATCTCATCAAGAAATAAAATCAGTTTTTCTTGAAGTGACCTATTCTCCATAACATGCCTGTAACAAATATACACATAGCTATGTTCCTTTTATACCATCAGGATGCTAGGAAAGTTCTGATAGCTGCAGTCTACTGGAGTTTATTTCTAGCACGACTGTGATTCAGTCTTTCTGGCTTAATATCCTCAGGGCCAAGACCTCTGCTGCTCTGCTTGAGTGTGTCTCTGCTCTGAAACACCTCAAGAATGAGAACACTGAATGGAAGAAAGCATAGGAGTATAAGGATTGTTGCAATCTGTAAGCCACCCTCTACACACATCAGTGTTTGTCAATGGATAGAAGGTTTAGAGTCTGATAACTTATCTCTGAATAAGTCCTCAATTCAGTACCTTACTTCATTGGCAGGAAGATGCACACAAATATATAGCTTCATCAATTAGCTATTGATGCCAGTACTGATGATGATGTTAAAGCAGTTGAAAAGGGCATAATAATTATAGTGAGAAAGGAATGTACTGTTTTTTCTGCAGATGAGAAGAACTGAAATGTAAGCCCTGAAAGGTAAAATCATCTTTCTCTTTAGCTATTTAGATATTAATCACAAGCTACTATTCACAGCTGTACATTATGATCATTTGGTGCTGAAGCTTTCAACTAGCATTGCTCACCGCATCTTTAATAAATACATGGTAGGAGATGATTTACACTAATATAAGATATTGTGCTTTGATTTTTAATAAATGTTTAGAGAAAAGGTATTAAGATGCAAAGCTTCCATTTTAATAAGTATGCCTTAAATTAGAAAAACTGTGACAAATTCTAAAGATAAATTTCTCAAAGAACCCCAAAGTTAATAAATTTAATAACATCATACAGTTCAACTGTCTAGAAAGCAGTATTAATTACCTCAAAGAAATCCAGACTTTTATTTCATTTCAATTTGTGAATTTATATTTAAAGAACAGCATAGCCTAAAATATTATATCCTACAAGCATCAAAGTCTTTCAATAACCATCAAAAAGTTCAGGAACCTCAAGTCCAATAAAAGTCCTTTTAATTCTTTTTTCAGCACAGTAGTTAAGAGGAAAGATGAGAAGAAATTAAATTGAGCAATGGCAAGACCATTCAATGCAAACACCTAAATAGGAATATTAGATAAAAATTCCAATTCCATAAGACAAGGCAGAGCACAAAGCAGAAAAGGGTAATTTTTAACTAAGTCATCTGAACACTTCATAACTTTGATACAAAAAAAAGTGAATATAATAAGTTCAACAAAAGTAAAATGACATCAAAAAATACCATAAAATCTTTCAGAGTTAGAGTCAGAGGGATTTCATAAGGTTGTGGGCATGGGTTTCTCCCTTCTTTTCAACAGCTGTCAGCTCCCCAGTCAATCAAATCCCCTGCGAAATCAAAGTCCCTGGGAAGCCAAAGATTTTTCCCTGAAAGACTTTACAGTAGAGACTGTCATGCTCAGCAGTAATGATCTCAACTGATCAAATGATCACCAAGAGCAATGATCCTCCATCCCAAAGATGGAGAGGAATCCAAACTATTTTTCACCTACTTCTTCCTGCCTCTAGAAAAGGCTGAAAAAGTGAAAACATCTCAGCTCTATTGCACCATTAAACTGGAAGATACCATTATGTTAAACATATCCTTTCACACATTTTATGGCAAAGATGTCCTTCAACGGTGCCTAATACTGCCACAGCTGCCAAATATTGTCCTATTTTCACAGCAAAAAACCCTTCACATTCACTGAGGAATCATTTTAAGACAAGTGCTTAGTGGTCAGAAAGGAAAGGGACCCTACAGCCCACTACAGCATTGGGCTAGCACTCCAGCTTCTTCCAGTGTCTTTCCCTTGGCAGCTCTGGGGGAGATCCTACCTTTGCATATCTGAACTGGGGAAAGTGGTTCTTACAAGCAAAGTAGGAATGACTAAAATTCACTCCTCTAGCACTACTGTACAAGAAGCTCTAATTCTAGTCAGTTTCCAAAAGTCAATTGGTCTCAAGAATATTTCTCACAGTTACATCTCAGCACTGATTCCAGAGGTCAGATTAGCCCTGGCAGTGAATTAAATGCAACTCAGGGCCAGAGCTTCTTTCTGAGTTGGAGCAGTAGGGCCTCTGATGTGGAGTACTTCTATTACATTTTAGAACTTCCACAGTATTTAAGAGAGAACCAACAAAATGCACTGCCTCCTGGCACAAGATACCTACATCAACTTTTAGGACAAGGGGTCACGTCACTTTGCTAAGACTGATGTCTCTTGTCTACAGGTCATCTGAAAGAAGCTAATTAACTAAAATCTGCAGTGATACTCCCAGGGTAGATGGATTTGCTACACTGTGTAGCAAATCATCTACGTAGCAAAACGTAGAACTTTTTTTCATTAACAAACTTAAAATTCTACTTATTTATATTTTACAGTGACAATTGAAGTTCTGGATTTTAGAAGAAAAAATCTGGCAAGGTAATGGGTTAAGGATAATTTGACAGAAAAAGAATTTATCTGAGTTTCATTTATCAGAGGAAAGAAATCAAGTTACTCAATTGTTTCAATAACTGAAAGGAATACATTGAAACTATTTGACCTACAGCACCCTATGAAAAATCATGCACAAATCTCAGTTAGAAGTGGCATTAGAATAATGCTCAGTTTCTAATTATTTTAATTTAGGACATGCTGATTTTTACTTAAAGTTATTTAACAGGAAGGAGACAAAAAAGAACTTACTTCAACTTCGATGGTTTCCAGAACCTTCATCTGAAAAATCAAGAAAGATATTGTCACAATAACAAGGTAGTTCTTAAATTAAAAGTCTAATCAAGTCATCTTTCCACAGGCAGATCAGAACAATAATTGCTAACTGAAAGAGTAGGTGGTTAAGATCTGAGAAGGATCCTTAACCTGCCTGCTGTCTGTTCCCCTTTACACTGTGAGGAACTTCAAACTTCTCTTTCCCTCACACTTGTTTCATAGTTTCTGGTTTGGTTTGGAGTTTCTACATTGAGATATTGAAGAGAGCAAAATAAGTAAAAACCCCTCACTTTTACAGTGTACAGAGTACACATCAGCTGGTCTTCTGATGGAATTGTGCTTCCAATGGTTATTGACAGCTAGAACAGCATCAGCTCCTGTGAGAAATAGGATGTGTCATATAGAAACCCAAGCTAATGCTGCCCCAATGCCATGCCAACTCAGCAAAATCCCTGGCAGAGGCAGCAGTTCAGGCTGCAAACAGGAAGACCCACATTAGTACAGCGTTTTTCACCAAAGGTAACTACTGGTAGACAGTGTAACATGTGGTTCAAAACCTGAAATGTTTAAAGTGTTGCTATCATCCAGCAGAGACAGGGTTATCTTCTATGTCCTTTAACAAAACTACTAAGTTTTCAAAAGCAGTTTCAATTTTTTCCCTTCTGAAACACTCACAGATGATTTTTCACCTGCTTTGGCCCCTGCCCCTGACCAGTAATTATTCAATGGCACCTCATACCCATCCCCAGCAATTCCACATTTCATAAACCAAGAAACTAGGATCAAAATGTTTCTTCCCATAGAAGTGGAATGTCAGCCTTTGAGCAGAGTTTAAGAGTATTGTTAACCAAAAGATGGATATCCATGCACTGTATCAGATTTGGCTTTATCTACAGTAACTGTGTACTTAAGGCTGCCTACTCCTACAGGTTTTATGTGCTGATCAAGGCAGTATCCTTCTGAGAACCTGAGAAATGTAAGAGTCTCATATTCTGGAGTAACCTGGAAGTAGTTGATGGTGTAGAGCTACATACAGGTGTTGAGTCATATTAGGCCCACATTTGTTGCAGAAAGCAATGCTTAGCCCTCAAATAGAATCACAGAATCATAGAATAATTAAGGCTGGAAAAGATTTTTGAGATGATCAAGTCCAACTGTAGAACCAACACTGCCAAGTCTATGGCTAGATCATGTCCCCAGTAGCCACCCTACACATCTTTTGAGTATCTCCAAGGTTGGTGACTCAACCTTTTGGATAAAGAAATTATTCCTAATTTCAAATCCTCTCTTGTCACATCTTGGGGCTGTCGTAATGCCTTAGTCATTTTCAGAACATAGTTTTCTAAGTCAGAATTGAGGTCCCTGTTAAGCAGCTAGGTATAAAATCATTTACACTGCAGTCACTAATGTCAGATAACATCAGTCCAGGCTATGAGGAGGCAGCAATTCAACTTGAAAATAGCAGGGGCAGGTGGGGAGATAGGGAGAAGAGCTATTTTTACTCTTATACATTGGGAAATTATTTTTCATAGGTACATTAGAGGGATAATGTTCTGGAGGACAGGCTTTCAAATAAATTATTTCAGCATTTACCAAAACTGCAGTACTGCTTTGTTATTTAATCATCCACAGGAGTGCTTTCTTGGTTTAAACGATCCTAATGATCATAAGCATTATGTATTAATTAGCTAGAACCCCTAGAAAGCATTAGTGCTGCTTTAAAGTTTTGCTGCATTTTCTGAAATAACTTTTAAGAAACTGGTTGCATTAAAATTGTACAAATGTAAAGCACCAATGAGCACAGATATGTGATAGCCTGGCTTTCTGTATGACACATTCCGTCTCATAGCATCTACAGGTGCATATTACTAAATAGTAATATAATCATCTGGGAAATTCATGTGCAAACCTTAGTTTAACAGCATCTTAAGTCTGAATTTCTACTTACAATGGTACAGATCTCCTTAAATTTTACTGATGAGGGAGTAACTGTGAGCCAGTGTCATGCAGACTTGTAAAACTCATGACTTTCAAGTTTCTAGATATTGCTATATTGAATAAATCTTATTTGCAAACAACAGTCTCTGTCCATTCTAGATATTTTCATAGCTGTAGAAAACACTTAATTCTCTGATTTCCACTCCACACCAAAAAGTTAATTCCAATAGCATATTTTTTTAGGGAAACCTTTTCTAAACAGAAATGCAGATTACTTTCTATTAAATGAATTTCTAGGAAGGATGTCTATTATTAGCCATCTCTATCTTCTATCAACTTGTGTGGATTGTCTAGTAAGTTTATAATTGAAAAGAACAATTTATATTTCCTGCTGTACTTAACAATAAAGAAAAAGTTAATTTGGTAAGAAAGATATATAGTTTTTTAATGGGAAAATTTCAATGCTAGATCACAGTCCACTCAGTTCCCCGAAGTACTACCTAATGGAATAATAAAAAAGTTTGATTTAGACTTACCTTTTTGTTAAACACAGTTAGCACTCCTTTCTGAGAAGCTGTTACTGTGAAATGCAGAAGGGGGACCTTCACTATACCCTTGATCACATCTTTTCTCTTGACAACTGTCAATGACAAAATATTACTTTTCATCTTACAGACATGGAAAACATAAACAAATAGAACTATATTAGTAAGGAAAGCATAAACAAATAGGACTATAGTAGTAAAAACAGTTTCTCATCCTGAAATGCATTTTGGTACCATATGCAAGGCAGTGATCCAATATATAATAAATTGTCCCATACTTGGTTTAATTAATTATGTTGCATTTTAAATATCATTAATATCAGAATTCTGGATGTGCCAGTTCTTCCTCCATATTTTCAAAAAATACAGAAAGACAATGAGTGACTGCATAAATAAACAGTCTGTTTCAGAAAAATTCAGAATTTCAAAATAATTTAGTAATGTGGAGAACTGGAAAATGCAGCAGTGGAGTGTTCAATGTTTAGTAAAAAACCATGTATTTTGGAACACAGAAGAAGAAGCATGAATAAGCAAAGACAGACACGTGATCTTATCACTCTAATTTCAAGAAAGTAAGAAGCACACTGCATTAGAAAGAATATAGTTTTTGATGTAAGATGAAGTATGCCACCTGAATGAGTAATCTGCTGTTTTTCAGATACAAGAAAAATCATGTTTTCTTTCGATGGGGAAGACATGCCAACACTTTCTCCTGTGAAACAGCCAAAAATCTAAACAAAACAAAATAGAATTAAACAAGTAATTTATTGCAAAACTACTCCTGGAAGAGATATATGTATAAAGTCAAATAGGTATCTCATATTTTAATAATTAAATATTCTTTGACTTACTATTCTTAGAATATTCTATTCTAAGTACCTTAAGTACTTAAGTACCTTTAACCATTAGCTGTCAATATGACTTTAAACTGCTAAGATCTGATACTCAGGCACAATCTTTCTTCAATGTTTGAAAGAAGTCAGCTTACACAGGGCCTCTAGGAATAGAGCCCATCTATTTTTTAAAGTTGTTAGTGCAGTTTTGTAAACAACCATATTAAATATTAATTTTCTAGTTCTACCCACCTCAATTAGGAAAAAAAAAACAAACTAGCAAAAGGCAGGCAAAACAGACAACTCCATATTTATAAACTGAGACATCCAATGCAGCATAGTGGTTTGGCCTACACAGAAGAGCTTTTCAATAAAGATATGTAGATTCCTATTTGATTGAAAAAAAGTAATATAAAGACAATTTTTAAAAAATCCCTTTTTGGCCTTCTCTCTGACAGCGTTTCACTTGTACTAAACATGATGAGGATCCTTGCACAGGATAGTCAGGTAAGTAGCTTATTTCTGCTCCAGGGTGTGAAATTTTCAATTGAAATGCCCTACAAATCTCAAGCTCTGTAGCCAAAAGTAGTTCAGTAATTTCTTTAGGAAATTAGTCCCACTTAGCCGTGGGACAGATTTTTAAAATTCTTTCCTCATATTATGGACATTATATGGACTTAAAAAAGCAATGCCCCTTTGGATGGGAGACAAAATACTGTATTTTATTCTAGTTCAGTATTATCCATTTAATACAATAGAGCTCCCTTTTCATTCTTTGAGAAATTCAGATGTACATCTTTCAAGAAAATACTCTCACATAACATTACTCCTTTCACTTCACAGCTCCCTCCTTTCCATATACACAATTATTAGCTATCATACATCCATGTTTTTCAAGCCATATTAAAAGACTGTCATCAGTCAGCTCACACTTGGTAAAATTTGAGAAATGCTCATAGAAAGGATTCTGGGGAATTTTATCCCAAGGAAATCATGCACAGATTTTAAAAGGAAAGTAAACGGGCTTCACCTCTTTTACTACACCCCATACTGTGCTTGCTTGTGTAATTATGTCTCCAAATTATTTATGGAATTATGTAATTTGGTTACTAGTCTGAATGCATTAGAAACTCAATAGGGTTTTGGAGTAAATGATCCACACCCCAACAAACATACAGAGCTTCCCTTACTTCTCTCATAAACCAATGAGCCTGAACATAATTTGCCACTGTTCTGCTACCCTAAGCAAAGGACAATCAGTCCTTCAGACTGTCAGCTGTTTTCCAGATTTGCCCCAAGCCCTCCTTGAAGGAAATTTTTAATGGCTGACATGAGGAAAATCTGTGAATAATGTGGCACTGTAAGTAAAAACAATGGTTAAGAAAGGTAGTGATCAGAAATGTTCTCATACAGAACCTTATTAAATAGAAATGGCTGAACACACTCTTTTCAGGATGATATTAGGAAATTACTTGATAGCAATTGTTGATAACATATAAGGAACATGTGCTGGGTATCTTCAATGTTCCAGTATTAGCATGATGCTCCAGAGTAATATAAAATGTAAATATGCTGACAAATTTATAGTTCATGTGAGTTGCTAATATTCTGCCATAAAACTTTAAGTCCAGCAAGGACTTGCCATGAATACAATGTCTCCTATGCTATTGTAGAAAAGTCGCTGTGTGCTGGGAATTATGTCCCTTCTCACAATCCTGTCTTTGGGTAAAAAACAAACAAAAAAGTCTAGTAGTAATAAATGATGATGTGTGCTCTTGATAAGGATTGGCCCTAACAATCTAAGAATCAGTAATTTTTACAGAACAGTTGCCTGAAACACTACCCATGGGAAATACCTTAATAAAAGACACCTTTCTAGAGCAAGTGCTCATTTCTCATAACATGTGCAAATAAAAAAGAGCACCATATTTAAAAAAACCCGATATAGGACTTTCTCACAAAATATGAAAAACTAGGTGCTATGGAGATAATCTTCTTAGGTGGATTCAGAAATAACTTACAAATGGTTAGATTAAAAATCCAGGAAAGGATATTAAACACAGAGTGCATTTGCAACTCTGGCAGAGGAAATCCTTCAGATATGTGCAGACAGATGCAAAGAGAGTAAATCGGATCTACTGTTTCACGGTTACCTCATTCTTACATGCTTTTTACAAAGATTTGCTATTTACCACCATTAGAGACTGAAAATTTTATTACAGATATCTCATTCATCTACAGGACTAAATAATTCATGCAGAATTCTCTGGTTAAGAAACTGTACTAAAATGCTGCCCTACCTTTAACGTTCCATATTCAAAATAAGGGCTAGATTTATGCTGTGAACGGAGGAAGAGAAAGGCAAGGAAGCAGAGGTAAGAGAAAAGAGAGGAAAGGAGAAAAAGAGGAAGCATTTCTGAAGGTTTAGCTAAAGATAGACTTATCCTCAGAGCACAAATGTACTGTAGTCATAGGAGATTTTGCATTTTGTCAAGAAGCCTGAGGACAATGCACATCATTGAAGTAGTTCAATTGAAGTAGTTCTTTGAAGACCTGAAGACACCCAGACTTCAGGCAGCTAGGATAAATAATAATAAGAGAGTGCCTCATTATGCCATAGAGCTAATGAGCAACACACAATCAACAGATAAATACTGTCACCATTTAAAATTCTGATTAGTTTTTCACATTCAAGAAAACTTTAAAAATCCTTACCTCAGGCCACTCTGGCCTTTCCTCAGGGTTGCTCATAACCTTGCTGAAAAAGGTCTGAACATTCTGATCCTTGACTGCTGGACCAAAAAGTGTTCGTGTTGTTCTATAGAACTTCACATAGTCTATCTCATCTGTATGGGAGGAACAATGTCCACACAGTTGAAAACTGGCAAGCTACAGATTCCTTTCGTATCCACCCTACCTATGGTTTTATTTCTCCTTCAATACCAATAGCATGCAAGTTACAGCTTCTCACACTGTATTTACTATAGCATTTGAAAAGAAAAAAAAAACTCAGTCCTAATATTTGCTCTTTTCAAAACCACCTAATTTGCAATGCATGATGCGAAACAGATAAAAGAACAGATAAAAATTCCTTACTTTTTTTTTCCCTTACTAAATGTAATTTTGTTTTTTCGAACCTGAATGGTGTGTCAGATAAAACTTATCCTTTCAAGCAGCAAAGGCCACTTGCACTGAGAAAAAGCAAAATTTTATCCCATTTTTTACAATTAGCAACTGTATTTACATAATTCATCAAGTTTGTGCTTTTACAGAAGCCATTTAGCATCATGCTAACTTCTATATGTGGCAACTCCACCAATTATATTTTCTGAGTGATCACATGGCCTTATAATTTGGTCAGAAATCCTAACAGGAGGAGAAAAGAACTTTCACAGTGCAATCTCTCCATTTCCTGCAAAAATCAAATAGTTACAGTTAGAACATTAATTTGAAGGAAATTATCATCTCGCTATGATATCTTCTCTCCATCTGAAAATTACACTTTTCCATTCAAATTAATATCTCTCACCATCATCTTTAGTACACAAGCCTGAACGCTCCTTGGTCTTCTGGATGATCATTTTTTCAACTAGATCATGGAACTGCTCCAAAGCATTCTTGAAATCAATCAATTCAAGAGCAGGGCTCTTATCACGATCCTTCTTTCTAGACATCCTTAATTAAAGGAAGACAAAAGGAAGAGCTCTTCTTACAGCCATGTCCAAGCCTTGCTTTGTTTCTTTAACTCCCACATGAGTTCATGTGAGATGCAGCTGAATGACAGGTACACCAAACATTAAATAATAAAAAGGAGGAGACCCTGGTTTAGCATCTTGAGCTGGCAAACAGTGTAGTAGTGAACTGTGGATATCACAACTCCCCATCACATCACAGAATCCTACTCACTGAGTGCCCCCAGGTCACAAACCAGGATCACTAAGTAACATGGCATGTGAGATTATTTCATTTTATCTCATGTAATTGGCGACAGAAAGACTTAATGCATTTTTTCAAGAAATAGTTAGGGTTGGAAGGGACCTCTGGAGATCATACAGTCCAAGCTCACTGCTAAGGCAGGGTACTTAGGGCAGGTGACACAGGAACACATCCATGTAGTTTTTGAGTGTCTGCAGAGAGGTATTTTCCCCCCAGCCTTTCAGTAACACTTTTCCAAATGCTTCTTTGGGGAGAGAGCTGAGGGGTGGAGAGCATTTAGCACGCATTAATTGCACGGATTAATCTGACCTTTAGCTCTACTTTCACCTTTATATTACAGATCAGTAAATATCAGCCATTTATCACTAAAATGAGTCCAAAACTTTGTTCCAAAGTACAACTTGTGGTAAGGTGTCAAGTGTTGATCTTCAGACACAAAAAGATGGAAAATCCAACATGCTTGTTTCAAAGGGTAATTGCACAAACTGTTAAAATTTCAGTCTCTTTGTGTTGCTTAGGCTTCCTTTCAGCAGTGGTTGTAATATCTTCACTAATTTAGTTAGTAGATTCTCATACTAGGGGCCTTTGTACCGGGACTACTGCTTCTTTCCTTTAGGTTTCAACATAATTGTGATTCTTATCCACATTATTTATCTTTTAATATCTTTAAAGGATATTGATGCCATGTAACTGAGATATACCATAGTAGGCAAATGATAAATTTCAGACTATTTGTTAAACTTACTTCTCTGTAGACCGCACTGATCAATTTCTTTGTATTGTTCTTTTGCTGTGGATCTCCAGATCCACTTTGCTATTACTTCACCCAAGGCTGATGCCAGGTTTACTGGATAAGGCCTTCTTGAATTCCTGAGTGTGGAGACTTAGCTCTGTGGAGATTCTGGAATGGAAAAGGAGAAATTATATTTGATATTTACTCATGGCAATCTAGAGGACTGATATCAAACAGGCATGTTTCAAGAATATTCCAGTCAGTTCTTCAAAGAAAAGTCATACAGGCAATAGCCTTCACACACACTCAGCATATCAGCTAAATGATATTTTTGAAACATATAGGGAAAGCAACTAATTGGTATTAAACAGTTACTAAAAAATAATGCATGGAAATACCTCTGCATGAAATAGCTAGTTCTTCAGGGAAAGTGATGTCTCATGATATGCTACCTAACACAAGCAGCTTGGAATGATATCATTTCAGGGGCAAGAACCCAACAGTTTCTGGGTACTTCTGCTCTACTGCAATGAACATTTCTTTTGATTAGAATAAGGAAAAGTGCTTGGCAGAGAACAGCAGCAGTGATGCCTGGAAAAAGGAGGGATACATTTTTGCTGTTTCCAACAGTAATTCTCCAGGAAAATTTCCTTTCTGCGTCAAGGTACTCAGTGGCTGGTCAGATACTGTATCTTGGTCAGTTGTGGTGCATTTGACATACTGGGTCCAGCTGAATTCTTGTTATTCTTGCTGTACTTCCTGTTAATAAACTTTTCCAGTCTCTCTCATCTAAGCTTGTATGACACCAGGTTGTATTCTCATTTCCCATTTAATATCAGTGATTTAAAGTTCATAAATGGTATTAGCATCCATCATCAGAATAAAAAGGTTAAAAACAGAAAGCTATGTTTTGTTCTCTTGCAAAAACCCATGCGGAAACTTCATGTTACATAACATAATGAAAACACAAAGAAACCCCAAATAAGGAATCATTGCCTTCAGTACCAGCTGATTCTGTTGTCTTCAAAGTTTAAAATAAAAAAAAAAAGGTGCAATTTAAAAAAAAAGATGTGATGACTGAGTTGACTGAAAAAAAAATATAGAGAAGATAGGAATTGCATTAGAAGATAAGTGAAGTCTAAAAGGCAAATTCAGTATTTAATTGATGAGTCAGGAAGTCCTTGCCTTAGTAGCCCTACAGTAGCATTAACTGAATGAAAAGCATTTCCTTCACTGTCTCTCTTACTGATAGTGTGGAAAGCACTGGATATGGAATATAATTGATGTTTATTCAGAAGTTGAGTCTCTCAACACTTCTTACTACATAATCTTATTAGTCTCAATTATTGGAAATTCTCAGATACAAAGATAATGATATGTTTGTACTGGTGCAGAGAACAGCTGCAGCAAGTTCATTGTAGGACTGGCACCTCATTTGAAAAATCAGTAATTTTCAATCTTTATCTCAATAACTACCATATGTCTATGAAATGCACTGCAAGTTTTAAAATTCTGACCATGTAATTTAACAGCTCATAACAAATAACCCAAACCTACAGAAAACAAACAACAAAGGTGATAGATCTTTCCTAGCTGTACCAGGCTGCCAGTTGCTCTCCCTGGCGGCCTCATGCAAAAGCAAATTCTTCCCAAGTAAAATGATGGTTGAGAACAGCCCAAAGTGGATCACACAGCGGATCTAAACTGGCCTTAGTTGTCCCTAAAGAGGCTCTGGGACATAAAAGACTTTGTTTCTGACTCTGATTTTGGTTCAGTTAAAGTCCAGCCATTTAAAAAGGAAAAAAAAAAATTAATCCCTGAAGATGCTTTCTTTTGTTAAGCTTATCCATCCTTTGTTATTTTCTCCTTATAAACATCCCATTAAATATGGCTGTGCTTAAGTTGAATCAGGATAGAGCTGCTTGAGTTCAGACTGACTGAACTCTCTGACCAGTATGGGGCTGGGGAAGTAATAAATTTTAACTAAATTTCTTCTATGAAACAGTGTTTAAGGGAAGCTATCATGTTGACACTTATATTAGCTTGCTCTTTTTTTCTACTGGCACAATTTTGCACTTTTCTTTTGATATTAAGACCCCACTAGCCGTATTGCACTCCTTGCTATAAACTGCATCTCATCCTCTCTGTCACTAACAGCAGCTGAAATGACCAAGTCATAGTTGTAAAAACTGTATTTCCTATGAACTGTATATTGATTTGTATGTTGGGTTCTGGAAAATGACAACAAGGCAGTGATTTTGTAAACATTTTCACTTTATGTTTGTTGCACTAACAAGAAGCTGCAACATAAGTACAAACTACTTTTAAAGAAACCAGTTTATATCACAAACAAATTTAATAGCATTATTACTGCAAAAACTGGTGTTGCTGTCTTATAATGGTTATACAATGCTAGTGTTTAGAGTTCAGGCTGCCCTACGAGCTGTGTCTGTACAACCAAGATGTATGATGTCAGCAGGGACAAGCATATATCACCACTTCTTTTAATCTACTCTGCAAGAAATAAGTGCCACAGAGGCATCAATATGCATCTGCTGCCTGAGCACATAGCACAGCCCCACACAGGTTTCTCTAACCAAGATGAAGTTCATCTCATCTAACTTAGGCATCTAAAAGTTAATTATTCAAGTCATCTTATGTGCCAGTCAATAAACACTTCCAGAGGGTGATTCATCTTACTGGTTTTAGGTGCTTAACTTTCAAATGCATCATTTAGGTGAGATGAATCACACCTGCAGCTAGAACAGCTCTTTGTACACATGTCAGGTATACCAGAGCTCGCACATCATGGAACAGGCTGCAGCAGCTTCCAACTGCAGCAGAGATGCTCTGACCGCCTGCCATCACCTCCCAGGACTGCCTGCTTGGGTCCACCTCCCCTGCTGAACACACCTCTGCTTGCTTCAGTGAACCGTGTCTGAGCCAAGCACTTCTCTCAGTCCAGAATATTCTCACATGCTTGCAACATTTGCACTTTACCTGCTTTATGATTTAAAGTTCACATCCCAATATGGACTAGATCATACACGTAGGATTACAAGCTCTGCAAGACGCAGGCCTAGCTTTAAACCTTTGCCATTAGGGTTGTGCGTGTTGGTGTTTTTTATTACTTAAAAACTGCATTATCAACAAGTGTAGATCTATATTAAAAGCCTTGTTTTAATGCCAATAGGTTGGAAACAGATGAAAGGTATTTCTTCTGTCCACAAACTCACACTTGCTCTGTAGATATACCCTGCAGCTATATATAGACACAGTAAATAATCACTCAACTTTCATCTGCCTGTAAGGCTAAAGAATAGCAATATGTAAGAAAAAATATGCCAGAAGAACACTGGAAAAAAAAAAAATAAAGCTGAAGCTAGGTAGCCAGAGTTTTTGGGAAGTTTTAGTTTTGACCAGCGCGTATTCTCCCTCTATACCACGCCCTTTGAAATAAGTAAGCTTACAAAGTTCAAAATAGGCATCAAAACCCCAGCATTATCTGACTCCCAGAATAAATGTATTTGATATAGACAAAAGCTTGACTTTCTTGTTCACTTTACTTGTCAGGAAAGATGATATAGAGCCTCTGACTTCAAAGGCAACCTAGCAGAAGACAGAGAACAGAGAAAATGAGTGAAAGCAACACATAAGTCAGTGAACATAAAATGAAAGAGATCTCTTGAATGTCTTGAAACACTTTTTTCCCACCCCACAATGTTCTCTCTGCAAAAGCCCAGACATTTTTAATAGTGCAGTTACAACTGGGAGTCATATTTGTGATGTGTACTTCTGCCCAAGCTCAGACAATAACAGTGACTTTGAAAGTTTATTCACTCTGCTTCAGATTCTTCAGCTCTAACTCGATGCTCTGGTGCACTGAAGCATTCCAAATTACTAAATACTATAAACTTCTGAAGACAGTCCCAGGTAACTGAAAAGTTCCTACTTGTGCATTATTAGTTCCAAGGATGGGTTTTGAAGTTTGTCTTGTGCATATGTACGCATACGTTGGCCACCTGAAAATTTACAGCCAATGCATTCTTCCACCCCATGTGAATTGTGAATAAAAGATAACATGTTAAAAGGACCCTTGCAGAAGAGATCTAGGAAGTCCTTGGGAGTTTCAGATAGGACTGGGGACCTTCTATTCCTGCTTCTTGTTGTACATTTTTAATCCCATGAGCTCAGCTACACACGTTTAGCATTTGACATACTTCCAGTAAGCCACACACATACACTTTCAGAAATGGGTTCTGGTCTATCCTTTTATGCAATGGTAAAAGTAAAGGTAAAACCCTTTTTGCAGCAGAACAGGATTGACTAAAGAATTAGTTGGATTATTAAAACCATAGCTGCATTGGTTCTAGAGGGGGTTAGGTAAAACAGAATCTGGACTAGAACAGGGGTCAGGGCTGTTTTCAGCTTTGCCTTTGACCCGATGATACAATAAAACAGCATTTCTTTTTGTTGTGCCTCATGTGAGAAGGGATGCTGCATGGAAAACAAATGGAACTCTGCTCATGAAGTATCCAAGATCACCTGAATAACATTAGCAATTTGACAGTACTAACAATGTGACTTTTAAAAATAAAGTATTGGAGACATTGCACATCTATAGATCTATTTAGTTTTGCTACTAAAGCCCAAACCAGGAATTCTGAGATATGATCTTTATAAAATGGAAGTTATGGGTTTTCTTACCTTCTATAAATTCAAAGATATCTAGATGGAGTATTTCTCACAGGTGCTGTAGTGAAAAACCTCTTAGAAAACCTAAGTATATAATGGAATCTGCAAATGGACACTGTGTTGTCTGGCATGTACTACTCGCTACATTGTATTTTTCCCATTCCTCTTACCACCTTTTCTCTCCTTTCATTCTGCAGGGATAAAAAGATACACAGTTTAAGATTTTCCTTTACAGGCAGAAAATAGAGATGTCTTGTTCTCAATGAGGTGCACTATTAATTTGGTACAATTATGTCATTTTTAGACTTCTAGAATGCAGTGACTCTCCTAAACAAACCCATAACTGTGCACTGACATAATATTTTTTGTACATGGTCTGTCATGTACAGGTAAATTTCTTTTGTGGATGAGGAAAGACAAAATTATGTCTTCCCTAAAACTGATGTTTCATGAGTGATCTATTACCAGAAATTTTGGAAGGTCATGTGTTCTGTAAATACAGCTTTCATGGTAAAAAACATATGGCAAAAATTGATTTTAGAAAGGAAGCTGCTCCTTCTTTTACAATGAGAAAAGCCCTGTCGACCAGTGATGAAAAAACAGAGTGAACTAACTTTTTGAAGTAAGTTTAAATTACTGATTGCATTATAAATGAGGGATTTAACAAAATGGATCATAAATAGTTAACATCAATAATAGGTACTTTAATTAGTGTTTAATTTTTCTGACCTATGACTGTATTCCTACTATCTTGTATTATAGCAGTGATTTGTCATATAAAATTTACTGCCATGAGAAGCCCATAATTTGTATATAGGTTTGCTTTGAAAGACATCAAACATACCTCAACTATCCATGTTTTCAGTCTCAGTTCACCCTTAGTCTAGACCACTTAATACCACTGTGTGTAAGATAAGAAAAACAACCAGCTATTTTTGACAAGACTTGTATCCATTAAAACATTAAAATTCTGATGATTTCACAGGTGGTTTTTTTTTTTTTTTTTTTGGGTTTTTTTTTTTTTTTTTTTTTTTTTTAAATTAAACTAAAGTAAGAATAGACCTAAACTGGAAGTTTTCTTTGGGGCCTTAATAAGGCTGTCACATATCAACACATACTAATGCAAACAGACTAGAGGTCTGCCTGTGAGGTAAACTGATGCGAGGTGCTTTGTGTGCAGAACCATGGTGAGGAGAGCTCCCTGTGAAACACTCCGGAGGGCTGGGTTTGGAGACAGCACAGGCACACGAACGCAGCTCAGGGCAACACCCAACACCAACATCAGCCAGAGCTGTACACAGGCAGCCACGGCACTCCTGTACAGACCAAAGTATAAAACAGGCAAATCCACGGTGCAAACTGCGGTGCCTTACTTGCCCCATGGCTGACAAAAAACAAGCGCTCACTCGCACCACAGGTTTGCACGGGCCACGCTGTTGCCGGGTCGCTTTGGGGAGTTCCAACTCCTAGAGACAAGCTGTGAGCCGCGCGGGGAACCTCCTGAGAAGACATTATTGCCATAACAGGAGTCTTCATTGCCAGGACATCTGGGGAAGAAGCCTAAATTTCGGTCCTGCCTCTTCGGAGCTTGCCGCGGAGCGGGTGTGCCCAAACGCGGCCCCGCGAGGGAAGCGCTGCTGACAGCAGCCGCGGCCCAGCCAAAGCGCACAGAGATTTTTAAGGAAGCGGACACAACAACCACATCCCGGCCACAACCGGGCTGCTCACCGCGGTAAGAGGGCGAGAAGAGCCGCTCGTTCGGAAGGGAGCCATGCCCGGGCCCGGGCCCGCCCCGGGGCAGGCGAGGGCGAAGCCACTCGAGGGCGCGCCCTCCGTGGGCGGGAAGGCAGCGGGGACTCCTCCTCCTGCTGCCCGGAGCCGCGGCGTGCGATGGGGCTGGGAGCGGGCCGGGAGGCTTAGCCCCGCTCCGGCCGGGAGCCATGCCCGCGGAGAACAGCACGAACACCTCCAGCCGCCCGGAGCCCGCGGCGCCCGAGCAGGAGGTGCCGGGCGAGCGGCCCCTCTTCAGCGCCGGCACCTACGAGCTGCTGGCGCTGCTGGTCGCCACCATCGGCATGCTGGGCTTGTGCAACAACTTGCTGGTGCTGGTGCTCTACTACAAGTTCAAGCGGCTCCGCACGCCCACCAACCTCTTCCTCGTCAATATCAGCCTCAGCGACCTGCTGGTGTCCGTCTTCGGCGTGAGCCTTACCTTCATGTCCTGCCTGAGGAGCCGCTGGGTGTGGGACGCCGCCGGCTGCGTCTGGGACGGCTTCAGCAGCAGCCTCTTCGGTGGGTCCCTCCCTGTCCTGCTGGCTGCCTCCCTCCGTGCCCGCTTGTACCGGCGGTCCCGCGCTCTGTCCCGCTTCCCAACCGCCCCAACCGCTCCGTGCCCCCCCGGCCGCTCCCGCCCCGTCCCCGCTTCCCAGCCGGGGCAGTCCGGCCCGGGGGTCCAGTCGCTGCCCTGGGTGTGGGGAGGGGAGTGGGAGGTGTGTGGAGCCGGCGCTTTTTGGTAAGAAAAGAACGACAGTACTGGAGAAAACGGTTCAAAGCAAAAAAAGAAATTGTTCGAGAATCAGTTTTTCGACCTCCCGCCTTTGCCTGTGTAAGGGGAAAAGGGGAGCAGGGCTGTTGGGAGAGGTCTGGAGTTGACCGAGTGATGTGCAGAATTGATGAGCATAAACCACTGTATTTTATAGGAGGAAGCGCTGCAGTCTGTGGATAAGGAGCACGTATGACTCTGGGTGTAGGGTCAGCAGTGTTCCGCCTCCGGGGAACAGGTGGAGAGCTGCTCCCCAGCAGCTTTCTCAGCGTTGCGACTTGTCTGTTTATAAAGCTACGCAGTGTGTGGCAGTGCCTTGAATATCCTTATCCATATGTGAAATTCGGGTACCATCTTTTAGTCATAATGGTATCACAGCTGGGCTTTGGGAAACCACCGATTGCCGTGAAAATTTAGCACTGCAGAAGGAGTACTTACACTATTTCCATTTTCAAAACCTATAAACTCTTCACTGCTTTCCTTCCTGAAATGAATGCATACCCTTTGCAGAAATCTGCAGAATAGGTTGCAGTCCAGCTATGTACATGCAGCCTCTTAAAAGGAATAATGCTTTTTCTTTACTAGTAAAGGATGCTGCAAAAGAAGAGACTCGTGTTTCTGACCAGTAATGAAATCTAAAGCTCATGTTAGGTACTTCTTCTTCTAGCAGAGGTGGATCACAGTGCACCCACTGGACGTGTAGACACTGAAAATTGACTCTAAGGTGACACATTAAAGTCTTCAATAAGCTTTGTAGCTTTCCTGCATACATACTCTTTGTTTCACATGGCTCTGTGGTCTGCATTTTGTGGGCTACTGTGCGAAGGGGCA
This sequence comes from Oenanthe melanoleuca, assembly GCF_029582105.1. Lineage (NCBI taxonomy): Eukaryota > Metazoa > Chordata > Aves > Passeriformes > Muscicapidae > Oenanthe > Oenanthe melanoleuca. The sequence goes on from NC_079336.1 coordinate 64,423,764, forward strand.
TGGTTGCTTATGGTTGATTTGACTGCTGCTGCACAGTGCAGCAAAAATTTTATGTCTTGGAAGTTATGGTGAGTGCAGGATGTAGTTAATCACTTGTGCAGTGTTTGGTACCAGATGATTTCTGCAATGCACAGCTCTTAGACATTTGTGTAGCTGTTGGCTTCAGGAAAAGTACTAGAGAACTTGGCTGGCATAAGGTTGTCTCCATCATTCAGCCTGTTCAAATTCTTGAGAAACTCAAGTACTTGTCTGCCAAGAAGATGCTGCCAGACAACTGAATGTTAATCTTACACAGGGGGTGTAAAGTGTATTTTGGTTCGTACATTTATCTCTTATATATAATACTTACTATTTCTGTTGGAGGCATTTTCCATATAGGTTCAAAAAATAAGATACATAGTAAGGGTAAAAACCAGACTATAATAATCTAGTACCATCTTCTGAAATAGTAAAATAGAAACAATAAGGCATATAAATCAGTAAGGAAATTGCTTGATCACATGTGACTTTTAATTTCTGTTTATTTTGAGGTGTGCTACATAATGTGTTACTACAAATATATTTAGTGTGGATGCTTTCCTGCATCTCTCTATTTAAGAATTTTTTTTCACAAAGAAATGTAGGCAAATTCATGGGCCTTGTCTGCAGAGTAGCTAAGTTAGCATCTGTGGTTTGTCAAATTACGTCTTCCTGTGGCTGGTCATGCTATGTACCTCTTCCATAATGTGCTTCATTGGGAAGAATTTTTTTATTACTGTTATCATTAGAAAAGTGTGTGTTTGTGTGTAGTTAATCATATGGAAGCAGAGAGTAAATGCACAACTTAATGTTCAGGAATGATGCCTTAATTTACTTTTTTCAGCATGTAAAGCAATAGAAAATATTTAACTTGGCAATCAAATTGAAAGCTCATCTGATAAAGCTGTGTCTAATTTTAATCTCCACAGTATTGTTTTCATAGTCTCATCTAGAAATAGAAGGATTGTTCTTTCCTGTTTTTGAAGATAAGTGATTCCCCACCTGCATAGAAAAGCAGGGGCATGTCAGTGCTGAAGAAAAAAAAATTATAAATGATGCCCTACAGAGAGCATCATACTCTGTTTGCCATCTGGATTATTGCTACCATGGCTTCTATTTTCATTTTATAATGTGTTTATGGAAAAAGCAGTAATTTGAAGGTTTTTTGTTTGTTTCTTCCTGTTTAGGTAATGTTTTGCTATTGTTTGGGATTAGGTATTTTGGCTGGATTTTTTTTTTTATGGGTTTCCCCCTTTCCCCCCCCGTTTTTTTTTTTTTTTTGTTTTTTTGTTTTTTTGTTTTTTTTTTTTTTTTTTTTTTTTTTTTTTGTTTTTTTGTTTTTGTTTTTGTTTTGTTTTTGTTTTTGTTTGTTTGTTTGTTTGTTTGGGGATTTTTTTGTGATTTTTTTTTCCTAGCTTTTATGTGGATGGGGTTTTTTGTTTATTTGTTTATTTTTGGGATTTTTTTTGCCCCTGGTAGTGGTGAACACACTGATAAAATATTTCATTCAGAATAACCAGGTATTATATTTATAAAGATATTTCTCTTGTATATTAACAGTCCAAGTCACCTGTTATTTTGAAGTGTTGGTGGTAGGGAAAGTAATGTAATGGAAGTCTTACATGTGTATTACTTACAAGTGCTTCTGAAAGCATAACAGTCTCCCCAGGAACTTTTGGGAATACAAGGTACATTTGTTGATGAGAAGACATACAAAATTGACAGCTTTGAAAAGTGAAATTCTCATTAACTAGGCAGAGTACTTACAGCTTTTCAGTGTTCATTTGCTCAGTAAGCCACAGTGACATAGTAAAGATGTTTCTAGAATGAAGTGGTGGTAGCTCTGATACCATGGATGTGGAGTCTGTTAAACCATAACAGACCATGTGAGGTTACTTTAGTGGTGTGGATGTATCCTGGCGTTGGACCCAGTCTGGATCATTTTAGATGGGATGACTCTTTATTTACACCTTTGTGATTTCATTCTTGGGTATGATCTTGGACATTGCTACAAGAGCTTTCTGTGGCAGCCCTTCAGGTCTGAAGGCTGTTCAGTCTTATTTTCCATCCTTATGCATGCTTTTTAATCAGAAGGACAACCCCTAAGACCCAATATGTGGTGTAAGTTATGCTCTGCATGTGTTGACTTATAAATGAGAGGTTCCCCTGATAGTAAACAAGTTTGGGACAAGTTATTAAATCTGCTTTTTTTTTTTTTTTTTTTTTTTTTTTTAATAGGATTTTCACTTTAAATTCAGAGCTAATTCTCAACTAATTTCAAAAATCAGATTCTTCCTAATTACTGTAGTTAATCCAGCATCATGTTGAAAATCACGATTCAGCAGCTTTATTTAAAGTTTTCACGTGTCATTAGGTTTTTCCTCATACTGTTTTGAAAGCTGAGATCAAGGTATTCCTGTGTTCCTCTTAAGGCTTTCAATATGATTAAATTTATAGGTATTACATAGGCTTAAAATAAACCAGTAGCATCTATATTTTCAGAAGCCTACATTACATAATAATGACTTATTTCCTCCCCCACAGATACGAGGGCACTCTCTACACTTCTAATAATTTTACATTGAAGAATTGAGCATTTTCTTTGTAAGAGTGCTTCTCATTTTACCAGCCAACTGGAGGCGTGTTAAGATCCAGAACTTGGACCCTGTAAGCAGATGTTCACAGTCTGAAACATTTAAACTGAGAAGATGACAGCAGAACTACAGATTGTCTGTCTAGGAATGAATGGCTGGTTTTTGTGTTCCTCACAATAGTCTACTTCTGCATTATCATAACTTTACTGTGAGACAAGCTCGTGTAGCAACATCTGCTCTTGAGTTGTACTGTACAGCTCAGAACCTGATCTTTGTGCTACTGCCTGTGTTTTCTGTGACTTGAAAGATTTTCATTGAGCCTTTAGAAGGTGTAGAGACCTGCTTGCTTCAGTGCAAAACAGATAATTTTGACTCCTGAACATCTGTCCTTGTCACACAAATAACAGTCCCTGTTTTTTTTACTCATTAGAGTCTGAAATCAAGATACAGTCTAGGTACATGTCTTCATAGCAGAGGCTGCAAGAAGGTTTTTTTTTTCTCTACTACAAAGCCATTCTTAGCACCTCATATATTAGTGTAGGGAAAATGACATAAATAATTACCTGACAAGTCTTAGACTAAGCTTTCCTGACGTAGTTGTCTGTTTTGGACGCTAATCCCCACTTAATTTTGTTTCACTGAGTTGCAGTGTTTATTTTGTTACAGGTGATGTATCCTGGTGTGATAGGATAGCTGCACATCAATTAAGTGATGTATTTATACCATGAGGGTCACCTTTCTATGGAGCTGTGCAGTCAGCTCTATGCTGGCCCTACTGCATCTGCCACCCTCTCTTTATATAAAAAGCTTCTAACTCTTTCCTTGTCTGTAGTCAACCAAGCTGTAAGTAGTAGAGATCTGTGTAATCTCTTTATCTGATTTAGCAATACAACTCATATCTGGGAGGTGTGCTATCACTGACAGCATAGCTTTTTGGTTATGATTTCTGGAGAAGACATCTGAGAGCTAAACATACTCAAAAGTCTTGGTTAGACAACATAGATAATTTCTTTCTTCAGGTAAAAGGGTAATTGTGAAATACAGGGTCAGAGTGCCATGATCTTTCTGTATATCTGCTGGATTCTCACAGATATTCAAAGGTTTTTTTTGAATGACAGTGACTGTCAGAACTTGATGTCCACAAGAGAAATTTGTGTACTGCTCACCTCCACCCAGGCAGTGGGTGTCTGTTTTAATGTCTTCAGTACATAGAAATAGGCCCTGAGGTCTTTGAGGTATGCTAGTCTTATCACGTGGAGCATACACACATAACCCCTCAATCATAAATCACTTCAGCTAAAAGTAATGTTCAGCTAAATCATTGGCCAGTACTGGTGTTCTGACAACTTTTAAGTTCAATTGTGCAAAGGAAGAAAGGAGTGGAAAAACTGGTTGATAACAGGAATGGTCTTGAGGAATAGGCACTAAAACTCTTTGTCTGAGGCAGTCTCCTGGCAGAAGATTGCATAGTCAGGGTGTACTCTGGGGTAGACTTTATATCATTAAACCTTGTTTGCAATTGAAAGGCTACTGTTCCTGAAGTGTGATTAGAGACCTCTGTCTTTCCTAAATGCAAGCTGTTTTTGTAAGGGTAAAAAAACCACTGCCAACTTTTAATGTCAAATTAATTAAAAGTATTACGTCCCTTCTGGACAAATTGCCATTGCAGCAGTTAGATCTCAATGAGCTACCAAATCAGATTTTGGTATCTGGGTGTATATCTGGGTGTATACTTCATTCCAGTAATGTGAGCTAGAGGATGGGAAAAATTGTTCAAGTTTTACAGACTCTGCTGTCCTGTGAAAAGCTACTGCGTGTACCGCTGAGGTTCTTTTATTTTTTCATTTCAAGGCAAACTGATACCACCATCACCACACCCACCACATACTGAAGTAAGGACTAATTGCTTGAGAGTGTCTTGTGGACCTGGCTTCAATTACAGCCTGTTCATCTAAGGCTCTTCCCTGCACAGTGACAGTGATGTCCTGTGCCACCCTCTTGCATTACCATGTATGTTATATGCACTGATTTAATCTCACTAAAAGCATTTTCTGTTGTTACTCAGCAGATAGTTTTACGATCTTGTGTTACAAATAGCTGGAGGCTCAATCAGCATGCTTTCAGATTTAACTTTGTTTTTTTTTCCCCCAGAGCGAGTTAATCACTTGGAATATTGAATCTGGAAGAGGTGATTTATTTCACCATAATTTTATAGGACAGCTACATATGGAATATACTTGAAGTCTGTTATGTCTAAGAGAAGTGATTTTTCACCTACCTAGATTTGAATGCAATTGTTAAAATTGCTTGATAAATTAGAATTGATACATAGCTGGTGCCTGAAACTTACTGTAATGCCTAATTGCTGAATTCAAATAGACTGGTTATATATTTTGTAGTACAAAACTAGAGAGTGCAATAAACCCTTTCTTGCTATGGATAGGAAGTTGCTTCTACTAAATTTTCGCTGTCCAGCTTTTCAGATGTGAAAAGAGGTGAGGAGAGACTGCAGAAGGGTGGCTTTCTTCTGTGATTAGGTATGCAAAATAGTCATTCAGCACTTGAATGTGGGGCAAGGATTAATTGATACAGAAAATCATATGGCCTTTGACAGAAGCCACAGTCTGTCTCAAAAATGGATCTTATTTGCTATGTTGTGCTGCAGTTGCTCTGTAGAGATGCTCAGTCTTCAGGAATATTTGATACCACCTCTGACCAAATGATAGGCCATCCTTGGGGCAGAGACTCAATGTGAAAATAAGGTGTATCTTGCATGGAGAGGGCAGAAGCTGTTGTGATTGTTCAAACTTGTTGAAACACACACTTCAGTTTGGAAGGCACTGCAATATTTTTCTTCTAATTAAGGATCCTAAAGTCAGAATATACACATTGTATGGTATAACACAATACAGCTTAGCTGTGTTTTGCTGTCTTCTCTGTGATGACCTACACACTATGCAGATTGAAGTATTTAATGATGTATCCAGAACTGACTCCTGGAGAAGGCCAGAATACGGAAGAGATAATTATCATATATGGTACATAATCAAATCTACATTAAATTAAGTATTTCAGTAGGAAAACAATACAAAATGGCAAAATGAGATTTTTTTTTTCATAAACATCCAAGTAACAAGAAGTAGCTTGTCACTGCTCCCTGATTCTGTGTGGCTGGCTGTTAGAGAGGAAGAGGAGTTGCAACATAGAAATTGCAAACTAGTGGCTTAAACAAGAAGACACTTCAGTTTTCCTACATTTTTCTGCAACTTCAATGGTAATGACCTCATTTGTGCTAGGGTAATTGTCCAGGCTAAAATTAGAGCTAAAACTAGCAGCAATTCCTAAACACAAAGAGTGTTTATGTTTATAATCAGCACTTACAGAAAGGGGTATTGTCTGAGATGAAAATCTGTATATCAGACATAAATACTGGGCAGTAAAATCTTTCTGAAAGAGCTATAAAGAATAAATTGCTGGTAGAGTAAATCAACCCTCAGAATCTTGGATCTTAGCCTTGAATCAAAATATGTAGATCTCCAGTACCTCAAGAAGCATAACAAAATTTGTTTCAGATAAAAGGTAGAAATTGGTTTGAAATGCCTGTTTTTGCTAAGGGGGGGTTAATAGCCAAACAATAACCATAATGGCTTTCTGTAACAGATTTGGTTTTTTAATCAGCAGACATTTCATCATATTAAAATATGAAACTCATTCAGGATAAAATTTAATAATTTCCAGAAAAGCTCCTGGAGAGGAGTGGGGACAGGGAGGGAAGTAAAATTCAGTGCTTTCCTCTGCACTAGACTACAGAAACTGAATGAAACATAGAAAATGGAGCCATATGCATGCATAAATCATATATATCTTGTGCTGTGACCTGCATTTGCTGCCTTGTGTCTGTGTGCTGCCAGACAGTCCTTGAATACCAACAGAACAGGGATTTGCATTTTGGTGTCTACTGTCCAACAGGCTGTCCAAGGTCCCATTTACAGTTCAGGGAGGAAAATTCAAGTGTGTTTTTGAAGAACAGTGGTTTTATATAGAAAGGGGCTTGATAGAGCGTTGTTCGAATATGTATTTGCACATAATGATTTTTAGAGATATTGAGCAGCCAGTGACTTCCTTGAGAATGTCAAGGACTCAGGAAATTATTGCTTGTGAACACCTGTACTTTCAGCCAAGTATGTGTGCTTTTGATTACTTTGTTATGGCTAGAATTCAGCACTCATAAAAGGGATGGGGAAGTATTAAGCCCACACAGGGACATTAGTCATTGAATACCATTCAATGAAGGAAGGTGGTAAGGAGCAAAAGGTTAATTTAAGTATTGTGACTCATTGTCCTGAGGAGCTGCTCTTTCTCTCCACTGATCAGACAAGGCTGCAGAGCACTATATAAACAAAGCCAGCCTTGAGTGATGTGATTTTCTTCCATAAACATGTCTGTGGATGACTACCATAACTGTCAGGTAAACTTTTGTAATTCATAATTTTTGGGGAAGGGAAATGGAAGGGGAACTTGTTGCCTTACCTTGTGTTCAGGAAGTAGACTGCATTTGATTGAATAAAGCACTTGCCTGAGCCAGTGTAAGTGTAGAATAGTACCTATAAAGTCCTGTAGTAATTTCCTAATACCTACTAATATTTTGCTTAGATCCACATTATTCAATGTATTTTCAGCATGTTAGGTCACAAAAAAAGGCATGAAGGACAACTATTTAACTTCATTTTAAAAAACTCAACTCACCAACAAACCCATCCTTAAGGTCTTTGGAAACCTGGCCCACATTTGCTAGTCCAATTTCAAGCTATGAAAGTGAAATTCCACAGCAATGATTTGTACAAGGAAAAAAACTCACAAAACTAAATGTGAAAGGTTACTGCATGGCTAACAATGTCTACATCTTTTTGTGATGAAGGTTTAAAGATAACTAGAAAAAAAGCGCATTAAAAAAATTGTTTCTTTTTAAAAGATCTATGAAAGAGTGTGGCACATTTTCTTTTAGAGAAGGAACTTCTCTTAATCAAAAAAGTTTTCTAAGCTCACCTCTTATAAAGGGGGAATCCTTTCATAACTGCAGCATAAAGTAACTTTCTTAAAATCCTAAAGGATATCCAACTGTGAGATACTTGGTTAATAATAAACTGCTTTTGCTGTTGAATACAGGGAAGCTATGTGTTGCTCTAGATTTTGTTACTCTTAGTTGTCTTCCTAAAATCCATGTTGCTGGTCCTTCTGTAATTTGTTTTCATTAAATGTTTGTCCATTTCTCAAAGTGAGATCAGGTTTCTGCTTTGTAAAAACATGGTTATTCTCTCTTTGGTAGTGAAATATGCACAGTTGATCTTCTGACAGCTGTGTACATGCACATTATGGCACATATGGGTGTACTTGGAGAAATTAAATGCTGTGCGTATGCATGAAAAAATACCTGTGCTTTGTATTAGATAAAATCTATACAGACTTAGACACAGATATCTGTATAGACAAAATGCTGTGAAATATACCCTTTTGTTGTTTAAGAGCCTGTGTTTATGAGCTTGATGACTGAATCATAACAGATTTCAGGCAGTGGCCTGATGGGCAATTTGGTTTTTGATCCTCAAGTGTTACAGACCATTGAAACAAAATCCTTATATTCTAATCAAGGCAGAATTGCCTCAACTTCATGAAATTATAAAAGTGTCTGGATAGGGTAATACTGAGAGCTGAAGATAATGTGTGATTTCTGTAATAACATGCTGATAATTGTGTACTGGGCTTGAGATGGACAGAAAAGGAAGAGAATGCATAAATAAACAAGGAGTGATATTTTTCTGAAAGCAGCAAGATGGGAAAGGACACTCAAAATAACTGAATGTCTTTCAGATGGGACACCTCCAGCAATGTGATGCTTTGCCTTCCTGGTTCTTCTTGGAATGCAAAGACTTCCAGGATACCTTGAAATAAAGTGGAATTATTCTAGTAATTTTGTTCACATTAAAGGTGCACACCTCTGATTTCAGTTGCGGAAGGTTTTCTTTAATTTCAGTCTCAACTCTCAATTCACTAAGTTTCTAAGAGATTTTTTTTATTGCTGATTATCTCAGTTTTATATGATAGCTTTTTCTTTTAAAAATCCTTGACAACAACAGCCAAAGGAAACCACAAACTCCAAAGGAATGTATGTATAACTACAACAAACCCTACAGCAATTGCCAACAGAAAAAAACCCAAACCATGGACCATGATACCTCACATACTAAAGTAATGTTTAGGAAGAAGTATTGACTTGGTCTCTTTTTTCCTTGTCCCACTTCTTAGCTATTGTACATCCTGGATCTGACATCAGTGTCCTGCTCTGAGTAGTTTGAAGTTGGTGGTTCTGTTTGGATTAATAGTTAGTGAATAATGCATAAAACATCTTATTGGTGTTAGATTCATAATATGAGCTAGGTTATTTTGAGTAAACCTGCTAGCAAAGGAAACATTTATCAAGAGCAGTTCAGTCCCATTTACAGTATTTATGAATAATTTAATTGATTTTACTTTTCTTACAGGAATTGTTTCAATTATGACTCTCACTGCTCTTGCCTACGAGCGCTACATTCGGGTGGTCCATGCCAAAGTGATTGACTTCTCTTGGTCTTGGCGGGCTATCACTTACATCTGGCTGTACTCACTAGCCTGGACTGGAGCACCTCTTTTGGGCTGGAACAGATACACACTGGAAATTCATGGGTTAGGTTGCTCAGTGGACTGGAAGTCAAAAGACCCCAACGATACCTCCTTCGTGCTCCTTTTTTTCCTTGGCTGTCTAGTAGCACCTGTTGGGATCATGGCCTATTGCTATGGCCATATTCTGCATGCAGTAAGAATGGTAAGTTAGTTCAAATAAGACTTAATGTAATATTATCAGTGAAAAATGTTGAAGCTGTATATTAAGGTTGGATCCTAGCCAAATTTGCACTCTCACTTCCCATTCAAACTTTTGAATTTTTCATGTTCATCCATGTCAGGTACCACTAGATAGGTTGTAGGATTGGGAGAGAACCAGCCTAGAGCTACTGAGGTCTATTTGTTGTGTGGTTTTACTGGGAGGAAGTAGGGAACTGCTACTGCTTACTAATCTACATCAGATCCTCACCTGAAAATTCCATTTAAATCCTTAGTATGAGAAAATGATTAATATTCTATGGGTCATTAGTCTGGACTCATTCAAGTTTATGGTCAACAGGATTGGCACAATGGATAATTTGTGGAGTATGTTCATGTGCATGTCCTTTTCCTTATTTTATGACTCAGGTAACATGGGAACCTGCTGTCTAGTATTCTGCTTGAGAGATTTCATAATTTAGGGTAACAAACTATGTGACAAAGCAGTACAGAGAAATCTATTTATGAATTTTCTTTTCTCTAAAAATTTTTTCCATGAATCTACAGGACTGTCTAACTAGTCATAGGATGACTAATGTAAACTGAACTTGCTTATGCAATAGTTGAGGGCAAGTTATTTTTCTAAAGTACTTATAACTGCAGCATGCTTTGTTAAATAACTGGATTTGTTCTTTTCTAGTAGATTGGCTATACTATTTTTTCTCATCTTGTATTTTTGCACTTAATGTAGAGAATAAAATCTGAGAAACATGATGTAAACTTCCAGAAGAATTGTGGTTTAAAGGATAATATGTATGGTGTCTGTGCCTTAAACAAAAAGAGTGAGTCAGTTACTTATAAATAAATGTAGAACTATCCAGGTTCAAGTAAAACATAAAGCTACTTTAATTTACTATTTTTTTCTCGACAGCTTCGCTGTGTAGAAGATTTCCAGACAGTTCAAGTGGTCAAACTTCTAAGATATGAAAAGAAGGTGGCTAAAATGTGTTTCTTGATGATCTCCACATTCCTTATTTGTTGGATGCCCTATGCAGTGGTCTCCCTCTTAATAACATATGGCTATAGCAACCTCGTAACTCCAACAGTAGCTATAATCCCATCTTTCTTTGCCAAGTCAAGCACTGCTTATAATCCAGTTATCTATATCTTCATGAGTAGAAAGGTAAGTACATTAAAGGTTTTCTTGTTTGAATTATTAGTAGCCAGTATCATAGTTGAGGAGTTTAGGTCTGATGTACTTTAATCTGAAAATTTTTTTAAGAAATTTAACATCTAGGATAAATTGTGACAATCTAGAAGAAGTAAAATCCCTGGTGCTTAAATACCACCAGAATAGAAATTTAATTTTCTGGTATGTGAATTCAAACATTTACCTCACAAAAGGGACACACAAAAAGTGTCAGAATTTAAATGTCTAGTTTTGACAGTTTGCCTGTGAAATGGATTGCTACTAGAAGACCTCATCTAAATCACTCCCTTACCACAGTAGAACTCCATCAGAGAAAATTTAGAATAATCCATGTGTTTTTTAGGAATAAAAAAACTTTACTCTGACTTCTGTGTTATAGCAACACAAGGACTGATAGTGGAAGTGTAACATGCACATTGTAAACTTCTGAAATTAAGATAGTATAAAGATATCTGGTGTTCAACAGAATCCCTTGACAAACAGTAAAAAACCATGAATGATTGCTGGAGGGGTTTTGCTGAGTTTTTCTTACCTTTAAACCCATTATAGAGATGGACTTTTCTGTGATTTCCTGCACTGGCTTGCAGTTGCCAGGCAGCAGCCTGCAGGGAGAGGCAGAGGACCAATCAGTCATGCAGGCAGCCAAGCAAAGCCTGAGTGCAGCTCAGGTCAGGACCAAGGTCAAGGGGGAGCTTAACTGCTTTCCTGAGTAAAAGCAGGAGGCCTCCAATGTGGCCTCTTGCAGTTCTTCCCCCACAGCTCATTTCACAGCAGGCTGATCCACAGTTACACGGCTGCACAATATCAGAGTTATCCTGGGTATGGGAAGCTAACAACAGTCACCTTCAAAAAGGCTTTTTCAACAGTGACTTTAAATACACTGGCACTGACTCTGTACCTAGTTGTCAGGCTGAGTATCTTATCTGAAAAACATTTTGTGGGTTCTGATACCCAGCAGCAAATCAAACTTGTGTCAGGTATAATGCCAGTAAAGACACAACCAGGATAAGCATCAATCATCTGAACATGCTTATTAGAGATGCACTGTGTAGTATTTTTCTCTTGCCTCTAATTCCAGATTAGGACCAAAATGATAGTAGTTTTGCTTATTGTTTTTTGATTATTTTACCCTCAGAAGGAAACCTAAAACAAATTCTCTACAATAGCCTTCCTTTATCTGACCTGGTTCTAACATGCTTGCACTTTCTATCTTCTTTGCTACTCAGAGGTAGACCATTTCCTCTGAAGTTGTCAAGGCTTCCACATGACCATTCTTTCTCTGAGATGATCCTTTTATGAGATCTTGTAATTAGCTAGGTTTCTTTCCCAGCAGGACAGACCTATTGCCTTCCATGTGTCAGAGTAGGATTCATTTTCCACAGCAAAACCTTGTTCCAGCTTGACATGTCAGATTGCTTCTTGCATGATTTCTGGGAAAACAGAGGCACTGACCGTGCAGGATAATAGAGTAGTCCTTAACACAACTAAAGGGAAGGCTAAAAATAGAAGTCCTACCCCCTTTTGAGAGAAAAGGTGCATTATTTCCACTTGCTCCTGGATGTTTGTTGTGTTGTTAAACAAATGGGAAGTTGCCCTCTTGTTTCTTGTAGAACTGGAGTTCTTCCCCAAAGGATCATATTTGAAATGTGTGCAAACATAGAACTACTGAATGAATGCATCCTTTAACCCTCATATCTGGACCTTTGTTTTGTTGAAGAGGAGACCATAATTAGAGAATTAATAAACTGCTACTACTCAAATTTGCATTCTATGTGCTCGTGTGAGCTTTCACTGAATACCTCACATTATTTAGTCACACAGTAGAACAGACTTCCTGTGTCAGAGATAGCTACTAGTTATCTGTTCCATCCATATTCAAGGGGAACATTTGACATCTGTGTTACTAACCACTGAAATTTCATTTTACGTCTGTGACAAATGCTTTTGTTCAAATTCCAGACCCTGGAGTTACTTAAAAGGAAGAACTTCTGGTATTTTAATGTTTTCTGTATGTTGAGCCTTCAGTGAATAATTAAACATCCCTTTGTATCCCCTTCCTCCTCTTGTTCCTTCCCTCTGTATCCTCCTGTAAAGTTTTTCTGAGAATATTCTTCCCTTGCTGGGTCTAATGTGTGATTTTTGAATATGGAAACAAAACTTGTAGCACATTTTGGAACCTAGTCCTCTTGTCTTGTGCAGATCTTGTAGCTGCTGCAATTCAGTTGCATTTCAGTGCCCTCTGTTGGCTCAGTGATTCTCTTCAGATGTAGAGAAAAAAAGTACCCACTACAAAAACTCACTCAGAAGATATGCAGAAGTCTCTTGAGTCATTTGCTGTATGTACTGTGCCCTTCACTTGCTTGTAGGTGATAGTGAATGCTTAGGAAGCTGAACATCATTCTGTTTATTCTCTTGCAGTTTCGACGCTGCCTTTTGCAACTTCTGTGCTTTCGCCTGATGAGATTCCAGAGGACAATGAAAGAGACACCAGCAACAGGGAGTGACAAACCAATACGACCAATAGTTATGTCTCAGAAAGCAGGAGACAGGCCAAAGAAGAAAGTGACTTTCAGCTCTTCCTCTGTCATTTTTATTATCACCAGTGATGACACTGAGCAAATTGATGACAGCAGTAAACACAATGAAACAAAAGTAAATGTCATCCAAGTAAAGCCATTGCAGGGATGAGCTGAAGAGACATGAGAATGAGATGGATTTCAGCCACTAGACTGTTGAGGCTGGAGACTGGTTTCAGCTGCAGTGTCTGTGGGCTGTCAAAGGAAACCACATTCTTAAGCTGCAAAATACTGAAGGGATTCAGCATCTGGAGCTCTCCAAGTAGTTCACTTTTGGTCACAGTACAGAAATCTCTGCTAAAATTGTTGATGGATGTCATTACTCTGAATTTTCTTGAAGCATATTTTATGATTGCCATTCAGAACTTCTGGTATTTTAATGTTTTCTGTATGTTGAGCCTTCAGTGAATAATTAAATGGATCTTATTTATATAATTTTGTTCTCAGTGAAATATTTTTTCCCCAACAACTAGGACACGATCTGCTATTGCAGCTTATTGGATACAGCTTGAAGGAAGTACTGAGATGTGAGAACAATTGTATTTCAGTGTTTCAGTTGACCTTTCTAAAGATCAATAGGGAAACTAAAAAGAGAAACTACCCACTGATTTATGAAGGTAAAATTTGAGTAATTAACAATAAGTGTATGATTCTTTATTAGTTGGCAAACAACATATTTACCACACTGACAATCATGTAACAATATATGAAAACTAAATACTTGAAGTTGTATATTTCTTATCTTAGGTACTCTGTTTGAAGTGCAGTGAAATGAGCCAAAACTTCATGAAACGATTTACATTGAAGTAGCTAGATTGTATTTCCTTTCATGAGAGGAAATGAAACAAGAAATCAACGAATGAAGTGAAAATACAAAGAAAGAAAACACAAGGCAGTGAAATGAAACTGGAAAAAAAAAAAGAAAATTCTCAGGAGAAGTTAAAGTTTTGAAATGGAACGGAATGATACTCCTTGAAATTGTGAGATTTCATTTCCTTTCATGAAATGAAGAATTTTCATTAAGAGATTAAAAAGTGTGGAGCTGACAATGTGGGCACCCTGCTGTGATGCCCTTGCAATGCCTTTTTGAATGTCAGTGTCCCTGGCGCTGCATGCTGAACTAACAACCTAAAGCAATTTTTTGAACTGTTGGCGGTAAGTTTTTAAGTTTTTCTTGTAGCCTGTCATTGGCTTTTTAAGTGTGGCTCTGTGAAGTTAGTGTGCTGCAGTCCTATTTGCTCATCTTTTTAAATAGAACTATTTTCTGTACTTCAGCACTGTTTCAAAATTCACACAATGCTATGGAATTTAAGTGTTGTAACTGTGAGTCTTTGAGTAGCATCAGATTATTTACAGTTTTGTCATATTTTTAAAAAATTGAAAGTCCATCTTTGCTCTATTCTGGTGTTGTCACAACTGGAAAATTTATTACAGTGTAGGTGGAAAGACCTTTCTCTCCCATTACAGGCAACAGATGATGGTTAGAATTAGCATTTGAACAATCAGTTGTTCATTGAGTAACAGATCTGCAGACTAAGAAATAGGAGAAGAAAGTGGGAAGGACAGAGATTAAAAATAAACTAAAAATTTAGTTTTTTAGTTTTTTAAATATAAACTAGTTGGTAAAAACATTCATGATCCTATCATGCAAAGGGAAATTGTGGGTGTGGTGAGTACCATGATAACCTCAGAGCCAGTTAATTTCTCTTATAGATGTTTTGTTTTGTCTGCTAATAGAAAAATGAATACAATGATTTAGCTAAAATTTAATTTAATCTGCAAATGCAGAAGCCTCAATTTACTTGTTGCCTCCCAGCACCTGGTATGTCAAGACTGTTGGGAGGCATTTCAGCATCTCTTTCATGAAAGGATCCCCTCTCACTTGTGTTTTGAGGCAGTCATGAGTCCTGAAGCAGTGCCCATTGACTTACCAGTGCTGGGGGCCTTCTGCTGCTGTGCTGGATCCCATGGAGGCGAGAAGCTGCAGGATGGCAACAGATCTGATCCACAGCCATGTGACTTTCCTTCTTTTTCAGCTCCTAGAAGAAACTAGATTTGTGCTGAATGTATCTAACTTTGTGCAGAGGAGTTGGGTTGCAGAGGAGTTGGGTCTTATGCTATTAAGACTTACTTTTGTATCAGAGTGATTACATCAGTCAGGAGATCAGTATTCACAAGCATTCCCTTTTTGCTCATGCCCTGCATAACTTTGGTCTCCTGCTGCTGTTTCCTGCTAGAATACTGCATCAGCTAAGTGAATTGGATATGCAACTACTATACTGTGCTAAACCACCCAGAAAGAGCAGCTTTTAAGAATACATTTATCCTTGGCTTATATAAACAACCTTCAGCTCATGAACAGAATTTGACTGTCTAATATCCGGAGGTAAGAGATGAGAAAATCTGGCTATGATGGTGGAAGGTTTCACAAACTCATATTTGATCCACATGCAAGCATCTCAGTTTGAAAACATCTGCAGTCAGGCATGTCTTTTGTCAGTCTATGTCACCACAGTTAAGGTATGTTGTTGTTTCTCATGAAGGAAAAAAGGAGGAGGGTGTGGCTGGAAGTGTCCCAGGGGATGGGAATGCCTGTTCCTGCTGCTACTTAGGGTTGGCAGTAGGTGCCCTTTTGGGGTTAGCTTGGTACTTGTGCATGCCCCCATCCCTCCCTCGGTGGCAGCAAAAGTGGGATGAAAAGCAGGAGAAGCACCCAGCTGATCTCCATTTTCTTCTGCCGCAGGCAAATGCTGCAGCTTTGCGTTCCACTTGCCTGATGCCCAGGGCTGCCTCGCCTGCTGCTCTGACCTGGCTCTGCATTCCATTTATCCAGGTCAAACATAAAGAATGCTCTTTTCTTGCTCTCTCCTGACCAGATTAGTATTGAAGAAAAACTTGTAGCACATTAAATCTGAAGAGGAAATTGAATTAGTTTTTAGTACAAATGGGAAGGCATGTTATTAGCAACAGACTCGGCCTGAAGCGCTGCCTGGCCCTGGACCTTTTCCCTCCTGTTTCCTTGCATTTTCCAACAGTGTTTGCACACCCTCTTGTGGCTTGCTCAGCCCGGTGCCTGCTGACTGGAGAATGAGCCTAGCCTCCTAAAAACTTGTTTTCCTTAGACGTTTCCTCTGTATACAGGAAGTTTCAGTGTTTCATGTCTATTGTATTTTGTTTATATTGCACATACTTCTGTCTTCGAAAAATTATAGGAAATAGATATCTGTAACTAATAGGAAATCTGGCCAGTCATAGTGACAATTTGAGGACCTTATGTCTTTGTGCATTCTGGAGAATCCAGCCAGATAGGCTGGTTATATAGATTGTGTAGGCATGGTGCTGGAGCAGCATATTAAAGTACTTCTAAATCAATTTTTAGCCTTGCTGAAGCTTTCTCCAAGGGAGGGTAAAATTCCATCTGCTACTTCTCCAAAGAACCTGAGGTCTGCTCTGTGGAGGAATAAAGTGTATGTATATCGATTAGCCTTGCTGGTATTCACCACTCTATCTTCACAGATAAATGATTGAGACTGAGGCCAGGATATAGCACAGAATTATCAAACCTTATTTAATAGGCCTTCTGCCACCCTCTTATTTATTTCTATTAACTGAAATTCTGTTACATTAGTGAGCTTCCAGGTGTAACAAAAACGGGAATTTGTTTCTGTGATGGACAACACGGTTGAGGGTACTGAGTCTTTCATCAATAAATTTGCAGATGACACTAAGCTGGGACCATGTGCTGATCTGTTGGAAGTTAGGAGGGCTCTGCAAAGAGACCTGGAATGGTTGGATGGATGGGTAGAGTCCAATAGGATGAAGTTTAGTAAGTCCAAGTGCAAAGTCCCACATTTTGGCCACAATAACCCCTTGCAAGGTTACAGGCTGGGGACGGTGTGGCTGGACAGCGCCCAGGCAGAAAGGGACCTGGGGGCACTGGTCGACAGCCGACTGAATATGAGCCAGCAGTGTGCCCTGGTGGCCAAGAAGGGCAGTGGACCCTGGCCTGGATCAGGAATAGTGTGGCCAGCAGGAGCAGGGAGGTCATTCTTCCCCTGTACTGGGCACTGGTGAGGCTGCACCTTGAGTGCTGTGTCCAGTTCTGGCCCCTCAGTTTAGGAAGGACATTGAGATGCTTGAGTGTGTCCAGAGGAGGCAACAGGCTGGTGAGGGGCTTGGAACACAAACTGTGTGGAAGGGCTGAGGGAGCTGGGGTTGTTTAGCCTGGAGAAAAGGAGACTCAGGGGTGACCTTATCACTCTCTCCAACTCCCTGAGAGGTGGCTGTAGTCAGGTGGGGGCTGGTCTCTTTCTCCAGGCAGCAATTGACAGAGCCAGAGGACAAAGTCTTAAGATGCACCAAGGGAAACATAGGTTGGATACTAGGAAAAATTTTCTTACTGAAAGAGTGATAAAGTACAGGAATGGTCTGCCTGGGGAGGTGGTGGAGTCACCATCCCTGGATGTGTTTATAAAAAGATTGGAATGTGGCACTTGATGCCATGGTTTAGCTCAGGTATTAGGGCATGGATTGGACTAGATCTTGAAGGTCTCTTCCAACCCAGTGATCCTGTGATCTAAGAGAGTAATGAGAAACTACTCTTCATCTTCATGAATCCCATTGTCTTAATGGTTTATCTAATTGACTTGCAACAATGTATCCTCAATACACTGTACCTTTGATTTACTGTGTTGGTGTGAGTTGAATATTGAGTACATGGGATGGTCCACGACTGATATCTAGGACAGCTTCAGTGCAAATACCATCTGCAATTACTCATTCCTGAGGCATGCTGAAGCCTTCAGTAAGAGGCCATCACACAACTGAGCAGTGTTTTCTTTCCTCATGCCATTAAAATAAATACACATTTATTTTAGCACCCTTTCAGTAATGTCTGCTGGTTTGGTCTAAGGAGAGTTTATACCTGGGGGCTCTTGAATAAGAATTCTAATTATCCTCCTAGTGGTAAAATACAGAAGAGGATTTTTGTCCACTTCTGAACTCTTCCAGCGCTGGGCTTAAAAGATCTTTTGGGTAGACAGTGTTAGTACAGCAACTGTATATATCAGACAATACCAGTGTACACCTCAATGTCACATTATGGCTCCTATTAATCATGACTTCTGGCTTTACAGAGATAGTTATAAAATAAACATTCATTTAAACCCATCAGAAATCAGTGAAACTTTACAATTCACAGAACTATGTATTTTTCACTTTCTCAGTTGCCTGAAAGCTTCTAAATGAGAGGCTAGTACGACAGGAGAGGGGGGAAAAAAGTGTGGGAAGACATTATTTTCTTTTCAAAACCATCAGAACAGTATCTGCTCTTTCTTCTAATGTGAGGAGATGATGGTAGCAATATGACTAGTAAGTACTTAGGATGTTTAAGAGTATATAACAGCATCTAGAGATTCTCAGTAAATAAATACTTCGAGTTAGATATCTATTTATGGCTACACAAAATAGTCCAACTCATGAATTTTAGATGTATTTAAAATTTTAAGCAAAAGCTTAGGATTTGGCAGTCTGTCTCCTGCCCTGGAGCTATTTCTATTAAAGTTAATAGCATGTCTGGTTTCCACAGACTTATTTTGAAATGTACTGACAGTGGGGAGCATTTGCTTTGGCAACTGTTTTGAAATGCCTTATTGGTACCTACTGCTGCAATAAGGTGTGATAGCATAATAATCGTATTTATTTTGAATTTTCTCTAACTACATTTTATATACCCAGGTCAGGGTATTGTAAGATACTCAGCTTTTAAAAGAAATTTGGAAGACTATACACCACCAATTTTCAAGGTGAATGAGAAATTAGTGATTCAAAAAGGACGTGTTGCTACCTAAAGTGGACAGAATGTTTCCCAGGAACAGTATGTCCCAAGCCTGAGCTTTTGAACATCAGCTCCTAATAACCAGTCCTTGAAACACTACAAAGAGGCACATAATGATCATGTCTTTCTCTGAAAGATAATAAACAGAAACAAAAATTATGTTGAAGATGTCAAATATCAGAAAGTTTGATAACCATGCCTTCCTTTCTTTATTTAGACATTATTGTTATTAGAAATAGAATTTTCAGACTAACAAAGCACTGTTGTTTTTCTGAGTGATGTCCCTTCTATATTCTTTTTTTTTCTGGGTATTTTTAAAACTAGTTTTAATATTCTTTCATCAAAACTGTATTATTTTCTAACAGAAAGGCTCAGATATGTGGGCTCTGCTAAGTAAAGAGGGAAACATAATATATTGGAGACCTCTGCCTCATTGCAAGGACGTTTGTGAGCACGTCATGGATTTAGCAGTGGGGAAGGGAACTGAACTGGTACATACAAAATTTTTGAGAGAATCATGTTCAAATGAGACAACACGTACTTTAATATTTCGTACATTTGTTCTGCACATAACACATAGCTGTATCTGAACCCAGGGGATTCACTGATCCTGAGAATATGTCAGCTTCGATTGGAAACAGCTTGGGACATACATCAGTTCCATAGCAAGACCATTTTATATGCAGATGAGATGTGTCATCCTGCAGAGGGAGCCATTGGGTTATCAAGCCAAACAAGACTGTTGTATATTTATTGCAGGAATTTGACTTTTTTGTGTGTGTGTTCTTGTTAGGTCATTGGTTTTGTTTGTTTTATAGTGAGCTTGGATGAATGATTACAGATTTAATTTTCTTCAGGCTTTGCTACATTTTGCAGAAACTCATCACTTAAACCATTTGTCCTTCCTAGAGGTGACAATTACATGCTTAGTGCTTTCTCTACAAAGGAAACAAGATAGGAAAAGAGTATCATCCTGTTCCAGAGTAGCAAGGACAATGCTTAATTTGTATAAAATGCAGCAGATCTCACAATGGTACAAACTGTCCAAAGTATTGTATATCTGCAGATGGGAGCAGAATTTGGTGAGGAAAAGAGAACAGAGTTATTTTCATGGGAAAAAAGACTTACTATCAGGGACAGTCTGATATAACATGTACAGAAAAGGGATGGTCCTTACTGATCAGAATTTAATTTGTTACTGATTCTAATTTTAATAATACTGTACCTCACCATTGCTATACCTCCCCCAGATCAGAAAGCTGCATTCCTGGTTTTTCTTTGCCAGTCTGCTAAGGTGATTATGTCTGGCATTGCCTCAGATATTGGCAGTAGACACATGCTGAATTACAATTACGTCAGACAGCTCCTCTTGGGAAGCTAAAGCTGTTCCATTTATATTATATGTGGACTGAACTGGAAGACATAGAGCTAAGAGATTTTTATTTCCAAATAGAGGTTCAGGAGATGTTTTCTGCTGCAGCACCTAACTATTTGAAAGTTAACATTCTACATCATACTGTCAGATTTCAATGCTCAGTTAAAGCAGTTATTTTGCTTTTTTCCTAAGTAAATGTGCCAACAAATTAGGAAGTGCACCCATTTCAGAACAATACAAGTCTGAAGAACATAGCAAGGAATTTTCACCATGTCAGTCCATTTCCTGATGTTTGTCATGATCTTCCTTTATTTTGGAGCCATTTAGCACCTATGAGCAAAATGTGATCTGCAAAACTTTCTGTGTTATGATGGAAGTGTCTTTCTTGGAGTCAGTGTATGTCCAAGAGAGCTTCTATTCTTTTTAAAGACATTATTTTCTCTAGTAAACTGTAAGGTTGTGTTGCATAGAAATAGTTTTCCTATATTTTCTGGCTTATCCTTGCTCTTTCCCAATCTTCCTAAAGTTGTTTTTATAACCTTTTTGAAGTACTCTCCACTGGCTCTCTGTACACCCCTGTTTAGATAACACTGGAGAGTTATCTCCTCGATGCACTTCTCCCTTGTAATGAAGAGAAAAACATGCTTTAATTCTAAAACAAGATTGTTTTTCCTTAGCAGCTTGTATTTTCAGATCAGAGTTTTAAATGTGTCTAAATTTTGGTCAGGTCATAATGAGAAATACTGACTTATAGTATCTTTCACAGTGATACTTTCCAAATATAACTTGCTTAAAATTAAGGACAAGGATTGTTAATATTGTCTTACACTGAAGAATACACATTAAAGGCCTGAGAAATATGCTAGGGGAGGATGAAATACCAGTAGGATGGGGAAGCCAGGAATCAATATCAGTACTGCAAACTGTTCTTCCTATTCCCTTTCTACCCAGTGAAGCACATGTTCTCCTGGTTCTCCATTCTCCACTGAGTCACTTTCTGGCCCAGTTAAAATTAATAATTCATAAAGGCAGAATAAAGGGTTTTTTCCACATGCTTCTTGGACTGTACTTTAATCTACTCTGGAAACCTTTTCACAGCAATTACACATTCCTGTAAAATTCTATGCTAGTACTTCAGTTAGGTTTTGGCTTTATTTTTTCTCTAGCCCATAAATGTCTTTGTAGGTCATCTCAATGTTACTTTAAAGGGCCTTGGAAAAATATGACCATACAAGCAAAACCTCTTGTCTTTGGTACTTCAAGATGAATTCATAATGATGCTCCTTCCCACTGCATGTCTGGAAGTCCTGAAAAATAACATCAATTTTTTACTGACAGATCTGATAGACAGAAACTGCCTGCCCTGATTTGAGTGAAGTTACAGTGTTGTTTTGTCAAACCTGTGTGGTACAGACAATGATTTCACTCAATCATTTGTTGTCCAAGCAGGCTGGTAGGAAGAACCAGCAAAGCTCTGGTCTCACCTGGTTCCCACAGGGAGGCTCAGGTATCAACCAACTACACAGTATTTTTGTAAAGTATCAGTATTACTAAACAGAAGTATTGGCTCACTTTGTTACTACAATTTCATTCTTAAAAAAGCAACAGACCAACCAATCATGACTCTAGAGAGTTGCTCAGCTTATCTTGGAGCAGCTATATGTGTTTGATTAAATGCCAGATTCTGAGAATTCCATTGCCTGTATTGACTGAAACTATTGATGGCAATGCTCATCAAAAATGCATGGCCTCAAGCTGTTGTTCCACCAGGATGCAGATCTTCTGTTGGCCCTATTCCAAATTTATCATATCCATGGATGTCTTGAATATCCTAGAACATCTCAGGTGTCAACAGGCACCTCTGTGGATGCAAAAGTATGGAGAATTAGATCTCTGCTGACTTCAATGAAAACCCATACATTTATCTTATATCTGAGGATTTAAATTTGATGTGTCCAAATATGGGTGTCTGAATGTGGCCTTGAATTTTCCCCCATCTGGCTTTTTAAAACAATGAGTCAGTCATATCACTTAGTAAGTGAGTTTTATTGAGGACTTCTCTTTCCTTCCTCTTTCTTTCTTTCTATGAACTTCACCTAGACACTTTGGTTCCCAGGCAGCTGATCACCTGCCATCCAGGCTGTCATATGTAATAATGCTTTATCCAGATGCATGATCTGGCCCAGTTTTTTACAACTATCAGGTGGCTACGCAGTTTGAGGTAAGCTGTTGTCTGGAATGTGCTCTGTGTATGTAACTTGGTCGTTGCTGGTTTCTCCTATGAGTTTGACACTAATGAACGCAATTCCACTAAATGGTGTAATTTCCTTGGAACAGAGTTCTCTGGCAGAAAAGCATTGCATTAAAATATTTTTGGCTAGCACTATTTGAGAAGAATGAGACAAACAGAGGTCTTTCAGTCTTTTTCTAAATAAAAAGTCTTTAAACATGTTTATGACATCCCAAGTCAGTAGGGATTTTTTTCATTTCAAAGTGAGCAGCTGCTGAAGTATTATGGGCTTCAACAGGAGATATTTAATGCTACTATAAAAGTAGCACGAGAGATGGAGGAAAGCTGTTGAGAATATTACTCCTGAAAATCATGTTCTAACTGAAATAGCTTTCCTTAGGAACATATAATTAACTTGAAAAAAATATTTTGACTTCTTCACAAAGAGTAAAGCACTGTCAATTGAAAAATTTTGTTCCTGAGAATCTTTCAAGTCCAGTGTTGTTAGTTCTTTCATACTTGTGGTACTGTTCTGAATGTTAAACAGTTTTCAACTTGGTTTTATCAGTTTGTTGGCAACTGGTGAAAAAGAGATGCAAAATGCTGCCAAATCAAGATTGCAGTAATTTGCATGTATTTAGCATTCAGGGGAAACTAACTGCATGAGATGCAAGGCAAAAGGGACCCCAACATAAAGCTTCTCCAGTAGAATCTACTTTGCATCCTAAAGCATTGGGTATCTCCATGTGGCTTCTCCATCACTGTACTGCCTGATCACCCTGAATTATCCTCATATTTCTGTACAGCAGAACTGTACTATATCTCATACAAATAACAAATCTGAAAACAGGCCCCACAGGAAAGTCATTAGCAGCAGAAGGAGTATTTTTCTGTAGTTTAGTGATCTGTGAACCCTCCTACTCAATCACTACAACAGAGATTTGAACCACTTCTCTTAACAGGCAAGAAGATATTCTTACTGCTGCTAACAAAGAATAAGCAAGCAGTTCTTGATCAGAACACCACAGGAGGGTGATTTTTCTGATGGAGAAAAGTAATTCTGATGGAGAAAGTAATTGTCTTCCATTAAATAACTTGTAATCCCAAACTTTAAGATTGCTTTCCTTAACAGCTATTTTAGGTTTCAAGAACATTTGGAAGTTACATTTAATTCCAGTGTCTAATTATTTATTTAATCTTCATTTTAAAAAGCTGTTTAGATAAAGGTCACAAAATGCTAGCTGTAAATTTCCCAGGTCACTGCCTTTCTAGAATTCCTTTGCTGTTACTAGAATGTGCAAAAATATTATGACTGCAAAATGGATTAAATATGCTAAAATATGTTTTTACTCCTACTATCCTAGCAAACATGAAGATCACAAGACATAATGATTTAGCAGACATTTTTCTATGGCTTGATCAACTACTGAGTTAATAAATGAATCCCTTTCAAATACAATGTAATAGGAATGTTGAACATTTCGTTATATCAGCTAATGATTTAGTTGTAGGGGACACTGGTAGACATAGTGGCTGTCTTTTTTCCACAGTGAAGCACAAAACAAGGCATTATCAAAATTCAAACCTTTAAAATGCTGAACATATAAAAGCTAGCTTTGTCTGTCTTGGAGACAGACATTTCCTTAATTCTGTGAAAACAGAGCTCAGGGGTTGACTGCCTTCCCAGCTTGTTGTCTTAGTCAGACTTTATCATCTGTTAGATTTCCCTACAAGCACTCTTACACTTGGCTCTCAGTATTACACTACACCTCTAACAGCAGTGGGATTTGGAAAGTCATTAGTAAGAGGACAAATGTAAGCACTTTGGGGATGAACTTTTTTTGGTTTGTTTTTGTATTGTGCCCATTGTGGTTAATGTTGACCCTAAGCTGGCACTGCAAACCATGATGTCTCCTATGGAAAGGAACAGTATTGGCACACTCATTCATTATGCCAGGAGTCTAGCTGAAGGAAATTTTGGCATCTGCAGTCATAGCTCCAAGAGGAAAAGACAGATCCCCACAGAGACTGCTCAGACTGACCTTGGGTAATAAAAAACCATTTCATGTTCACGGACATAAATCCACCATGGAGTTGTTTTGTTGCAATTCTAGTAGCACTGCTTCAGCTCATGCAGGGTTGATAAGCAGAAATGTTAAGTGGGAAAATAAATGTAGCATAAAACAATGTGCTGCAAGTACTTGAATGAAGCAACAGCCAGAGAAAATCAAACAAGAGATCAAAATCTGTCTGTAGCTGTAAAAAAGGTTTTGGCCTGGGCAAAGCCATGGGTGAGCAGTGAATTATGAAGCATCAGAGCCATAACTATGGCAGGGCAGATGGCATATGTCAAGCAAGGTGCTAGCTAGGAATTAGGGTGGCAGGTCTGTGGCAGAGAGCTGGGCAGGAGGTGAAAGCAGGGGAAGCTTAGAGAATCTGGCAGGAATTTAAACCTCACAGAAATAGCTGCCTTTTCCTGCCTCAGGCTATCTTTCTGTAAATGGGCTAGCTGCTGATAGTGTAGATCCTTTGCTGATGATATACAGAAGCTATGTTTTAGCTGCTAATTTGCCAGAGATGTCACCCCGGCAGATTTCAGAAAACCCTGAAATCTGTACCAAAATTAAATAAGAAACTCTATTTAACATGAGCTGAATGGTGATTAGTTGCTACAGTTCAGTTTGCTGAGTCAGAGGAGAATACATACATCTCATGGGTCATTTGGCTGATATCAACATTGCTTGCCCACCACAGAAGAGATTGAAGTCAGTGAGAGATGGGTGTAGGGAATGTCTACAGTTATTTAACAGATTAAATTGCTTTGACTATCTTTGGATTTGTTTTTTAAATGAAGTTATATTTTTCCTCCTCCCTCTCTTTTGCATTGGTTTTGTCAGCTGCTGTTGTTTACAGGAAGCATTAGGAGAGAAGCAAAGCTACAGCCCCAGCAGAGTTCCTCAAGGTCAGCTATTATGAGGCTGTTGTCTATAAACACCATTGTGCACATGCTGTCAAGGTCCACAGGCTTTTCATTCCCAGCTATTGCAATTTTCTGTCAGTGGTAATTGGGAGGTAAATCAGGGCCTTATGACATCAAGCCATTGAATCTGTGTTTCACTTCTATTCTCTGGTTTGCATGAGCACAGAGAAGCAGTTAGTATGATTTTCATATTAGCTTATCTTAATGCTTAAGGGTGCTTGGATATCACAAAGGATCACCAGAATTCAAGGGCAGGAAAAGACTATACCACAGACAAATAAATGCATGGTTTTTGAGGCTTTAAACACAGTAACAATAAAACCAAATAAGAAATAGTTATATGAAATACTCTGGCTTATCAGTAACCCTTTCAAGAGAACAAATTAACAAAGATTAAACTCCTCAAATTCACTTGTAGCAGTAAGCTCAGCCCCATGCTGGTGTCATTTTGCAATAACATTACAGAGAAGTAGGGCTGCCCTTCCGTGTACTCTCTAGAGATGAGCAGAGCTGGCCACAGGGCAACCCCAGGCTTAACTTAAATGCAACAATCTCACTTGGAAATGCTAACTTGGTGCTTAACTATGACACAGGAGACAGAATAAAATATCTAGTATCAACTGATGTCCATCTGGCTAGGTCTCTAAGCATGCTTAGTGTGTATTTTGCCTACAAAGAAAGCTCTGAGTGCTCTGTGTTAGCTTCTGGCTCTGCAGATGGGCCTTTGTTTTTCTTTCACCATCACACTCCTTCAGCAGTATGTGACCTATGACCAGCAATGACACCATTTTCTTGGCACATGCTGTTTGTAACATACAAGATAAAAATACATAGTTATTTTTGGCTTTTGGGTGCAACGCTCCCAGCTCATTCCAGTACCTCCATTCCTATCTGCATTTATACACATGTCAGTGCCTCCTCTTTGACACTAGCAGAAGTGCATACTGTCCTGAATTTCTTTCCCAAACTGCAAAATGTCAGAACAGACTTCACCTCCAACTACAGTTACCTTGAACAGAGATAAAGCAACCACGGAAGGTTTAAGCTGTAAAGGAATACAATAACTGAGGAGTGTCTTCAGTTAAAAAACTTAAATAACTTTTTCTAGTCTTGATTGCCTCTTGCTACCCACAAAAGCCATGATGAAACAGTTGTCTTTAAAGCCAAATTTGTGTTCTGGACTCATGCTGGGAGTTCAGCTTGTTAGAAATGAAAAGATATTCTTCCAAATGGATTACAGATTTTGCAGAGATAAAAACTGGGACAGGTTCATACCTGACGTCATTCTTTAAAGATGTACCAGTGCTAAACCCAGTGTTTAAAAAGTCCCTGCTGGAAGATCAATCAAAAAATCTGATTTTACATTCTTTTTCATATCAACCTAAGGGTAGTCTGCATTGTGCCCTATAGGGTTGTCTTCAGCTGCCAAAGACTAAGACTCATGAAGATTCCTGCCTTTAGTTCAGGAAATGCATCTTCCAATTTCAGTGACAAAACAGCTAAAAATTTAACCTGTTCCTTCAGTCCTCATTGTGTAAGCATGTTGTGGGGAGAGAGCCCCTGGCTTGGGGTTACAGTATTAAGTAATGGTGGTTTTTCCACTTTTTAATGTTTTCAGTGTGTGGTGGAGTAGTATCCCTCAACTTGTTTCTGTCAGCAGATGTGGCAGCTAAACCAAGACGAATGGGCTGGCAGCTGTCAGTGGAGAGATGTTCTATATAAAGCCTTCTTCACAGGTAGCATTTTGCTGTCAGCTGCACCAGAGGTGTCATGAATTGAAGTAGCCTGCAGAGTGAATTTTCCTCCCTAAGCTAACTGGGCTGCTCAGCAGCATGGCTAAAATAAAATTTTGAAATCCCAAGCATGAAGTATTTTAAGCAGAGACCTACCTGGTTGTTCATATTGTGAGAAGCAAAGGTGTCAGAAAGGAAAGAAATGGGATCCAAATCTGGGGAAAGGTCTGGAGAGACCATTTTGCCTCTGTTGCTATTGCTGAGTGATCAGAAGGCAACTCAAGAGCAGCTGGTGGGTCTTGGGTTCCCTCTCTCTTCCATGTTAAAAATAGACTGGTTTTCCAAAATGTGCAATACCTTGCAGTCTTTCTTAGGGCAGAACACCCTCTGCAGCATTTGTACATAAATTTGTGACTGCCTTAATGATGCAAAGGTTTAGTCAGTAATGTCACCTTGGAAATAAAGTGACTAAACTTCTTAGAATTAGGTCCTACCTTATTTTGTGGGGCTAAGTTAACTTAAACCCACATGAGAGCTGCAGTGAAAGTATCCTGCTTATTTAAATAATAGGTGAAATTAAAAAATAGTATATTCTTGAGGACATTGGAAGTTCCTAATGCCATTCTGCTTAATAGCATTTGCAAATGTGACTTGCAGCATGGGTGGCTACTCAGTCACCACCACACTGCTCTCTTCTTTCCTCTGAAACAAACAAAAAAAAAATCTCTATAAAAACTGGGTTTATGGTCACTTTTGTGGGCAGTCTTGGTGTGTTAGGAAAGCATGTTTCAGTGAAAAAGGTAGAGAGGTTTTGGGCTTGCACATTTGTCCTCTGTAATTAAGCGTGGTGAGAGGCATAGAGCCATCCAAGGACATGAGAGGCCAATTTCAATGACAGGTTTTTAAATATGTCTTAGCATTAAAAAAAATCCACTATCATTATCAAAACAGCTCTGTCTCTTGGAAATACTGAGCTCCATAATAGCTGCAAGCTTACAAGTGCAAGGTCTACGAAGGGGAGAAAAGGAAATGTTGCTTGAAGGTTTCATTAATGTGCAGAGCTGTTTAATTAATCAGTGCTGGTATCTATTTATCAACCTGACAGCTGCTTCCCTCATCCCCATCCCACTGTTTGTTGACACCCCATTTGTTTCCTCATTTTTGGAGAATGGAACAGTAAAAACTGGTGTAAAATGTTACTGGTATGGGAATAGTGTAAATTAAATCTTTCATTGATTTTTCTTGAAAGGGAAGGTGACCCTACCCTGTGTAAATCTGTAACCATGGCAGCAGATCTAGTCACTGGGAAAAAACGATGCTGCTTTTACAGTGGGAGGTGGAAATGGACATTCTGAGATGAATGTTTTCTAGCCCATGATTGGAGCTGGAGACCATTTAATAGGCATTGACCTTCAAAATAGATTATGCTACTGTTTCTTGCAGAAAAGATGTCAGTGGGAAGAGACCACATTTGATAGTTGGGCTACATCAACACACAAAACTGAGAAGAAACAAAGAAACTTACATTAGAAGCAAGCCAAATCCCTGATGATAGTTTCCAGTAACAGGTGTCAAGGACACAACAGTGTTCCAGACATGTAGGGATCAACTGTAACTTAGCTAAAGGATTTTGACATCGTTTGCTGCATAAAGGCATCTTTATGCTTTGAAAAAGGACCTGGAAGCACTGAAAAAGGACCTGTATGTAACCAGGAATTCAGGCCATAGCAGCTATGGGGCCCTGAAAGTCTCTGAAGGCCTTTACAGAGATAATTGTCCCTATTTCCTGGGAAAGGGGGCAGCATGGATACTGAGCCAGCAAGGCCAGCTTGCTTGCCTAAAGCTGAAGAGAAAAATCTGTGCCAAATCTAGTGCTGGGAAGCATGGTCTTCAAGTGAGCGCTCAGAGCATTCCTGATCCCACACCACTTGCCCCCACAGCTGCCAGAGTGCTGTCCCAAGCTGTGCATTATGTGGTTAATTAGAGACCTCTGTCCTTCTTTCTAGTTACATCAAGAAAAGTTGGCTTGGACTCCAGAAACAGAACCTTGTTCCACAGCAGCATGTTGATTCAAAACATAGTTTTGTAATCCCTGCTATGCTACAGAACCATGGTAAAATTAAAAACACTTGTTCTTCTAATGACAGTTAAGAGAGAGACAGAGACTTATATACAAACTGCTGCTTCTGCTTTTTTTGGATGGCTGTCGCTCCATAGACCAATTCTCTGCAATAATACACATTCAACTGGAACTAAGAGGAAATAAGAGAAAGCATTAACCAACTCCAAATGCAGCACTGAAAATATGCCAGTACCAGGAATTCTGCCTACTGACAGAGCTGGACATTCTGCATGCTTCACCCAGTATGCTTTTTGTATACAATATCTATGGGTTTCCTTTTTGAAATCCAAATATCTTATCCCAAACTTCCTTACCAGTTGCACAAAAGGCTGTGGCCTTGTCTGTGCCTCCTGGAGATCCATCAGGCATAAGACTTGCTGCAGAGGCCAGTCACATTTCCAGTGGAGCTGTTAAGAAATCTGTTTGTCAGGTGGTGACTCTTTTTGCTCCAATAGACATCCCCCAGGGTTTATATCTACAGCAGTCCCCCAGGCCAAGCTAAGCAGGAAAGTGACTGCAATCAGACAATAAGGGGAAAGTGAATTTGCTTCAGTAGGCACAGAGGAATGTAAGAGCCTTCAAAAAAGATTGTTTTGAGGATAATGATCAAAGGAGAGAAGCAGAGGTCAGAAAAAAAGGCAAGCATGAAGGCTAGAGAATCAGAGGATGGGTGAAAAAGAAATTAAAAAAGACAGCAAACACTTTAATGATCTTGCTTGAAGATTTCAAAGGGGAGAAGGATCAGACTTCCTTCAGTGCTGGGTCATTGCTGACTTCACTCAGATCCTCAGAAGATGCATTTTCCATCCTGACAGCTAACAAATGATTGTTCAGGCTGATTGACAAACCTCTTTTTCAATACACTAATCTGCTGCTGGAATTTCCCTGGCACATTTTTTTTTTTTTTAGTAGAAATTGGAAGAGAAACAGAGAGGAAAAAAAAGCAGATCTCTGCTTCCCTTTCATATGAATCCCTGCTTTTTCCACCTCATAACTAATTCTGATGCTGTGTAGCAAGTATATCTATCTATCTATCTATCTATCTATCTATCTATCTATCTATCTATCTATCTATCTATCTATATCTATATCTATATCTATATCTATATCTGTATCTATATCTATATCTCCATAATAGTAAATGGGAAAGCGTAAAGGGAGAACTGGCCACAGAAAGACAGGAAAAGGGAAAATAATAGGACAGAACATTCAGTGGCAGGAGAACACCCACAAAATAGAGCACATTAGAGGACATGAGAAGAAAATGAAAACAATGTGTTTTTTGGGGGAAAATGCAGATGGACAGATCTAGCATTGAAAATAGCAGATACAGATATAAGCAGTTAGTGGATACATAAGGTGAAGCAAGATTTTGTCCCAAATTTCTATTTGGGCAGTATATAAAAATTCAAATATTGTCTCTGTTTTAGTAAATAGTTTAAAAAACACTGTGACAAATACCTTTCAAATAAAAGCTTTAATGAATGTCTGTTGGTTATTTTTGCACAACCTAAGCAAAACTAGCAACACGTATTTCTAAATGACTAAAATAAAGATTGTTAAAAGCCTTTTGCAAGATTAACTTTGTATGACTCAGATAAGCATATTGAAAAGGCATAATCATACTCCCAGCAGGAGATGAAAATGTCCAGTTTTGCAGAAATACTTGATTTTTTGCTGTACTGTGATCAGTTGCATGTTGTAGCTACATTATGTTGGGTGTTTTTGAACTGTGCAGCCACACAACATTGTGCCTGCATATTATTTATAAAATCCTCATTTTGCTTGGGAAAGGTGATATTAGTAACACACTGGAGGAGTTGCTTCAATGCTGAGAGCTCAGAATAGTCCACAAAATGCTCTAAAGTGCACTGATCTGGAAAACCATACTACTAAAACATTCTTTAGGTTTTGATATGGCTCAGTTTCAACACAGAAGGTAAATATCAGTGCATATACACATCTGAACGTGTGTTTATGTGCAGGACAAAAGGAAAAACACATGTACACAAGCAGCAGGCAAAGGAAAACTAGTGGTGTAGAACATAGGCCTTCATTAAAGAATTGTAGTTGTTACTGTATTATTGATACAAAAACTCATGATGTGGATCCTGAAGATGCTAATCGCTGCTTCTGATAACATACACATGTTCTCTGGATCAAAAATGCAATACACTCATAAAAGCTCTTAGGAGATGCCTGCAGGGAGGTCCCTGACTGCTGTGTGGTCATAAGCTGAGCCAACAGGGGATGAACAAACTAATGAGGAAGGCTTTTGAAGGAGGTGAAAGAGCTGAATATCCAGGTAGGCAGAACCTAAGGCAGGTCCCTGTTAGTCTGAACTTACAGAAAGCACCTGCTTCAAAGGCAAAGCATACCAACAGTGGTAATAATGATTAAGTGCTTTGAAACAGGCCTTTCTTACAAAGCTTTTCCCCTTGCCGTCTTTCTCCTTCTCCTCTCCACCACCCTACGTGTTGTATTTATTTGGATAGGGGATGCATGTCAGTGCTTGAGCTGTGGTTTGTTTTGCCATACTGAGTAAGAAATCAGATCACAAGCAGCAGAGACTTTTTCTAATGTTAATTTACAGGTATGCTGCTTTCATGCTTGTGATTCATGTTGAAGATCTCAGATGCTAACTTACAGTACAGAAAATCAAATCCTTCCCTGTCTAAACTAGAGGGTGAAGAATGCCATCAATATGGGTAGGTGCTTGAAGAGATCCATGGGTTCAGCTTTTTGGGGCTATTAATTGGTTAGGCTAACTGAATTAAATTAGATGAATATTAAAATACAAGTGTAAGGACAACAAATAACATTGCATTATCAAAATTATGCCAATCACAGTCTTGCTTTTTTATTAGATATATATGCTTTTCTTCTAATCTTTTCTCATCATTACCTTTATTTTTGTTCAGAGTAGAAAAGCATGCAAATGTCGGAGACATAAAAGCATTTCTGAACAAGAAGCTAAGCAATGAGCATTGTTCAGGGTCTGCTGGTTTCCTTCAGCAATGTCTTTCACCTCACAGTGAAGTCTTTCACAAATAGAGGGCAGCTCCTAGGGATGTCATGCATAAGAAGAGGAAGGCTTCACTTAGTGATGGGGTAGAGATATAAAGTACCCCACTGACACAATGCAACATGTATTTCTAAAACGCTGAGGAGGTCTAGTTTATGTATTTCTTATGCTCAACAGTTCCTGTCTGTTGGCACTTCATTATTTGTACTGTGTTAAATATCACTCTATCACAAGTAAACATATCAAACACTGCATGAGGGTGTTTCATATAATGTTAAAGTGTGAATTGTGTGGTTTTTCAGTATTTCTCTTTTGAGAGCATGGCTTCCATGTCATGCTTACAGGCTACATAAGCCATCACGTTGTATTGTTTCATGGACTGAAGAAGAGGATGCAATTGAATAAAAGTTCTCAAAGATTTGTGTCCATCAGCATGTATGTAAAATTACACAGTAAGACTGTGTGCAGGGGAGTCCACACCAGTGTTGTTGACACCCTGCCTGCTCTTCTGGCCAGCTCTGACCATGAGCCAGAGAAGCACCTTGGAATAAGGAAGATCGAAAAAGCTCAAGAAGAGGGCTGAAGCACAGACTGACAATGATTTTTCGTTCTTGCGTCATCTTCAGCAGCCAGATCAACTTATATTTACACGAGTTCACTTTAAATTTTATCCCTTGAGGAACAACTGTCATGAAGAAGCCTTCATGAAGAAAGAGCTTCCTTGTGTCCAAGAGTTAACATGATGACAGGCTCCCAGTGTAACCCTCCAGGATGTCCCTTGTGCTGGGACTGGGCCCTTCCAGTGACTCCTCCAGTGCAACATGTGGAGTGCTGACATCACCAGCCACCTTATCCCTCCTCTAGCATCTAATTTAGGGTACCTTGCAGCTCCAACACAGAAACACTGCTTTCCCCACTCCTGTATTGACAGAAGGGCAAGAAAGCCACTGTTACTTGGAAACACCTTCAGATTTCTCCCTTAATTCAGCTGTTCTGGGACCCCTGAACCAGTGTGCATAAAAGCCACCCAGCACCTAAGTCAGGAAGCTGCTTTCCTTGAAAACACTGATGCAGCTGAAAATCTGTCCCCTCCTCCCTTAATCCTGCCTTCTTTCTTTTTCGGTTCAGTGTTAGGGAATCAAAATGCCAGGAAGAATATCCAGCAGCTAATAGGTGCAAGGATGAGCAAAATAAAATAACTAGAATCAGTGGGAGCAAGCTAACCTTATTCTGCCAGGAAAGATGTGAGTAGATGTATTAGTAAATAAAATAATGTTTGGTTTTGGATTAGGTATACTGCCCTGAACTCACTGCAGTCGTTTAGGTGAAAAAACAATATAAAAGTTAAAAAACAGGCCAGTGGCAGAAGGGAGGTTTTGTTTTTCCCCAGGGTAAACTAGAAAATTCATGCATACCTTCCTATAACTTATTCTGTAAGTTCTATAACTTTCTTTCTATGACTGGGAGAACATCCAAACGAAAATGTTTTCATGGCAAGTATAATAAAAAAGTGGCTACAACCTAAGCTTCATCAGATGCCTCCGGGGTACCAGTGGAGATCAATCAATAAAAATTCCTTGTGCAAAGAAAAGTCATAAATTAATTAGATTATTCTACCGAATGTCTGTCATCCTTGATTAGGGATGACACCCCTCAAGATGTCATGGCTGAAAAGTGGGAACCACACAAAAATTTCCCTATGCAACAAAATACCTTGGGATCCATTCCATGAGGTCAATAAAAATGACCTCATTAATCGCCTTCTGAAGCAAATACATATTTCATCAGTTAAACTGACAGACATCTCTAGTTCTGTTGGCTCAGAGAGGATGTTTACTTTCCTACTGCATCTGGCCTCCTACATCAGACAAGACAGATGACTACAGTGTATCAGCTTTTTCCTGCACAGTCTCTGAAACAGATTGAGATCTCTAGACAGTGATGCACATTGGGAACTAGAGGAGCTGCCCAACAGATGGCTTGGGATACTTCAAGTCAGTTCTCAAAAGCAGTTTAGGAATTAAGGAGCTGATGGGACTTGTGTTTACTTGAGAAATGGAATTTAAAATCTCCTGGATTACCACACTGCTTCCAAATGTTGGCCTCAAACCTAGTTCTATTGAGGATACAGGGTGAGCTAAGAATATTCAGTGGAACTGTGTGGGTGTAAAACCATTTCCAGTTTTTATAGCTATTTAGATTACTGGAGAAGTTTCTGTATGTCTGACTGTTCAACTTGTACATGGATCTCATGGATCTCAAGTCAAGTACAACATTTTGAGGTCAGAGTGGCTGAACCAGATAAGCAGAAGGATTTGGTGACAAAGAATGTAAAGATATTGAAAAGCAAGTCAATTTGGTAAAAATCCAGAGAGGTTTTAGAAGAAAAACTTCAGAAATTATCAGGAGTTTTCAGATTACTCTGAAAAAGTACTGGCTGGAACCCCGATCATTTTTATTTGGAATTTTATTTCCATGAACAGGAAGACCAGAACACTAGATGGGAAGATTAAGAGATGAACTCTGAGGAAAACATCTAAACCAAAATGCTGAGAGCAGTTAGTTGTCTTTAAGCTGGGGAGAGAGTAAATGTGACCCACAGCCACTTGACATGAATAAAAAGAATCTTCTAGATAGAGACACTTGTTAAAAAAAGTATCTTTCTACCCTGGAAAGTATGTAAGATTTATCACAAAACAGAAATGGAGTCAGACTAACAACTCAGACAATTTTCAGAAAGTACATCAGTGAGGACAGTCCCTTCCTGGTGGGGAGCTGCACCATGCCAGAGGCATCCATGGAAACATTACCAAGGTCAACACACAGACAGTGCTCAGAAATGCCTCAGGGGCAGCAGCACCATACTGCTGAACATCCCAGCAGGGGAATGATGCTGAGGACACCCTGCTGGGAAATTGTGGCTATTCCTTAGAGAAGCAGGCAGTTTTGCTAGGCTGTTATTCTGGGGATGCATGAGGAAGGGATGGTGATACTGCTTGGGATAGAGACTAAGTCCTGAGTTCATGTGGCAGAGGCTATATATAGGTCCAGGACTGGATGGCTCCTTTGTAGCATTATCTGGCTTATCTTCTCATACAGGAAATGAAGCACTTTTTTTTCCAGAAGAATTTGTGCCTACAGCAAAAAAAACGTTGCTTAGAAGTTTACCTCACATTATTAAAAAAAAAGGTCTGGAGGACACAAAGATAGGTAGCCTGAAGTATTATCAGCAAGAAGCTTCCTTGAATCACAATAAGCTCATCACTCTGTAAATGATTAAGCATTAAAGTCACATAACCCCCTCACTTTTATAATTTTATCATTTTTCTACTACTTTGAATCTAAGTAAAAAAAATAAATGCAAGTATTTTTCACATGCCATTATTGTAGGTGATACTGTATCTGTTTGAAAACAGTTATATCTGTTTCTAACTTACACTTATGCTCCTTTATACAGTGTAGAGGGGCCTTAAAGGGTGCCATTTATACCTACACACACTACAAAGGCCCTTTACATTGCCAGTGTACCAAGCAAAGCCACGGCAGCCTCCATGAAAAAGGAAATTGGGCATGGTTCCTCTTAAAATGAACTTCATGGCAGATCTGCAGCCAGCACTGAGAGGTGGAAGGGCACTGGACAGTTCAGGATTAGGAGTACTGTGCAGAGCAGTGTCCATGAAGCTTTGTCCTTTAGCACACATCTGTCCTCTCTTTCCCTCTCTCCTCTCCTCTCCTCTCCTCTCCTCTCCTCTCCTCTCCTCTCCTCTCCTCTCCTCTCCTCTCCTCTCCTCTCCTCTCCTCTCCTCTCCTCTCCTCTCCTCTCCTCTCCTCTCCTCTCCTCTCCTCTCCTCTCCTCTCCTCTCCTCTCCTCTCCTCTCCTCTCCTCTCCTCTCCTCTCCTCTCCTCTCCTCTCCTCTCCTCTCCTCTCCTCTCCTCTCCTCTCCTCTCCTCTCCTCTCCTCTCCTCTCCTCTCCTCTCCTCTCCTCTCCTCTCCTCTCCTCTCCTCTCCTCTCCTCCTCATATATTTTTGCAGCACAGAGATCTCACAGCTAAGTAAAAGAAAGAGAGGAAGGAAAAATTATTTTATCATGATTTCATGTGATCCCCTGGGTAGGTAAAAATAAAGTTGTTAAACTGGTGACCATGCATGAATCTCACAGAAGTGACAGCACCAACTCCTCTGTGCTTTTCTTATATAGCAGAACTAAAAATAGGCAATATGATACTGGCATGAGATTTTATAAGACTGTCTGTGTTCCCTTGATGACAAAGAAATGAACTGGCACCACCTGTCCCAGTGCCAGATCAGGATGTGGCAGAAATCGGAAGAAATTACATCAAGAACAACAATAATTGATAGGGAGCCTTTCAACAAAATCTTTTGAGAACATTTCACTGGGGAGAGCAGGAGACTGAGTGGTTAGCATGAGGCTAGGAGCGGCAGGAGACAGGATGCAATCAGTGTTCTATAGTGAGAGCAGGCATGACCCCTTCTTCCTCCTTTCTTCCCCTCCATATGACAGAGCCAAGGTATTTTTTTTTTAATATCCAAGAGACTGTGCTGGTTTCAACGTCAATGACTATATTCAGACAGCACTAATGATCACTCTCACTATCTTGCCTTTCTTCCTGCTCTCCCACAACACTCCAAACATATCTCGAGACATATATTTTCTTCTGGTTTCACTCTAGAACCAAAATCTCTGCATTTGTAATCAAAATGAATTATCACATTCTGGCCAATGCCAGTGAGAATGAAAATGTGGTGAACAAGATCTGTGTAACCTCAGTGTAAAATTGTTTTTCAACAAACACATCAGCAGTGTGCAGACTGACAGAGGTAGTAAAAACCACTCCCAGTCAAGAAAGAAAGGGGTCCTCTCTCAGCAAAATTACATCTCTGCACGCTTTTTGCAGTCAGAAGAGTTTCACAAGATGGGCTGGGAGAATTTCTGACCCAAGCAGACTTTCCATAAGTGAAATCTGCTAACAGAAGTGTCTAATAGATCGATCATGCAAAAGCACTCCATGATTGCTATTGCTATTGCTTTTCTAGCCCACAGCCATGAGTAATTTCTCATTTCCTTCCTCCTTTCTTCCACAGGATGTTACAAGGCAGAGCAGATTGCCAAGAGAGCAAATGAAGGAATGGCATCAAAAGCAGCTGTCAAGCTTGGATTCTTAGATAGGAACAGTCTGATCACCAGCAAAGCCCACAGAAATATTTGGCTTTGAGTCATTTTCTCAAGCACCATGGGGAACTGAAAAAGGGAGGGGGTAGTAGCGAGGGAGATTACTGCCTATTTAATTTTGCTGTACATGGACATCTTTAATTGGGAGTTGAGTTTTTCATGCACATAACATAGAGAAGTCTAATATGATAAATATGAATCAGATATTTCCCAAATGCTCAAAGAATATTGTTCAATTTGAGAAGATCACTGCATCATGACAAAACTGTAACTATTTTTTGTAGTTTGAATGTGCAGTTAACTCAAAGGAAAGCTATTCCCATGCCAGATTAAGGCATGAGCACACAAAGACTCAAGCAGCTTGCTCGTTATGGAAATTTTGCTACTTGGGTCAGGTCTGCCTTCCTAATTGATTTCTGTCAGCTTCACCTGTATGATTTGTTAATTTCTTTCAGCTTTTACCTTTGA
This sequence comes from Oenanthe melanoleuca, assembly GCF_029582105.1. Taxonomy (NCBI): domain Eukaryota; kingdom Metazoa; phylum Chordata; class Aves; order Passeriformes; family Muscicapidae; genus Oenanthe; species Oenanthe melanoleuca. Next base: position 64,461,978 of record NC_079336.1, read on the forward strand.
TATCTGTTTTGTATTTCTAAAGGGTCTCAGGAGATCACTGTGGTGTCATGATTGCTGTTGTTGGTCTCGCACACTGCTAAGTACAGACAGAAGAGACACTTTCAATGATCTTTCTAACAGCAATATAAGTTGTTCATTGCTGGTATGATACCAAGCATGTGGAGTGGCAACTTTCCAGTTTTTGTAGGAGCTGGCAGCTAGTATAGCTCCTTAATAGAACAGCAACATATTTCTCTTTCAAATTTGCTGTTTCTAAATGTCACTGTTGTATTATTGATTTATAGAGATCTTTTCTTGTCAGACCCAACCAGAGCAGTAGATATATATGAAATAGGCATTATATACTCCAGAAATAATGCTTTTCTCTTTGATTGAATCAAAAATCATGGGAAAGCAATGTAAAATTTGTCTAATTTAGGCCATTTTATAAAGTAAATCAAATGGTTGGATCTCTTTGAAAGGCAAGTCATCTAATTTTATGCAGAACATTGGACAGTGCACTGAAGAATAAGGATGGTTGCTAATTTACAAATACTCTTGACCCTATATTTAATTCCTGTAAGAGATTGTCATTTCACTGCCTTATTTGATAAATTTGAATGAATGATGCATCTGTATGGTTCACTGAAAGGTATGTTCAGATTTCATTTCTAATATTTCACTTGAACACTCTAATACCCTCCAAACCTACATAAAGTGGGAAAAAATCTAATAAGAAAAGTACTGCAAATGAAATTTTAATTGGACAGAGCCAGAAAGACAATCGCTCAGCATTCTTACCCCTGCTATCTCTCATGAAGAAAGAGACAGATTTTGGTGGTCACTCTTAAAAACATCAGTATTTGAGGGGCAAAGTCCAATTTAGACAAAAAAAATATTGTGGTTTCTGCATATTTAAAACAGAAGTGGCCCCTAATATTGGTGCAAAATAAAGAGTTTTGTAGTCTTCTCAAGCTCCTGGGCTGCAGGTGAGAAACCTCCAGGGCTGCATGAGTCACTGTGGTTAGTGTCACCCAATTTGAACTGGGCTATATTATAAATAACTCCCAGTTCTCTGCTTGGCTTGTTCAGTTAAAATAGCTGCCAGTGATGCTCAGCAGATTTGTAGCTTTCATGATGTTTCAGGTCCCAGCTCACCTGACAGCTTCACCTTTGCCCCAACACCATCTATTTTTCCACAGATGCTGCAGTTGCATCACGTTTTTTTGCCTGCCCACTCATGGGGTTTCAGCTCCTCAGGTGAACAGAAAGCTGAATTTGTTGCAGTTAAGATTTCTGCTGTCTCCTGACTTGAACTACGTGGAAAACTGAGAAAAAAATTCCCTTAGTGCAGGTGTAAAGACTAAGCCATGGGAATTGTAGCAGCATCTGAACTTTGCTGCCTTGATAGAAACATGTCCAGAAGGGCTGTTAGGACACCTACAAGATTGCTGTGCCTTACAGGCACAAATTCCTGCACATATTCCTGCACAAAGGTAATTTGGTCATTCACACACAGATATCATCCTCATGCAATGGGCAGATACGGCTGTAGTTTGAGATTATCTTGTTTGAAATGAACTCATTACAAATAATTCTTTAGACAAAGGTTTTTCTTTTCCCATCAAGGAAAGCTGGTTTTTTTTTTTTTTTTCTCTATATTGAAGAAAATGTTTGAATTTTTCTGAGACGAATCGTGTGGAACCGGCTGTGAAGTTGCTCATCTTGGCTCAATTGTCTTGCAATGGTTAAGACATCAGCTTTTTGTTTTAATGCACTGTGTGCCCATTCTGTGCTCAGTAGCCTTGAGTGTAAGCAGAGAAAATGGCCACTTAGACATTTGTGCCCTCAGACTTTGTTCCACAGACAGAGATCTTGTCCACAGCTGGACCTGGCTCCTTCCCAAGCAAATTAAAGGAAGAAGGCAGGGGTCCCTCTCATGACATCAATTGTGTCCAACATGTTGAAGAGTATTTCTACTTTCTACAAAATATCAATATCAAAAGATTAGAATATGAGGCTTTCATTGAATGACTGTATGGTAAATACACCAAATATTTATCGCATTGTATTGAATGGCTTTGTAAGGCCAGAAAAATATTTTTACAAGTATTTTATCCTTTAGCTACAATTCAGACTATGGAACAATTCTTGGATAAAATTCTGTAGGTCATATTGAAATTTTGCAGTAAGTCATCTGATTTAAAGGAAGCAGAATGGTTGCTAAGGCCTAAATATGATTCATTTAGACACAGGGCTTAGTCCAAGTACAAGGCTGAATTTAAAGATGTAAACAGGTTAATTGCCAGTGTGATATAAACCCATAAACCAAATCAATGGATATGGTATTTTAAGATGTACTTGTGGATAGTAAGCATGTTTTCAGAAAAGCAGCAATACAGAGCAGCAGTGAATGTCTTTCCACTCTGGTGCACTACAACGCTATTATAATTTCCTGCAGTTTTTAAATGAAGTTCAACTGCATTATCTACAGTAACTATTTGTGTGTGTTTGATTAAATTTATAAATAGACCATCAGAAAATAAAATTATGGGATATAATGGGGAACACAACAAAACTGAAAAGATGAAGAACCTTTTAGAATGAATAAGAATACATTGTAGTGGATGAAGTAAAAATAAAAGTGAAAACAAGGAATTGGTAAAACTCCTCTTCAGAGGCACTTGATTACCATTTCTCTTTCTAAATGGCTGCTCAATAAAAAGGCTCAAATGAATGGCATATCACAGGTTTGTTTATTTTTCTCTGTATTCTGGTTAGTTGTAATATTTGTAATCAAATTTATTCTGGTAACAACAAGGTATTCAGTGTCCTTTTTCAGATGGGAACCTCTATTCCTTGTTAGCTTTTGTAGTTCTGTGGCCAGCTGGCAGCAGAAGCAGTGACATGACCACAGGTCCACTGCAACCAGAAAAGGGGAGTTAGGAACAAGTAAAATGTTGCTCCATCCCCAGTTCTTGTGACAAACTATTTACTATCTGTGTGCATTTTGGGTAGAACACCCAACTAGGAAGTAATGAAACTTCTCCAATATGTTAATAAGCAGTAACTCTGTAATTAAACTAAATGAATGGAAATGTAACAGCTTGTCAGAAGATTTTCAAAAGCAGATTGGATCAGATCTTTTTGTTTTAGTCCAGGAAAAAAAACAAACCTCACAACAACTTTTAAAAAAGATTGTTTGCTTTCCTGTGTTGGATGTTTTTCTTTCTTTTTACTTGCATAATTTTTCCTCATGTGAAGTGCCAATCCAGGAAAGCCTAATCCAAAACTGAAAAGGAAACATCAGAAAACATATTTTGTTTCAAGAAGGAAATAGAAGGAATTAAGATTTTTGACTGATGATTGTCAGAATTACTGTGTCTACTATCCATTTCATGGTTTTTGTTTTGTTTTGTTTTTTTAAATTGATGAAAATCTCAAAGATCTACCATGTTTTCTGCTTAATTTTTCTGGTAATAGATATTCAACTGGAAACACAAATTTGTCAAAATGTAACCATTAGAGTTTCCTTGACCCAGTTGCAACTGGTCTATATTGAACTGCTATGTTCCTGCCACTGGGAGAAAGGAAGTTCCCCTTCACACTGAGACACAGCCAAAACTTCCTGACAAAGCTTCAATGTATTTTCACTCTGTGATGCAAACCAGCACACAGTAGAGTAGAGACAGCTGGGGGAACTCAGTTCCCTACTGCTCTGAACTAAATTACATATGATGGCATGCTTTAACGACTTCACTGAGGTCTGCTCTCACCTTGTCATGGAATTTCTGTTCACAGCAGCTTGTTCCGCAGCCTTTAACAGGAGACAAACCACAAATACAGCCTTTATCATCTGTTTTGGGTGATAACCTATGTTGCTATAAATTCTTTTTCATCTGCTCTGGCAACATAAAAGGCATTTTAGTGGCTGTAATGCTTTTGGAAGGTGTTTGCTCAGCAGTGCTAGAGTCTGGGTTCTCACAGGTCTTAGGAAGGCTTGCTACATTGCATGTTATTGGTAAGTCCCTGAAGATAGAAGGATCACTTCTTGTGAAAAGGGATAGCTCACATTTCTGGTGCATCAAATTGTGACTTGTCAATACTGCACAGAAACATGTTCAATTTATCACAAGAATCTTAATATATATTTTTGCATTTGTTTGGGAAATAAATGCACACATTATTTGTATAAACTACTGAAAAGCCTATCAGATTCAAATTACCTGCTGTCCCATGCTGCTGACTGATACTGATGATCTAGGTGTGACAGCTTTTAGATACCAACCTCTTTGCCATCTGGTCTCCCAGAAAAGAAAAAGACAACTTGCATTTGCTTTGAAAACAGCTATGCCATATGGCAGCATAGTATCTATTTAAATTCTGATGGCTGAAGTATATCCTTTTAGTTTTCGTGAGTGTTCTTGAAACTGCTTTGCAGACATCCGTCACTGAAATAACATCTGTAATATCCATGTTAAAGCGTGCCATACTTTTTTCAATATTCTGATTGTCCTCTTCTCTAATGGATACCTTTTTCTTATTCATTCACCAAACACACATAAGATTATATGTTCTCATGAATATATTTGACCTTTAAGCTGCTAAACACTATGCCCGTTCAGTGGCTAATGCATCATGATTCCTTTGTAAAGTGTTTAGATTTGGCCTGCAGTCAGAGCGCTGGAAATAATTCTTGCACCTTAGCTTGATGACATGTAATTGCATTAGTTTTAGTAATTGTGTCTGTTTTTGACAATACACTTTAGTTTAAATCCAAGAAATGCTTAAATTTCAAGCAGCTAAGTCCCCAGCTGACACCTCCTATTTAAACAGAATGCCAGCTACTAATCAACAGTAAAGATCAAATTGTAATTTTCCAGACTGCTAAATTATTATGGTTTTAGCCTTGATGAATTGTAACAAAAGTCTATTTTTGCAGGAACTGTAAATTGTCTGTAATGCATCTGTAAGAAAACAGCCCTTCTCTTTCTGCATAGGCATAGGCAGAGACACAAGTATATGAATGTGAAGCAAGGAGAAAAAAGGTGCAGCAAATCTCAGTCTTAACTAGCAGCCTTTTAGAAGGCATTTCTAAGCATCCTGTGGCAATACTGTTTACCTTTGATGTCTCTTGCTGGGCTTCTAACCTCAATGTGAAAAACAGGTCAAGGCAGCTCTCAGAAGTGCAGAACAATCTCTGCTCCTGTTGTGATGAGTCAAGTGTGGCACCCATGTTCTGTCAAGAGGTAGCCTGCCTGCAGGCAAAAGACAGAAAATGTGCTAGTGTGAGAAAAATTAAACAAACAAATCTGGTTTAGACAAGACAAAACTTTCCCAGCACTAATCTACTCCAGATTGAAAGGAAATGTTCAATAGCTTTCTCTGAATTCTCAGGGACCACTGTAAAATCAAAACCAACAAATGACACAGAAATAGAGGGCAATCTTTTGCACCAGGTTAGCATTAGTTGCCAGGTTCAAAGACCTCAGGATCACATGTACACAGAGTTGTTGGATGTAAGACACAGGACTTAGATGGGAGTTGTGCCACAGTAAAGAGTTGCCTTAGTGGCTGTGGTCATGCAGGTAATATATGAGCAGTTCTGAGCTATAGCACATAAAGTTAAGTTTCTTTTAACCCTTACATTCAAAACACTGGGAACACAAGCAAATTCCTTCTGTCCAAAGTCCCATTTCAATGGCATGCTTGACTACTCTCACAAGGAAGTGATGGGGAGCAGGAGGCTAAAATGTGACTGCTGCTTTCCCTGTGAGCCAGCAGATGCCACACTGAGGTTAGACAGAGGGAAGGATAGGGCACATGCACAATACCTGGAGGAAATGTCTCTGAGGAGCCTGGACCTACCAAAGACAGCTGCCACAAGCCCAGGTGTGACCAGACCTCCAGTCTCTCCAGCACAACAGCTATTTTCAGCCTGGCTTGAATTCCTGAGATAAAACAATTTCTCAGCATGGGTCAATCCAGGCCAGGCATCATTGGCTATGCCTGGAATGCTGCCTTTTCCTCTCTACTTAAATCATGTTTTAGATGGCAAATCTGCCAAACTCTTTAACTGTATGCCTTGTCAACTGCAGTAGTCTGTAGAAAGGGTTTACTTTCTGACAAAAAATCACTTTTTTGTTCAGCCAAAACTACAGGCTAAGCTAATCATCCTAGACAGCACTACACACCATTCCAGAGCTAAAGGTAAACTGTTGTTAAAACAGAAGACAATTTTAGCTAAGGGCTGGATCTTAATTTTATTTTGCAATTAAGTCATCATTAGTACAGGTAACTAGAGTTGTGCCAATTTATCTGTTTCTCCCTCACACTTCACAGCTTTCTTTTCTTCACATTGAAAGCATGTGAAATCCCATAAAAGCTGTGGTTTCCTTTTGGGAGAGAAGGCAGCCAAGCTCCAGGGGTTTGGTATGCTTGAATTAACCTGGCTTAATTTGCTGCCTCAATCTATCTGTTTTTTAATGGCCTGGCTAGCTAAAAGCACTTCTTTTTGATCACACAGATCTATTCTGTCAGCTTTGATTTCTTTCCCCCCCTTCTCACCTATCAATCTGTTACTATCTGCTAGCTGTCATCTGTGAAATACCAGTGAAACAAGATGCAGTTGTGGTTTACTGGCACACTCTGGTAGCATCTGCTCTGGAAGAAAAGAGCATGCAGATACCCAGCCCAGAACCGAGGATTTATCTGACACACAGCTTGGTCCAGAGCCAAGGAATGCCAAGGAAGGAGCACATTTGGTGATGGGAGTACTCTGCTGGAGACACTTGTGTGAAAAACCATCATGGATCAGACCAGTATCCTTCTCCAAATGTGGCCAGCAAGAGATAAAGAGGAAAACCAGACAGAGGTGAGATTTGCCTAGAAATATTTCCCTAGCTCACCATGATTTGCAGCTCGTTGAGTTCCCAAGACCAAAGAACATGGTTTAAGTATTTAATACCCCGACATATTTTTCTATGTATTTGCATCAGTCGTTCCTAGCCATGAAACTTAGCACCCTCATTGTCATCTGTCTCCAACATTAGGAGAAGATTAATTACCCATTTTCATTAGTAATTAATCTGCAAAGGCCAATTTGTCTTTGGAGAGAGCTAAGAACTTCACCCCTTCCTTCTAGAAGGAGTTCAATCCACACAAACCTACCCCTCCACTCACAGACCTCTCAGGTTTATGCTCTTATAAACCATAAAGGGCCTTTTCCTATATCCTTAGCAGATGTTTATCCAGTCAGGGTGGATATGAAATCCCTGAATTTGCTGCTGGAGTATTACAGATGAGGACATATATGGTTATATAGGGTATAATATCTCTTTAAGATATACATAGATCTATGAGGAGATATATACAATGATACAGTACAGATTAAGGCAACATCTGGGTACCCTCAGAACTGCAGAGAAATCACTTCTTGGCATGCTATGGGGAAATTTGCATTTGTGCATTCTCACCACTGATCTGGCCTCCAGCACTCAGCAAGCACTTGCTCAGGAAGTCTACAAGGCTGATGCAAACATAGAGCTCCCTGTAACTACTTCTGGCACAGCACATCTGGTCCAGATTTCAATTTGGTAGTCTGTGCATCTTTTAACAAAAGCTTTGGAGAAAGATCCAGGTAAAGAAATAATTTCACCTGTATATGAATGCAGAATTGTAATTTGCCTTCATAGTGCTGCACAACTTAGTAACTTTTTTTCTTGGTTAACAGCATATTTTTTATGAATATACAGAAACGGTTCCTGAGCCATTATCTGTCACATCTGAGGTAGCTATTTATACCAGCTGCAGAGTTGTCTGCTGTTTCATTCTCCCAATACATTTTCAATATAAATTTCCAATGAAATCTAAGCAGACCAGTAATAATAAAATCTTATTTAATTATGGTATCAGCTCACTATAATTTTTCTAAATTATTTCCCTAAATTGTCTAGCTTTTTACCACAAATTCTATTATATGCTTCCAGATTTTCATTTAGCTTCAACAGCAATTCACCCTCTCCTAAAAATGCAATGCTGGAATGCACATGAGAGCCTAACATATCCCACAAAAAATTGTTTAAATGTATGCAAAAATACAAAAAGAAAAAAGAATATTATGTAATCAAAAGTCTTTAGTTAAGTGTTTAGAGTATACTGCCAGTCAGACTCATAATTGTTTCAAACAAAACTGCAATCACTTATGGCAGTGTGTTACCGAAATAGATTAGGAGACATGGTGGCTCAAATAAGATGTCAATTAAATGTATCAAGCCATCACAACTGGCAAAGGCAAACAGCTCAGCAAGATGCCATCACTTCTTAATGATAAATTAGTGGCAGAGGCAAGACAACAGTCAAGGTCTCTGGGGCCTCACTTTTTGCCCTGGTTTCTTGATCACTCTGTTCTATCCTGCATATGTAAATTTTGGTCCTGGCCATGCAGTATTTCTTTCCAGTGAATAAACAAAATTAGGTTCACTTTGAACAACAAAGTTTCTTATACTTAATCAGCCAGTTTATTAGACCATGAAGGAAAATTGGTCATGACTTCAGTTCCTGTACTGCTGGAATTAACAAGCTGGCTGATGCCAGCACTAAACTTGGAAGTGCTAATGGTAATTAAAATCTATTTTCAAATACATCTGACAGTTTTAAGGTGAAGGACTTGTTATTCATGTGAATTTCCACACTGCGTATAAAAAGTGCTACTTTCTTCACGAAGGTGTCAGGTATGGGAACAACATAATTACTTATTAAATAATTATTAATTCTCTCTGATATAGCATTTGTTCTCTTTTAGTGAGTATATGGCTGTCTGTGTCCTTCAAAGTCTTTGAGTAAGGAAAGCTTGAAATTAGAATTTACAAGCACTGTTAATTTTAGTTACTCTATTTTAGACATACACATGCAGACACACACATATATACATATATATGTATATATATCAGAAAGATATGACAAAATAGTGCTAATTGTGAAGCTGACACAAATTATCAGTAGTTTATTGTCATTTGACAAAAGTCCATGGAGCCCAACCAGTCAATTTTCTCTCAGGTGCATTTGGGTAAAATACTTCCTATTAACAAAGCACTCTAACACCTAGCTCAAATGGGACTCTGCTCTTCCAAAAGGTAATCCTAATTTTTCAACACATTCACACTATGAGGGATGGAAAATAAGGGGAGGATAATAATACTTTTCTTCCACTTCATTTTCTAAGCCTGCTTCCTGGCTAATTCAATCTATTGGATCAGTAGGAGGGACATGGGATAGATTAAAAAAATGTTGACTGTCAGATCACCAGGGGATTTGAGTTAATGTTCTTTTGCACAGAGTGGAAGCATATGGGCCACAGAGTGCAGTCTCCTTGGAAAATTACTGTCAAAACAGTACCATCTCAATTAACATAGCTGCTGACTTGTGAAACAGGAATCAGATTTTTACTTGAGTTAACCTTCAAAAAGCAGTTTCAGAGTAACTGCTTACTAATAACCTCTTGCTACACCAACAATATTGCCTAATATTAGCTTATGCAAGTCACACCTGTACAACTCCACAAGTGCTCCTGTAGCATATAACATTCTATAGACCCTCTCACGATAATGTGAAGGAAAGTCATATTCATCCACCCTGACAACTGCTATCAAGATCCCATTTTCCTCCTGTAAAATGGGAAAGCACTTTTGATCAAATACCCTTCATATAAATAATGGGAATTTCACAGTATGGGCTTACTGCTCAATTTGCCTGCATTTCAGCTGATTTCCAAGGCTGAAGTTGTCTTTGTAGCTAATCAGATACAGACATTTCTTTTTGACATTTCTCCCACAGATGTTCTAGCTGGCTTCCCCACCAATTTCCATGAAAAATAGGGAGGATCTCTTTTGTGTAATTTCCTTACGTGCAAGCTATGAAATGTTTTATCTGAAGAGATCATTAACATCTGAAAGTTGAGCTCTAAGAATAAGAGACTGCAGCTAAAGCTCTACCTACACATGAACTAAGACTGCAGCCCAGTAAGCGACCTCCTCTTGCAGAGGCCCCTACCACTCTCAGCATGTACCAGAAACGGGTCATGAGGAATCCTGCTCAAAGTACTATCAACTTACACCATTAAATAAATGACAAATTTTGGTCTTCTTTAACATACTAAAGAAAAAGAGACATTCTAGCTATTAAAAATGCATGCAACAATTGCATGAATTCATTGCATCAATTCATTACAAACCTCAAAACAATGGTACTGCCTCAAAAGAGATTTTTTTATCTTTCTAATACTTTCACGAATACAAAATGCAGGTCTCTGACCTCATTAATCATGCATAAAGACTGAAACAAGTCTCCTACACAAATGTGACTAGTGCAGATTTTTATAAGAAAGAACATCAGGAATTCCACACTGGGGAATCTGCACCTTCACATACATAATTAGTTGGTTCTTTATTGTGTCTATTATACCTCAAAATTCATGCAGCATATGATTTTATTTTTCATATGCATCAAAATTTATGTAATTAATTTTTAGAGTTGCTAGAGATCCTGAGTGCTAAATATAAGAACTATCTAAGGAACCTGTTTTAGTGGGTAGCTCTGAAAAACATTATTCAAAGGTGTATTGATGGGGAATTTTCTTTTGCTTCTGTATGTGAAGGTAAATGTTTGGGCTTGTGAGTACAGTGCACATAAATATGCTCTTAAGCAAGAAAACTGCTTGAGTGGTTGGGTTTCAGACTGAATAAAGGCTTTGTCCTAAATTCATGGTAATCCTATTCCATAAAGCTGCTATCACTAGGACATGCATTCTACAGTGGCCTTTGGCAAATATATTAGGAATACCTCATATATTTTGAGGTTCCCTGTGTTCACTGGGTACTTCTGGAGCCTTTTTGAAGCACATGACTCATTCTTCTCAGATAAAAAAAGCAAACCATTTGCTCATAATTTACTCTCTTTTAACATTTACTTTCTTTATACAACATTAGGAAAATGTTGGTGTTTCCCCTTGCTGTTAAACATAAAAGCTTCATGGCTTCTTTGAAAAAGAAAACTGATGAGCTCAGTTTAGCACAACTAATTGCTTTCTTTGCTATTACAGGAGTCAATACAATGCAAGTAACACACACACAAAAAAGTTACTTAGTAAGGACAAAGTACATTGTGTCATAGATGGTAATTCACCATCCTCACACTAAAACTGAAGGAAATATTTATTATTATATTTTGCTTACCCTGCTTTTTAAATAATTGCATTTCTAGTTTTAAAGCAAATAATGGTTAAATGCTAAGTTTTGCCTGAAATCACACGAGAATCCAGCCAGGAGTCTTTGAACACTAGGTTACAGTGTAAAAATCAAGGCAAAAATGTTACTTTTCTTGATCTTCTTTTCCCTTTCCACTCTTGTACTTCATGCTTAAGGGCTGGTTTCAGTGCAATGTGAAAATTTTCTGCAGATGAGACACCATTCAATGGGCATTTCAACCTTTCAAAAGCAAAGCAGTTGGCATTATAGGTTTGCAACCCATGGTAAGGAAGGAACACTAACATTAAGACACTTTAGTTCCTAATTACCAGAAGATAAATGGACACAAAATTATCAAGCAAAAGAATCTGAACAGCATCAAAAGCAATAAATGTTCCATAGGAAATTAATTTGGTAAATTTTAAGGGCATTATAACTATTTACCATAACTTGTTCAACAACCATAACTAATTTGGTATTCCATTAAATTATTTAACCCTTTTTTAAATTAATAAAGTTACCCAATTCCATTTAACTACAGAATTGTTTTCTAAAAAGCAATTTGCAAGATCTAAACTTTCAAATATCTTTTTGTTTGTCCCCTTCAGTTTATTTCTCTTATCCAGCTTTTTATGAGTCACTTCAATTACTTCTGAATCACAAACACATTTGGGCAATTTAAAAAACAACTGTAAAAAGAGGGATCCGTCCTAAATTATCAAAATGACAACTGTAAATCTTGTTTAAAAAGCCTTTTTATAACTTGCTTACGCATGACTTTCTCATATCATTACTGCAGGACTGGTACTGACCTGCGAAGGGAAGGTATCCTTCAGTTCCTGCTGCTGCTTTAGAATTTGTACTCTAAAAAATGATGCAGATTTGCTGAAAAATTTGCCTTCTCAAAATGATTTAGCTATTAACAAGTCAAGAATGTATTTTTCATAAGAAAATTACTTCTTACCGAAAAAAATACAATCCTGTCATGAATAGAGTAACTTAAAATGCTGTTTTTTTGAGGAAGGTTTTTGAGGTTAGAAATACCTTTTGGCTTGCATTTGCTTTCTTTGCCAAGAGGAAGGGATAATCAGAGGTGTGGAAATGTCTACAAACAGCATAAGCAGGTCTGTTAAAGCGATACAGAACATTGCTCTGGGGGAAGAAAACACACTTCTTGAAACAGAAAAATGTGGAACAGAGAATGGAAGATCAGCTGCAAAGGAAACTGAGCCACTGCCTGGACATCAGGATGGGGTGAGCAGAAGTATTGCACAGAAGAGCCTGAGCCTCTTCAGTCTTCTGCTGAAGCTGGCTATATCCAACTCTGCCTTGGAGAGTAAGGCCACATGGGATGATTTTGCTTCACACACTCAGAGCACACATAAAATGTCTTGCTGATTAATATAAAACTGTGTGCAAGTGGCTTATGCCACCAGTTTTTTTGACGGATACACCTGTAGTGGAAGATGTAGATAACCCGCTGCTAGAAAACTTTTTTTATCCCAGACAAAGAATGAAATCAGTGCCATGTCTGCCCCAAAACACCAAGACAGTCAAAAGAATATCCATTGCCTTATCCAATTTCTGGATTTACAAAGTGGCTGTCAGGATTTTCACAGCTTGAAGGCAAGTGAAAAGGCAGATGGCAGAGAAAAGCTTTCCAGTGGGGGAGCAGAAACACTCCCCAATTCTCTGACCATGGAAATCACAGGGAAACCATCCTGCTAACACATCAGAATGTCTAAATTGGGCCAGAGTAATTAAGGACATGATCACACCTCCTGATAACATGCCCTTTGGCTCTGGGCTGCGGGGGCTCAGGGGTTTCCTCTCCTTTCATGTAATCACCTCAATGAGGCTGAGAAGCAATGGAAAAGTTCACAGATCAAAATACTGTACTTCTATCTCACAAGGTAGCACTACAATCAGGAAAGGAAATCCTGTATGTGAGGTAGCTGGAAGTCACTCAGTCCTGACAAAGAGAGCTGCCTCAGGAGATACCAGGGTTCAGAGGCAGCATGGCAAATCCATTTGGCCATACCCTCTCCCAGTGACATCAACGGGAATTCCAAGTGGTTAAAGCTCTTTTGCCTTGAAGCCCTGCTCTGTGTTACACATTATGTTGCACACTTTTGCACTGGATGTAACTAAAAGGTGAGGCAAACACAAAAATTCTTCTATTTGGCATATGACTATTTAAACTAGATTTTATTAAAATTCATTGTCTGTTTCCACCTCTGTCAAAAGCGATGTACATCAGACAGACCTCTCAGGGGATGTTCTTGAGAGTATTGATTCCAGAATGGCTCCGCTCCGCTCTCCTCTCACTATCATCTGACACTCAATTCCAAATCTTCCTGTGTCTCCTATGGGAATAAATGTGTTTAGTCAAGTTGTAGAGCTTCCTATTTCAAAACTTTCCTTTTCTTCAACTCCTTTCATTTTTTCATTTCTTTTTTGTAGCAGAGAACAGAACCACTGAGAAACAAGATTTCCAATTACTGTTTTGGTATAAAATCTAGTGCTTTTGGAACATAGGTGCCATTTTCACTGTACTTTGACTCTGCATCTGCTACTGTTAACACCCACAATAACCACATATTAACTGAAATTTAAGGCAGCGGCCTCTTTTCTAGAACCTGACAGGACGAAACAAATATTTAAGCTTTATGCATCTCTGTGTGCCAAGACAGGTATATGGGGAAATCTTCCTCCATAGCAAGGGGAGTAAATCTATTCAAAAATTCAAACAGAATTGAATATGCAAAAATAAGTGAAAGAGTGGCATATCTGAGTTCTAAAATAAATAAATCTCAGAGTCAATGACATAAAGACCACGTACAGGCCACAAACAGTGCATAGCATGGAAACAAAAGAAAAAATAAACCCCACTGTAAACGTTGAGCAATTGCCTTGCCAAACATCCCACTGACCTACTGGACTATAAGAATCTGTCACTTTATAATATCTTCTGTGTTATTCTAGACAAAGGCAGAGGTCATCAACAAGCAGACTAACACTGAGAATGAGAAAAAAAAGTGCCAGGGCTACTCCATGAAGGAGTATGAGCAGGAACTGAGGGCCCCCAGCACAGGGGTCAAGGAGCAGGGCACAGTTCCACTGTCTCTGGAGACAGCAGGTGAAGACAGTGCAGATGGGTACTGAGGGCCCATTCACCAGAGACTCAAACACCATTAAGCGATGAACTAGGGCTTCCAGGGGTTTTAGTCAGGAGCAGGAGGATGGAGCTGGAAGCAGTGCTGGAGGGAGGGCTGCAATGCAGTTTCAAGATGCACACAGGAGACAGGCACACCTGCTAACACTGCTCAGGGCAGCACTGGGGCTGCTCAGGGTAACTGAGGCCAATCAGTGCTCTCACGGCCCTGAAACAGCAACATTTTACACAATGTGCTTCAGCACAACTTACGTGCACTTTTGTTAAATAGAATGCTGGTGATATGTAATGCCTTATCAAGGACAGTAGGGCTGTTTCTGGATTTTGGTCAGTTTATTACCGTTGTTTCAGTTTTTTTGCAACTTGTGCTTCTTTTTGATAATGTGAAATAATCTGAACAATTATGAGGCTATTAATTAAAAGGAAAAGCAAGCCTGCCAACCATATAAATAAGAAAGTGTTATATCCTTTGAACTCCAGAAAGTATGCAGGAGCAAGCCACAGGCCTTGTCCGACGAACCACAGAAAGAGAAGCAGCACACCCCGATGCCAGGACATCTTAATACTAGGCATAACGAGGGGCAAAAGGCAGAGATACCAGACAAAGTACTGGGATGTGCATACTTTGTTAAAAGTCACAAAAATAGCGGTGTGTAAGAAACAACTGAAGGCGAGGTCTCTGTAGAACGCTATGGACACAACCAGCAGCAAAATCAGCTGGGGCAGGAAAGCTGCGAGCCCAAGGGCAAAACTCCATTTGCTCTCTGCTGTCAAGTACAACATGTAGAAATAGGGAGAGAAGTTATGACGGATGTCCCTCCTAGTCAGGTGATAGAGGTAGGCATGCTCCAAAAACTCCCAGCCATAGAGGTGATAAAATGCCACAGTCAAGGCAGCCAGCACCGATCCGGCAACTGTTCCGAAGAGCAGCACTTCGCGGTTCAGCATCTCTACAAAGAGGCGCCAGAGGCGCGCCACAAACGTGACCTTCGCCGTTTTGTCACCCCTGTGTCGCCCACCCGCGCGGCGCGGCCCGGCGCGCAGGCGGAGCGCGATGGGCAGCGCGTAGGTCAGGGGATAGATCTTCATGTGCACGGCCAGCCCGTAGCACACGGCGGCCTTGCCCACGCTGCCCGCCTCCACCCAGTACAGCGTGGCGAGCACCAGCAGCGCCACCAGCGCCTCCGCGTTGCCCCGGCTGGACACGGCCATGGGCAGGGGGTTGAGGAGCCAGGCGGCGGCGCAGCACCCGCAGGCGCGGCCGGCGGCGGCCCCCCGGCGCCGCAGGGCCCGGTAGGCGACGGCGGCGGCCGCCAGGTCCCCGGCCACGAAGAGCAGCTTCCCGAAGGCCTCGGCGAGGAACACGTTGGGCGTTAGGAGCCAGGCCAGGAGCGGAGTGTAGCGGTACGTGGCCCGCCCGTAGGGCGAGCGCCCCTCGGTCACCAGGCGCGCCGCGTCCGTGAACACCCGGTAGTCGACGTCGGTGTAGCGCACCCGCATGGCGCGGTCCTGGTGCAGCCCGTACAGCACCAGCGCCAGCCTCGCCAGCAGCCCCGCGAGCAGGGCCGCGCCCGTGCCCGCCATCCCTTCCGCGCGGCGTGGGGGGAATGCGGGAGCGGGGACACGCGGGGCGCGGGCGCTCCCGGCGCAGAGGGGCCGCGCTCGGTGCGGCTTCCGCCGGCGTGCGCGGGGAGAGGCGGCCCCGCGCCTGCGCACTGCGCGCTGCGCGCCCGGGCGGGGCGGCGCCGAGGGGAGAGGGGCCGGGCCGGGGCGCTGTGAGCGCGGGGCCGTGAGGGGCGATGGGCGGCGGGGCCCGGGGAGCGCTGCGGGGCACGGCCACCCACGCTGCCGCCCGCACCGCCGCCGCCCTTCGCCCCCTCACCCTGCGGGAGCTGCCGGGCTCCACGGGCACATGCAGTAGTAGTTAAGGAAGAGGGAAAAGGAAAAACATCGTCTGTTATTTACTTTCTGCTAGCGGTTGTGTTTTGCCCAGACGTGTGAGCTCTCTCTAGAGCGCTTAGGTGTGCTTCCTGCCACAGCAGATTTCTCTTTTAGTTAGATCAGAAACAGTACTGTGAAAATCGGAGCTTAGAGAGAGTTACTTACAACAAAGGAATTCATTCCACTCTCTTTTGAGGGGCTATTTTATATGTTTTTCAGGTAGTTTTTCTGGCTGGATGTTTGTCACCTCCCATTTGAATTGTGGCTGATTGAAAACCAGGCATTTATTACTTATCCCTATTGGGAGTTCCATATTAGAAGGGATTTTCTTAGAGATACTTTATTCATCAAAAATATGCATTTGCTTGTTTAGTAGTTAATTGCAACCACATTGTTTTTGCTGAATGGTTTCCTTTGGGAACATTTTGGGAGCAGTAGCATTGCTGGCTCACATAACTTACAGAAAATATTCTGCTTTTTCTCAGTTCTGGGGACACCCATCAAAGAACTGAGAAGAGATCTTTTGCATTTGGCAGAGGCATCCTGGAGGGTGGCCTAACTGGTAGGATATTCAGGGGACAAAAGATATTTTTGTTTGTGTGCACACAGGTATTAATTTTTATCTGTTAAGGTTATTCTGTGTATAACAGTACAATGGGGTATAGTCTGAGATATTCAATGGGAGAAACATAGTGTCTAGCTAACCTGGAGAGTCAGTTTTTCTTCTGTCAGGTACTTACACATTTTTTACTAAATTGGACATCTTCAATAGGAAATCTCAAGGGAATTCTCCATTCACTCACCGTATGATATCATTAAGTCCTAAAACTGATTGTTAGGATGTTTTCTGGGAAAGGGAATGAGGGTAGTTGTTGATCCTTGGTAAATAATTGCTTACTCACTACTGCTGTTCTACTTTAGACCAGGAAAGATTGGTAACATTTTATTTTCTTCCCTCTTTTATGTATCTTGTACTATAATGGTTGGGATACTTTAAAAATGCTTTCGTCACCATATGCATTGTTGTTCCCAGGCTTTTCTCTGGGAAAGCTAGGAGATAGTGAATAAAATCACTGGGACTGAAATAACTGGGAGGTATATACTACTAATTTTTTAGTTTGGAAAGGTTTGCAAAGAACTATTCTTGCTATCTGCCAACCTTCTCCCAGGATTATTTGCCATTTTGTTGCCTTCCTGGATGGAACATGTTTAATTATTTCAGACTCTTTGAGGAAGCTGTTCATGGTCAGATCTGAACACATTGTAGTTTATTTGCTGAAGCTTACAGGTGTAATGATATTGGTGGAATAATAAAGTTTAATAATTAGGAGTATGCTGGTGTCTCATGGTTTTCTTGTCTGTTTCTGACAGTCTGTTTTCAGACAAATCTTTTGTTCTTATCTGAAGTTAACAGAAGTTGTTAAGCTTTCCATAGCGTCTGTTTATCAGGATTCTAAAGAGGAAAAAAAAAGGTAATTTAATTCTAAAGGGTCATAAAGTAAATAAAACAGGAAATCTGCCTTACCTATTGCATATACTGTGACTTTATGACATTGCCTGAGCTGGAAAAAGAATTGATTTTCCTTATCAATAATTTAACATCTTTGATATATGCTTGAAGCTCTTCAGAGAATTAAGATTTGGCTCAAAAATGCATTTGGCTTCAGATTTGATACCAGCTTGCTTAATCTGATTTGTCATGTACTGTAGACTTTAATGCAGGAAGGAGGGCAGTCTTATTAAAGTTATAAATCTGTTGTTCCTGTAAAAAGCTGCTTTTATTTATATGTTACCAGGAGTCACTTTTAGAAAATGCTGGGAGATAAAAACTAATAGAACTACTGGGACTGGAGCTGATTGATTCTGGTGCACATGAAGGTACAAACAGCATGAAGAAAAGTGTGCAGTTGTCATAACAAAAATAGGAATACATATATACATGTATATTCACATGAGCATAAAGATTTTATTTCACTGCATGCCAGGCATTTTATTTACATGGTCTCAAAGATGGACCATCTTATAAACTGAGGTCGCTTCCAAATGTGCTTCTATTGCCTACCTGTGACGGAGGATTATAAGCCTCAACTCAAATATCAACTTCTCGCTTCACCTTCTGTAATACACACTACTTGAGCAGCACCAGGACATATATTCCATAACCTGTCTCATATGATCTGCTACTATATAAGATTTACACAGCAGTGGTAGCATTAAAAGGACAATGAACTTGTGCCTTGTTATGTCAAGCATTCTAAAGCCTAATGGGAGTTTTAACCATCTGAAAACCAAGTACAAGTGGAGGGTGGCAGCTGGAGTGAGGGAGACAGTGCCATGCTGTTTCCTGCTCAGCCAGGGGCAATCCTCATATTTGGTTCTTGGCTTTCAGGGGTTTATTATCCACACTAAGGTGGAAAGTTACGTTTTGAGAAAGATTAAGCTGAGGCTACTGCCATCAACAAAGATGAACATACGGCTGAAACTTAGATCTGGTGGGTATAGTAGTGAGGAGAGCTAGGCTGAAAGGATAGTGCAGGAGAGAATCTTTCCCAATGACTTGCAGCTGTACTGATTACCGAGGAGTGGAAAGATCTGTCTAGCCAGTTGGTTTGGAGGATATAAAGGAGTGGGGTAGCTGGCTACTAGTTACAGGTACTTGTAGTTGGAGCTTAGGACTGAGAGTCTGCTGGAATAAGAGAAGAATGCTGCTGCCTATGCTGTGAGGAGGTAAGGGACAGAAAAGGTAGGAAGATGCTGTGTGAGGGACAGCTTGAGGTTAGCCAGCCATGCAGAATAAAAGAAGGAGTCAGAGCTGTGTGGAACTGCCTGTTAGAAAAGGAATCAGTACGGTGTGAAGCTGCCAACAGGAAGAGAAGTCAGAGTTATCAGAGAGAGGTCTATAAGAGAAAAAGTCAGAGTTGCATGAGAAAAAGGTCTGTAAAAGAAGGCATGTAGAGTTTGTGAGAATGCCAGTTAAAGGGCTGGTGGTGATACCAGCCCTGTCTGTCTTAACTGTGATGCAGTAGGGCTAAATACTGGAGGGACTAACAGATTAAATGTGAGAACTCTGAAGAGAACATAGAGGCTAGTGAAGGCTAACAATTAGAAGATGATTCTGTTGAAGTAACATTAGGGTGACTGGTAGCAGTATAAGGAAAAAGAACAGGTACTGAGTTGTGGTGGTGAGAACCTTTCTAAGATTCAGGTGGCCTACAGGGCTAGACAAGCTGGAATATCTGAAAAATTATGGAAGAAACAGCCGTGAAAGGCTGTGTAGCAGAAAGGCAGTTGGAGAATGCATCCATGTGCTGTATTTTAGGTCATTCTACAGAGGTATCAGAGTGAGGCATGTCTCCTTCTCATGCATGTCTCCTCATAATCTACTTGTTAATGTCTAGCTATACTTTTAGACTTTGTTATGAGATAAAATTTGATCATAAGTATTGTATGCTTGTCTGTAAGTTGTCATACTGTATGTATGCAGTGACATGAGTCTATATGTATAGAAGGTGGTAGGAAAGTTGAGTATTTAAGGAAGTAAGGAAGACACTGGGCAATAGCTGATGTTTGATCTTCAGACTTCTGAAAGGGGAGACTGCTGTGGTGTAGTGTATTAGAGCTCCCTTTTAACACTTGGGTTTTGAACTCAGAATGTTTCCTTACATGAGACTACTTCTGCCTAATATATTTGTAAATTGACAGTAAGTTTTTGATAATATGATAAGTACAATCTGTTTCTTGCAGCATATGAAATTCTGTAGAAAAAGTGACTAACACTTTTCTTAGATATTTTGGGCTTGACAAAATAAATTGGTTTTGCAAATAGGATTGATGCCTTTCAAATACTTGTAGTGTGTTGAATTTTAGCTATTATTAGCAAAAGAGAGATGAGATTATATAAGGAAGTGCTTGTTTCTGCTTTAATACTGGAATGAGTAATATGGGAGAGTTTGCAAAAATTAGCTGAAGAACACATTAGACTCTTCACAGAAGAAAATCACTGCTGTAAATAAAAGGCCACCACTCTCCTTTAAGCTTTTTCTGTTAATGTTTTATTAAAACTGCCTGATAAATCTATACCCTTATTCACACATTGTGCTGTAAATTGGCTGTCTGGAGAATGTGATTTGAATTGTAAAGGAATTCTGTTTTTTTCACTGCATTATGATTTCGCACAGTATGCTTTCAAGTGATGTTGGCAGAGTTCTGCTTGTAGTGGTTATGCTGATTGTATGTCAGTGTATTAGGTAAAATTCTAGACCTTCAGGGAAAATAAATCCTGGATAAAAAATATTCTGTAGGAAAACCTGTTAAATTTACCATTAGAATGAAAAGATTGTCTAAGAAAACACATGTGGTAGCAAGAATAAGTCCACCAAAGTATGGTGCTGGCCTAGGGGGCAATTGCAGAAATATGGTCTGTTTTGCTTTAAGGCCATGGTGAATCCGGGGTGAGATGTGGTAAACAGGAGTTGCCTGTGTCTAAGGTGGACAGTGCCTGACTTGACCAAAACAAAGCACTTCCACCTTTGTATACTGCTTCTATAACTCTTGCTAATGCTGCAAGCAGCCCAGTGGATTAGGACTCCAGAAGTGGGAGCATAAAACCAAGGATTGTGTTGAATTTCCTTTACTTTTAAATTTTTTTCTTATTCACTTCTGCTGATAAAAGAATTCTGAGAGAGAGCTGATGAACCCAGGCAAAAGAAAAACCGGAGCCAAATGACAAATTATGAATTTCGGAGACTGAGGGTTCCTGGCACTAGAGTGCTGGTTTCTGGCCATTGTGCAGAACCTGGTGGCACCTCTGGAAAGCATCTGTGAAAGGTTAAATTTAATTGTGTTAAGCATCACTTCTTGCCAGCTTTGAATGTATAAGAGAAACATTTTGTGCATTTTGAGTTTATAACTGCTTAATTTTTTCCCCCATTCTTTGGAAGGGGAAAAAAGACAAACTTGAAATGTAACTTTGCTGTTCTCAGACTGTGTTGTGTTTGCAGTTACTCACTGAGATAAGAACAAGTAACTGTAATTACAGATAAAGTCTCGAACCAAGTCTTGCAGAGTTGGCTGATAGGAACACCAGGTGCTATCCTTATCACCTCTGTTTCTTATGCTTCTGTGCATCAGATGGACTTTCAAGATGTTTTATTTGCAATAGATAGAAATGAGTTCCAAGTCTTTAGTGCAGATGGAGCAGTTATTTTATTGTATATAACACTAAAAGTTTATAAATTTATGCCATAAAATCAACAATGCAGTTTCCTGCTTTTGACTTTATGGTCAAAACTGATCAGTTGATAAGAGAAGTTAATATCTTAATATCTTTTATACTTTACGATCAAAAAAATGTCTTATGAAGTGCTGCCTTTTCTTCTTGCAATAAACATATTACTGTTCCTTCTGACTGTAATTGTGATGGCAGTATTGCATGTACTTTGAATACCAGGTGCAAACATTGAAGATCATAAAGAAAAGGTCTTTTAACTTTCTCACTTCTTGATGGCGTTTTGATCCAGTCACAATGAAAAGAAAGGGAGGATAGTTGAACAGGCATAAGGATGTAGCTGAAAGTGGGTGTGGGGATCAGTGGGAGGACATGCTTCCCTTTGGATGATTTTCACTTTCATTGGGGAAATTTCATATGCTTGGGCAGGAGACTGTTGTCCTACCACCTGCTTTATTTGTGCTGACAGAATGCCTTAGCTGGTCACATAGACAGAAGACAGAAGCAGTATGCTATGAGAGATTCAGACCTGCAAGTGCTGTATTGGACAATAAACATAAATAAAAGTAGATGTCTTTTGGGTTATTATTTATTTTACTTCTCTGTAATATGGTTCAGCCTAACTATTTTTCCAGCAGTGGCTGTGCAGCAATTTAGAAGCAGCTGTTAGAAAAGGCAGGGCTCAGCTGCTAGGGCTGACTGTGCTGGAAGGGCTCCAGAGATGCTGTTTTTGAGGAGCTACAGCACGTGTACGTGTGTATAGAGACCCTGGGACTCCTGTGAGAGTGAGAAAAGGGAATAGCTTGCTATTGTTTAGTATCCTGTTCTTGACTGGGAATGTCTAGAAGGAGGAAAACCCTGCCTGCACTATCTCTCTTGGGTGGAATCTCCTACAGGAGACTCCTACGGGAACATTCTGTAGGAGAGAGGAGCAGCTGTTGGGGATCTCTAGTCTGTACAGATGTGAGTAGTCCTCTGGTCTACCCAAAGCTGATTTTGCCTTTTGCTTCCAGGTGTGTTTAAGGTCTATCTATCTATCCATCTAGATGTCTGATTTAAAATAGATTAAAAATTTAAAATAGATAAAAACAAAAACCCAAATAACATGTTAGCTCTTCTCACAGAAGAGTGTTCTGAGTAATGGCTGGTACTGCTAGCAGGAATACAGTGTGTGTGGAAAAATGAGAATGAAGATTATCTGGGTTTTTGCATCCTCCAAAGGTTTTGAAAAACACGGTTCTTCTGTTACCTTAGGCTTCAAATACTTCCTCTGTAAGGGGAATGAAACATTCTTTTAGTTGGCTTTGGTGCTTTTGACCTTAACTAGTAAAGGTCTTTCCTGTCTTCTCTTATGAATGGTTTACAGCTGGTTAAATAACTCTTACTGTTGTTAAAATTTTCCTCTTCACTATTTTCTAGGGGATGGCATGGTCTTCTAAATTTTTGGGAAAGAATCCTTGGTTTTTCTAGAACTTTTTAAGTGCGTTTATGGGCAAATGGGGGTCTGTCTTTTTAATGCCATTGTCTACCTCTTTTTGATAGCTTGTCAGAGAGATCATCTTTAAAAGTGTTCCTGAGTAATAATTCTACCTTATTCCTTTTGCAGTATCCTGTTGTATTCTGCATGGTGGTTAAGGTGCCATTGTACTTAGCACTACAGAATCATAAGTTAAGAGAGATGTCCTGGAGACTCAGCTGTACAGGATATATCCTTCATTAGCTGTCTGTGGAAACTCACCTTTTTGTTCCCAGTATGTAGGGTTTTTATCTCCTAAATATTTAGCTTCTCTTCATTCGATCTCTGACAGTTACTAGGCTGGATCAGTTGCTTATGCATTGCTTGTCTGAGCTCTGCCTCTTGCTGTGTTAATGATCCCAGGGGCTGGTGCTTCTGCCGAGTGTAATTACCTGGTAGCAAAGTTCATCCTGCCTTTGGTGCTATCCTTGGCAGTCACAGTTCAGTCCCTTCTTATTTCAGCCCCTTAGAATATGGAATGATACTGTCCCCTAATCTTATGTACATATGTGTCTTAACTCAGACTTCAGAGCTTATTCATTCCCTGCTGATTCAAAGTGACAGCTGTGCCATCAATCTGTTTGTCTGGTTTTTTTTTTTCCATTTGGTGTGTTGGAGATGCTCTGCTTCACACTTAGGCTCAGGAATGCTGTCTGGCCCCATGTGCTCTGCAGGTCTGCTGCACCTGAATCTGGAGTCAGACTCCATTAGTGTGAGCATTCATGGTTTCAGTGGCAGAACTCCTATCATAGGAGGGAAAGCCCAAGAGAGAGGACTCAGGCAAGCAACACTTGCAGACTTGGGACAATTCATACATCGTGTTCTATATCTGCAGTGCAACTGGCAACAGACGTCACTTGTTTCAGTATTGCTTGTCTTTCTTCATTCTGGTTACTGTTGAATTTCAATATTTGTCCTTGCTGACTGCCACATTGCTGAGTTTGACAGGTTGTTGTCAGAATTTGAGTCTACTGAGAGAAACTTTGCATATATTTAAGTAGAGATTCAACCGGTGGTAATCCTGTGTCAGATCCTGCTTTGACTGTATGTAGTAGAAGATTAGGAGAGGGTATGTTTTGAGAGAAAGAGGACAGCTATATCTCATATGTATCTGATGAATATTTCAAAGATTGGCAATGATTGTGCCAAAAATACAGTATGAAAATATCTGCTGGATAAGATATGTATTTTGTTGAATACTGATAAATGTAATGAAAAGTAACTGTAGTTTTTCCTTATTTCAATTACAGTGTGTTGGTACAAATTGTAAAGTAATTGTTTTTGTAAAAAGACCAGATTAGTCAGAACTTGAAGAACTTACCAAGAAGCCATGCTATTTAAGGGTGATGGAAGTTGTCAGATTTCTTCGAACAGCTAAGACTGAAATCAAGCAAAATTAACATTATGTTGAACTATATGTCATGCTTCTACAGAATGGATAAATTACTTGTAATGAATCTTACTACTCAAATGCTTTCTGGGGTTACTGTGTTATTCTTGAAAATTAGATGAAAAGATGCATTTTCTACTTCCAGTGAAAATCCTGCTGTAGTAATTTTTAGCTAGGATAATCCAGAGGCAGTTGAAAAGCTTCTGCATCAGTGAACCTGTGGGTTTCTTCAGGAGGACTGCTGTCAGGTTTTAATTCTTGTTAAAATTCGTAGAATTTTTAAAAGATGGGACAGTTCTTTGTACAAAATGACTAGAAAAATAACTTTTTTTTGTTCTGTATTGTTTTGATTGAGTTGATATAAAGACAATTTTCCTTTTGGAGAGACAGGCTATTTATATAATTGCATACAAAAAAACGGAGCAGAACTTGCCCAAGGGAATATTGCTATGCTCCTCCCTTAGCATAATCAACACGAGAGATTCATTTATTCACTGTCTCTTTTGATTTTCCTCTGAATTCCAGAGTTCAGACTTCAATGAAGTAAGCATATCTTGAGCAGAAAGAGATACCATATTGAGATTTGAGTTCCCCATATCCTTTGATGTCTTAGTTTAAAATTTGGTGTATATTTTATTTTCCATTTGAAATACATGAATATACCTACCTTATTCCTTGGGGAATTCTTGAAACCTTAAAAATAAGTTCATAATGGGAATTTATCTCTAAGCCTAAGTCAAAAATGTTTCATCTGTTTTTCCTTGTACCTCACAGACTTGCTATTGTTGTGGCTTTTCATGTGACCGTAGTCATCACAGGGGCATCACGCATTTTTGTTTGAATGGATTGAAAAAGAAAACTGAGAAAGTTTTCACATAAAATGGGGAAAGTCCTAATAGATAATTCTCACCTAAGTAGTTTTAGTTTTTAGGCAAATATTAAAACATTCTCTGTACTGTTTCTTCTACCCTAACAACTTATAAACAAACACTGAAAAAAAAATAGTATAAAACATTTTTATTACCAGAGTAATTTGACAGTTTTATTTTGTGGATCTTTAGAGTTACTTGCCATGACTCTCCAATTTTGGGGATTTATTTTAAAAATAAAATAAATTCTCTGCCATTCTATTTAGAGAGGGGAGAAAACAAAGCAAATTTTTTTGGATACTCTTCAAACCAGGAAAAATCTGCTTGTTGTTATCTTTGCCACATTTTCTGTGGGTTGAACAAAAACCTCTCACCAAAACTTTGACTTCTGTGGAGATATTTGAAAAACTTCAGATATAGCCATCAGTCTGGGAGCTGTGAAACCAGTAGGTAAACAGGGTTCTAGAGTGCCTTCAGCACTCTTCTACTGTGCTTGGAGCACTCATAGTTGACATGATGGGGATGGTGTAATCACAGGATCACTTATGTTGGAAAGGACACTTAAGGTCAGGTCTAACTGTAATGGTACAGGTTCATTTCCTTCCTGCCTTTGGTAGGCCTGGCCTATCTGCCCTTGCTGTAGATACCACTATTCTGGTGAGAGGGGTGGATATGAAATATAACTAAGAAGAGCTTCCTGCAAGGCTTTGTGCTGGTGAAGTCAGGTATTTTTTCCAGGTGTATGTTTCATGCTAGTGACAGTGGTACTAAGAGGATCAGACACCATGTAGATTTATCTGGTTATTTAAGAAAAACCATCATATTATGTATAGAAATGGGAATATGTTTCCAGTAGCATCTGTAATAGCCTCAGGTACAGATGGGTGTGTGTCTTCTCACTTGGTCTTCAGGATGCTGCTTTTGGGGTTATTGAAAAGCAGTGGAGAAAGTGACAGAATAAGCCATTTCCTATAAAATGGGAAATTGAGTTCAGAACAGAAACATTCTGTTTCTTAAAATAAATAAAAATTTAAGCCAAATATGATATATTCATGTGATGGATTTACTCTCTGTAGCATTCTGTCCACTTTTGATTTTTTGGATATGAAGAAGCTTACTGGCAGGTTAGGGGTGGGAAGTCATGTCTGGCTTTGATTGCAGCATAATCAGGTAGAGGTGGCAGCAAATGGGTGTGCATGCTTAGAACAAATCAAAGCAGATGTGCAGAGTCAGTACATTTGTGTGAGGTTTACTTTGGGATAATATTTACTTATACACTGGAGCATGCTCCTATTGTACGATGAAAGTACAGCCAATAATGCTGCTCTGAAGAGTTCCCTTTTTTCTAAAAGTAAATATATTGCTGTACATGGGGGAAGGAGAAAGATTAATAGTTAGGAAATATGTGTGCAGCAGTTCAAGGCTCTTGATTATCAATCTTCCCAATGAGTTCTGATTGCGTTGATTATTTATTTTTTTTTAATCTATTCCAGGTGTGTCATAATTTCTTTTATTATGTATCAGCATATGTGGTGATGTTGCTGCTCTAATTCTCTGGCAGTGCAATGAACAATTATGGCAATAATTACTAATTTTTTCCATATTGCTTTTTGCTTAAATGCAGAAGCATATAAAGTTGAAGGTAATTCAATTAAACTTGGCAGACTGTTGGTAGTTTGAATTGTTTCAAAGAAAATGACTGGAGAGAAGATGAAAAAAACATCAAAGTTAGAAGTCTTACTTTCCCCCCCCCCCCCCCAAATTCTCATTCAAAGACTTTGGCTTGGCATTAACTATTCCATCTGACAGTCAGTTTGATTTGAATGTCACTGGAGTCTGTCTCCAGCTTCTGTTCCCCAAGGGTCTAGATGAACCTTTTTGGAGGTGTACTGAATTAAAGATTAACAGCAAAAGAGAAAGGACTATGGAAGGGTTAACTCTAAGGCATTACAGACTTGACTTAATACCTTTTAGAAATTAATTTGTAAAAAATTTTTATGAAATATTGAATTTCATTAACTATTTAAGTCTGTTCCCATGTAGACTTTGCCTTTGTTCTTTCAACCTATATTTTAAAGTTTGAACATGTATAAGTGAAGAAACACTAAATCCAGACTTTGTTCATTATCACAAAATACAATTCACCTCAATAGTTTTCCTATTTTCTTTGAATGAAATAATGCAGTATATTAAGTGTGTGTGTTTACAGTCTGTAGTGGTATCAAAGTTGACAGTGCAGAATTGCACTAGACTTTAGGAGGATTTAAGAACTGAGTGACTTTCGATATATTTTTTGCTTCAGGAAGGTGTTAGAAACTATTATGTAGTATACAACTGAATGGAAGTAACCTAGGGTTATGTTAGTCTCTGTAGTCTGACAATTGAATGTCTAGCCTATGCTAGCTCTCTACCTTTCCTCTATGATTAATGGAAAGAAGTAGATACTGCCAGAGAGATGGAGCATGTGAGTCTGCCAGAATGATTTACAGAGAAAGGTAGACAAGAAAAATACTTTGTTTCTTTGTGTCTTTCATATATTCTTACAGTAAATGTAAGGTGTGAAAATATCAGATAATGTAATAGCTAAATTTACTCCTTTATAATTAATAAAAAATAAGGTTTAAAAGAGGGAAAGTAGATCTTAACACAAGGTTATATACTATTACATTCTGTTTCAAATTTTTGCTGACTGAAGGGACAGCATTTAAAGCTTGTACTTAAGGAGGAAAAAGCGTTGGTTTGTGTAGTAATTGTGTAAAAAGTTTATGCTAGTCTAGTTCAGACTGCCAATCCACACATAAAACCCCATACTTTTTCCCATATAGTCCCAATCCATTTTTTCCCCATATGGCCAATTCTGAATATATATAGAAGAGATATAAAGAAACACTAACCAGTAAATAATTTGTTATTAGTGCACAACAATGTCTGATATGATTTGATTGTCCATATAAGTAGCTCTAAGACTTTTGTGAGTCTTAAATTTTTGCTCCAGTGTTATGTGCTATATAATAAAGCAGCTCTTCCTGCTCAAAGAGGGAATACAGCATTTAGACTTTGCCTTTTGCTCTGAGGAAAAAGTATTTTGTATTTAGATAAATGGTTCTGTTTATTTTCTTAGATTACAATTTTTTCATCTCCTGTCCTCTTCATTTTGTGAGCTGAGAGCTTGCTGAAACATGTGAGATACCGTCTTTTACCAAAATACTTCAGAGAAGTGGAAATCTGCAACAGGTTGAGTTTATTTCTTAACCCAGGAAGTCCAAGCATATAAAAATCACCCCTTGGTCTTGTTCTTCAACTTGTCATAATTTGTCCTTATGCCTAAATTGATTGTACAGCTGAGAAAGGTACCTTTGTGGACAAGTGATTCCAGGATTACTCAGCAGTGTAGAGCAGTATCTGTCCTCCTTCAGATTCCTGTACAATCTGTCTCTGCCTACGCACCAGCTCTCACTTCTAGCTTCTTTCCCTGTTCCAGTGTGTACTGCCTTGTCTCAGTTCATGTCCTTTTGCTAGAATCAGTATTGCTTTCTCCTTGAGTTTTTGAGGTGGTCTTTCCAGGAGGAAAATTCTTCTTTGCTCTTCATCTAAATCTATTCCTTTCCTGTGGAGCCTTCATACGAAATACACAAATTGCTTCTCCCTAAAGGGTAGTGGTTGGAAGTATAGGATCTGTAACCTCCAGCTTGGCTGATAACAGTCCAAAACAATAAGGACAAGGAATTGCCCCATCACTGCAGCCTTCACCACCTTCTTGAAGTCTTCAGGAAAATTCAGGCTAGGACCAACGCCTTTTGTGGGAATAAATTTAGCCCAACAGTTTTTGGTAGTTTTCTAAGCAATTTCAACAATTAAGTAAAGTGCTAGACAGCTTTAATAGATAACTGGATGATATGACCAGCCTCTTGTATGCTTGCTTATTCATTCTCTTACCATTGCATATTTTATCTTGGCAAGTTAATCTTGTCAGCACAATTACATCATGCTGTATAAATCAGGAGGCTTGCTCACACACTCAAATTAATCCAAAACAGAATTGAGCCTTGGTTAATGGAAAGGAGAAATTAGTCTGAAACAAGTAATTCTTGCAGCAAGAGCAACCAAGAACTATTTTTAGAAGATACTGAGCATGTACATTTCTAGAGAGCCAAGGACTGCTCAACATG
The DNA here is from genome assembly GCF_029582105.1 of Oenanthe melanoleuca. Classification (NCBI taxonomy): domain Eukaryota; kingdom Metazoa; phylum Chordata; class Aves; order Passeriformes; family Muscicapidae; genus Oenanthe; species Oenanthe melanoleuca. Next base: position 64,491,487 of record NC_079336.1, read on the forward strand.
ACAGTACTTGTCATAAAATTGGTAGGAGGGATACCTGCTTAAATTTGGAAATGAGAGTATCTGTATTAAACTGAAAAAAAAAAAGTTATTTTAAGGGTGATGCTCTGGTCTTTGTGATTTTTTTTTTTTTTTTTTTTGTCAGTATTATATGTGTTATTTTCACAAACCGTTCTAGTTCGGCTTTTTTCTCCCTCCTTTCCCATGTTTTTTGAAGGAGTGGGAAGGAGTCACACATCTTTAGTGCATCTTTAATGTGATAATCTGAAAATAATTCTATGTATAATACTCACACTGTGATGAATAAAGGAGCTGTTATCTTAAACCTTGTTACTTTTGCACTGTACCATCACAAATATGACATCACACTCAGAAGAAATTGAGAGCAGAGTCTTTTTAAAAAGACTTTGTGATTACAGCTCCACCAGCCAATTCTTTGAGAATCTGCATGAGGCAACAGTATTTCTTCTTGTGCACTAACTGGAATATGGATGGGTGAAGGAGAAATAATCAGTTTTGACCACAAGACTATCTCTGTTAGGAAATCTAGTAGGGCTAGGGATTGTGTTTCAGCACTATTCTGGGATTCCATATTCAGTGAATTTCCTGATGTGATTTTCTCCTGAGGCAATTGCTTTTTGTTTTTTTCCTGACAATCCCTTCTGATGTATATCATGGACTAGTAGCTATTTGCAATAAGGAAGAAACCCCCCTTTGTTTTGAGGGAGTACAGATCAGCCATATGGATGCAAACTGTTGTGCCACACTTCCCAAAAGTAAACGAATGGAGCGTAGCTTCTTTCATTTCCCGTAGAAATGCAGTCCTATGGCCCAGTAGGACAAGGACTTGGTGATAGGACTGAGGCCTTAAAGGATGCAATTATGAAAATAACTGGAGTTGTTTTCCATAATTGAAGTAGAGGACACAGAGGTATCTTGGAGGAGATGGCTTTTAAATTCGTGGCCCTAACTTTGTCTGTCATTGTTCATCTGCTTGCTTCGTACCTGCAAATTTCTCAGTTTTATTTTGCTCCCTGTGCCAGAGTGGCTTAGTGCTGTTTGCCAAGTAACACATTTTAAATTACCTTCGCCCCTGTGTGACCTGGTGCAATTGCACTTCTCTCCCATAGTTATCTCTTGTATTCATATTAAATGTCTCTGTGGTACCTATCAGAAACAAGCTCACTGGTTCCTTAGGATGCTGCTGGAATGAGGTTTCAGATAAGCCTTCTGAGGTGGGATACCACAGGGTCTGGAGACCAAACCCCCTTCCCTTATTGTACCTCAGGGAGCTGTGGTTTGCCAGAAAATTGCCATGAAATGGGATTTTGAAAGCTGTGAAATTACTAAACCTGTCCTAATATATTGGGTCTTGCTGTTCAAGTTGGGAATCTGTGGCTCTCCTGAGAAACACTTCTGGATTTTTCTGTACTCTGGGGAGGTGTGTTTGCTTGGAGCCCTATGCTGATACTGAGTTCTCCTGAGCTCCTGCTTGCCTTAGTAGCCTGGAAGTTCAGTAAACCAATACAGAAAGCATTAAAATAATAAAAAGTTTATGGCTGAGAGAAAACTGGACAGAGGAAGGAAAGGGATGATTGCTGTCTTAGCACCAGTCACTCAATCTCAGCACTGTAGCTGAAGGGTTTAATTCAGGCCCCAGAGAGCAAGTTGGACTTTGAGTTCCCTATAAAAGGAACGAGTTTTTCAGGTCAGTTAGCACTTGCTTTGTGAAGTCAGTGTATTCTTAACGAGGGAAACAATACAGGAAAGGAGAAGGTAGTTTCTCAGCAACCCACTTGTGCTGCCAGCAGCATAACTAGGAGTTAGAACCCTCCAATAGTCTGTAATGGAGATATTTCTTTTGATTCTTTTAATCTTTTCCCCATCTCTTTGATAAATTGGGAAGGTTCTACAGTTTATATGCCTGCCCTGGATGTAACTTAATTTGCAGAAAGTGAAATTCTTTGTTTAGAACAAGAGACAGCCAAACAAGACCCTGGACCCAAACCTTTGTATTATATCCCACTGGTGTAGGTAGTAAGAACTATGTAAATTGATAGCTAAAGATGGATGCAGCAAATAATGTTTGCTTACAAATTGAATGGTGAAGATTCTTGATTATTATTTTTTTCCCCAGGTCCTATAATTTAATTTTCAGAGGCAGTTAAAACTGTTAATAATTACAAATAACAAGGTGTTTGGTGACCTGAGCTACATTAAGCTACATGAGAAATGCAAGTATGTTCCTTTTAATTACACACATTTTAAAAAAGTTAAGGATCTGGAAAAAAATTAATCATGCACTGTGTCCCACTTTTGACGCCTTAAGCTCCTTTTTCTATTCCCTTTTTTGCTGCTTCTCATGTTTAATTGTGTTTTATATACTGTTCCAAGAAAATCTTCAAAAAGATTTTATCAGTGTTAAGTGAAGCCAGTTGAACTTTACCATATGGACAGGTTTCTTTGTTGGTAGGGATGCTTTATTTGGCTCAGACATCAGTGTTGCATTTTTTTAAGTGATTATTTATTTTTAAAGGAAGAGATATGAGCGCCTTTTAAATGACCTGTTGGAACTTTAGAAGGTCAAACCTGATTTCTTGCCTCTTAATTATGGCCTTTTGTTTTCCCTAGGCATGATTTCTGCTAGGCTGCTTTCAACATGTTTTAGAGCTGTGTGGCTTCCACTGTGAGAATAATATCTTTTTTTTTTTTTTTTTTTTTTTAAATTATTTATTTATTTATTATTTTTTTTTTTGCAAGAGAGCTGGGCAAAGAAGGATCTTGGAATACTGCAAAAAATTTAGTATGTTGAAATAGCAAAACTCCTCACCTCCTTATGTTGATGGATGAAGCTATGACAGCAGTTTCACTTTTAGGAAGGAGGACAGTGGTGACTTGAGAAGTAAGGAAGAGCCTGTGAGGTGGGGATGCCTCTGTTACAGTCTGTAGCAAAAGCTGAATAAAGCATCTAATTTCTCTGGAGTTGTAGGACTTATTCTGTGAGCATTTTTGTCCCAGAATGAAAATTGCAGTGTAAGTTTGGCTGCTTAGACATGCAGTCTGAGTGTGCCTCAAAGCACACTCCTCTCTTCATCCACACACTGCCCTACTAACTGTAGAGCTGCAATTCCTTGCTTTTCTGCAGACTGCAGGAGTCAGGAATCAGCACTGTGCAGAGAGAGAAGGAAGTGTGTCTTCTGTCCTCTTCATTTCCCTCTGAATTGCTGGCATGGAGAGGTTGCCCAAGTGCTGGGAGAGAGACCAGTGTGAAGAGGATGGAAATGTATGCAGCACTTGTACCCTGTAATGATGATGCCATTATTACCTGGTGATATTTAGAATTGAAACATTTTCACATTACTGTTAATCTTCATCCATTTGAGTTCATGACTTTATTCTCTTCCTACTCTAATTAATAAATACAGACCTTCCATTGTCACAGATGTCTGTCTATAAATTATTGGGATATTGTGTTTAGCCTTGGGGATGAGGCTGGGGAGGACAATCAATAACTGTGATGTGACTAGCAAAGCACTGTTAAAATATTTAGAACATTAGGAAAAATGGAACACTGGAATAGTGGAATATGCTTCTTCAAACCAAAATGATATATAGTTGGCTAAAAATGTGGTTAGGTTGGTGTGTGTACTTACATTTCTATATCGGCTGTTTGCTTCCTGAATGTGAATTTCATGTCTGATGAAGCTTGCTGTGAAAGTGATTGCTATTTTGCAAGGTATTTTCAATCCAAATTTGGGGTTGGTTCCATATTTCAAGGTCCTTCCTCTTACATGTTTGCAAATTTTGATGTTTTAGGGGAATGGAAAACACCAGATGAAAACTGAAATGCTGATATGGCCATAGAAATAATCTCCAAGCAACTTAGACAGGAAACATGAAATCAACTGGAAAAACCTGTGACTGAGTCTGTGGGTCTAATCACTGGCCCTCCAGAATGTCTGCTGTACACCTTGATTGCTTCTATTTGCTTGGTGAGCTTTTGGTCTGAGGTGAACTGAGATGAAGCCACATTTCACTTCTGTTTATTCTTCCACTATCAAATATGAAACCACTTTCTGTGATGAATTTATGCTGGACATAAGTGCATTATAATGACATAAAATGACATCTATTACTTATAACACATAGCCAGACTGGTGAATGTGGAATAAATAGTATCATGAGGACAAATGCACAGGATAGAATCTTTGCATTACTATCCTGTAGCACTATAGGAGAGGGAGTGTGAAAGAACTATGAACAGTGCTTTGAGTTTGTGACTGTAAATTTCAGTTCCCCCTGACACATAAAAGCCATTTATTTAGGTTTTTAGCCACCCTATTGTGGCTTTTTCTGCCTTTAGAGAACTCCCTGAAGTCTCCTGTGGCTTAGAGTAATGAATTAGCTTTCTGTATTTTGCAACAAGTTTTGTTTCTTACTGGCTAAACTTATTCCTAGATACAAAGCCATTCTCTCCCCATCTGAAAGTTGCTTGGAACTTGTTCCCTAATTATTTGCAGTCAGGAAATAGATGAAATCAATTAAATTTAACAACTGGTTGTTTTTGTCCAGTAGCAGTGGACTATTTCTGCTCTGTACCTGTACTGTTCTGTGTTTTTTGTTTTTTTTTTTGTCCAATCTCCAAGTCTTTTGGTTTCCTATGACTCTGAGTCTTACTTTCATTGTCTTTTCTTTGTTGGGGTGAATAGCCAGGTGCATTTTGCTTTTCTATGGTGTTCATTTTTTTTCAGTGTGCTTGGATTTAGTTTTAGTTTTTATTTCACTAATTCTGTCCTGGAAATCTAACCAATTTGCAGAGAAAATGGGATCAATGCTTGCTTTCTGAATTGTCTTCCTTGCTTCCTCTCTTTCATCTTAGTCCGTTACTTTACCACTTCATAAGAAGCTGCATAAGTTTCATTTGGCATACAGTCATTGAGATAGTGAAATCTGATTTCACTCTGCTTCCTTATTTAATAAGTAGTACTGTCCTTCCCTACTGTGGATCATTTTCCAGTCTGGATGTATTCATGCTACCTTCCTGCCTTCACTATTATGGCCTCTATTCATTTTCCACTGTCTCTCTCTTGTCTTTATCCACAGGCTAAATATCTATCTATGGCTAAATATATTCCTTTCCTCCCATACAAGACAAGCCTTTATACTGTAAAAATCTCATGCTGGACACCTGATAGCCTTGCATAAAATTTTAGTTCCCAATCAAGCACAGCAAAGCTCTTTTTTCTTTAGTACCAGATTATTTTCCTGCCCCTGTCTCTGTTCTCCTGCTAAAAATAAAGTTTAAACCATTGCTGTATTGGGGAAAGTAATTCTTTCATGCTAAGCATTTTATCTGTCATACATTATCAGGCTTCAGTCTGCTTCTTTTACTTGAAGTAAAACCTAGTTACAAAGCCAAATGCATATATCCTTGTGTTAAGCAGTTCTTTAACTAGGGAGTGATACTGTGCACAGTATCAAAATTGACATTTTGGAAAGAGTACACAAAATATGATTTCTTTTCCTACATGTCTTATGTCTTTTAGGTTTCCTTCTTGTTTTTTCCTCACTGCCTGGGTACTCAGGCTATGAGGTCACAGCTACTTTGTTTTCCTTGCTTGCAAAGTGGTTTGATATTATGTTATAGTATAGCTTAGTAAAGATGCATTTTTTACTCACTGACTCCCAAATATTGAAACCTGAGACAAGTATTAGGATACAGGGTTTTTGTGAGACTATTCTTGACTGTCTAAATTATTCTGAGTGACTACTTTGAACTACTAAATCTATATCTAGTTTGTGTATACTGTTTTAAAAAAATAAATAGCTTGCTACAATTTTAGATAATATTGCCAAGGTTTTGGCCCTTTTCTAAAAATAAATATTTTTTTCTCAGCTGTTTCATAGCTATACAGTATATAATGTATATGCAGTTTTACAGTTAAAGTATATACATCTATTCTTTGGAATTTAAGGAAGTTTCCTTTAATATTGGAGAAATTGTTTTCCTTCAGCCTAAAAGATTATTAGCAAACATTCAGCTTCTATACAATCTTTATGGTAAGAAGTGCATTCTGAGAGGGAGCTGAGTTTATACTGTGATTTGGAAAAATGCAGCAAACCCACATCCTGGTTTTTTTTGTAGTTTTTGTCCTTTGAGTTTCTGGAGAATATGGTTTTTAAAATAAAGTTCTCCTTTTAGCCTGAATGCTATGTAGAATTTAAAAGAATGAAAACTCCATTCATTTTCTATGAGAGAATTACTATATTTGTTGTGTATACTTGAATATAAATGGATGTAGATTGTGCATCACAAGCTGAACCAATCAGCAAATTGATTCTGGCCGATTTAAATCTTTAGAGAAACAAAGCAACCTTGGGGGGAAAAAAGCTGTTTTACTCAGTTGTCTGTGGATATGAGGCAGGGAATTCATCATTGGTAGAGAGAACTTCAAAATGAAAGGTGGGGGAAGGAAAGGAAAAATGATGAACGAAGCCTGTTAAACTGCTGAGCTCTCTTTTTCTCCAGTGCATTCAGCTCAGTGAATTAATGAGATTAAGTCACATCAACTCAGATTGCTGGAGGGAATGAGCAAAGTGGGCAATTTCAGTAGTAGCTTGCATAGGCAAGTTTGGTACTTGCAGGCTACTTATGATGGCATGCTGCTAACATTTGAAGCTATTTCCCAGCTTGATAGCTGGTACAGTTTTTATTGTTTTTGTGGTATGTGTAAGCTTGTCTTGCAGTCTAAAAAGTATGATGTAGAAAAATTGTTTCTTAGCAAGAGAAAACACCTGTAAGAACTGACAAAAACCTGCAGAAGTCAACCAGTATTCTGTATTTTTGGCATTTACCTATTTAACAGGAGTTTCTAGAAATTCTGTCTCTGTGTGTAGAAGATGAAGTCAGATACAGTAAGGGACAACTTCTACTTTTTGAAATCTCAGTTGCTCCCTCATCTCTCCTTATATGAACACTTTCAAGATATCTTCCCCCAAAACCATTTCAACAGCTTGCAAGAACCACCCCCTGCTAACTGTGACCAGTATGAAGGTTTCTGGATTTTGTTTTTCTCCTTGTTTTCTTCTGCTGCATTATTCTTATTTATCAGCTCAGTTCTTTGCCACATAAATTATTCCTCCAGCTAGTTCTCAGTGTTCCCTGATAATTCTGTTAGGAGGTCTTTTGACAATTAATCTGTTCTGGTCTGTAACCATGGCATTCTCATACATGGTGCTCTTTCCTCCCTCCCTTTATAGGGCTTCTGAGTCCTTCTTTCTCTGGTCCTTTCATGCCAAAGGATTCTAAATCAATGTCTTCCTAACTAATCCTTGATAAGTGGCTTATTCTATTTTCATCTAAGCGAGTGCTGTCCTATGAATCAGGCTGGCCTGAGAGATTGTCTTGAGGAATGAAGGGTAAGAGCCTTTTCCTTGGTTTGTTGGAGTTTTTGTTGGTTTAGTCACAAAAATATGCTATGGATTTTTTTTTTTTTTTTTTTTTTTTTAACCTGAGACTACTGTCAGATTGAATTAAGCTTATAACTTGGGCTAAAAACATTGTAGCTAAATTTGCAAAACCACAAGCACTGTGTTTTCTTTCCTTACTTTGTATGAAGTTGCTCAGTAATTGGACACTGTGTGAAGTATGTGGCATCTGAAGATGCGGATATTAACCTATAAACTGCTCATCTTTGCCTCTGGGGAGAGTGTTGTAAATACCAAGTGATAAGAAATGCTGAGAGCAACACACTCTTATTTTAATTATTTTATCTGAAACAGGGAAAAAGTGTCCCATTTTGTGAACTCAGGGTTTGTTCTATGTCAATAATAATTTTTTTTACACAAAATGGAAAACATCCCCAGGAGCTATTTTGGAAGTTGGGACACCAGAATTCAGAACTGTGCTTGAGTCAAGGTTGTTAGTATGATGAGATCCAAATTTGACTCAACCTTCCTTTTCCTTCCCCTCCCCCTCCCGTGGATTTGTTCTATCCATCCATGCTTGATTGATTTCTCTAGCTTGTAACTTATTGTAAGATCAGAGCTTATTAGTCACAGGCCTTCCAGGCAGTTTTGAAGGAACATGGTGTGATGTTTCATTTCTGCAAATATATTCTTACTTTTTGATGACATGATGGTGTGTAGCCAGTTATGATGACTCTTATGATAATATGGAAAAAAATCCTAGTGGTGTGTCAGCCAGCTGTCGTGGCCTCTCTCTCTTTGCCTGAGACAGCCTGCCCTCTTCTGGTAAAGTTAGGACTGGATAAATTATCCGGACTGCAGTGGGACTGCTTGAGGTTGTTTTGCTTTGCCTGAAAAAACTGTTGAATTTCCATGGATAGCTTCGATGCCAATATAGTGGTCCATCAAATTCTATGTAGCTGTGGATTTTCTGTTACAATAACAGTAAGGGATAAAGTTTTTTGCATTAAGGTCTCAAATACATGCAAATTCTACTAGATTCTCTGTGGGAGTGTGTATTTATTTATCTATCTCATACTTAAGGAAAGACCATATTCCCATAATCTTTATTTCTAATAATTTTGCATTCTTGTGAAATTATTTGTCCACTATGCTTTTTTTCCCCCATCACATCAGAATTCTTTTTGTTAAATCCATATTTCTTTTTAGCTATCTTTTATGTTCTAAAATTCTTTTTGTTGTTTTTACTCCTTCCCTGACAGAATACCAATAGCTTCGATCATCAGCATCATAAATTGACAAAGGTAATTAATGTTTCAATAGGGTTGTAAGATAGATGACAAGCCAAATCCTTAGAGTGTAAAAAATGCCATGAAGAAAGTGGTGAAGTTTCTAAGTCAGTCCTGGGTTCAGCTATAGAAAATATATACTGTAACCTGTAATCATCACGATGACATTTGAAGACCTGCATTAAACTGATTGATTGCAATTCACTCCTGAAGGAGCAGGTGTTCAGATCTCATCAAGAAGGCCAAAGACTGGGCCTGGAATCATTAGGTATCTGTTCAGAGCCTGGCAGTGAAACATGTGATTTGGTAGGGTCACAAATATGAGTTCAATTAAAGTAGGCAGATTCTCTGTGCTTTAACTGGCTAGTGAAAAAAAATCTGGGCCTTATATTTTAAGGTAGCACAGTGTTAACTCATGTCAGTATTTAGAGCCCAGTTAGCATGTTTAAATTATTTATAGTAAATTTGAATGTGGTTGTTTATAAGGCTAAAGCTTTAAAAACTTGGTCATAGAACAAGATCGTGCTGTACTAAAAGCTTGCACAGCATGTAGTTACTCCAAGGAACACTTAGTCTAGGCATAAGATGAGAAATTGATGGATATAAGCGTCATACTGACATAATGCTACAGCATTGGCCAGCAGGACAGACAGCAAAATTTCTGATCATATCCAGATAGGTTGTTGTACACATCCGGCCATAATATTTTTACTTAAAAATGCCATGTGCGTGTGATGTTACTGGAATATTTGAGTTGTACTGACAGTGAAAGCTAAACACAGAAAATGTAGTCACCACCTTGCTCAATCATGTGTACTTTATTGCCTTGTTAGATAAATCTGCCCCTTGGCAGCCTTTCCCCATCATCTTTGTTTTATTAATGAGTAGTTTTGCCTTGCATTTTGAAAAGGCCATTCCTCTTCTGGCAGACCATGCTTTCTGGGGAGGCTAATGCTGGTTGTATATGAGATAAGTGATGACTTTCAGCGTGGGAAAGATATGCAAGTAATTTATAAATTAAAGCCTTTTATAGGCTATTGAACAAACATGCCCAAGTACAATAGAATGAGACTATCCTGTTACACATTTTTAAAATAAATTATTTGCTTTCTACTTGCGTTTATGGAAGTAGTCCAGCCCAGGGTCTCTTTCACCTTGAAGTGATGGCAAAAAGGAAATTGTGTTGGGTTGTTCCTGGTCTGGCCTTCTCTTCTGTTTTAACCCCATTAGGGTTCATTTAGACAGTGGACATGGTGGTGAAAAAAAATTTGGTGTGCTTCAGTGTAGCAGGTCTGTAGTTGTGAGATACATCACTGAGATGTTTAAGGTATTCCTCTGGCTCTGAGGACAAGATTAAATAATGTGGAAAACAGTTCCTCTTGATGTTACTGTAGAAATACCTATTAACTTCCATGGGCCCAAGTAATTGCTCTGCTTTAGAACAGCATTTATGTTACTAAAATTTGATTACTTTCAAAGAAATATAAACCTTGCCTATTAATATAGGATTTTGTATTTTACCTGTGAAATAATCAGAATGGTTAAAGCAAAGGCAAAATAGGAGGTAGTATAGCCAAAATCTAACTTGCCTGGGGATGCTTTGCCTTTAGTTTTAAGGACGTAATCAGAAAATAAAAACTTGGGAAGTGTTGCTGCCTAAAATAATCAGACTTGTTGGGGAGCTTTCTAAAGATACACGACTGCTACCAAAATCTATTTGCAGAATACCTTATAGAAAATAAGTACTTTGAAGTCAGTTTTTAAGTAACTTCATGTAAGTATTATATAAATGTATATGTTACATATAGGTACATATATATTTATCCAAGAATTGTAGTTTTTATGTGGATTTTTTTGTCCCTTAAATTAGCAATAAAATGAGGCAGAGTAAAAAAACAAATATTTTATCTCATTGGGAACTTGCTAATGTTTGATTGTTATGCCCTTTAACACAATTATTATGTTAAGTGATTGTCAGAACAAGTGGAAAGGATATGTCTCATGCATATTTTTAAGGATTTTCCTCCTATCCCTCTTTAAGGGTAAAATTATATTTGACTAATATTTTGTGCAGTTCCCATTTTTACTCTGAAAATTTAAGCACCCATCTGATAAATAAGATTTTGAGTTAATTTTGATGCCATTCAACTACAAGGGTGTCACTTGTGCTCTTAGCAGATCTTGGGAGGCATTTCCCTTGGCTTCTAGTGCACCTGTCAGACTTGGCTATGAAGTCAAATCACTGAGCTCTGAACACTGCAGTGCTGCTCATCTGTGTGAAAGCTAGGGAAATTATAGACTGAGATCTTTATTGCTGCTTCCCATTTCTCAACGGTGGACTGAGCTGATTCAGAGAACCTATTGGCAGATTAATACTTTGATTCTGACTTTATTAGCCTCACCAAGATGCTATTGTATGTCAAGTGAATTTCAGTGGGAAACAGGTCATAGTTCTGTTTAATCTTTGGTTTAATAATTTCCTCTGCCAACTACTTTCAACATTGGTATGTCCTCATTTTATGCTTGTGCTGTGGAATTCTTTCCCTTGTTCTCTTCCACTTCACAACTCTAGAGTTCTCTCTTTTCTGCCCAATTGGTTTTCACATTTCCTTTTCCTTGTGACGTGCTAAATTATTCTCTATCAAAGTTGAGACACACAATATCTTTCTGCTCCAGAGTTCCTCTTCTTTGCTTTCAGTGTATCTCCCTGAAAAGTGTTCTTGTGTCATTTTACCTTTAGCAACTTCTGCCTCTGAAAAACATTCCTATTTGTGATGGAGATAATGTTTCTTTGATGTTCATTCTAGGACCATTATCAAACTTATGTCTTCCTTTTGTCAGCTCTCCAAGAAGTCCAGATCAGGAATGTCCTTTTTCCTTCATTTTGTTGTGGCCACTGTGACTCCCTATTGTTGCCTGAGCTAGTTTACCACATCCTCTGTTGAAGTACCTCAAGACATCTATACAAAGTTTGGAAGAGTAGTTAACAGTAGTTGCAGCAGATGATAATAAACTTTTTGCCGGATGGTGTTGGTTTGAGGCTCTCTGAGATGTGAGAAAGGTAGAACAAGTAAGGGTGAAGGTGACCCAGTGTGCATAGAAACCTCTCTGATTGAATCGCATGATTTGCCACGCACAAGCTGCAGCGCACAATAGAGGGTTCTTTTGCAAGATTGTTCTTGTACCGAGAGCTACTGTTTCCAGAAAAGACACTTTTAAATGGAGGTGCACCAAAGCTTAAGCACTTAAGTATCTCGTGTTCTTGTGGATGTTGAGTTCTGGGCTTTCAACCCCTTTGCAAAAGCGGTATTGCAAAAGTATTCTTGTCTGCATGTGATGGGGAAGTAACAGACCTGGTCTTTGTCTCTTAGCATAGCCAATGCGAGACAGTTGCCTAGGACATAGTGAAACAGTCCCGAGGGTGTCTTGAGGTGTCCTCAGGGTTTCTTCCTATCTACCTGAAGCACACTTACTCTCTGCTCCCTTCCACTGCTCAGGGAAGTCTGCGGTGCCAACAGAGCACAGTTTTCACTGAAAAAAGTATGTGCGTCTCCAGCACAAGACAGAGGGAGATGCAGGTTCCCTGTTGCTGTCAGTAAAGAAATATGAAGGAGGTGACACAGTTTCCCCAACTCCCTCTTTCCTTTCCTATCCCATTAGCCCACATTCTCTTCCTGCCCAGCCCTCCAGTGATGCCTAATCTCATTTACAGCGGCTGCTGCCAGATCTGCTGGCAGCTGCAGTTTCTTGGCCGCGGTTTTCGGTGAGGGAGCCGAGAGCGCTGAGGAGGAGGAGGGAGGAGGAAGGCTGTGCGGTGTGGCGGAGCGGCAGCACCTTTGACGTGCCCGTCCCCCACGTGACGGCCGCTCCACTGCGGGGAGGGAGCTGAGCCGCCGCCGCTCCGGCAGAGCACGGGAGAGCCGCAGCCTCGGCGGCGGCAGCAGCGCCTCCGCCCGCAGTGCGTGTGTGTGCGTGTGTGTGATGAGCGATCGCCGCGTCCCTCCGCCCGCTGCCGGCTGACACCCACCAGGAGCAGCAGGAGCCGCGGCCAGCGCGCAGTGACCTTGGCCCAGAGGTAACCGAGCGGGCGGCTCCGCGCCCCCGCCCCGCGCCTCCCGCGGCGGGCCGAGCCCCCTCCCGCCGGGCCCCGGGCGGCGCCGCCGCTGTCCGCGGTGCTGGAGCTGCGGCTCCGCGCCGGGCTGCCCGCGGCAGAGCCGCACCGCCGGCCTTCGGCCGCCCGAGCCGCGCACCCGGCGGGCGGCGGGGAGCGGCGACCCGAGCTGGAGGCGGCTCGGCGCTGGGGAGGGCTCGGGAAGATAGTGCTTGGAGCCGGGCTCGGCGGCTCTCCGCGCTCTCCGCATCCGCCGGTGTGGTCTGTAGATGGAGCACATTCTTACACCTGCGTGCAAAGCCGGAGCTACGGCATGATCCGAGCTCCTGCTTAGTGCAGCTCCCGTGTGACCCGGGGGAGGGCGGGGAGGAGACGGGGCTGGCAGGGAGCCGGTGTTTGGCGGTAAAGTGCGATTAAAGTAGGTGAAAGCAACCGGAACGGCGTTCTGGCTTGTTTCTTCATCTTCCCTCGTCACCTGCTCCCCTGCCCCGGCGTATGTATGAGCACAGATGCGCTGGTGAATTGCAGGGAGCTCAAAGCGTCTGGTTTGCTTTTTGTGCATTTGAATGTTGTGAAAGTTGCTACGACCCGAGCTGTGAGCGGAGGGCACTGCTGAATACACGTCATGGGCCGAGCCCGTCCTCCCAAAACTGGCCTGGAAGGTGCAGAGCGTCCCTGGGTGAAGCCCGTGCAGGGGAGGAGGAAGCGCTTTGTGAGGAGGCGTCTGTGTGCTGTGGTGGTTAGCAGTGTGTCAGGGTTCCGAGTGACAATTCATTAACGTTTAAATTAGATCAACACGTTACATCCATTATTTACCGGCAAGAGAGCGTAATGACAGTAAATGGTGAATTAGCAGCTTCGCTCCAATGTAAATATCTGTTGGAGTAAGAGCATACACTGATTTTGATAACGTGTTGGTAGAAAGTCAGGTCCATTAATCATCAGGGAAGCAAGGAGACCTGAGGCGATGCCCTATTGAAACCACTTTTACCTTTTACAGTGCAGCATCCAAAAGCGGATCAAATTTGTGGGACATGGCACAAGGAAATAATTATGGGCAAAGCAGCAATGGGGTGGCTGATGAATCCCCAAACATGCTGGTGTACAGAAAGGTAAGCCTTTGTATTTTTCAGAAGCTGAGGAAGGTGAAGTCCTGGATTTTTTTTTTGCCTAGCCAGTGAAGCCATTATTTTTGCTGTTTCTCTCCAATTTCGTGAATAGAGAAATCACTGTATCTGTTTGAAATGGTAAAATCTGCACATGTCAACTTTGCATCTTGTTCAGAAGCAGCTGCTTTTCCTTCTGAGGTACTTGATATATTTCAGTCACTCTCTGCATTGATACATATGATACGTGATGGTGGTGACGTGCCAGAGACTGGACCATGTTTTGAGGTCAAGTGTTTCTTTCTAAAGTTTTTGTAAAATGATTTCATATGTATTAAAGCTAAAATTCAACTATATAATACAGTATTTCTGTCTTGTGCAGAGAAGTTGGAACCATTAAATTATTTAATATAAGGAGAAAAAAACTGATTAAAGATCTCACTTTTCTGTGATTGCCACAAGTCAAAACTCCCCCAAAAGCATACACTTTAGAATTTTTCTCTGTGAAGACTTCTAGTGTAGCTATTCTTACAATATCAATAGACAAATTTTCCTGTTATTGAACTCTAATAGCGAGGCTTATTTAGTGACTATGCTTTAATTTAAGTGAGAGTAAATGCTTGAAAATTTGAGATGCCTTTATACATTTTTTAAAAAAAGCCTTAATTGCATTTATGAAAAAAGAATAGCAATGTAAATTCTAATAATAATGGAGAGAACATAATTTTGCTGTTGAAAACTGAAATAAGTAATTATGCAACTGCTTGTTTATCCTTAGAACACAGTGCTGCTTAACTTGTTTGTGGTTTTTTTGCCAGGTGGAAAAAATCAATACTTTACTTTGTTAGAGGCATTGACTTTTCCCCTTACAAGTTAACTTGTAATAGAAAGTAACAGAAAACATCTCATATATACTCAGTTTAGTCTTTGAGGTGAACTAAAGTATAAACAGTCACTGTGGTGTTCTTTTCCCAGAAATTAAAAAATAGTCTCAAATTTAAATCTGATGCATGCTTTTTTCTCTTCCTGTTTTCAGATATGTTGCTGATTTCACTTAGTTTGTGTCTGTTATTTTGTGAAATTAGACTCCTTTTATATAAGTGAATGAATTTATGGACCTAGCTGTGGTTATCCTTCTACAAATGTACATCTAAAAGAACACGGATTGCCTTGCCATTAACACTGCAAGTGTGTTTCAAAAGGCAATGGCATACATTAAAATATGCTGCATATGTGAAAATTAAACATACCAGATCTTATATTGTTCTTTTCAGGTTTTTGATCTTTCTAAATGTGATCTTTCTAAATGTTATCTTTCCATGTTTGCCATTTACTTCAATGCTGGCAAAAAGGTCTTTCCTCGCCTTATTTAGTACACAGAGAAACTGTTTTTCTTCCTTTGACTTTGGTAAAACCTGTGGTAGAATTTGCGACCTATGATATTTAGTATGACCTTATGCCAAAATTTATTGTTGGCTCTGGGCAGTGTCACCTCTGAGCAGCATCCAGATTGAATGGAACAACTGAGGCAAGTGACAAGAGTCCTAGTGAGCACGGGAGATTTGAAAATGAAGAGTGGGAATAGGACACACCACCTAAGTTGTATGCTCAGCAAATCAAGACATCAAACACCTTTTTTGTTCTCTGCAATACATCTACAAAGGGATGATATGAACTTGTGTCCTTCAGTGCAGCAGTGATCCTTCCCTTGTTGTCACTAAACAAGTGATGCTCTGAATATAAAACTTTGAAAAATACTGGCCTTCTACAGCATTACCTGCCCTATTTGTTTTTTTTTTGTTTATTTTTTTGTAGCACAATGAATTGAAGATAATTTCAGATTATGTACGCTGTATATAATAGAGTACAGAGAGAATTAAGTAGCCCTTCCTTTGGCAGTACTCAAGGAACAGGCAACAAAATAATAACTTTTCAAGAAGTCTGCCTTTTCTTGAAATAGGATATTGGTGTAAGCAAACATATTCTTAATTCTGAGTTTAAACATAAGAGGAGGATAGTCAACTGGAGATAATTTCACTTTAGATTATATAATCTGTGAGTGTAATTCTTCAATAGGAGCAACTAATTGACTGGGTACCTTGTAACACATTTGAAAACACAATACTTCTTTCTCTGTCTGTCATTGTGTTGGGAATGAAAGCACTAAAAACAAAGAACTAGATCTGACACATTTGTGAAGGACTCCTTTTTTTTGGCCAACTGGAAAAGTATTAACATTTTTTAGAAAAAAAAAAAAAAAATCACAAAAACCATGCTATGGGCTGGGTTCAGTCCAAACTGAATTTGAAGTCTTATATTTCAAACAATGCTGCACAAAGGTGGAAATGCTTTCTTCCAGTAGTTTATACATCAACAGATGGAAAAGTACACTTTTTGTGCTATCTGTACCTGCAAAGAATAGATGGAACATCTCTTACTTATGTTAATGAAGAATTAAAATTTGGATGTGCTTTGAAGGCTGTTATTTCAGCTATGAACCACAATTTTGTAGTCTGGTAATTCTGCTAGTCTGTCTAACTTCCAGACACAATCTGAACTGAGTATGTTCTGCACTACATGGAGTTACAGCTCTGTATTGCCTAAATCCTGATTCTGTCAGGAGCATTTTATGGAAAATTCTATACAGAATGAAATACTAGTGTTTTCAAATTTGTTTTTTAAAGTTTGTTTCAAACTCTTGATAAAAAATGGCTGGCTTTATTTTTTTTAAATGCATTTGGTTTTTGATTATTTGCTTATTTGAAGAATTGAACAATTGATAATAAAATTGTAATCTCAAGTAATATAGAGTGTAGATAGTCTCTTATTCTCATCAGTCAGCTTTTATTCCTAGCTTAACAAGGGTTTCATTACATTTTGCTTTGAAAAAATAAAGATCAGCATATGATAATTCAATATTCAATACACACATAACTAAGAATTACTTATTTGAATCTGAAAAAGACAGCAGCACAGATAAATAGTTCCCTATATAATTTTTGTTCTGCTTTTTCAGATGCTTGTGCCAGTATTTTTATGCCTTGGGGAATAATTTTTATTTTAATAGAATGTCAGCTGCATTATTCTTTTTGTCTATCAGCCTAATTATAAAGTAATGACATGTGACACATCATTGGCACTGACATACCTTAGAAAAAGTCCTGAATTTTTCTGCTGGTAGCCTGAGGCAAATATGAAAAATATAAAACCCCTCCTTTTATTTCCTCTCTGACGGAGTCCATAGCAGCCAGCAATTAAAAGAGATAAGAGACTGAAATCCATAGTGTTTTAACATCACAAATTGCTCATGCAGAAATCTCATATTTTAGCATCAGTAACTTGCTGCAGCAAACTAGGTCTTAGGGAAGAAACTTGAGATGTAGTAGTGTAGTAGAAGGCCCATACTATGAAGTTTTTGAGTTTCAGAGACTGATCTGTCTTTTTTAAAATTCATTTTAAATCTGTGCACACCATTAAAAGAACAAGAATTTCCTGTTAGGAACTTCTATTTTAGATCTACTGCTGGTCTTGCTAAACTTTCTGGTCTGTGCTTTGCTTACTTTTTCAGTCAAACATGTTGCAACTATTAGGAATTCTGATTTGCAAGTTTAATGGTTATTCTATTGCTGCCTGAACTAGCTTTGTTTGAACACTGATAGCTTTATTTTGTAGCAGTAAGATTATCCTTGTCTGAAAGGTAATATTCTTGTGACTGACATTTTGGTGACAGTGGGACTTTCAGTGTTCTAATAAAGTTAATGAGGTGTTTCTTCTGTTTCTGTGACAATGGTGGAAGGTCATGTGTGTCAGTACACATGTATAACAAGGGCTGAATTTGTAATCTCAGACTCCGTAGTTTATCATGGCCTGATATTCTTCATAGAAATGACACCTTCAAAACTTGATACTTTCCTATGCTGTAAACGAGCAGTAGTTATGCAGGGACAACATCTGAGGGAGCAGTGACACCATCTTCTAATAACCATTCTTCATCTCTGCTTCCACTAGGGATGACTTCCAATATAAACTGCAGATAATGCTGTGCTCTCCTGTGACCCTAGTCAACTGCTCCCTAAAAAGACTGTTGGAAGAAAATGGTATCAATGATAATTGTGTTCCTTAGAGCCTGTGAGACTAAGAAAGGACACTTTAGGTGGATTTTTGTGAGTGCTGTCACTCAGTTTGAGAAGGGAAGAATCACTCTGATACTACACATTTCTGAATATGCTGTGACATTCTGTGAAGGCATCATCTTGTTTGTTACTACACTGGAAAAGGCAGGGTGGTCTAAGGTACCAGAGATAAGTGGTTTTGGGGTTTTTTTTGGTGGGGTTTTTTCTAGTGTGCTTATATATATATTTTTTTTTTTTAATTATTTATTAAATTACACTATAGGTGTAGATTATGCTGTTTTTTCTTCTGTGCCACTGAGGAGTGGCACTGGTGTGAGTCTGGTTGATGGTCTTGGTGTTCTTCCAGCACTCACTGTAGAATTAATTGATGGGGAAAGGTTGACATTTGTGATCCTTGGGAATTTCAGCTGTAAGAAGAAAAGAATTTATCTTTCTGTCCAAAAAGTTATGAGGAAGTTGTAGTCCTGGAGTAGCTGATTGAGAGTGAAGTAAACTTTTGCACAGGGACATGTAGGGACCACAAACTTAATAGAGATGAACAGAATAGCTGCTAGATGTGGAGTGACTTTTGTTTTCCTATATGCTCTCACCTTCATGTTTTGTGTCTGTCCTCTGTGCAGGTTCACTTTGCTGCTGGAATAGTTATAGTTAGTACTAGGTGTAGTATCTATCTAAATTTTGTCATCGTTTGTGATAAAAGCAATATAAAGGGTTTGATTGTCTTTACAACCATATAGAACAACTGAAAATTCCAAGGAAATTCAATTAAAAAATTGTCTGAGTCTGTAGGTGGCTAGATCAGCAAGAGGGGCACTTGCCCTGTTTTGGTGATTCTTGCTGGTGTTTTCCATCTTTTCTGTTCTCCTCTTCCTTCCACTAGGTGTAGAAATACATCAAGTGATACTGCAGTGAGAGGTTTACTGCTGCTTACTGTTCTGAGCTTGATGTACTCTCATCACGGGCATTACTGTCAAATGCAAAAACCCCACAGCATCCTGTGCCACCGTGTTTAATTCCTCTCTCCATCCCACATGTGCTGTCTGAAAAATGTATGTGCCTGTTTTGATTGTGCATTGTCATTTTCTGTTGCTCTGCTTCTTTCCTTTGAAGCAGTCTACATTTGTAGCTATGGAAACAATGATGCTATTGAGAGTGACGTGCAATATCGAGGCAGAAATTGTTTGTTTTGGAGTTTTGTTTTCTTTCAGTTCAGGCTTAAAACATTCTTTGTGGACTGCAGGAATTTTTATTGTGAACTCTATCATATCGTAATATTTGACAGGTTCACACCAAAGCTGATATGAAATATACCGGTAAACATGGTAAAATACTTCCTTATTTTAAAAATATACTTCATATTTTAAAAATATGCTATTTCCCCAATTCAGGAATCCTTCAAACTAATTGAAGCATAATTGCAACTTTTAGTATAGGAACCACTACACCTACTTCTTCAAATCAGCTTGTAAAATCTGCTAAAAGAGAAGAAAACTTGGTTAATTTCTGCAGTACAATGAGATTTTGGACTTTTCGGTCTTGATTGCCACTAGCTATTAAAAAAAAAAAAAAAAAATCCCAGGTCCAACCTGGAAAGACCGAAGAAACAGCAGAATATTTTCATTTTTTTAAACATGCTTTAAAAATTTTTTCACGAGGTTGCAGAAAGATAAATAGTGGAGGTATGTAGTGATATAGAGTGTGAGCAATAGCCAGTTTTCAACTATTACTCTAAAAGATAAAGCTTTTGTGAAAGAGATACGTAGAATTATTTTGTGTTACAGATAGCTAAACTGAGATGCAACAGTGACACGTCAGAGCAGAGGAAAAGCTAGAAATCCCTTTATTTTTGGTAAAAAAAGGAGCAAACTATTTTTTATGTAGGAGGGAGCTAAGACTGTGAAATACTACCTAGAGTGCATCCATTATTCCTGCTTTTTTTTTTTCCCCTCCTGTGTTTGGTTGGTTTGTTTGTTTTTAATGGAAACATTAAAGTAGTAGGACAAGAAAAGTCTGGATTTTAATAGTGTTATTGTGAACCTTACTAAAATGTATAAGGGAAGAAAACTTTGAGGGTGAGCTTAGTACTAAGATGGACCACTTCAGAGAAACACCTTCAGCTGAAACTTTGACATGATGATGCATTGAAGAAAAAGTACACGTGCAGTTTCCTGTGGTAAAGGGATCAAATGAGAATTTTGGTTTTGGTGAGAGATTGCCACCAGCTACAACTGAAAGCTGAAGATAAAAAAGGTTGAGCTAGTTATTACAGTATGTGTTGGTTATAGGTGTAACTGGAATAGATACAGTGGGAGTGAGGCTGGCTGGGAAGCCACAGGGGACATTGGAGCTGAACTGTCTGAGAAGCAGAGTTGGGAACTGCAGTTTCATTTGGCATGTGAGAGCAGCCTGGATTAGTACAGGAGAGCAGGGGGCCAAGAAATAGAGCTGTAGGAGCATCTCATAAATTCATTGTAACTGTCAGGGGAAGCTTTTACTAGATAACATTTGATATTCTTAACTGGCATTTGGACTATTTAGCCCCCAAAAGCTTGGGGCTGGTTTTGTGCTTGTGTGTATATTCATCTGTGTTTGAAAGCTTCCTTTTTCAGATGCTGCTGTGGATCTTTCTCAGTTTGTAATGCTCAGCATGTCTTTGACAAGACAGTTTTATGGGCTTAGCTTCAGAGAAGCTGCCTTGTCTGGGAAGGTGGTCAGGGCATCAAAAAACCAGTGATATTGCTCTTGCTTTCTCTTATTGTTATTGCCTTCTTACTGTTATTCCCTCAAATATGCTTCTGCCTAAAAGTTTATTGCTGATGATTAGAAACTGGAAAGATTACACTGTAATGTGTATTTTATCCATATTTTTCCAATGGAGGGGCCTATTTTTCAAGATTTTTCTAGTTCTACTATTTCTATTCAATTGAGGATATCTTGATAGCTGTTAAATGAAACTAGAGGCTATTAGATCCATGGTGTTATTCAAACAAGAAATCCTTTTGGGGAAGGCTCTAAGAATTTATCACTTCATATTCATATCAAATGTGCACTGGATTGAATCTGAAAAACCTCAATCAAGAGCCAAATAAACACCAGCAACCATCTGGATGAAAATTTATCCATTGCAGTGAAATGATAATTCTCCTGGCATTCATGCACTGTTTTTACTGAAACTGGGTAAAATGTGAATTTTGGCCTGTATTAGCTCTTCTGCATCACTTCTGCTGGAGTTGTGTGTTTTCTTTCTCTGACCTGTGCTGAATCCTATTGACTAATGGAGTGTGAAGTTCTAGGGAGATTGTGCCAAAGAGAAAAAGGTAGAAACACAGGGCATCTCTTCACAATGCAGTTAAGATGTACAAGGATAATCTAGCTGAAAGTGAAAACTGCTCCCTGTAACAAAGAATGTTTTTTTGGTTTTTTTTTTCTCTTCCACTTATTCTTGATATTGAAGATGGTTGTATAATGTGAATGTACACGTGTGTGTATGCATATCCTCCCAGCCATGCAGAGTCCTGCTGCCCTAAGGCCTAATTATTGATTAATAATTGAATAGAGATGACCAAATGGTTGTATTAAAAATATAGTATTTGTATTTAAATATACATTTTTACTGTATCTCATGTATGTGGTGTAACACTATTTTACATTGTCTTCCATATTATGAAAATGGATTACACTGAAATATTTCAATTAGCTGTTTAAAAACACCCTTAATTCTGATGAAAACTACAGTTTTCCTGATTTCCTTTTGTATCAGGATGAATAAACAGTTTACTGAATGCCTTTTGAAAGATATATTAGTGCTTCTTAACACCTACACTTCTCTAGAACTAGAAACTGCAAAAAGTATTAATCTTCTGTGAGCTAGATTCTGCCCTCAGATTTAGATTCATGACATCTCTTGATATCAGCAGGAGCCATACAATTGCATTTGATGTAGAATCAATATCAAAAAGAAGAATGACAAATCTTAATAATAACCCTCAAAATTACATAAACTTGAGTCAGGTGTTTTACACTAAGAATTTTCTGTATGTTGTATATATCTTTCTGTACAGAGAGGAAAATACAGAACATTTTGTAGCTGTACTGGAAACCCCCTGATATTAGCCTATTTAGTGCTGCAGGTAAGTCCAAAATGGTGAAACAGGATGGCTTCTTAGTAGCAGATGCTAAACTTAATGTATGAATAATAAATGCTATTGTATAGGGCTATACTAAAATTTCTGTATGTCATGAGTAGTTTATTTTAGCTGTGTCATGTGCAAAATAGGTGGTCTGTAGTATAATTAAACTAGTCTTAGTGAAATTCTGTGAAGATCTGTTTACTCCATGCAGAATACCTTAAGTTTGTCAGAGTACTACATTAGATGGTAAAGTGCTACAGTTATAGGCATGCAGTTCTAGACAACCAGAATACTATAAACAAATGTTCTGTACAGCTGCTTACATCCTTACTAGTTTTCAAATGTCTGTTTCTTTGAGTTACTAAGCAACAAAAATTCTCATTCAAGTCATTAGGAGCTAAAGGTTTTGAGTACCCTTTCATAAATCATGTTTGTGACTTGGTGGAGTCATCACACTACCTGCCTGAAATATTTATATTCTGACTCCTGTGGTCTGGAGGGCATATCAGTGTCCATCGTAGTACAGGAGCCATACTAATGCCCAGTAAAGTTAGTGGATTGGTTTGGTTTCCAAAAGTGAGAAGAAATACCTTTGGCTTGTTTAAAAGATGAATAAAGTGTATTATCTGGGCTCATTTCTTAAAAATCCGTACTGCAAGAATGGTACCTCTGCTATAGGAAAATATTTTTTCAGAGGTTAAGCAATGTGCTGCTCTACAGACAGTTGTGCCCTGTAGCACTTAAGGTTTTTTGGAATAGAAAAAGAATAGTTCAGATCTTGCTTTCCCTTTACCATCAACTCCACTTCTATGGCATTATTTTTGGATGTTGACGTTCACGTTCAGCAGTTTACTGAACACACTGTCCTGTTCTTAGGTTGAGGTAGCATTTGTATCTTGTTTTGAGGCACATTCAGAAGAAAAGCCTGTGGAAATGTTCTATTTATGTATTTGTATTTATCTGTGATGTATCTGTGGCTGTCATGCCATCAGCCTTTTCACAGGCACTGTGGTGCACAGCTGGTGACGCAAGCCATAGCCACTTTTGTTGTCTCTGGGATTCTTTTGCATTACGTTTGTTTTGCTCCAGAAACTGAGGGCTAACTTTAATTCCAAGGTACTGGACTTGACAATCGTTTCTAGTTCCATATTCCAGAGTTTAGGAACTCTTAACTATAAATTCCAGAAAAGAAGACATGCTGTTGTACAGTGCAAAGCTCAGGGCTTTCACTTACCATCTTTATGTAATACACGTATGATTTTAAATGTATTGAAGATTTATACTTATTCTTTCCTCTTCAAATAGGAATTCTATTTTTGTGTCCTGTGGACTAGTTTATTTCAATAGATCATTATATGGGGTTTATTCTTGGTCACTTTTGGTAGTATTAAAGGGTATGGAGTGCGTTCAAGGACAAAATGTTGAGTGTGAGGCATGGAGAGAAAAACATTAACATTGCATCATTCTGTTACTTGCAATACACTGTATTCATATGAGCTATACCACCAATTTCTCTGGCTGATGAATATGGTGAGACAATCAAGGATGAGGAGGACCACTGGAATTCTGCAGGTGCTTCAAGAAATGGTGTTGGAACTTCACTAGGTGGTGCCCTTCCTCCTGGGTAGGGAACATATCCCACAGGGATGCTGAGAGGGATTCTCTTGAGGAAACAATGAATGCTGGTCTCATAAAGAGGTCTTCCATGTTGTTGTTGGTGCCACTGCCCTGATCAAGTCTTTTGACAGTGTTTTAAATTCATTGATCCTTGTTCTGTGATTTCCATGGTGGGAAGTCTCCACTGTCACCTTGTGTTCATCAGTCAGTCTAAAAACTGCTGTTAATTGTGTGCACTTGTGTTGTACATGGGAGGCTGCTGGGCATAGCATTCTGTTGGCAAACTGAAAGGATAATTTTGTGCATAAGATTTCCATCTAAATATAAAATAAGAGGTGTCAAAGTGATTTGGGGAGACCAGTCAGGAAAGGCTGGGACTAGGTAATTCTTCCTTCAATGCATGGAATGGTCTTTGTATCAACTTCAAAATAGTATTTGAGGATCACCAGACTAAAATTGAATTTTGCTACAAATTCAGTAATTCACATGATTTGGTCCAAATGTCCGTGATTTTATTTTTTATCTTGGCAAGTCTTAGAAATAGAAGAAATATGTTTCTGTATGTGCTCACTTTTCTCACATATCCCTCCTTTTTGACCTTTGCATATAATCCATGTAGACATGATAAATGGATTCTAGCTGAGCAGGCCATGGATGATATGAATATACTTGCATCAGTTTAAGTTATAGCCAGATGGCATATTTTTGTCCTATTCTTCTTCCAAACTATCTTGATTAGAATTTACTGTTGGACTGATGGACTGTTTCTGTGCCTATGTATTGGCCACTTAGAATGCTACTAGAAATGAGTTGTTGCTTATCCTGGGGACATCTTTGAATGTCTTAAACCTGTCGTAGTTGCAGCTGAGGGTAAAGGTGCCTCCTCTGGTTTTTATTATTTTTTTATTTTTAAATTTTTTTTTAATGCTAGGTTCTTTCTTATTTTCCTTGTAGAAGTAGAGGTGTGATTTTTGCCTTATTTATGTGGCCCTAAGTGCAGAGTAACTGCTGTTCTCACTGAAGTTATTAAGATTAATTCTGTAAAAAGTAATACCACGAGCTTTCTGTGTTAGTGAAGTGCTGCTACAGAGGTTATTACACACTGGGAATCTGGTGATGGTATATGAGGGATGTGAATTCCAGCTTTTCTTGTTTTCTGTTGAAGTAGGCTACACTGTAGAATGAATTAGATGAAACATTTAAAAAAAAATTTCCATTTTTCCTTCAAAGAAAATAAATTTGATGATGAATTTTGAATTACTTGGTTCTTCTGCAGTCTAAATAAGTTTTTACAATTGATATATCAATTGTAACATGAACTACTAATGCAGTGAATGATATCTGACAGGTGAGAATAAGGGACATAATAGTCATTACCAGCATAGCACCTTTCTCCTGGAGTTGAATGGTGTCTTGAGGACATAATCTGCATTAGAACACTGTAGCAAAACAGTGACAGAGAGCGTGTTATTCTAGAATTCAACAGTAGGCATACTCTCTGCCAATGCTAGGGTGATTTGTGATCAGTGTTCTGTTACATCACTGTCCTAATGTCAGATCTCTGTTGATAGCCTCTCTATAGGGCTGAAAGTGATCATGCAGGGGGAGAGTGAGTGTGAGAAGTTGTCTGGGTTGTGCTGCTGAGTGGTTTTGAATAAATCACTCCATATCAAATGACCTGAAAGTCATATAGGCACTGGATACAGATAAGTAAATGGTGGGTATTATTTTAAATAATATGTGAAACAGCATTTATCTTAAAAGTAAATGATCCCTTTCTACTTCTCTAAGAAGGAAGATTGGAACAACAGAAATTCTTGGTTTGTGTAGGGCTTTTAAAGCCATAAACTCCTCATGACTGCAGGATTCTTTCAATGCTACCAGAATGCTCTTTGCTTAAGAGCAAGAAGTTAGTTTAAAAGTTGATTAGTGGAAACATGGATATGAATAATTATTCTTCTGTTGTTTTTGAAAAAATGCTGGTTATTCTCTGCCTCTCTTTCCCATTTTTGATTTAGAGATAATTCAGGTGAATTATGAAGGCACACTGGTGATAAGATTGTGTTTTTGAACCTTGTATAGTACAGTGATGGCAGTTTTGCAATAACCATTCTTTCCTTATTTTTCTGACACCTTTTTCTAGATATTTTTCACAATATCACTGTGATTCATTAGAGATCAAAACTTTGAAGTGATTTTGTTTCCCTTTTGAGTTAGATTTCATCAGCATGGAAAACTTCATCTCACAGTGGAGTGTAAGTGGAGAGACACAGTGGCTAAATCTCCACATGGTGTACTGATAATATACTTTCTTGAGTCATTGCTTCTGTTCCTTTACCTGCTTCTAATTCTTCAGTAAGTGATGACAGAGGAAAAGTGTACATGACCTGTGGTACAGGCCCATCTGTGAAGACCAGATGGCATATTTAACAAATTTTCCAATGATTTGGTTATTTTCCCTTCCATTTCCTATAAATTGTCTAGGAGAAACTCATGTGCTGAAATAAGCAAGAATGATGGAAGTGCTGACCTTTATTGACAGAATGGCATTTTATGCTTTATAACCACTGCATCCTAATCTCACTGTAATGCCTGTAAGTGCTGTGTTCAAGTGCTTGTGTTTCTATGGAAGCCAAACACGTGGGGTGTTGGGGTTTTTTGTTTTTTTTTTAAATTCATGCCACTAAAAACCCAGAGGATATCTGTAACTGATGTATGGAGCCATGTTTGTGAGATTTTGCTTTTCGGGAACTTAAAGCTAGTCAGAACGCTGAACAGGTGTCATGGTGAATGTAACTCAAGAACATTAATCCATGCTCTATTTACCCCAAGGTTTAATTTTTGTAACACATGCTTTAATTGTGTCTTTCAGCAGCATATCCTAACATTCATGATGCTGAAACAGGCTTTCAATTTATGTTCATATGGAAAGAGTGAGTCTAGTGTGGATAGTGATGATTTGAATCGACCTATGCAACTTCATACACTGTATTCCCATGAATTATACCTGCAAATCAAGTGGCTTGTTTGTTTCTTTTGCTTGGCAGTTGTGGTCAGTTAGTGGTTTTTTTTTGGTGGTGTATTTTTGTTTGCTTGGTTTTTTCCACCAAGGCTGATATTACTGACTTCTGTGCCATTGCCAGCAGGATGCAATTCCCCAAACCGTGTGTGTATGTGTACCCATGTAGGGTATTCTGGTATTGTAGTTTTGCCTGAGTTGTGCTCTGGAATGATTAGCTTTGCCAATAATATATTTTCTTCACTTTGGATTAGCGTCCAGTTTCTTTTTCACTTTTCATAAACTTTTATAAAATAGCATTAAAAACACCTTACTATGCCACTTCTAAAATCCACGATGCTAAACCAATATATTTGTCAAAAACACCTTTACCTCTCAGAGGCTGTGAGGTTTTTTTGATTATAAATGGCAACTTAGTCATAAAACTAAAATCAATATGCCTTTAAACTGTTTGTTTAGAATGTTGCTGCGTGCTAATGAGGTTGAGTCATGATCCTAGACACTGCGTGATTTTGAGTCTGATGTTATGTTGGGTTTAGTGCAGCTTCTGCCTGTGTCTGCGAGACATATGACCAAATTGCAGTTTGAGACTAACCAAGATTTTCCTTCTGCAATCACAAAAACTTTTATGAGACATCTATGTTTGCAATTTCTATTCTATTTTCAGTGCTTCTTTTGGGTATGGAAATCTAATAACTCCTTTAATTTGCATTATTTAATTGCACTAAAATTTAAACCGCTTTCTCTGAACAAGGGACCAAATTAAACACCACACACAGTTGATGTGGACTAAAGAAATGCAGCTTATATACAGAGGCAAGATTTATTTCTTTGTCTAATTAAATTATTAGCATCATAGAGTTTTTATTTGTCCCAATATAATACTTTACATAGACTGTCAAAACTCTATCCCTAATAATCCTATTTATTTAAAAAAGTTTTAGAGCTAAAACTCAAACATGAGCAGTTTAGTATCTAGCTACTTCTTTCTCTGGTGTTAGGCTGTTTGGGACTGTAAGGCCAATAATGCCAAGTTGTGTTCTAGAAGGATGGTGAAGGACCTGCATCCTGATAGAAACAGTATAACATTGATGTTAAGTATTTCTTCCTCTTAGCTCTTGGATCTGCTTGTATTTCTTGTTTTGTCTTTGCTAACCTGATCAACTTGCTTGCTTTATATTTGTTTCCCAAGTTCTGTTTTATATCTGAGTTTTACTATATCAGTCTTGTTTTGCCCAGCTACTAAGTCTGCATTCCTTCACCAGGAATTTGATGATATATGATTTGTGTTTTTAGCCCTGGAGCCCAGGTGTCAGCCTATACCAGTACCAGCAAAAATGTATGCTGTCATCTGCTGCTTGAATTTTTGGAGGTTTCTCTAATAAGACCTCTGCATTTCTTTGACAGCGTTCAAGCTTCTCTATCATAAATAATAATTTATTAGGACATCCTTGTCATCCTTTGTATTACGGTAACTGAATTGTTTACTGTACAAAAACAATGATCCAAAAGAAAATCATGTATCTACTGATACATGTAGGTATGTTTTGTTAATTGCTCACTGTTAATTTTTTTGGTATGTTACCAAAAGTCCCCTATAAGAGTTTTCACAAAAGATACATTAGTCTGGTTGTAAATGCAATGACCTTTAAAGCTTCTAATTTTTTGTCTTTTCTAAAGTAATGAGAGAGCCACAGGATTTGTCTTCTAAATCTTATGTAGACTACAATCTGTGGAGCAGAATGCACCATTTACACATTACCAGTAAAACAGAGGTAAATATAACAGCTACAGGTTTGACTTGTTTTCAAAAAATAATCACTTGTGCAGACTTAGACTCTCAATGAGTATAATCTAAGAGGCCTTGTTAAAAACTATGACCTTTAGCAAATGAGTGATTATTACCCTTGTTTCTACTCAAGTCTTATAACTGATGCCTGACTTTGCAGCAGTTTGAACTTTGCAATCATCTTGAATGCTGGAGAAAGACCTTATTAAATGAAAAGCAGAAGCAGAATGATTTTGGACATAATTTGAACATCCTCTTGGGTTAATGACATTTACAGTATTAATCAGAGACCCTGAAAATCAGAGTTGTTGATGCCCAGAATAATTGAAACATCTCAGCTGACAGTGATGCTCCTGAATTTGATATACGTGAATGACAGTTTATTTGCACATAACTTTTCTTGTGTTCAAGTGCACTCTGTCATCATTGACTATTTTTAAGAAAATCTAAGAATTCCCTTTCCATTGTGAGGGTACAAAAATGTATTTTCTTTTTACATTAAACAAGCAATATTGCTATGAAAGCTACAACTCAATAAATCAACTAACAATTGCAAGTGATATTTATAGAAGCTCTGTTGGAACCATATGTCTTCTTAACCACTGCAGCCAATGACTTCTGCTTGTTACTTTTTGAGCAAGAAAATCTCTCAGAGCTTATTTTAATAATAGTCTTCAAGGGCCTTTCCCAGTTTTGGCTGTTCATATTTTTTTCCTATCTTGAAATGCTCACCAGATGCTGTAGTTCAGATGAGCAGAGTCTTTGATTGTCAGTGCTTCGCTAATATGGCAAGAGAAAACGCCTTTTATCTCACAGCCTGACAAATTGATTTTTTCCTGCAGGGTACTGTTGGCTCTTACAGCTTAAAAGTGCTTCAGTAATGTTCCAGATATATTTCCATTTACTGTTCTTTAAATGGAATTTGTGGTTTCTGAATTTTGCCTATTTTTTGGTGCCTCTTTAAAAGAAATGAGACTTTTTTAATACACAAAAATGCTAGGAGAAAGTTCTATACATTATTTAATTACTAACTTCAACCATACTCACTCAAAGGAGGTATGTTTATTTTTTTTCACTTCTGAAAGACTTTGAATTCCAGTTTTAAAATGAAGTTCCAAGGTTGCACAAATTTTTGAAATATTTCTACTACTTAAGGTCATTTTTCAAATGTTTTTATTTTAAAGGAATGAATGATTGGGTGATTAAAAACTAAGCTGTACCCTTGTGATTTTGCTTTGAAATACTCTTATCTGTGAATACTCTTATCAGTGCAGGTATCCTAAAAATGATGTGATTTTTGCAAGCACTAATTGGATGAATTGATGATAAACAGCACAAAAAAAAAAATACTGGGTAATATAATCTCATTTTATTACATGGGATTAATGTGCTTGGAGAAGGACCTGTTTAGGGAAATTAATTGCCAAAAGATCACTGTCTTTTATTACTCCATTTTGATCGAAGATATGACATTGTTATTCTTTTTTTCAGTTGCTGTAAAAATCTTGACTGTTATTCTGTTTGAGGGGCTCTTAAGTTTCAAGCTTGTATTCTGTCTCATGTGTCTCTGTATGACCACTTGCACTTGTTATTTCAGTCCTTGATCATCATAAACTTTGAAATGCTGGAATACTACCTGTAGATATTTGTTGGAACAATATTCCTGTAGTTCTGTTGGTGATTGATCACTTAATGCCCAGGCTAATGTATGCCTTTGAACTATTTTAGTATCCCTGTTGCAGAATAAAATAAAAAAAAAATAATAGTGGCAGCATAAACCACAAAATTCTGATTGAGTGGTCAAATTTTAAATCTGCTAGAAAATGGCACTGTACTTTTAGGGAGTGTTCTGAATCACAGTAGTAGAAAATAATAAAACATTTTTCTGACTGTGTATCCATAACTATCTGAAATTTGACAAATATGAGTAACATTACATCGGTCAGAGTTAGGTGACCTTTTAATGTCTTTTCCAACCTAAGCTATTCTTGTATTCCATGAAGTCATCTGAAGGTGAGTTTCTTTGAAGGGGGATGAAGTGGTGCTTTTTTTAGTGTTATTTTTTGATTGGTTATTTTTTGTGGTTTGTTTGGGTTTTTTGCTGTTGTTTGTATCAACACTGGTTCTCTAAGTCTTAGCAGGAGACAGACTGTTGCTGAGCATTTATGTTGCCAAAATGGTAAGGCAGATCCATTCATTAGTAGGACTACATGGCTATGTATTTTTAGAACCTTCCTGTAGTTCAGTTAAGGCAAACTGTGTGATTTGTCTTTGACACAACAACTAACAGATACAATTTACCATGCTGCTGAGCTGACTTTCAGCATGATCTGGTTTTATACCTCCTTTTGCACTGCAGAATATTTGGCTTAGAAGCAAAACACTTGGCAAGGTATTCTGAAGAAATCAGGCCTTTATGGTGGTGGGTACAACAGCTAGATGTATGAATTTGCAGGTTCCTTAGTTTTCTTCTAAAATAATTTCTATATTCAAGGAGAAGCAGATTTTTTTTTTTTGTTTGTTTTCCCATGGAGAGTCCATCATCCAACCACCTAACTATAATAAATCTCTTCCTGTTTTTTTCTAAATGTTAATTGCCTGTGTTTTATAAAGTAGATGATACACATTTTAACTGAACTAGTATTTTAGAATTGACTTTTTAAAGGAATTTTAATTAAATTGTGCTTTGTTTATTGGATATAAATCCAACTTTGTTGATAATTAGTTTCATTAATGTTGCTTTGCATATGGAAGCATTTATTCTTTGACTTTTTTGCAGGTGTACTAACTGACATTAAATTAGTGGTTGATATCATTCTTATTTATCAGTGTTCTCATCTTAGGCTGAATTGTATTTATATTTAACTACCTGCTTTACCACTGATAAGTATCTATTGCCTCACCTACTTACCTGCACATTACTGTATTGATCTCTCTTCTTATCTTGCATTTTGTACTCTTGTACTTGAGTCAATTTATTCCAAGGACACAGAGTACTTTTCAAGTCATTTAAACACACAGCAGGAAGATTATCCAGGTGATAGTTTTATCATTGATTTTTATAAAAGGGACTGTTGTTTTTTATTCTGAGCTGGCACCTAAGCCCCACACAGCTGCTCACTCTCTCTTCTCCCTTATGGGATTGGGGAGAGAATCAAAAGGGTAAAACTGAGAAAACTAGTGGATTGATATAAAGACAGTTTAACAGGGAAAGCAAAAGCTGTGTGCATAAGCAAAGCAAACCAATTAATTTATTCAGCACTACCCATGGGCAGTCGGGTGTTCAGCCATTCCCAGGAAAGAAGGGCTCTATTATACACAATGGTGACTTGGGAAGACAAATGCCATTACTCTGAATACCTGCTCTTTTTCCACAGCTTTATATGCTGAGCATCATGCTGTATGGTCTAGATTATCCTCTGGGTCAGCTGTCCTGGCTCTGTCCCATCCCAGTTTCTTGTGCACTCCCAGGACGCTTATTGGTGGGCTGGGGAGAGAAGCAGTAAAGGCCTTGAAGCTTGGCAATAAATAAAACCTTCCTGTGTTATCAACATTATTATCACAAATCCAAAACATAGCTCCATATTACCTGCTTTGAATTGTAGTTTAGTATATAGTGTTCCCACGTGCTTCTAGGACTCCACAGCTATGGGGTGTGGGTTTTATTGCTGGAGGACAAATTTTTATGATGCTACTGAAAAAGTTTTGTGTCGTGGTAAGTGGCTAAATTTTTGTCATCTCATCACCTTCCTGTGAAATGTAAAGCTCATAATACCACTGATATCTTGGTGCATCTTAACATCCAAAGCATAATGCTTTGATAATGTTGATTCTGTTATCCTTCTTTCCGGTGCTTAATTTTCTTGCTTTTATTATCTTGCTCCATCTTACCATGTTCTGAATTGGTGAACTGTCTGAATTTCTTAGTATGTGAGTGGGGTCCTTCTAAATAGACTGTTATGCAAAAATAACATACTCTAAAATGCTTGGGAGTAGCTTTTCATATATTCTCTCCTTGAAGAACTGGGAAACGTCACCTTTTTTAAAAGTGAAAATGGCTGCAGCCACAAGGATTCTAATTTTGGTTACTGTTGTAGATTATGTGTCTGTATGTCTCCACATAACTGAATTAGTAAAAACTTGATGACTCTTTCTTTCCCTGCTTAACATTTTCTCAAACAGGCTGTGTTTAACAGCTTCCTTTTACAAATTATTCATGAGAGTTGATGAAGTGACTGGTTAAGCATCTGTACCCTGCAAATTTGGTGTTTGAATAAATGTGTAAAAGTCTTGTCTGCTTGGTGAAGTGAGATGCTCCAGCCAAAGTTTGTTTTCAGCCAACAGGGTTGCATCTGCATAAACCAGTGGAAGATTAATAATAGCTTCTTTTACCAACTGTTTCCTCACCAGTTAACACAAGAAAAAGTCTTCCAGGGCTCCACAATAATTTTTCCCACTGTCATAACAGAATATTTATTGTATAGAACCTTTTATTTTCTAAAATATTAGGCTGTTTTCAAGTGTATTGTAGTAACAGACATCCCACACTCTCTCTAAATATACATTTTATCCAAAACATGCCAAGATGATAGGAAAAGCTGTGACCAGTTATTTTCTTATAAAATGAAACTATTCTGTAGATAACTCTCCTAATCGATCTTCTCTTAAAGAAGGCAAACATTAATTTATTGTCTATTTGATTAGTTAATACTCTCTTGCAGAATATCTCATGATTATCTTTGTCTTGTGGAGCCCATTTGTGCCTGCTCCAGCTGACAGAACGTTCCTGGTACCCACCCTGTTGAATACACTTTAAAGAGTGCTGCAGCACTCTCTATAATGCAGATTATTCATTGTTGTTTATCTTTTGGTATGTTTTCTACTTTGCACTAAAATGGTGGAAAATTTTGGTTGGCTTACTCCCTGAATGTTTTATATGGGTGAAATGATATTTGGGCAAAATAATGCCAGCTCTTTGATAGACTGTGAAGTTTTCTGCTATATTCCCTGTTTTGTACAAAGAAGCATGAGGTTTCTGTGCTGTCACAGTGCTTCTGATGAGTTAGCTTCCAGCATTGCTGTTAGGAGCCATCCATGGAATGGATGTACATCACTTTCTAATCTCTACTCTACTTAGGGAGGCTGTGTGGATGTGATGCTAAAACTCTTCACTTGCAACACCACCTGTGTTTCTCCCTTATCCAGTGAAGGTACTCTGCCTCACAAAGTACCCTGTAGTAGACACTTTTTAAGTCCGAGCTTTTTGTGATTGGAGTTCTCCTATTGCCATGGCACCTTTGCTTTAGAGGTACAGTCACTGTTCTTAGTTGATAATGAATGCCCTTATTAGTTGGTAAGATAAAAATGTATTTTCTGAGTTTATGTAGATACGCCATGAAGCACTACATTTTTAAAAAATTCCAAATGAGATTCTCTAAACAGCTCTGAAATTTAATCTCTTGGCCAAGTCATATGCAGTACACTAAATACTTATTAAGGATAATCTGTTTCTACTTTTAGAACAAACATTAAATGGCAGATGCCCATAATTCTAATACCAGATGCCCCTGATGGAAAGGATTTGTGACCTAAATACTCCTGAACAAATTCTTCCCTAAATGCACATTCACAGTGGCACATGACTTAACTGATCTAGGTAACTGAAGAAGCCTTTATCTCTACTCGTCTTAGGAAACTTACATTGGCAAGGTGCCCTTGATACCATTCTGTTTGCATAGAAAAGAGGAGATAAAGTACAGAAGGTGTGGAGTTACTCTGTTTAGTAAAATCAGTTGAAACACTGACTCCAACATGGAAGCCTGTGAGGCAGTGTTTTAATTGGAACCTGAGAGAGCTAGAGAGTAGTATATTGCTCACTTTCTCCTGAAGAGGAATGTTCTTTTTGAGTTGCTTCCTATTGTACACTGAAATGGCTGATATATGCTAAAAGATAAGATTCCTTGGAAGAGAGAAATGTTTGTGAAGGCAGAGTGGATGCATGAGGCCTGTTTTTTTTCCTTTACAAGCATTTTAAAAGTCCTGGGCTTGCTGCAGAATTAATTAGAGGAAGTTCTTTTGTATTTTGTTATATACAAGGTCAGATTAGATTGCCATCATAGTCTCTTGGAGCTTTATATTAAATCAGAGTCACAGTTTAACCCTGGCTAGCAACTAAATAGCAGACAGCTGCTTGCTCACCCCTCTGCCTTCTGGGTGGGGAGAAGAATCTGAATAATAAAAAGTGAAATTTGTGGGTTGAGATAAGAACAGTTTAGTCACTGAACCAAATAAAAAATATACTAAGAATGCTAATGAAAACAATAATAATAATAGCAACAACAATAATAGTAATGAAGAGGAGAGATAAAGGGAGGAATAAAACTCAAGACAGACAAGTGATGCAGAATGCAATTGTTCACCCCCACTGACCAATGCTCAGCCCCCCAGACAGTGATCAGCTCCTCTTGACCAGCTTCCCCATTTTCTAACCTGAGCATGGTGCTGTGTGGTGTGGAATATCCCTTTGGCCAGGTCAGCTGTCCTCCTGATGCTGCCTCTCAGCTTCTTGTGCACCTGCTCCCTGGCAGAGCACGGGGAGCTGGAAAGTCCTTCACTAGGGTCAGACCTGCTCCACAGCACTGAAAGCATCAGTGTCTTACCCCAGTATTCCCATGCTAAATAAACCACAGCACTGCATCAGCTGCTAGGAAGAAACTGAAATCTATCCCAGATAAAAACAAAACAACTAGTCAAAGGAAATTACACTTTCCTATGAAATTCTAAAATCTAGGTTCCCTAAACTAGAGAAGGTTACTTTTGTTTCAGACTGACTTGGCAGTTTTGCCATTAAAATAGCCTTATTTTTTCTTCTATTTATTTATTAAACAAATTATTTTCTGAAAGCCATTTCCTTTCCCTGTCTGGGGCTGTATGTGCCTGCAAATGTCACAGTCCAAGAGATCTCAATCTGTGGTAGATTCTAGTGTTATTTTAAAGTGGTAATCAGCTTTAGCTGGTGGAATGACTGTGTGCTTGTCGCTGGCTATTGTGCCCCAAACTTTGATGAAGGGGTACTTATCAATCTTCCATTGCTGATTTCCTTTGCAATTTTTTAAATGAATGAAATCTGCTGTAAAGTAACTCTGGCTTGAAAAAAATTTATATCCACCTATTCGTGTGGAACCTAGCTGACAGGGAAAGTTTTGTGTGCATCTATAGTGTCCTTTGAAGTGAATGAAGACAGACTTGGTTTCCCTTATACAAATGTTTCTCCTGGGCTGGTGGTTGAATATTTTGTCACAAATATCATCCAGTCTAAAGTTTCAACATAGAGAATTGTTTAAAATATTTATCCTCCTAAACTCCCTGCCTCCTACCCACCCACCCACCCACCATCTAAAAAAAAAAAGAAATTATTCTCCCAGGAATATGCTTACATTTTGACCAAAAAAAGGTAAACCAAATTAGTTAAGCATAGATTAAGCAATGGCCTTGCTATACAGTTAAGGTCTCTCTGTGTGTATTTCATATTTTGAGGTTAAAATTGGTCCTTGAATCTAAATGTGTCTAATGGTCTTTTTTATCCTCCTAAACAGTTGCTTTCTGACTTGACATTTCTCTTCTTTCAAGTGTTTTCATCTTTTCTGTGTGGTTTTTTATTTTTTTTTCCTCCACATCAATTCTGTTTGTCCCATTCATAATGTAATGCCAGGCCATTCAGAAATGACGTGTGGTAATTATTTGTTGGAAATGTTCTGATTTTACCCATGGATTAACCTAGAAACACTAAACTGTGATACTTTGGTTAAGGTTTGTTTACAGTGCCTTTCAACAGATCAAATGGAAATTTGATCTGTAATTATTAAAACTTATCTCCGAATTCAAGTTATTTACTAGATGTTCATATGAAAAATTGATCTTCACAGAAGAGAGAAATTACTGATATTCAATGATGAATCAGAGTTGTAATGAAAGTTCTACCCAAAAGCTTATTTTCTTGAAAGAATATGAACTGTAGGAGGAAATAATAATGAATAAGCAACTTTTTAATTAGCATTATGTTATCACTGAACATGTTCTGTACTCTTAAATTATGTGATATTTGAATTTATGTATTATTTCTAGAGAATAAGAATCCAATGTAGATGAAACTTCAGTTGGTGGAACTTGAGCAGAAACTTCTACATTTATTTATTGACAGCAAAATTAAATTACTTTCTAAAGGCATCTCAGTACAGAGAAGGTAACAAATGTGACTGAAGCAAATTAATTTGAAACATCTGTTGATTTGTGGGAAGTATTTTCCTTATTTTTGCCTTCCTCTACTTGCATATTCCAAACCAAACAGTGCTAGAATGCCAAAGACAACTTAGCTGCTGTGGTGGGAAAAAAGAAAAAAACTGGGAAATCTCAGTGTGAAATAACAATAAAACATGGTGTTCTGGTCTAGTAACAAGGTAAATTAACTCTCTTCTCTTTGTAGCTTGTAATGGTACAGACAGGGTAAAATACTTTAGAGCTGTAGAAAATGGACAGTCTGTATTGCAGTCTGTAGACAATCAAATAGTTCTGCTATTAAAACCTTGGTCAATCAAATAATTTTGTTACTAAAACTGTAAACTAAGTTATTTCTATGACTCAGAAGGCAATAATGCCTCATGTTGTGAAGTAAAAATTCTCCTTCATCTTTGATACTAGTATGTAACTGCAAATTTTGACTGCATTACTTGCAGGATATTCTTTTGAACAGAAATGCAACTAATTGGTTGGACAATAGGCTTGTGTGTTTTTTTTTATTTTTTCCTTTTCGATGAGGGCAGGGATTTATAGTAAATTTTGTTAATATACAGGAGAAGTTAACTTATCCCCAACACATTTTAATAAGGTCAGTAACCAGTGGCAATGCTTCTTGTAGGAACAGTGAATCTTTGGAGAATTTAATCAAGATGGAAAACAAGGGTTGGAGGTATCCAGTTCCTCTCTCAACAGTTCAAGAAGTTTCCAGTATGTTTACTTTGAGTTAGTGAAGTAGCAGCTATCCTCAAAAGCACAGCAATGTAGTTTTCAGCATAAATACCCTTTAGATAAAGATCTGTGTGAGAGTTCTCATTCAGGCACAGATTGGGAGAGGATTATGATAAACTGGTCTTTATGATATTGCATGTCAACACCTATGTCTGCAAGGCAGAGAGTACTTATTGCACACTGTGACATTTGAATTGCCTATCAGCTGCCAATGAACCCCTGTTATGCACTCATCTTTTTACAAGTTCAGGATACAATTTTTTTACAAGGATCTATGAGCAAAGAGAAAGGTGTATGATGCATGCATCCTTTCAGACAATCCTTCAGTGTATGACAGAGCTGATACAGAACAGTCTGCAGTATGTAAAAATAGAATTTTGCCTGAAAGATGGGTTTGGCTTGCACAGTATTTTTAAGAATGAGTTTATACAGTTCATTACTTGTTAAGATGGAAAGGTGAGGCACATGGCTAACTCTTTCATTGCATTTCTAGCTAACTCAGGAGAGTATTGTCAACACTATGCTGGACAACAGGATATTTTTCAATAGTGTAGGTTTGCACTAGTGCTGCAGGAGGTACACACTGATATGCAGAACACACACTGATATGGCTGGTTTTGGAGTCATGTGTACATACACAAATATTACTTTTTAAAATATGTATAAAAGGCTGAGTGATGTAATAATAGATTTGAGAACACTTATTATTGCAAACAATCATACCTCTTTTACAGAAAACATGGTGGTGAGCAGGCAAATGAGTCCCTATTGACTTGACCATAGTCATGTCTAGGAACAAGTTCTGTTACTCATTTATCTATGTGAAGTACAGGTGATGGAATAAAAGCAATGGAGACATGCATATGGAAATTCTGTTTCTATCGGTGCAGCAAATAATAAAGAATTCAGAATTATTATTGAGAATTATTATGGTATGCTGTAACTGATATTGCTTGAGATAATCTGTGAAATTTACTCTGTGTTCACTGTGGAAGTATTTGTACTCATAATAACACATTTCTCATCCTTCCTGTAATTCTCATTTCCAGTGAGAATTCCATGAATGAGGCTGTATTTTATGTGTGAGTTCAAAAAAAGGAAAGCTTTTTGCTGGAAGCTAGCTGTAGAATCTGGAGAGGTTGCAGCCAGTCTTTCTGATGGGATTGCATTCCAACATATACAGCCTGCTTGAGCTCAGCAGGGCTTGCAGCTAGGGAAAAAGTGCTCGCTTCACATAAAAGTTTGTCTCCAAAAAACCCCATGAAATTTTCCTCTCTTCTGTAATGATAAGCAGAATACTTATTTTGGTCTTCACTTCAAGTATAAATGTTTTGTCTTTGAAGATGGTAAAGGTAGCAATCTTTGTGTGTCTGTTCTGCATTCCGTGGTGAGTTACATGGATTTATGCTTCATAGAGATATTATTTGTTTATATAAATATGCTGTAGTTTGCCTATTTTGTTTTCTATCATATTCTTGATTTGACCCTAATATTCACATTTTATTTAGAAATGTATTTTGCTTTCTTACTGTTTGTTAGTTAATGAGCTAGGAGGGTTGTAAATGAACTGAATAATCCTCACCTTTCTCCTTTGGAAGCTAGTGTCTATCCAATTGTGTAAACTTCTTAAAAGGAGCATATGAATGAAAGAGAATCTTAGCAAGTAACAACTTCCCAAGTTCAGTGATTGATGAGACAGTGAAAAATACTCTGCTGGACCTCCTACAGACAAGTAAGGGCTCATTGTGAATGGCTGCAGTGACTATATGATAGAGTTCAGGATTCTGAGATGAGGGAGCAGGGCAAAAAGCAAGATCATGGCAATGTCACTTTAGGAGAGCAGACTTTGACTTCGGAGACCAGGTCATTAGAGTTCCTCAGGATAAGCCCTGAAGCAAAGAGGGACCCAAGAAAGCTGATTAATATGCAAGTATCACCTTGTCTAAGCTCAAGAGCAGTCCATCTTAAAGAGTAGGAAGTCAGGAAAAAACACCAAGAGGTCTACACAGAGTTCCTCTTAAAACTAACTTACAAAAACAAAACATATAGAAGGTGGAAGCAGGGATAGGCATCCTGAGAGGAGCACAAAAACACTGTTGGACCATGCAGACATGGAGTTAGGAAAGGCAAATCCCAAAGGCAGCAAGATGGACTTCTGTAAATATAAAAGTGAGAAAAAGACCAGTAGGGAAAATGTGGACCTGCTGCTGAATGGGGCAAGGCAGGAAAGGCTGAAATACTCAATTCCTTCTTTGCCTCAGTCTTCTAATAAAGACTGTCCTTCAGGAAACTCAGACCCCAGAGACTAGGGGGAAGATCTGGATCAAGGAAAATGTGCCCTTAGTGAAAAATGATCAAGTTTTAGCAAACTGGACATACACAAGCCTGTGGTTCCTGGGATGGGAGGCAGCTAGAAGTGCTCAGGGAGCTGCTGGTGTTGTCAAGTTGTAATTGAGTGTGAGGTCACTCAATTACCTTTGAATGATTGTGGTGACTGGGAAAGGTACTTGAAAACTGCAGGAAAGTGCTGCTGCATCTTCAAATAAAATAAGGAGGACTCGGGACTACCGACAAGTCAACCTTAAACTCTGGACAAGTGAAAGAACAAGTAATACTGGAAAGCCTTTCTAGGCACATGGAAGGCAAGTAGGTCATCAGGAGTAGTCAAATGGATTCAGCAAGGGAAAGTCCTGCTTGACCAGCATGACAAACTTCTATATTGAGTTGACTGGGCTCCTAGGGTGGTATTGTCCACATTGACTTCAGTAATGCTTTTGATGGTGTATCCATTAGGATCATTGTAGAGAAACTGATGTAGGATGAATATTCAGTGAGTTTGGTCCTGGCCATTCAATAAGTATTCAGTCAGAGGGTGTTGATCATCAGCACAGAACTGTTGGAGACCAATAACTGGTGGTGTGCCAGGGAGATTTTCAGAGTCCTAAATTTAACATCTTCATTAATGATCTGAATGATGGAGCAGAGTACCTCCTCAGCAAATTTGCTGATAACAGAGCTGGCAGGAGTGGCTGATACACCAGAAGGTTGTGCTGTCATCTAAAGGGCCCTCAGTAGGCTGGAGAAATGGGCAGACAAGGACCTCATGTAGCTGTAGCTGTAAAGTTGTTCCTGAGTGTTTGTTGATTTTCTAACAGAAAATGCAATAAGAGTACTAAGCATTATGCAGAGGTAAGCATTGTTTTGTATCGTTTCCTATGCATTGGTAAACATGGGAAACATATGAACTTATTTGTCAGTCAAAAGCTTATATCTCTCCTTCCACTTCCCATCCTCATGCCAAGTCTGCTTTCTTTCATGAGAGGCTGAATATGATGTGATACTTTAAATTATTTCCTAAATAACTCTGTTGCTATGGCAGCAACTGCTGCTGCTGCTGGAATTTACATGCAGAGCACTCCAGTCAGGAGATTTACAGAAAAGTAATTTAAAATGGTCAAGTTTGTCAGCATTTTTGTAGCCTACCCACAAAGCAGTTCATTATGCATCTCTTTGCTAGAAACCAGATGAACTGTTATGACAGGCACAGTTAGCAATATAGTAAAAGGGAAAGAAAGGCCCAAGCTATCTAGTGTAGGGTCTTGGTTAATTGTTTTGGTTCTTGCAGAATAGAACTTGCTATTGTGTAGGAACTAGACTGCAGTATGATCAAATGATTAAGTGCAATGGCACTTTCTGATTTTGCTTACCAAATAAGGCTGAGTTCTTTGAAAAAAAGCTTTTTGATTTTTGTTTTTTCAAATGAAGACTGTATCAGTATACTACTTTTTGAAACACTCTGACATTGCTTTTGCAAGTGTTGAAGGACTTCTAGCCTTGTACCCTGACACCTGCTGTCAAAGGTGAAGCCCAAGCATTGCCACATTCACTTGGTTTGCAGGAGTGGTTTTATACGTAGACTGAAGAGAATATGAGTAGTTGAAAGGGCTGCACTTGTATTCCTCCTTAAACTTTGCAGTGAGACTGTAGCTTTTTTCTGAGTAGTAGTAGTGAATGTTGTAATTTTGACTCTGTGAGAATTAGGTTTGTACAACAGCACTGAAAGTTCATGGCAAAATGAAATTATGGATTTGAAGATCTACTGGTTAAAAAGTTTGTCATCCCTAAAACTTAACATTTATTCACTTTTTGTTTAATATTCTTCGCTTTCTGAGGTCTTCAATCAGTAATGAATTTAACCTGCAGCATTGTCTGTGAAGGGCATCTTTGTTCTGTGGATATGAAACAAAGCATATGTCATTCGGTATGTATGACAGGTACATACATTGAATTAATTTGTTGATAACTATAGTGGAGCAGGAAAGAAAGATGAGCTGTCTTAGTCTATTCTGTGTGGCCAGAAGCTTTTCCCATTCTGAGGCAGCATTGTTGCTCAAATGGTACAGGTTATTAATCAGTAAACAATTCTCTGTTCCTATAGTCCGTATAAAGACTCCCCAAGAATGGAGTCCAGAAGTTGAGAAGCCATGCATAACTGGCCCAAGTGTCTGTATTGTTGTGGTGCTGATCTGTGGAGAAAATCAGTGTCCCTTAGCAGTTGATTAAGGTATCAATCTCCTTTCTCCCCAAGAGGCTCCAAAGCATCTGTTACCTTAACTAAAGCAAATAAGACTCTTCATTGCAGTAAAACATGAGTTAACAACAAAAATGTAGTTTTTCCCTGGTTTAAGTGGTTTATAAGCCGTTTTTGCATGGATGTACAAAATAAAAATAAAGGGTATACTCTTCAATGAAGAATTAAATGTTCCTTTATTTTTTGCTGAGCTAGAGCATATGAATGTAGATCACATCTATCCATTTAACTTATCCCTTAATCAGTCCTTATTTTGGGCATAAAATTTTTTCTTTCACAAGCCTTGGAATAAAAATCAACTTTAAAAGCCAACTGATTTTCTTTTGAAGTTTAGTTACAGGTATTACATTGGGATGACTTGAAATTAAATTTGGCTTAAGATGGAAACTCAAAATACATGTGACAAATATCTCCTGGTTTAGATGTATTCTGGAAAATAAAAATCACCTAGTTCAAGCAGCTTTGGGAAATTGCATGGTGTATACTAAGTTTCCTAAGAGGGTTTGGCCAGCCTTCCTTCCTTCCATTGCATTAAGGTGTGTTTTATGTTTCTGGAAATAAATGTGACCAGTGACAACACTGCATCCATGCTGGCTGTCAAGATAGCTAGTTAGAAAATCTGATCTAACAAAACAGTGTTACTTGACCTTGTCATGTGCAAAATGAAGCACAATGCAAATTTATGCTCTAAGAAAAATCACTAATTATATCCTTAAATCTGTGTTATAGTATGTAAAACAGAGAACTATTAGAATACAAATGGAGTACGTGCAGCTTTAATTAGAGAGTTTGAAGCAAGCTTTAAATTTAAAAATGCATTTGCCTGTGAAATCATTTGCAACAAACAGCAGTTTATCCATGAAAATGGAAAAAATACAATAATGTATTCCTAAACTATTCTTTTTCTACCAATATGTACAAACTATTTCCCCAAAGCGAGGTGGAACAAATATGTGCCTTAAAAAATTTCAGGGCTTTGATTGCCACGATAAATTTTCCTTGTATGATGACTTGTTATGCCATAAGAGAGATGCAGCAGGCTCAGAGTTTAAATAGTATCTCTAAGTCTGAAATAAAGCAAGTCATGATTTTGCTTAATTAAGGAGTACCTGGAATTTGT
Organism: Oenanthe melanoleuca; assembly: GCF_029582105.1. NCBI lineage: Eukaryota > Metazoa > Chordata > Aves > Passeriformes > Muscicapidae > Oenanthe > Oenanthe melanoleuca. The sequence goes on from NC_079336.1 coordinate 64,534,841, forward strand.
TAAACTTGTATATAAATTGTTGCAGTTTGAGAAACTCTTTGTTATGTAGAGGTAATGAGGCAACCTGTGAAGCTGGCATGCCTTTACAGAAGAGAAAATGTCTTAATGTATTTCTATTCACAAGCACTTATTTATGAGATAATGAATTGCTGAATGAAGTAAATATAGTATGATGCTTTATCAGTTTTGCTAATCACAATACACAGATGACAAGATTGCATGGCAAAGATGAGATTGCACCTAGGACTGGTGCTACCCTGAGTGGAATTACAGATATGTGGGGGTTTTGGTAGTCTTTTTTTTTTTTGTTGTTGTTTTTTTCCCTCAAGTCTAGTAAGTGGGATTTGTTCTCATTTTGTAAATTGATATCTACATTGTTACTGTAGACATTATTTCTTTTTCCTTGTAGGGGCAAAATGGAAGTATGAGAGTGGATAAGATTTCAATGCTAACACCGTATTGACAGTAACAGAATACTGGTTGTGCTAGAACCTCAACTGGGGTTGAAAAAGGAGCCATCCTAGATGTTGGTTTACCTTAATATTGAAAGAGCTTCTGACCTGACATGCCAGGCTTTACACTGTGACCAAAAAATCTGGGAAATAAAGATTTCCTAAAAGGTTGTAAATGACATAATCTTTGGACTGTTCTGCTTATATAGAACTTGACTTTCTCTGCTTGGCAAGGCCTTAAAACATGGTGTGGTTATTAGGGACACTCTTCACCCTTCCTTCCCTCTAAGTACTACTTTTAAATATATCATCTATATTTTTTATTCTTCTTTCAGTTCAGCCAGCTGTAAAGTTTGAGTCCCATATAAAGTAATAGTAACAACCCCTTACACTTTTCAGAGTTTTTTGGTTTTGCTTCTAGTACACATTACAGGTACTTTTGAGAAAGATTTCAAAGACTGCCACACTTGTTGCACAGATCAAAAGATTTTTTTTAGGCATGCTAAATGGGCTCCAAAATAAAAATTCTGCTCCAGAAAATAGCTGTGCCATGTGCCACCAGTGAGACAATCTCCTATTTTCAGCTGTTACGTGTGGCAGGATTTTGGACAACTTGATAAATGGTATAATGCTTTTTTTTTTTTTTTTTTTTTTTTTTTTTTTACTGTTCCAGCAGGATACCGAAGACACACAGTCTTAAATTTAGTGCCTTGAATGTGGGAAGCTCTATGGAACTAGGAGGTGGCCATTGTCTCATAAAACCTATTTGTTTTCACTTGTTCAGCTAAGAAATTCAAGGTGTGCATCTGAATCTAGGTGGTCAGTCAAGGTTGCCTTTAGAGGACGTAATGATTTTCTCTACTGCTGGTGGAAGGAAGGAATGTAAGAAAGATGTTACAATTCTTAGTAAATTTAAAGCAATGATTAAATAATAGGCTTTAACGGTAACTAGTAATTTTTGATCAGGTGCATAGTTTTAGCATTTTAAATACTTCAAGGTGGCAAGCTATGCTTTTATAAAGAGGTAGTTTAATATATGGGCAATCTCTAATGTTTTTTAAAACTGATTTTAAAAAGAAAACAATCCCAAGAGAGTCATGCATGCTTTGGAATAATTATGTAATTATGTAAATAAGATAATTGCAGAGTTTTAGACTGTAAAATGTCCAGTGCTGCTTGTTAGGACAAAAAGTATGTTGCTGGGAAGAATATATTCCTTTGAGCACAGCACAGCTAGTGTCCTTTTTATGTAATCAAGTAATATTGCAGATTTCAAGTATCTCTAAAATTCCCTCAGAAAACAGTGCAATAAAACTGCAATCAAGATTATGATAGCAGTTCTTGTGGAAATTTGTTGGTGCTAGCTTACTAACCAGAATTCTTTTACATTTGTAGATTTTGAAGTTCAAGTCTTATGCATTGAAGTCGTGTATAGTTCAGCACGAGTCTAAATGCTAATGAAATATGTTCTTTATTGAAAAAAGCTTACATTTTGGGTGTTGAAAATTAGGAGACTTCATGCATTTAAAATGGCTACTTGCATCAGCATTTTTATAAGCCTTTTAAGCTGAATTTGGCTGACTTCAAAGGCAGCTGTTTCTGTTGATTTTTGAGAATTACGTATCCTTGAATGCTGTAAGGAAGTGCAGCATTATGAGACAGAAGATTGGAATAAAGCCACAGCCTACAGCAAATAGGCTAAATGCTAAATATTTTACCAAATAATCTCAATGGTGTTTAAGTTTCTTGTCCTAAGACAAGGATTTATTTTTTTCTCTCAAATGCATTGGGTAATGGGTATAGATGGCTTCTGTTTATTTAAGGTTTTAGACACACTGTTTCCTTCTCATAATCAGTTTTGAGTAAGTTTACGGGTACACACCTCACAGTGCCCAAAATGCTGCATTGCATTTCTGCACTTGTTACAAGTTTGAGTAAGAAAGTAGGGACAGTTTGTTCTGTGATTACACATAGCAGCCCACATAGGAAGGAACTGATTAAAACCAAAGTTTTCTGAACTAGTCCCGAGGGTGCAACGTTATGAAACTCCACATCAAACCAGGTTTTTAATAACAGTTCTCAATGTCTGTGAGCTGTTCTTACACACTAAGAGCATATACTAAAAAAAAGGTGCCTTGCAATAAAATTTCAGAAAATGCCAAAACACATATTTTCTTGGAAGAGATGGGAAAAGGATGAGACTTGCTTAGAGGTAGTACCATGAGGGAGAAATTTTGTCCTTTCATGAAATATGAATTTCCATGCTTATCATGTGTTATGGTATGTTGAGGTCAAGTAAAATGGCAAGCTCACTTCAAAACATGAAGATAGCAGAAAAATCTAAAGATAAGAAGTGATGCATTTCAGAAAATCCAACTTTTTGTTCTAAGAGCAGAGAGAAGCTGTGATTAAACTCTTGTTTTAGCTATAGATGACCCAGTTAAAGCTTTGTTCATAAAAGAAACTAATCAAGCCTATATATAAATTATAATTATGTTTCAATGTGTATTTAAGATTGAAAATATATTTGTGCTCAGCTGGGGGCAACAAGCTGCAGCTTGCTATAGGCAGTCTTTTAGGTGAGAATGAACGTAATCATGTAATTTTTGTCTTATATTTTAATAAATTTTTTTTTTGGTAAGTCTTTACATATTTTTACCTTGTCAAAACCACTTTTATCATAGTTCTCTATCCAAAACTTCCAAAACTGTTCGTTGTTTTTTTTTTTTTTTTTTTTTTTGTTTTTGTTTTTGTTTTTTGTTTTTTTAAGATATACAAAGTGTAGCTTCCTGCAGCTTGCTTTAGCTTTGCAAACAGGGATTTCATATTACAGGAAAATAACTGAGAGCAGAAGAAACTTCTGCTCTCCTGTAAGATAATTTACCTGTAAGGAGTTTTATTATTGTTGTTTTTTTCTGTGAAGAGTGAAAACAGTGGTTGTTAAAAATAAAAATAGCTGACTTTGAAGGAATTGATATTTGCAGTTTATAAAACAGTATCTAAAAATGAACTGAAAAAATACATGAACACTGCCTTCTAGTAAAATTAGTGAGGGAATGGAAATTACTATCACACTGAAAATAAGAAACTGTATCACTTGTCTTTAGACTCATAAGCATGGTCTTTGTTCTTCCCCACTGACATTGTTAGGTTCATGGAACAGTCTCACATATTCCTGGTATTTGCCTTTTATGGAAAGAAATATTATGTGTCAGATTAGAAGTAATGGATGTTACAGCCATCTACTTATTGGAGGAAAATTTATGAAATGTTTACATTTCTGGATCAACAAGAAAGCTAAATTAGAGCCTCAAAATACACAGAAAATAGCACTCCTCCTTCATTTTTCCTGTTCCTGTCCTTAAGTTTCATTTTCTTTAATGAAAATTTTGTGAACCAAAGGAAAAGTCAAAGAGTAAAGACAACTGGAGATAGAGGAATTGATGAAGAAAGAAAAATAGGGTGTTCCAGCTGAACAAGTGAGCAAAGAAACTATGTGTGTCTGTCTTCCTGCATTCAGAAGAATTTAAGTCTTAACTTCATTTTAAAAAAGATTCTAACCATGATTTGTAGGTCTAATAATTTTTCTACCTCTAGCACTTTTTGTTGCCTGCAATATGCTACTTGAACTACCTGATTAGAAGAGATGTGAGAAATAGCACACTTCTCTTTGCAAGCAAGAGCTAATTCTAGTAGAAGCATTTTCCCTATATTTCTTTGTGTATAACCTGGGTTGCATAGCTGCCTTTTTTTTTTTTTTTTTTTTTTTTAACTGAGGGAGAGCCCTGTTTTAAACAGTGATGTGCTTCTGGCCTGTTCTCCAAATGGCCTATGTAACTAGAAAAGGAATGAGTGATTAGAGTTGTAAGTGTGTGATAGCTACTGCAAGTGTTAAAGTATCTGGCCTACATTATGCCTCTTATCACATGTTCAGGCTTCCTTTGTTGTAGGCGTAAAATTATTTGCACACATTTATAGAAGTACTTACTTTCATCTGTGATTGTGATTAGAAAAAAGAAAAGAATTATCTCCAAAGCAATGGAGAAGAAACTAAAAGTGATTTAGTGTCCATGGCCCCAGTGACTTCCCAATCTAAACTGTATGTGCTCTTTTATTTTGATGTTCTTTGTTTTAATTTAATAATGTGAAAATTCTATTAAATGCAAGGGAAACCAAATTGGTAAAAGGTCTAGAGCACAAGTCCTACAAGGACCATCTGAGGGATGGGTGTTTATCCTGGAGAAAAATAGTGTCAGGGGTGTTTATCCTGGAGAAAAGGAGGCTCAAGGGGAGGCCTCATTGCTCTCTACATCTGTCTGAAAGTTTATAGAGAGGTGGAGGTTATTAGTGGATTCTCCCAAATAACAAGCAATAGAAGAGGGAAAGGTCTACAGTTGCACCAGGGGAGGTGTGGACTGAATATTAAACATTTCTTCACCGAAGGGGTTGTCAAGAATTGGAATAGGCTGCCCAGGGAAGTAGTTAAGTCTATGTTTAAGTCCCCCTGGAGATACTTAAAAGATGTGAAAGAGTGACACTCAGGAAAATGATTTAGTGGCACACTTGGTAGTGCTCAGTTACTGGCTGGATTTAATGATCTCGGAGGTCTGTTCCAACCTAAATGATTCAATGATCTGAAAAATCTGGGGATTTTATCATTAAGTTGTATTGCGTTGTCAAGGATGTTGGTTTTATTTGTTACAACTCATTGTCAGAAACAAGACTTCCTCTCTTTAGATAAGTACCTTTGCTTCAATAAGCACAATTAGGCAATTGTCATTAACGCCAACACCAGCAGCTCTTTCCTCTGACTGGCACAAATACAGAGTTACATTTATAGAAGAATATTTGCTGGGGACATGCTTGAGAGACAGCTCAGTAAAGATCAAACAAATTACATTTTGCATAGTAGTTGGTGCATGGGCTTCGTTGATCCCAGCTTGAACCACCACATATGACCTATATCCTGTCTTTTTCCTCTTGTCCCTCCTCCATGTTTCCCTTGCCCTAATACATAATATTCAAATATATAAGAAATAGTTTCAGTATTGTCATCTCTGATTTCCACAATCATAGTAGGTACTAATTATTGCAAAATGACAGCCATAGTAGAGCTCCAACAATCCTTGCTCCAGCAGCTGGAAAATTACAAGGTGTCAGTGTGGTGCTTTCTGTATAATTACATTGATACTGTAACATAATTTTCATACTTTGAATGAGTTTGCAGTTTAGTTTTTTTCAAGGGTGCCTAAAAGTCAAACATTAGAGTACAGGTCTTGAGATATGCTTCTGTTACTACAGCATTTAACAGTGTATTGTAGCATTTAAAAATGTTTGTTTAAGCTTTAACTTTTTGTCTCCTCATAGAAAGAAATAATAATGTGACAAAGGTGCTTGCTCAATAAGCATTCATTATTTCTGTACCTATTATTCATATGAATACAGAAATACAGACAGGTTTGAGAATTCTTGTCCTTATTCAAATACAGAATGTTCCAGTGTCTGTGCAATTTCAAGTTTTGATTGTCATGAAAGAGATCTGTGACAGAAATTAGTCCAATCAGCAGAGTGCAAAAGTGAACAGAGTTATTGCTTAGCTCAGGACAAGATTTAAATTCCTAAAGATTCATGGTTATGAACAGGAGTGTCCTAAACAGCCCTTTGTATTTTAGGGTAGAACAACCTCTGTGACTGGCCAGGTTTCAGGCTGATTTCCACTCTAAAATGCAGGAATTGTTTTAATATTAACATAATAATTTTTTCTTTTTATTCTTGAAGTTATTGGCTTTTCTGAAATATTTTCAAACAAAAATATTTAGCACAGGCATTTGGCACTTTTAATTCATTGGTTTATTTAATACAATCTTATAAACAACTAGAAAAAGCTTCTTGTTATGGGAATTACTGATCTCTTTTATGAAGCAGTGCTGCACCCCAAACACTGTTAGGCAGATTTGTTCACTGGGCACTGTCCACTGCTAGGCAGAATGGAAATGTCTTCCCATTTTACTAAATATAACTCCATCTCTTGGGAGCCATCAAAGCTGTAGAACTTTCTTTTGTCTTCACTGTGATAATATCACAAATTAATTTTGTCATAACCTTGGTAGACTTGATAAGGAGTGTTCTCACCCCTCTGCTGTGTTAGGCAAGTTTTACTGTGGGACACAGGCAGATATCAGCTTACATAAGTGCAAATGATGCCTAGGGGTGATATTTTTTTGTCTCTTAATTATATTTTTTTTCTAATTTACTGATAAGTGGATGTTGCTTTACAAATGTGGAGTTATTCTGTGTATCTCCAGTGTTGTGTTGTCTCAGCTCTGGAGATAAACGGTCGAGATACACCGTGATATTTTTTTGCTTGCTTCCTCTATTCCCTCCCCATCACTTCTTTGCAGACAGTAAATTCTGTTTTCATTTATGTGGCAGAATGCATTAAATTCCTTATGAAAATGGAATAATGCCTTAATAATAAGGATGTAAACAGTAGGGATTTATTGTGGCTTTCAATGTTGTTGTTAATGAGGTGCAACTTTTTGGGGCCTCTGGACCTGCTTCAGGCTCTTAATGCTGTTTCTAGACTTTCATCACACTGACATCTGAAGCCAGACTGTTATATTTGGTTATCAGCACTTTCTGCTTACACATATAACACATATTTAAACTTATTTGGGTCCCCTGTGGTATCCACATCTTTGAAACTCTTGCTGAGTCTCACCATCACTCGGCTCCAAAATTGTGTGCTTCACTTTGATGCACCCTTCTGTGATCAAACTTTGTTATCAAGGAATAAAGTTTCTGTATAATATGTAAGTGAATGGTGTAGGCCTGAAGCTAATCTCAGCTTTTCCTGTGAAGGTCAAGTTCCATCTCTTGTTGAAGATATAAAAGTTGTTTGTTGCTTATTTGATACTAGAGCAAATTAATTTTGTCATAAAATCCTGTGAGCTCAGGTTTGTGTTCAAGAAGTCAAAGTCTAGAGCCCCTTAGAAGTTTATGATAGTTTGTTAGATGCTGTAGAATCTAAATAACTGTGGACTTCCAGAAAAATCAGTAGAATTGGTTCAGCGATTAAACTGGCTCTAAGGTTTCATGACCCATAATTTGAACTTTATAGTATGTCTAGCCCATTTGTAACTTCATTCTAGATTTTTTAGTATCTTCAGATTGTCTGCTTACAGCACCAGTTAACATCTCTTCTAAAGAAATGGATTGTGACTGTACATTTGAAGAGACCTCTAGATTTTATACTTATTGAAGGCATTAGGAGATCATCTTGAGTAAATCCTTTGCTCTTTACTCTAATTAATTATTTCCAGTGGAACTCTCATTCAGTTTTGTGTGCATGAACTAACTTGCATGATAAAGTATGCAGAATTTGTCCCTGAATCCTTAGAATACCTAGGAGAACACAAACTGGCATCTCTTGTCTTCTTACAATTCTTGCTGGCATGAGATCCAGGGACTGAGATTTCTTGCTTTAGATTTATCCTCTGTACCAAGAGCCAAGTAAATAGGGAGGTATGAATGTTCCTGTTAATGCAGAGCTGAATTTAAAGCATATACTCTACTTTCTGGAATTTTAAAAAAATTCCTTTTAGGAACTACTTTTGTTTTTCATATCTCTGGGACATTTTAAGAAACATGGTGCTCATCTACCTTGAGAGCCCTGGAGAATGATGGTCAGATCACTTCAGACTGTAAAACACTCAGGCTTATGTTTGTTTGAAGATTGAGCTGAAAGTGATTTGCAATGAGTACAAACGTCCAGATCTTGCCAAATTTGCCTCAGTTCTCCAATCCTTTTTAACACCACCTCCAACGTGATTTAGAGTCAAAGTTATATTTTCTCTGCAGTCATACTAAGATTGCAGTGGGTAACTAAGGCTCTTCTGAATTTGGCCAAGGCTGCTAAGTGGCTGCTGGCACCTGTTTGTCAGGGATTATGGCATGTTTTTTATAGTTGTTGTAAAAATTTTGAGTTGCAGTTGGGAAACAGAAAGCTTTTTTAAAATGATACATATCTGAAAAAATATACATTGTGAGAATGTGCTGTGTTGTATACTGAGAGCTAAGTCTTATGCATTCCCTGCAAGCCAGAAAGGTCTGCAGCTGGAATTTTTCATGGATTTCAGATTAAAATGTGGAATTAAGTTCTGTCCTAAAATTTTTAAATATGAAAATGGATAGTGGGATGTCGCATCATTCCTGCTGATAAAGTTTTCAAAGGCAAATTATATCTAAGAGTTAAGAAACAACCGAAGCTTATTCTTCACATTCTCATTCCAAGAAGATGTAGGAGAGAGATTGGTTTGCCTGAAGAGCATATTTGATTAACCATGAGACAGTTAATGCTGATGCTGAAGTGAAACTGAAGAATTCATAGTTCTGAGGTCTTATGTCATGCTTTATGCAAATTCAGGCAAACATGATTTCAACAGCCTAATTGCAGGTTATGATTTTAGGTCTTATTTCCTACCAAAAAGCTACAGTAGAATTATATATATGTGTATATTTATATATATATATATATATATATTTATTTTTTTTTTTTAACTACAAAATCTTGATTTTTTTTTACACGGATAGTGTGGGAAACTCTACAGCTGCAGAATTTAAAAAAGCCAACCCTAGGCTTTAGCATGGCTTGTTATTTGATTCTGGTACTTTACTAATTACACCTATGCTCTTTTATAAACCTTTGGAATACGTCCTTCAGGAAAGTATGCATATTTCTTTTAACATGTTTTGTTAGATTTTCTATCTCTCTAGTCTTAATATCAGTTTTTTCAGCTACTCTGTCCCTACCTACAAGTATACCCATGGAAGTCTAGCTGCACAGGATGAATTCTAGCTCTCTTGTGCTGTGCCTCCCATAAAGTTTGTAACTGTCTTTTGTTAAGTCGATAAATGAAGACTGCTTACAGCATGAGAGATAACTGGGAGTCTGAACACAATTTTAGCATAACTTTACCTGTGTCAGACTGTTCTAATGCCTTTGATTTTATGACGTGGCATGTCTTCAACAGATTAATGCCTGTAAGCAAAGAGGATTGTTTGAAGCAGGTGAAGTCTGTTCATCAGAGTGTTTTGTTCCATGACATGGCTCCCAGTACCCTGAACAGAAAGCACCATATGCTTTCCAGTAGGACTTGAAATTTGTGATTGCATGTAGGTGCTGATGAGTTACAGTAATAAAAATATGAATTCAAGTTTGATAAGGGAAACTGGCCTTGAAGACCTGTGAAGTATGCTCAGGTTTGAGACAGCTTCTGCTCCAAGTCTTACTGCCAGGTGTGTGGCTGCAAAAAGACAGCTAAAATTGAGTTGTAAGAATAGGGTTTTTTTTTTCTATTTTTAATTTTATCTTTAACAACACTGAGAATTTAAAAATAGAAGAATTATTAAATTGTCCCTGAAATAGAGATAAATCAGATATTTTGTTTCATGCTTAGTGCATTCCACACAACACTATGATGACTAACAGCACTCTTCCTGGAAAATGTTACTTGGCCAAAATGCTTGTGTGATGCATTATTTAGAGGTAGGAGAATTTGCTGAGCAGAGATGTTTGCATCAGCATGAATATCTGACTCTGGTTTGAACCGATTTTTAATTTCTACTGGTGATGGGATTAGACATGATCATCCAACTCATCACTGGGTCTTCTCCCACTTTCCTGAAGATAACTGCAGGCCAGTTATCCTGTTCTGATGAGCTCATGAAACAGATCTCCCTGCACCACAAAGCACATTCCAGCACTTCATAATAAATTGCATATGCTGCCAGATGGTAAAAATGTGAAGCTTCTTCAAATGTTTAAATAGTTTAAAATATATGCTGTCTCCTTTCTGCCTTATTTTTCTCCTTCCTTAAGGTTCTTGCTCACTTCTTTCCCACACCTTCCCCCATACTTTATGACTTCATTCTCAAGCACCAATTTTTCTTTTTCCACCCCTTCACCCAGCTGCTTCTATTGCTCCTCCAACTCTTTAATTCCATTCTCTGCTTCGTTTTTGTCTGTATTTTGCCACTCTCCTGATTTTCAAGCTTTAAACTCTTCCCTGCATTTTGATCTGATATTGGAATTCTTCTTCCAATTTATCTTTATAAGGCTTTTCATGAGTTATCAGTTCAGGGAGAAATTAGAAGGGGTGAAGTTAACACTTGGCACCTTCTTCAGGTGTCCAGTGGTACTTGAATAATAACAGAAGTTCATCAGTTGTTGCTTTCTGCTTATGAAGATGATGTAACATATTGCTAAAATCAAAGCAGTTCTGTACCTTAATATGGACAACAGATGTGTTGTCCGTAAAAACAGATGTGTTTTTTCAGAAAAAAGATTTGAAAGGCTAAAAGACCACTGCTTGAAATGTATCTTTCTCAGACTCTGCTTTGCCCTTGGTCTATTTGTACTTCCACAATAAGTAAAAGAAATTCTGAGAGACAGATTTCAAGAGACCTAAAATACGTTTGCTTTGTTTTGAATGAAATTCTCAAACTTTGCCTTTCCCTACTTTTTTCAAAATGTAGCATATCACTCAGATCTGTTTTCTCATCCCCCCTCCATAAATTCTGTGTTTTCATACATTTGATGTGGTGCATGCAAACTTTTCCCAGTCTAAAGTACCCATCTTGGTGTCAGCTTTGCAAATCTCTTGGCATTTTGGGAAATGTGAGTTATCCTTATGTGAGGAGGATTTGGAAACAGAAGAAAACCCTTTGAATTCAATAGGGAATGTCACATCTCTTTTTTTTTTTTTTTTTTTTTAAGGTATGATCAGGGTGCAGTGAGGAATAAAATGCCTTGAAGATAATCTCTATCAATGTTCTATGAATATTTGTTTTCAGTTTCATATTAATTGCTAAATATGCATTTGCTCAGTGATTTCTTACCAGTTTGGAACATGATTTGCTTCCTCCATCCCTACACAGCCATCTCAGCCTCACAAATAAAGACCTAAGTGTAGCTCAATTTTTAACCATCGAACATAACTGTTGACAGGAAATATTGTTTCATTTCAGCTCATTCAGATGGTTCAGAATTGTTGAATAATCCAATCTGGTTTTTAGTGATTTGACTTTGAACCTTAACAAAGATGTAGGCAAACTCAAAATATTTTAGACATTTTCCAAACTGCCTTTATATTTCTGCATAACAGAAATGTGAAGTATTTTTCCTTTCATTTTAGGACTGAAAATCTGTCTGAAATTTTATTTCTTTCTTCATGGGACAGGAAGTCTTGGTCTAGCTCTTACAGCAACTGATGGGTTTCCTGTTAAATTTTTTTGCATATGCAAGAGTTGGGATTTGTATGTAGACTTGAATGGGAGCTGGGATCTTTTAGTATGAATGAAAAGGACCTGATTCTCCTTGTTTCTGTCTTCATGTCTAGTGTCCCATCTCCTTAGCCAAATGAGGGCTGTGTGAAACCCTGACTGACTGAAACAAGATGTTCTTTTGAGCACGTTATACGTTCCAGAGCTGTAAATTTAGGATTTCTGGATTTTTGCCTGAGGAAACCTAGACAGACATATGCAGGTGGATGTGTTGGAGAGTACACATGATGTAAAAAAGTTTTACAAGGGATCTAGCCACTATATATACTCAGTCAGCCCAGCTGCTGGACTGCACACAGTGGGCGGAATGATGCTGGAGTTGCTAGAATGCTGCAGGCCACGGTTGGGACTGTCAGTTTACTATAGACATGTGATTGATTTAGTGCCTTCAGATTCTCTTTATGGTCAATGAGAATAAACAGATACTTGGTGGGATTTGATTTTTTCCAGCCAAATGTAGATGTTCTCTTTAGCAGAGGGAAATCACACCCTGGGCTAAAAAGAGAGCTCAGTAGGATTGGCTTACAGGCAGATGTCTGCATTGCCTGATGAATTCTATTCAGATGTCAGCAAATCCAACATAAGTGTATTGCCTCATAGAGGGCCAAAAGCTTTGTAGTCTTTTTACTCTCACTGTATTTTCCAGGTCCAGCCTAAACCCAGTTTTGTCCTGTTATTGTAGCTGAACTTGTTTGAGGCAAGAGACTGTGCAATAAGAATCTGACATGAAGACCCAGAGAATAAGCCTGTCATCAGAATAAAGTGTTTTTCATATGAGAGATGTATTTCAAGGATTAGATAATCTTCCTGAACAAGAACACAGAATCTGTTTGCAGAATAAAATAAATCACATGCCTCAGGCTTTAGTTTCATGATATTAGAAGTACAGAAACGGTGGGGGAAAAAGAAGGAAAAAAGGAGTGAACAAAATCTCTTGAGAACTGCAGTGTAGATGGCAGTGCTCTCTTTTTCTAGAGGTGTTTTTAAAGAACTGAGGAAAGAAAATCTTTCATAATGGTAGTCTTCAAAGTGTTAATGGGCTGCTAAAATAGCTCAAGGCTGATGATGGGAAGGATAGACTCTTTCTTTGAACAGCTGAAATATTTTTTTTTTTTTTTAGCAGACCTGTGCAATAGTAAGTATTAAACTAAATAGACTGCAGACAGCATGATTTAAAGTTGGTCTTGATTTTGGAAAGGAGTGGGTGATTTGCCTCGTGATGTAAACCCCATCTTCCAACTGAATTTTAGTGCAGAGGTTGAAGACTAGATTTTATTTAATAAAATGCAAACCAAATGTAGAATGGACATTTTTGTATCCTATCAGAGGATGTAAACTTTCTAAAAGTGCATTGCTGTTGTTGCCATCTGTATAGTCTGTTGTCAGAGGAGTTGACAAAACCCAACAGGACCTGCAATGTCACCTTCTCCGCCTTAGAAGAATGCCACACTACCCTGCTTCACTTAAAGATTTGTGGTTAAAATCACAAATGGTAAAAATGCACAGATTGTTAAAATAATCTATACTGATGATTTTGGGAAATTAAATGTAGATAAAAACAACTTGTCCAAGCTTTGGCAAGGCGGGCGTTGGAAAATCAATCTGCAAAATACAGAAAATGTCTGTGAGGTCAGTGAAACTCTGGTAAGATGTGAACCCCAACATCACGTGCAAGGAAGTTTGAGGGAGGATTATACCCAGAAGACCCTGTGCACTGTCTGTGTGTGCTACCTCACTGCTTTCTGTGCTATTTCACAGGGAAAAACACTGCTCTGTGTCTGGCTGTGACAAAGATAGCCTAAATAACATAAACTGTGACATTGGCTAAGCTCTGAACCAAATGTGAGGCTGCTGCGTTTAATTTGAGAGTAGTAGCATTCTAAAGGCTCTAAGCCATGCTCTATCAACCTTAGGAAATGCAATTTACACCATTTCCCTTTTGAATGGAGGATATATTTTATTGATCTCTGAATCTTATGCAATTGAGGCTTTTTCTGACATTAGTACTCATATTTCCCTTGGCATTTCTTCAGATCTCCTGCTTTAATTGAGGAAGAGTTTGGCAGAAGGACCTGTAGCTTAATATTGCTGCCGAAGAAAAGTTTTAAAGTGTTTGTATTTTCTACAAACCTGGATGAGCCTTTGTTACAGGTTATTTGTAGCTTGCAAAGGAAATTTATATAGCTCATTTCTTTCAGTCAGTGTTGCACAGGCATGTGCGAGATGGTAGTAGTTTATCCTATCTATATTTTCTTCATAAGGAATTGCATCTTGTCAGGAGAAATTTTATTTGGATATGTGCATTAATTTTCCTCCTTCAAAGAAGGTACCTTAAGATTAAAGGCATCTTTTCTAGCCAAAGGATGGTGATGATGATTATTATTATCTATTTAAATCCTGTACTAAAGGTGTTTTTATGGCAGTAGAAATATGTCTGGAACACTCATTAAGCATTGTAGCATGAAAGCCTTTTCCTAAATAATAAGTATCAGAGCAACCAGCAGATGCACAGAATTGCTTGCTGGCTTGTTTAGGCTGAGCTGACACTGACCCTCACCTCAAGCTCTTCTCATCAATCCTGTCTCTTGCTGGCATAGTGCTTAATCACACTGTGACACTTTATTTCTTGTGCAGGCTGTCTCAGAGAATTCAGACATGTCTAAATGACTCTTACAGCTCTTAAATCAATTATTTTGCGAAGTGAAATAAAAATATTAAAAATAACGATCTGACAAGTTGGAGGATGCCAAGGGGACACTTTTTTTGCTTCTCGTGGCTCCTTGTCAGGGACATTTCTGTCAGGCATCATAAGATTGTTAGCATAACTTAGTGATGCTTAGCTGTACAGCTGATCATTGAACATCTATAAAAACTGGTGAAATACATCAAGATTGCAGTTCTTTTGCCTGTATCTCTGAAAAATGTTTAATATGTTTGGAGATTATCCATAATATGAAATAAAATGGAGAATAAATCTCAAATGGAGTTTGTTTTGTAGAAGCAGAACTTTTTTGGGGCAGGGCTTTTCTTTGTGAGATTGTAAAGAGAGATATGAGCTTGTTTTTTTTTAAGGGTTTCAAGATATATGAGTCTCTTTTTTGCCTATGAAATGAAATCTAAAGTGCTACTGAGAGGAAGCTCATTTATACTCTGAAAACTAGAGATAATGGGCAGCCTGCTTGCTCATGCAACACTTACTAACTTGTTATTGTCTTATCAGATGACATGGTGTTATCTTCAGAGTGTCACTGTGGGCTTTGGGGAACTTTCTGGTGACTGAAAGATAAAACTACTCTTTTCCTCTTTATATTTTTTACTTTTAGATTCAAAATACACTTTGTCATAAAGTATAAGAAATAGAAAATAGTCTCTTTTGGCTTCTGAACACATGTAGCTCATTCTTTCTTTGTAATGCCACATATATTGTGGAAGAAAATAATAAAGGATGAAGAGGAGAAGAATATCTAATTAACTCACATGTATGACCTGAAAGGAAAACCATCTTTACCACCTCAAACCACAATATGACTCTTTCCATGTGACAAAAAAAAATTTTTGAATTATTAGATAAAGTCAAATCCTTTTGATAACTTGTTTTTAATGATATTTGTTGGGTCATAGTTATCCCTTGAGATTGCCTATGCACATTAATTGTATCACTTTATTTATACTTGTGTTGGATTTATAAAGCTAAATAGCAGCATTATCATGGGAGGAGAGTTGACACTTTTTTTTGTGAGGTGGTCTTATTTAACATTTCAGGTAGCAATGATACCACTTTTTTATAACTATCAAATTTAGTCTCAACAACAATATTCTCACTATTGTGACAGTAGGAAGCCTTAAGATTCTTGAACTGCCAGTAAAATCTGAATTTTACTTGCTGTGTACTTGAAACAGTCTGTATTGGAGTGCTGTCTTGACAGTCGTCTACATTTCTGGCAGTATTTATTTATTTATAGTATCTTATTCTTTTTGTTGACAATAGTTCTTGACTATCAATTCACTGTTGGAGTGTAAGTCCTTGCAGTTCTTCTGTGCATTAATTTTGTCCTGGTGGTTACTAGATGGATGCTATTTGAAGAAGCAGAAATGTTTATTTTCTGGGGTAGGCAGTGCTGTCCCTTGGGAAAACCCCCTGTGGGGATCCTTGCAGGAGTGCATGTGGACTGCAGCTGAAACTTGCTTTAGTGAGACAAAATGCTTGTCTCAGGGATGATGTAAAGCTTTAAATGACAAACTCTCCAGACAGGGTAGTAGCAGGGTAATGAGGAGACCTGTGCAATGATATAATTGCTGTGGTCCCCATCACACACACTTTAGGGACATTATTTCAGCCAACCTCTTGTCTGGTCCCATGGTAGAATGGATAATTAGGATAATATTTTTATTTTTACCATAGTGTGAAAAGAATTCAGCTGGTGTCCTGTGAGGAGACTGCTTCATAATGTGAGGCCTCCACAGTTGGGTGGAAAGCTTGCCTTGGAAGTAGATTTGTCATCTAAACTGGTGCACTAATGCAGATGAGTTCACAGGGAAGCCAAACATCCTGCTAGGAAATGCTGGCAAGAAGCACCTCACCCTGGATATCTGAGCCTTGGGCATGGTACATGTGGTGCCATCTCCATAGCTATTGATTCACTGGCAGCTTTTTAATGACAATACTTGGAATTGTTGAAGTATGATTACCATTGTGAAACTTTTTAAAACCTAAATATCAAACTTTCTGGAATAAAAGACGGTTTTCCTTGTGAAGAATGTTGAAATTTTAAGCATATCTGTTAAGGAAAATTTATTCTTTGACAGAGAATAAAAACTCTGAATATCTCTAAATGAATTTAGCAAATTATAAAACTAACAATTGCAAAAGGTTCTTTATTCAACGTATTTCTGTAAATTTTTGTGATAAGTGCTGCCACCGGACAAGATTCTGTGAGTGTTTAATTTTCTGTTGTCTTTGCATTTTTTGGTATCTCTTTAAGCTGTCTTTGGGCAATTGCAAATGCAAATTGTCTTTTCAAAGACAATTTTCATCCTGGTATAAGAAACAAACTTTATACTATAAGAACAAACTTTTGCTGCAATGACGTCCCCAGGAACATGGTGGAGTCCCTGTGACTAGAGATTTTCAATATGTGACTGGACAGGGTGATGAATAATCTCATTTTAAGGTTCTCTTGGCTACAAAAGTTTGGCCTGGAGGATTTCTTGAAGCCCCTTCTAACCTGAGCTGTTCTATTTTTCTAAAATTTACTGTCTGTTATTTCATAATTGCTTTAATGGAGACTCAGTGTGTTCTATAGTTGCTTGAGTAACAGTTAGCTAGAGTTCAAAATTTTCCATCAGACTTAAACACTAGGAATTGATGCATATAAAACATACGTAGGCTCAGACAGCTTTGTAGTTACAAACACTTTCGCTGAGCAATCGGAGCATTTTTCTCAAGTGCAAAGCTTTATTTTGTCACTCCT
Source organism: Oenanthe melanoleuca (assembly GCF_029582105.1). Classification (NCBI taxonomy): domain Eukaryota; kingdom Metazoa; phylum Chordata; class Aves; order Passeriformes; family Muscicapidae; genus Oenanthe; species Oenanthe melanoleuca. The sequence continues at coordinate 64,552,107 of NC_079336.1, forward strand.
TACACTGAGTAATAGCTGTGTGTCCTCCTCTTGCTCCCTCGTGTCGCTTAGTCACCCAGGAACAGCTCTCTGAGCTCTGCCTCTCTGCAGGGTGAACAATTCTAGGAGCTCTTGGTGGCTGTTAATGTGTGGTCAGGGAGACCATAATTTGTGGTGGTTTTTAACTGTCTGTTTTGAGGTTGGTTATTTTCTGTAATAGATTCACCTGTCTTTCAAGTAGATCATATTTGAAGAATGGGAGGAAGGCAAAAAGCCTTCTGTTTTGAAGGTGTTTTGGTGGAGAGCAGATATAATTTTTCTTAACTTCTATACATTAACTTCTTCCGACTATTAATCTTCTTTCACAAGAAGTTCTCTCAGACGTGTAAAAATGCTTCCAACTACTTTGTGCTGTTTTAAATCATGCTGAGGTAATTAGGATATAAAATGGTTGTTCCTCTGTGTCACCTCAACCTAGGCAGTGAAAAAACAGTGTTTACTTGCCATTTGTTCTGGAAGGATAATGCATTTTTCAAGAAAGAAAGGGAATTGGAGAATAAAAAAAAAAAAAGTTCAAACAAGGCTACCAAAACTGTTTCAGAGCTCTGTCTTCACTTCAAAACAAGCATGGCTTATTTTAGGAGAGTTAGGAAGCAACTTAGAGGTGATATTTAAAGAGCATTTTCCCTTACCGTACTCTCATCTTAATGCACAATTGCTCAATTGGTTGTAACTGTTTTGGATCTTGTGGTGGCCTTTTGAGGGAAAATGAAAAGACAGTAGCTCCTCTTGCATCTGTCTTCTGATATGTGAATGATTATCTGATATAATGAAATATTAGAAAACATAGGACAAGATAATTTTTCAAAAATTAAATCTTAATGCAAGTGTTAGGTAAAATTATCTGGTATTCTCAGTTTCTACCTGAAAATGCAATGAAGGGAGGTGATGGAGAAGACTTTCAAACCAGCAAAAAATACATTGAGCAGACATCTAAAAACAAAATATTTGAAATCTGTCATTAAAATATGAAGTCTAGTATGTGTTTTCTAAAAATTTTGTATTGTTACTGGTTTCTTTGTTACTGCCTCCTCCTCCCACTAGTCATAGTTCAAATTGCCTGGAATGGTACTAAAACCTAGACCTGAGCTCTACTCAGAATATTGCAGCATATTTCTACTACTCAAGAGCAGTTCAATGAGTTTAGGTTACAGACCTTCTGGGCCCAATCTGCAACTAACCAGGGTTGTCAGCTTCTGAGGGTGGAATGATTAATTTTTGTGCCTGTGTGAAAAGGAAAGTTTCTTATTCCTGAATATGTTGAGTTCAGACTGTAGGAGTTTTCATTTCAAGAATGTCTCTGTTTTTCATTATTTTAGCTTTTATATTTCATAGCTGATACAATTTTTAATCAATTTCTAGCCAGAAATTCTTCTTTTCTTGTTCCTAGAAACACTGAAATATAATGGTTCTACATTTTAGCATTCTCCCTGTGTGCTACAGTTGCTCAGTGACATTATCAAGATAGCAGCCAAGGGTTCTTGAGGTTCTGAGTCACAGTTCTGCAGTAGGGTGCCAAAATCCTTACTAGACTTCCCAAACATGCCTGATTGCAAGCTGAGGCTCCTGGGACTTCTAGACTGTCAACTCTGTGATAGAAACTCTGGCATAATTTTCTTTTCTGTATCTGGCAAACCACGGGTGCTGGTGTCCTCTGTTAGACACACCTGGCACACTTTTCCACAACCCACAAATCTCCTTTTTGAATATCTCATGGCATGAACAGACTGCTTGATATATATGCCCTACATCTACGGATTTCTTAATTTCATCTGCAGCCTTTTGTGTTGAGAATTTTGAAGAATGTGTTGGAGGAAGTCTTGGCAGGAGAAGACCCATTTTTATGTCCTCATTGTTCTGCAGGAGATAATAAATGTTGGAGAGTACCCTTTTAAATTAATGCATATTTTGGGATGCCAGGTACGTTTCGAATTCATAGTTGAAATATAGAATGCTATGTCTGGAATAGTACAAGAACTTTTTCACAAAAAAAAAAAAAAAAAAAAAAAAAAAAAAAAAAAAAAAATTTGGATTGAGGTTTGGATTTTCAGAAAAAAAGATTGGAATAAAGTACTCATGAATATCAATTTCACTACCTCTTTAGAAAAATAAATTCCCCTTAATAAAACAATAGTATATGAGTAATATACATGTTTTTGAAATATCAAATGTAAGGAAGCAAATTCATACACGTGAAGAAGCTTAGAAATCTGAATTTTAAAAAAATTAGGAGAAATAACTAGGGAATTCCAGGGCAAAAAAGTTAAGAATTTCTATGATTTATTAACTTATATCACACTGACAGTACATGTTATTACATATCTAATATGATTTTTACATCTTACAAAACAGCTACAGTTTTGACGAAGTTTCAACAAATTTTGTGAAAGCACTTTGTATTACTTAAGTCTGACAATAAATGTTTTAGAATAACAAACCTGGACCTTGAAGTAAGAGCATTTATGTATTATGGCTGTTTGACTGGCAGAACTGTAAAAAACCCTGTGTCTTTCATAATGGTAAATCAATAAAATGCAGTTGTTTAAGTAATGGAGATATTTGGATTTCATTTTTCAGTCAGGCTTATAGTGTTATGGAGCAAAATGGCTTGGATCTAGCATCTGTCCTAGAAATATTTCTACCCATGCACACCAGCAGTCAAAATGCTTGGGCTCGTTTTTATCTGTTTGTGGGTGGAGAAAAGCTAGCAAGGAAAGTGTTCTGAGCAATGTCTGTTTTTTTTGTTTTGCTGCTGTTATATAAAAGGCCAAAATAATATTATGAGATCATCTGAGAATCTTAAATATGCAAATATGGGTTACTGTTACCTAACACTTGCTGTTTATTTTCCTGTGCTTGTTAGGTTTGGGAGGATTCTATTTTGTAGAACAACACCAATTTCTTGGTGTTTGCTATAAGCAGCAAATTTAGTTTCTGTGTATTTTTAAAGAAATAATGCAAATGTAAGTTTGTGCATTTCTGTAACTCAGTGGACCTCATTACTCTTATACTTACTTGATTAAATAAAACATTGAGTTCTCCATAACTTTTGCCTATGTTCAATGTATCAGTGGGGTTTCTGGCATCACGACTCAGTCAGGTTATTTATGGTGGTGATGTCAAAAGTCAGACAATAAAAATAACATACAGAGGTGAATTTGATTAATTCAGTTTATTGAATTGCTAATTTGTAATGTTTAATTGTATCTGACAGTTATACTGCTTCAAAATATAGAACAGGAGGAGTCTTTCAGTATGTCTGGAGAACACTACTGCCTTGATAACAAACTACTTGGAAGAGCTGCTGTTTTCCTAGGAATGCAACAGGAATTCAAGGGGGAAATAGCTGCATTGCTGCTGGTGATGCACAACTTTTCATTTAAAATTTTCTTGGTGCCTGGGATTAGAGGATAGTTAACACAATGCCAGTGTTTAGAAAGGACTTAATATGAAATCTAAAGAACTGTAAGCCTTAGAAAGGACTTAATATGAAATCTAAAGAACTGTAAGCCTGTAAGTCTCTATTCTATATTATAGTACAAATTACTTAAAATAGACTTTGTGATAAATTATATAGATACAGTAGATATAACTGGGAAGTCTCAGCATGGCTTTTGTGAAAGGTGGTGTGGCATAACCATTGTTTTGGAGTTCTCTGGAGGATATGGTTCATTGTTAATGAAGGTTACCTGAATGATGTGTTGTACCTAGGAATCCCATATATAGGAACAATCTCTAGTTTCATAAACCAGATTATTTTATGGAAACAAAGTAGTCAAGTGGTAATGGAAGGAGGTTTGGTGGTGGAAGGAGGAAGAGAAGACTTGCAGGGCTGTGGTCTGGTCTGCATTCTGAACTGTTCAATATATTTTTAAATTATCTGGAAAAGGGGATAGTATAATGGCAAGTTTTTGTGGGAATAGGGCTACAGCTAACTGTGAGGAATGGCAGAGGTATGTTGAAACATTGTCTAACTGGTTAAACAAAAGGCAGGTAAGATTCAAGTAGATAAATATCGAGATCTTTTTTCTCCCATCAATTAATTCATGATGGTTTTCTTCCTTGCTACCCAATGAGTTACTGTCTAACAAGGACAAACACCAATCTGTCATTACAGATATAGCCATGGAAACATCAACCTAATACTAAATAGCAGTCAAAGGAAGAAATGAAATGCTAGTAGTCATTAGGAAGAGAATGCAGAACAAAGCAGAACATCAGGGCAGTGTTGCAGAAATTCGTGGTTTGTCAGCATTCTGAATTCTGTGCAGGTTTCTTCTCTTCTCAACATGAGAGAGTGGAGAAAATTCATAAAGAATAAGGGTAGCAACTGAAAAACCTTTCTTAGCAAGAAGCTTGTTGCTTGTGCATTCCATAAAATGAAACCACAATATTTTGCGCAGTTTTTAGTCCCTTACAAATAGGAATTGAAACTACTTCTTCCAAAATATGCCTAGCTTGATACAAATTGCAGTATGAATCCAATTAATGTTATTTTCCAAGCAGTTTTTCAGGATGCAGCTGAATTAGAGCTTAATGACATCAGCTGGCTAGGTTCCTGTGAACTGCAGTGGGCCTGGAATCAGGCATCCTAGAACAAATTATGAGAGGGTTTGGGTTCTTACATAACAAAGCAGCAAAAAATAAGCATTGTGCAGTTTTGCCAAATGTCCATTGGATGCACTCTACCCTTAAAAAAACAATTCTTTATGCCCGTATCCCAGTTTATAAGGGGGGAAAAATGGCTTTTTAAAAAACCTTTGTCACTCTTCAATTTTTTTCAGATATTGCCAATATCCGGGTGAGATATTCTGGGAGAATCCAATAGTAAAATATGTAATAAGGGGTAAGACTGAGAAGGTTTTCTGCTATTTCTTTGTGTAAGAAAACATGCAGCATCTTGAAATGCATAAAGAGATACATTACACAACACAATTTGCATTAAACCAGTGCTAGTTACCATAAAGATTTTGCAAATCTCAGCAGTTCTTCGTGTTATCATCTGCAAATAGGGTAGTTTCTCCATTTTTTTGTTATTTGCAATTTAAACTTGTATTTCAATCACTGGCAGAAGTTATTATTTTTAATAAGTATAAGCAGATGCTTTCTCTTGCTTTTGGCAACTTTAGTGTGAGGGGGAAAAAAAAAAAAAGATTTACTAATTAATGTTTTTGCCTGCTGAGACGCCTTACCTTAAGCAAGCCCTATTTGTCACAGTTGTGTAGCAAGCATTTTGTCCTGAGGACTAATTGGCAGGCTAGATGGACTGTGACATTCAAAAATATGGAACAGAATTCAAGAAAGTAGAATGCAGCCAGAATTTTAGACACTTCTGTGCATTTAATATGAGGTAATCTCAGTGGTTTTTCATACTGTTTACAGCTTCTGGGTATTTTAAATTGCAATGAATTCTGCAAGTTTTCTTTTATTTCTTTCCTTTTTTCCCTCCACTTAGAGTAAGCATCTGATTTAAGACCAAGCAATTTCTTTTAGAAACTACTTAATGTTTTTTTGAAATGGTGGTATAATGATGGAAAATCATTTGTGGTTTCAATATACTCACCCTTGAATGTTGTACTACATTTAGGGTATTTTTTCCTCTCTTTTCTTTTAGTTTACTAAGAAATTTTATCATTGACTTTAGTGGGTTGGCACTGTCTGGATGCCAGGTACCCATCAAAGCTGCTCACTCCCCTCCACAGCTGGACAAGGGAGAGAGAATATAATGAAGTGTTCATGAGTTGACATAAGGACCAGGAGAGATTGCTCATCAAATACCATCATGGGAAAAACAGGCTGAAAGTAGAGATATTATTTGAATTTATTGCTAACAAAATCAGAGCAGGAAAGCTTCCCAGCTCCATCTCCTCCCCCAGTGGCACAAGGAGACAGGGAATGAGGGTTATGATCAATTCATCATCTGTGCTGTCTGCTGCTGCCCAGGGAGAGGTGTCATTCCCCTGCTGCACTGTGCGGTCCCTCCCACAGGAGACAGTTCACTGAGAACTTCTCCGACGTGGCTCCATCCCACGAGCACCTCTGCACTGCTGCAACCTGAATGCATCCCACAGGCACCAGTCCCCCTCAAACTGCTGGGGGTGGGTCACTCTTCCACGGGGTGCAGTCCTTCAGGGACAGGCTGCTCCAGCCTGGAGCCAGGAGTCTCCCCTCTCTCCTGGGCCTCCCGCTGGATCACAGCTTCCTCCAGGCATCCGCCTGCTTTGCTCCTCCACAGGCTGCAGGTGGATCCCTGCATCCCTGTGGGTCTCCAGGGGCTGCAGGGCCCCAGCTGCCTCACCATGGTTGTCACCACAGGCTGCAGAGAGATCTCAGCTCCAGCTCCTGGACCACCTCACACCCCTCCTTCTGCGCTGACCTTGGTGTCTGCAGATTTGTTCTCACTCTGTTCTTCTCGGGCCGCAATTACAACTGTGCAGTAACTTTATTTTCCTCTTCTTAAATATGTTAGCACAGAGGTATTGCCACCATTTGGCACGTCCATCTTTGGGGCTACCAGGGGCTGGCTCTGCTGGACATGGAGGAGCCTTCTGGCAGCAGAATGCCACAGAAGCCACCCCTGCAGCTCCCCCGCTACCAAAGCTTGGCCATGCAAACCCAGTGCATTACCTGATACAGGACTCTATCAGTTTAAGAGGTGCACATTATTTTTCTTGGTTTCCAGAGGAACTTATTGAGGAAACTTCTCTGGGATAGATTCTGCAGGGCATCACATCACTAGTGTCTGCCTAGCATGGAGACTGTGATCTGAAGCTGACATGGACTCTTCAGTCCATGGAACTGAAGTTCAGGTGTTACTGGTATTATAAATACTCTGTTCCCACTGACTCCATCGTGAATGTCATTCAAAAGAATTGAATCTTGTTTAATATTTGCTTAAAGTTGTTCATTCCTTTTGCTTTATCTAGAATTGCTCTACCACTCTCTTCTTCCTTCATTCTCTGTAGGTTTTATATCTTTTCTTGTCTGCTGTGTACACTGTTCAGAATTAAAATTCCTGGTTGTTTGGATTGTGACAGTGCCTGTAAACCTCAATCAGGATCTGCACTGTTGAGCTGTGTGTGACAGAAGAGCATGCTGTGTTTCCCTTTGGGAATCCTCTGACAGATAAGTAACCTGGTGGTTACTTATCCCAGCAACTGTAGGCTAGGTACACATCTGACAGTTTTCCTATATGCTGCAATCTTCTTATGTTTTGTGCACGTTAATGGCCAAAGAATGTGAGTCCAGAAGACTACTTTGGCTTCAATGGTGATGTTGACATCAAGTTTATTCCCTGGGAAAATAAATTTGAATTTGAAAAGAACAATTTTGGTGTTCCAGATTTGTAGTTTAAAAAAGCTGAGGAAAAAAAGCCAAGTAAATCCAAAGGCAAGCCAAACAAACCTGTTGTGCTAAGAATCCACAAACCATGAAGGGAGAAGGGGTAGTTGGCTCACTTGCACTGCAGACATTAAATCACTTGTGCTCTCTCACAATTTGGGCCCTCTCTTTTCAGAGTGCTCTTAGTGAATGCAGTAGAACATCTTTTCTGGAATAGTTGCAAGTTAATACAGTGATTGGCAGAAAACTTGCTAGTAAAAGTGTAGCAATGCTTCTGTTTGCGTTTTCCTATGCTGCTAGTGTATTTTGTTAAATATAATTTTTATCCCCAGATGCTAGCCCTCTCAGTGTTTATAGTAATCAGAGTGCAAATCTCTAAATTTACCTCATCAATGTCAAACAACATTGAATACCTATTGAGCTTTTAACATTACGTCTGTAAAACCTGCAGTTGATGATTTTTAGGAAATACGTGGTTTTTACTGTGTTTGTAAGTATTTGATTATTTGATCCTTGTTTAGAATCAGTTGTGAATATGCACCCTGAATGACAAAATAATATAAACATCTGAGTAGACCCCAGATGGAACTATTTATTAACTAAAATATTTGCTGAAAATTTAAGGTGTAGGTGAAATGTTGACAAGAAGGGAAAAATCGAATGATTAGTAAAATGATGGGCTTTCAGTAACTAATAAATGCTGGTATAGTTAATTTTTGCAAAGTTTTATTTTTGGAACTGTAATTTAGCTGGCTATTATGCCTTGTTGCTTTGAAAGCTGGTATTGCTGACACAAATTGTATCAGCATACTACTTACTGAGACTGCCTTTTTTAGCTAGGATAACTCATACCTTGATCTGTAGCTATGATTGTGCGAAGCAACAGGGGCATCACAGAAACATTGTAACATTAGGCAGAAGTAAGAAGTGGGCCAAATTTGAAAAGCTTCCTTAAATTTATATCTCCTTAAAAAAGTATTTTAAAAGCATTATATGAGATGCTGGCGTACCTCCCATGCCTGTGTGCTACAGTATCTGAAATGCTAGGGATTCAAAAAGCTCTGTGTTAGCAACTGCTACAAAGACTGCTACAGATTTTTTTGGACTTTTTTTTTTTTTTTTTTTTTTTTTTTTTTTTTAATTTTCTTGGCTCTTTAAGAACTATTTAAGTGATAAAGGATTTTGCTGTCCTTTAACGCATTTTAATTTTCACATTTTTTTCTCCTACCAATTTTCAGTCTGTTATTGTACCACTGGCATGAAAGGATTTTGAGATACGTGTTGATTTTGGGTTGACTTGGATGATAGGTTTATGTGCATTAACAATAAATAAATAAATGGCATATGTAATATTTGAATTCTCCACTACTCACGTGTTTGGTTTAGTTTTTTTGTGGATTTCCTACTTACATTAGTTGGGAAATATGGAGGTGTATTTATTCAAGGTCCTAAGTTCTTCTCAGACAGGATCCAAAGTGTATACAGTAAAAGAAAATCAGGTTCACTTTTTTTTAGTCATCTGTGGGCTTTGAATTGTATGGATTTTAAAATGTAATGTAATTTAGCAAAATCCACCATGATCCATGGAAATATCAGTAGCTTTTTAATCATCAGGCCTCTTGAATACTCTTTGTGAGGTATGGGAATTTGAAAATGGCAAAAAAATGTTGTTTGTCTGGTCTATGACTATGAAGCACTCTGCTTTGTCTTCGAAAGCATGGAGTCCAAAAAATTGAGTGTTCAAGGTCTTGGAGACTTAATCTGTGTATTTAAACAGAGATTTAACCTAGTTGAAGACAAAGAGGCTATTGATAGAAATAATAACTGTAATGTATGTGTTAAAATTAATTTACAAAACATTTAGAAATATCCTTGTATATTTTTTATTGGATTCATGCCAAAAATCTTTAGTTCAGAGAAGAAGAAAATCTTGCTTGTATTTTTTTTACTAACTACTAAAATTAGAAAGGCTTGGATTTTGGAATGTGTTTTACCTGTATGTTTGATAACAATTTTCAATTAATTGAAAGAAGGTAATATATTATTATATTCATTTATCTGTATTTCTGTTCTTGGTAGGAAATGTTTGATGCTGTTCCTTTTTTGTTTTATCCCTCTTCCTCTTGAACCACACCATGTTCCCTTCTAATATGAAAGAAATATTTTTTTATTAATTCCTTCATTAACTACTGAAGTGTAGCAGGGCTCTCTTGGGTGAACTGAAGTTTGCTTCTTTCAGATACCTCAATTTTTTGGGGAAAAGTTATGAAACTGTAAAAGGCTTCTACTCCTCCAGAACAGAGTAGAGATGAAGAAAATCCTCTGCGTAATTTTATGGGAAGAGTTTTTATAGAAAAATGAGAAATTATATCTCTTTAAAAATTATTCAAAAGACTGATATAGCAAGTGCTTATATTATCTCAGAGATTACCTTGAATGCTTCTGTAGAATTTCAGTATGTTCTAACTGGAAGTTATATTTAGTACTTTAGCATTTTCAGTGTCTTTTAGAGCATTAATAAATTTGGAAACTGTATCAATTGCTTCCCAGAAATTGCAAAATTACTCTTTCAGTTGAGGCTTCCAAGTACATAATGTTCTGAGACTAAATATCAGTATTTACAGATAATAAACCTGATAAGAGGCAACATCAGTGGGCAAATGAGAGGAATAATGACATGATAGTGGTGGAGGTAAATGACTTAATGAAAATAATTTTTCAAGAACACCTTTGTTCAATTTGAAAAATGTGATTCATTCAAATAAAAAAACAGTGAAGTTAGCAACCAGAGATAGTATCAGACTTTTTTTTTTCCTTCTGTAGTGTTTTGCCACTGGCAAGTGGCATCTGATGATTATGGTGGCAAGATTGCTTTTTTCTTTAAGACAATTTCTTCTGTCTTTCATGCAGAATTTAGATTGTTTTTCCACCTCGTTGCCAGGAGATTTTAAATTACATGAATGGTTAATTGAAATTACTTTTTGTTTCTAAACCATCTACTTCTGCATTATATGTTTACATGTTTTGAAGGGGTTTTTATATTTAAGTAGTGTAGCTCTTTTCTCATCCTTGGATTCAGTGTGATTTTGTTTGGATTTTTATTTTTTGATTTCATGAATTGCAGTTCTATTTCTGATCCTTGAAGGTCTTGCTCTGAGTTTCAAATCAACAGCAAATGCTATGTGGCCATGTTTTCTCTGTCCGCTTTTGAATGCTGAAAATAACATTATTTAATATAGTAGAGTCCTCTGCAGGAAGGTCCCAGTCGATTTCCAGGCAAGGACTAGTTCTAGCTGGCTAGTTACATATCTTTCCTTCAGTAACTTGATTGTACTTGTTTATGAGATGAAAATGGATGCAAAAATGGATTTCAGGAGATCTAGTCCCTCCCAAAAATATGGAAGCAAGACCAAAAGTAATCTTGCATAAACAGCATTGGAAACTTACTTAAGCCTGGTAACTAATATTTCCTCCTCGTTTGTAAAGAATCATCTTATAGAAGATGAAATGTAGAAATATGGATTAGTCTAATTATTGGGGAGTGGGGTGGTGGGTTTGCAGAGGGAGGGTGTTCTCAGAACCCACATACTGAACATCATGTAATCTTGTATGCACCTATAAAGTTGCTTAGCATTGCCCAGTATTTTCCCGAGTGCCACAGTCAGATTGTCTCGCCTGTAAGTTTGTCTGTAGGTTGCTCCCTCTGACTTTAAAGTATTAATTAATATTTCATAAATCCTTTGGGATTTCATTGGTCTTCCTTGAAGTATCAAAAGGATGTTCTTTTAGCTGATTCTTAAAATACTCTAGACGTATTACTAAGATATGCTGAACGAAAAGTACCTCTCCAAAAGTATTTAGCTCTCTGGTTCTGACCTAGGCTTTTGCAGACAACTGGTGGAAAGGAGTACATGGTGTTAAACAAAGGTGAGATGCAGATGCAGAACAGGGAAGTGGGTGCTGCTTGGCCTGCAGCACATGAATGATTGGTTCCATTGGTGCTCTTCACCTAAACTGGATTTTTGAGATGCAGCAGAATGTTTCAAAATCTGGTATTTATATACTACATATTTCTTTTGACTGTCTCTGGAATTGTTTAACTTCCTGTGCAATACAGCAATTATGTTTCACTGAAATAGGAAGAAATATATGGGGCAAGTTTTAATCCCAGTAGCCATATACAATTATGAAGCCATAGTGCCAAAACTCTAAATCTCAAAATAAATAAGTAGTTACAAACTGCTTTGTAGTCCCTGAACCCTTCCTTTCTTCAGTCCCAGAATCAGATGTTTTTACTAAAGCTATTGCCCATGAAATAGTTAATAAATAATTGTTATTTATGTAAATAACTGTGGAACCCCACAGATGGGGAAAAACATTTCATGCTCCTCAGGACGTGAAACCGTATTTGGAGACAAAGCCCAAACTAATTCAGAAATGTGCATGTTAGCGAATGTAACCCCTGAGTTTAAGTTATTATTTCTGAATTTTCATTTTGTGACTGTATGGGTAACAGCTTTCTGAAATGTTTGTGATAACACAGATTCTGTAGTCTCTAAAATATCTAACCTTGAAATATGTCCTAAAACTGAGACTAGCAGTTGATGCAGACTGGTATTCTGCCAGATCAACTGTTATTGATTATATGGACTAGATCAGTACACCTCAAGATAAATCCATAGTTAACCAAAACCATGAAAATCCTTTGCAGTTTTTCCTTCCCTTATCTCAGGTTGTATTTAAATCTAAAAAAGATTGAAAGATGGATAACAAGTATGCTTAAAGGTATGGAGCAAGTTGCTATCAGCCCACTGTTAAATATGGCCAGACCAGTTTTCCACTACTTCTTTGTCATGATAAGTTTTGCTTATGAATTACACAACAGCAGAGCTTGTTGGTTACAGCAAGTACAGATCACTTTGTTTCCATTGTTCAGACTGTGATGTTGACGTGTAATGTATTAGAAGCATAATTCTTCTCATGGGATGTTTTGACTTTTTCTTGGCCCCAGATAACAAATAGTAGCATTTTTGTTTCCTTCACTGTGAAAACAAACTTAAGTATAAAGATTGTATTAAAAATCTCCTTTCTGGAATGCTGATGTTAAAACAAAAATCTGCTGTACCCATCTACCTAGAAAGTGTCTCAAACTTACCTTAGAATGAGAATGAAGTTCAGAATACCTCTCCAGTACCTTCTGTTAGAGACTCAATTTACTTTCATTTGCTAATTGGGTTTATATGACCTAAAGGTATTAGAATTTTTCTCCAAAACAACCCCAAACCAAAAACCAACAAAACCCTAATAAAACAAAACTGTTGTTTTGTACAGATTAGATTCAGGAAGTTTTTATTCATTGCTTTTTAAAAGAATTTTACAAGTCAATAGAGTTTAAGAATAGAGAAATATTTATAGTGATGTAAAACTGTAGTTCTATCATAGATGCACATTTTATTTAAAAATTCCTCAAGTGGCAGCAGAATGAAAAATACTGTTCTTATGGGAAAGAAATATCAGTGGAAATAATTATATAATAGTTACATAAACAGTTTCTGCACTGTGCATTTTCATGCAGGAAATGCAAAGGTACTTAGGTGGTGATGTGGTTTGTGAGGCATTATATAGGAGGAAAAATATGTTCTTAGAAGTAAGAAATGCTTGAAAATGGCTGTACTTATATTGGGAATAATGTGACATGTAAAAATTGCAGTAGTAAGCATATTTGATCATGTGTAAAAATTAATCTGTTTCATTAATTTTTTCAAAAATTCGGTTGATTTGTCTTGACTGCATCCCTATTAAACTGTGGTTTTGGATACCAGCCTGTGCTGAGGAGTTGGAGAGATTTAGGGATTGTGTAGAAAGCCCTTAACATAAGCTGAAGAACATTCCTATGAGGACATGGGGCAGGGTGAGCATACCAAGTGTGGCATCTCCTTGCCACATGTTCCATCTGGCCCTATGCCATCTATAGCCAAGGCCCTGACTTGTCCCCCAAGATACAGCCTGAAAATCTTATGTCCCTACTTAAGACTTATTTAGGATTAATAAAAACTGGAAAGGAATTTTTTTGATCACAAATTATGTGGCAAGGAGATGCATGCTCAAAATATTCAACAAATTCTAGTGTGAAATTGATTTTCAAACTGGTGCTTGTACAATAAGCAAGTAAATATGGCAATCAATCAATAGAAAAGAAAATTAAATTAGATAATTAGAGTGGACCTTAAAAATTACCTCAACTTTCCTGATTGTCATGGGAAAAGCAAAACTAAACTGCTCAACATAGGTTTAGAAAGTGCATGAACTATTTTGGTGGATTTTGATTAATAGAGCCACATATATTGTCTGATGGGTAAAACTGCTTTTGAAGTAAGTACAGTACAAGTGTTAACCACTGATAAATTGAACTCACTTTTTCTTTAGGCAACTTAATACCTCCCACATTGAGTATAAGGAGTTTATCTATTAACATAATCTTAAAAGATTGATTGAAAGGAAATATAATTTGCACACAAATACTCAGCTTTCCTAACAGATGTTTACTGGAAGAGAAAGATGCTACCTGTATGACACAATAATTTGTATGATACTAATTGGAGGCTTAATTTTGCCAGACACATAAAAGGATGCTCACAAAATGTGGAGAAAGTTGGATCTGAGAACAGCTGTGCTTACATGCTGGAAGAATCTTCACAGATGTGAATTTTTGAAACCCAGTTTAATGGCAGCAAACCAAAGATGCTATGACTCATACAAATTGAAATCTGCTCTACTTATTCATCACGTTTTTTTTTTTTTTTTTTTGGACATGCCCATTAGTTAACAAAGACACGGAGTATATCTGATTACAGTGAGTTACTGGAGTTTTCTCTGGAAAAATGCTGCTGATTTTGCCATAAAAATGCCATACTAGGGTGGGTTACTGACATTTTGAAATGTGTAGAATTTAAGAAAGATCTTTTGGAGTTGTTACTTTTCATAATGCACTACAAATACTTTTTCAATAACAAGCACCAGTTGGAAAATACAAAATTAGTAAACTCAAACTTCCCATCTGAATATTCAGATGATCTATAATATGTAACTGGACCATGCTACAGTCTACCTTTAAAAAAATTCTCTTAAATTTTATAAATGTTTTTATTTAAGCTTGCAAATATATTGAAAAATACTTTTAATCAGCTGTAACGGACTAAACTTTTGTGGTTTCCTAGCAGTACATATGTTTATTAACATATTTTATTCAAACATAGTGGGTAGAGGAAAAAACTAGAAACTGCCATCCCCCAGCCTTATAGAGCAGTTAGTCTTACAGATGAGGAAATTTTCTTCAACATGTGGAGCTTCATAAGTACTGAGTGGCCAGCACAGGAAATGAATAATAGCTAAGCTATGCCTCATACTCAAATTAGTTTCTTCTATTAGCCACTGACTTTCCTAAATTTTGCAAGAATTTAATGTTCAGGAACTTTACCATTGGGTAGAATGGACTAGAACTGTCCCTTGAATGTAGGAACTAATAAGACTGAATGAAAGAGCGCAAAAATATAAAATATGTGATGCTAACTTCATAACCTTGATGTTTTTTGGAAACCAGCTACAGCCTCTCTCCCTTGCTGTTGGAGTTAGAGTAGCAGTGTAAAGCAGTTCCTCCACTCTTGTCCTCAAATTCTGAAGTGACACTTTTATTCTCTGCTACCAGTTGTCTCTTATGGTTTCCCACTGGCAGGAGTGAGACATGCCTTTGATTCTCAAGGTAGCATTCACTTCTAAAATTAAGCCTTCTTTGTAGTAACTGCTGTTATCTAACTCTTGTGATTTGTCTTTATTCCTTTATATGATCTTCCTTCCTTCATCCCTGTCTGTGGAGCACAGGCCATCATTCTTGATCCTCTTCTTCAGTGATAAATCACTGAATGATTTTATTTGAAATATGATTTTTAACTACAATTAGTATGCCAAATTGATAATGTTTTTCTATTTGAAATTAAATCTTCTTGTATCCAAACTAAATCTGTTTGTCTAACCTACATGGTCAGCTGGAATTTTAAATAGGAAAAAACTTTTCTTCTAAGCCTTTCAAAAAAATTATATTGTCTTCTGGAAACCTCAGGCTGACAAATACAAATATCCTCAGTTTAGACTGAGTGAATCTGTCCATGTCTTCTTGCACAATATTTCCCTTATTACTTTTCCTCTCCAGCTGTGCAGCACTAATCCAGACTTTGCCAAATTATATCTGCTATTGAAATACTTTCCTCTCTGTTTTGGGAAAGTGCAATCTAGTCCCACTCATACCTTCAAATGCTTTTTAAAATTCTTCCTGTTACTTTCACTATGGGTATTTTTTCTTCATTTACCTCTCACGGTGTAAGTTCTTCAAATCTCTCAGATTTTCAGATCCTTTTGTCTCCAAGTTTCAAAGTAGTTTATATTGGAGTCTTTCCTTCACAGCAAGGTGTTGTTGTATGAGTGCTTGTTTAATGCTCACTTAGTACTTGAGTACTCAGATTCCCAGCATAAGTTTTGACTTTTCCAGCATAATGTTTAACTTTTTATGCACTGTTTTGCATGTGCTCATCCACTCGTTTAACATTTGTAGCATCTCTTCCTTTGATGCTGTGTCACTCTGGGTTTTTCACTTGGTACTAACTCAAAACTGCCATGGGTCTGGAATTTTGTCCTGCTTAGGATGTTCAGTTTGAAATATGCACTGAATTTTCAGAAGTGAATGGTTCCTCATTTCATGGGACTCCAAACATGTTTTGAAAACTAGATTATCTAACGTTAAATATTTTTACACAAAAGAATGCTAATTGAGAAGGATTGCCATATAACAGGCTTTCTTGAGTAGTAATAATTTAATTAGAAACTAGAACAATCACTCACAGTATTTGAAAATGTATTAACCTCCATGTTATACAAGTTTGCATGGATATATGTCTGATTATTTTCTTTTTGCTGTGATTGCTGTTGAAGCAGAAATAAAAATCTTGGATAAGAACAGGAAAAGGTACATATCTACAATTCTGTCTTATCAAAAATGCTAAATGCAACACATTTTCAGCTCTCAACGAACAAGAAATATATTTTCCAAGTCAATAGTTGTCATTAGACATAGAGATAACATCAGAAATTCAGATAAGTGTAACGAAAGCATAAAGGTAACTTAGTGCAACTGTTGTTTGCTCTCTTCACAGGCTAATTCTGGACTGTAGCTCTTTGCAGACAGGTTCCACTCATGAAATTTTATTTAACTATGGTAAGGTGAGGCATAGCATTCTAGATAGAAATATTGAATCTCAGGGGAAAGACAAAGAAATATAGTTTTTTTTCTTGATGAGAAACTGAAGTGATCTCTAAACACTAGTTCTCAGTCCTCTTACTGGCATAAGAGAAGTAAATGGCTGTGGTTATATTTAAGCATGTTACTGTAACACAAAGTTCTGTCTTTTCATTAATCACATTATTTTGAAAATCAACTAGCAGAATATTGGCAGAGCTTCACATCAAAATTTGCACTACAGAGTTGATAAGGATGTTTGAACATCAGTCCAATTAAACCCAGAGCAACTGACATGCTTACTGTCTCCCTTTCTTAGGATTAAACCAGACGTGAACAAATATTGCTGTTTATATAAATAAGCTGGATTTTGTTCTTATGCAACACTTGCATATTCTCAGTAGCACATAACCTCCTGGAGTTCTATTTCCCCATGTCAGTTGGAAGAAATAGTCAATAATTTTTGTCAGCACAGCACTAACAAAAACTGTTCGTAGAAGTTTCTTCATAGGTGGCATTAACAGTGAAAGTTCCTTTGCAAGGAACTTTTCTTGGGATTGACAATACATGATAGGAAAGGATTTCTAGCACAAACTACACAAAGGTTTAGAGAGAGGGTTTAGTACACAACCCTATACTAAAAGCTGCTGATTTGTTGCCAGATTACACAGGGATACAGAAATATTTTGCATGCATGTTATCGGACTGCAGACATCGAAGGAGTTTGTTTGCTGAAATGTTGTACCAAGATCTGCTCATAGCAGTTACTGTTTACTGCTGGTTTGCTTGAGGGACATTCCCTGCAGCTTTCTATAAGCTCTATGTCTCATATGAAGTGAAATTTAAGGTCTTGGTGTTTTTCTGAGGATACAGCATCAGTGTGCTTTTCATAGTCAATCAATTTTTTCCCCCTAAGCTTCAAGACATTGAAAAGAAAATTTGTGTAATCATCCAAGTTACATAGATAGTCAGTCTCAAATTGTAAGAAAGGAGACCAGGAGTCTCTATTCAATATGCAGAAATAAAGGAAAACAACAGAGAAATTAGTAGCATTTTGTATGAACTAAATTTGCTTATGAACTGGATTTCTTTTATGCTGGGAGGTAAATGAATGAATGCATCTACATTTTTCCTCCCTGTTTCTTATTAAAGTAAATTCCAGCTTGAGATCAGCCCCAGACAGATTTGGTGTATGAAAGGCAGGTCCTGCTTGACCAACCTGATCTCCTTCTGTGAAAGGGTGACCTGCTTAGGGAAGGAGGGAAAGGCTGCAAATGTTTTCTTTAGGAAGTGACTTTAGGGTCTGGAATTTAAGTAGGAGTTGTCATAGGAAGAATCTGTTTCCATACTTAACAAATCCCTTTAGGTGAGGAGTAATTTGCAGTGCCTTAGCATACTGGTGTATCATCCCTGAGGTGAACTCAGACTGTTTTTTTATTATTGAAACCCTTATTTAAAAGAATGGTTTTCTGCCACTTCCCACCCACCCAACAAAAGAAAAATTAAGTAGGCATGAGTTGGACACTGAGGCAGCTCTAAGACAAAATATCTGTGGTTGATGTTTTGTTACAGACATGTCATAGAATTTGAAGTAATATAAGCTGGCTGCAAAGAGTTGCTTCTGTCTGCTAAAACAAGTCAGAAAAGGGGAAAAAGTTCCATAAAATGACAAAGGTTTTCTTCCTACCCTTACATTTTGCAGTTCTCCTCTGGAATGTACCTCAGCTGGTATAAGAGCAGTAACTCTATTTTGGATCTATCTACTTTCTCTTAAGCCAAAACTTGTGTTTCATAGTTACTGCAATATATCAACCCTGATTCAGACTGACAGCTCATGGAGCAGAAAGCTTACCTCTGAGAAATGCTGCTTATGTAAGTAAAAAGTCTTACTAAAGGTGCTTCCTATGAATTAGATCCAGAGTGTTAGGTAAATCTTAAGAGGTTACTCAAGAATTTCTCTTTAAATTTGCAGTTTTTTAGCTACATGTTCTTTCACAAAATTAGTGGCTATTCTGAGTGAATTAGATAAGAATCTAGTACTAAGCAAGTGTTGTAGGCTTTTAGAAGTATTTTCTAATGGAAGCTTAGAAATAAAATTATGGAAAACTTCACACTTTAAGTATCAAGAAAAATATTATGAGTATATAGTTGTCAAGAAAAAAACACATAGCTACTTGGGAAGCAGAAAAAAGATATGTCTGGCGTCAAGATGATGGACTGTTCAGTTGCCTGCTTCTGTTTGATCAGAATATTGAGTATGAGTTTATTTAGAACTTTCTTTGCTGACACATATATGCAGCTTTTTGGGTGTTTTGTGCATTTTTTTCTTTAAAAAAAATCCTAACTTCAGTTCTTGGAGATACCCCATATGTGCTTTTGACCACAGTGAAAATAAAAATAACTCTTTCAAAGGAGGAGCATACTGCCTTTGCTTTTAAAATTTAATTCCTGTGACTTACACTATACTATGTTTTTTCTTAAATGCTAGCACCAATGATCATTTAAAAAAGTTTCATTCTTTCACAGTGTGACCAAAAAAAACCCCAAACCAAAGAAGCTGGTGAGGGGATAGTATTTCCTTTCTTTGTAAGTGAAATCATCAGATATAATCAGAGAGCTATGTACGTTTCTGGGTCCTTTTTTTTTTTCCCCGCCCCATTATAAATATACTCTTTATGCTACAGAACTGTTACAAAAGAGAAAAAGGCAGGTAATTGATGGATTTTCCCAAATTTAGGGGATTTTTTTTTTTTTCCCCAAGCTATTAAGATTCTCTCACATTAGGATTTCTAAGCCAACCCCATCCTTGATTGCGTTTTTTCATTGTTTGTCGACTCAAACAACCTGTAAGTAAAGACCTAAGTGTTGCAGAGGAACTTTTAAATGAAACTGAGGGATGGATGGGTTACCTGAATCTTCTGCCATTTATATCCTATTGTAATTACTAAAGTTTTTCTAATTTGCATCCTTTCCATTAGGAGATAGTTGATGTTAAGGCTCACCAGCCACTCATAGTGTGTAGCAGGTTTTTGAGGTGTACCATGTTGTGCTTTGAAATGCCTTTTTCAAGATACTCTATTCTTCATTATCCTGTGTTACTTCTTATGCCTAATACCTGCTCCAAGACACTCCAGATACTTCTCCTGTTTCAACATATTCTTGAGTCTTCCTGGCTTGTTTTGATTTTGTTTTGTCTTTCTTTTAATAGAGGGGAGGATTCTGCTGTGATATCTCTTTGGATATTGCTATTTAATCAGCCATCTCCAGCTTCCTAGCAGCACTGTGATAGGGTACATTTTGTTGAAAACTTCAACAATCTGTCATCTTCACCCCAGAAAGGTGATCTCCGAAGAGGAGTGTGGGGAACATGGTTTTCCTTTTTATGAAAAAGAAGAGTGGATTTTCTCAGGCAGGGGGGAGAAGGAAGACAAAATTCTATTTGTATTATTGCAGTAGAGTAATAGTCCTGAAGTAAACGTGGTGAATTCTTGTGTCCTTGAGAAGGGTGGTAATCAGATTCATGAGGACAGTGATTAATGTGAGCTGGATGATTATTCCACACATCCTGCTCCAGGCTACCTGCAGATTCAAGTCAGTGTGGCTGTCTCATTTATGCTTGTGGTACTGTTTTCATATGTCAACTTTCTGGGTAAAAAAAAAAACCAAAACAAAAAACAAACTCAAGACAACTTTCCAACACAACTGGGGGATTTCATTTGCTTTTTTTATTTAAGGATGCCTCACATTTGAGATGAAGACTATTGGCAATAATCTAAATAGACAGTGGTGCTTCTTGGCCTCCAGTATCAACTGCAGGTTTTGGCTAGCAGTGACTATTCTAATTGCTCAAGGAATAATCAAGAAAGAGTATAAATGAAAGAAATAACTTGTGAACTTTTCTGTCAGTGGCTTGTGGAGTCAGCTTGGACTGCTCTGAGTCTTGCACTTATCTTGCCAAATCCTCTTCACATGGGAGCTGTTTGTTCTTAGCGGAACAGATAATCTAGAGTCTTAAGCCTCTTTTTCTTTATTTCAAAGTAACTATACAATTTGTCTTCAGTTTATACAGGAGATTAGCTTAGATCCAAATACCAATGCCTGTTTGCAAGATTCACTTTGTTGATAAGGCCTAATGATTGCTCAATTCAATAAAAGAGTCACAAACCATAGTATGAGTCTCTGGCTAAAAGAAAATACTACAACAGATTAAAGTGGACTCTACTTTATTTCTTATGAGCATATTTATAAGCCTTGTTTGTTTCTTTTGCATCATTCCTGTGTCCAAACAAAAGGAGTCTATATTTCATCCTCCTTGCAAAAACAAAAAGGAAGGGAAAAGAAAAAAAGCAGAAAAAGTCTTACTTTCAGAGTAATTGTAGGTGAATAAAATATGCTCAAATTATCTACTTTATAACAATTTAAGAAAATCATAACGAAGTTTAAAATGCATGTTCATGATTTTAATAACTCCAAAGAATACTGTCTGAAAATATAAACCACAAACTTATAACAGCTGCAATTTTTTAAGCTATTTAATCAAGTGTCAGCCTTTTAATTCTGATTCCTTGTTATCTATGCACTAATGAAAAAGATAATTTTGGTATGAAGTTTGTCTTTTCATGCAACACACCTTGTATGGTAGCTATGATGGATTTAGACTAAAAAACAACATTCCAAATCTGTTTGGAACACCTTGATACCTCAAAGTACCAATAATAAACTTCACGAGGTTGTCATTTTGCCTCGCCTTGATTTCATTGTGCTTTCATTGATTAAACGTTTCATTTGCACTGCTGCAAAGATTCACAGTAGTCTTTAAGCCTGACCCTTGCAGCTATTTAAAAGGATTTTGTGATGCACCAGGAATGACACTGAACTATAATACATTGTGAATACCCATTCCACATACATTATAAGTTTTTGTTTTATAGCCCCATCAGGCCGTATGTCCTTTTGTATGTCAAAGGTAAGCTGTTACAAATGACATCAAATTTTCACTGCTTTGGTGCCAGTAAATAAAAAATCAGGTCTACAAGAAGCCTGCTTTGTTTCTAATTTTGTGTTTAAAATGGTGAACAGACAACTCTCCTCGATCTATAATGAGGAACAACACTCATTAGCAGCTGCTTGTGCATCTCCCATCTCATAGCTCATACCATTTCTGCCTTGGCAAAAGTGTGCAGCCATGCAGGTGAAGTTCAGGTTGAGTGCTTTGGAGGTGTTTCCATCTGTGGCAGCAGCAGTCACCTGTTTCTCCACAGGCAGAATATCCAAAAGCTTCTATGAGCAGAACTCTTCCTGTATTTCTGTACTCTGAACTGATCTGCTGTAAGAGGGTCAGCTAGAAAGCTTCTCATTGCCCCCTCCCTCTCCCTGCAGTGGGAGAAGAGGGAGATGGCCTCCTGCTCCTCTGATTACTCTCCCCAAGGTGAAGGTACTGTTGAAGCAAACATTGGTAGCCAGTGGAAGCTGTCAGTGTGGCTTTTCTGATGTCTGCAAATGAGAAACCTTGCTGACAGTAGTTGCTTGTTCTTTGGTGATGGGCGATGCCAAATTCATGCAGAGCTCTATGTGTTTTGTGTAGTTTTTGTTGAGCTTTTGTGTAGGTTTTCTGTGAGCAAATGATGGCAAATAAAATTTTCTAGCAAATGAGTAAGAGCAAGATAGCATGATATGTGTTAGCATTTCAACTGAAACAGTGAAAGTAATAAAATCAAGCTGAATATTTCCCCCCAATGCATTTTATATTTTATAATTCATGGTAGATATGACAAATTGGACTGTTAGCTTAATATCCTGAAGCTTCAAGAAATATTTTATATGTGTTGAAACTAAGCTTATATGCAGGTCACTTAGGCTTAATTACTCTTCTTACTGTCCAGATTTTTGTGTTCTCTAGGACTCACAGAAAACTGTGTAACCACATCTTGGAGTATTACAGATTTTGTTTGATAACAACAAAAAAAAAGAAGCAGATATGTGTTGATCCTTAGGCTTAGTTATGTCAACAATAACTTGTAAAAGTAGAGTGGCACCAGTAGACTTTTCCATTAGATCTATTCCATTCTAATTATACACAAATGTTGCTTCCTTTTGATTTATGAAGTCTCTCCATTTATGAATGTATGCCACAAACTTCTGAAAAGTTGAAAATGCCTTTTGAATTAAAAAGCCTATTTTGACTCTGTTTTGAAAAGCTCTCTTAAATTCATTTTTGAAAAATAGTGTTTAATTCTGACTCCTACATGTCCAGATAATGTTGGACAAAAACTCAGTACTGCCAAAAAGCAGTAGAGAAGTAGGCTGGAAAAAAAAGCTGTGGAGTTGTCAGCTACGCTTTGCTGTTTTCAGTTAGTCTTTCATCTTTTGAGGTAAGGCAAAAATAGTACAATGTCATTTTAGTGTCTGGAAGGGAGAGCATGAAGGCAGCTAGGCAGTGCAGTGCTGGCAACCCTGATTTTGGCTTTGCTTGGTGTTTTTAATGATTAAATGACAGTTTATGTTATTGCTGTTTGCCAGTTTTTTAATATCTATGCAATGGTAATATGATTATTATATTATGCAATTGTGTGTAAGTAGATTAAAAAACAAATAATAATAATAAATGCCTTGTTTGTGAAAGAAAGCATAGCCCTATTATAACTTTGCACTATTCAATTTATACTTAGCTTACCCTGAGAGATTTTTAAATGTTCATTGTTTATATTTTGGATGTTGCTTCTTTTTCTTCAGAGGTGAACATGGTTTTTCTGAATCCTCAGACTCAGGGAGAAGTTGAAAAACAGAGTGGACAATTTATAATCTCACATGTATATTGGGGTCTTTCAGATGGCAGTATAATCTGGAAGAAACTAGATGTCATTTATTTGTTTGAAATGTGCTTTGGTAAGTGGTATTTCATAAAAATTCACAAAAAGAACAATTTGATGAAAAAGACTTTTTTTTTTTTTTTCTTTTTTTGTATAATAAGGATCAACAGAATGGGAACATTAACATGAAAAAATTGAGTTCTTGCTAGAATTTTGAAGGAAACTTCCATCATAGCCTTTTTAGTTTCTACCACTTTTGTATCTACCTTACATTCTGCAATTTTTCATGCATGGTTTCTTATTAATGGACCATGTATAGAATATGTGCTAAGTTTAAGGTATATTTGCACATAAGATAACATGATAAACAAAGAATCTCCCTAGTAGTGCTGAAAAAACAGCAACATAACTACAGCAGGAAAACCTTGCTTTCCTGTGTTCTCAGTCAAGTATTTTGAGATTTGTAAAAGGAGTCCCTGTGCTTATTTTCTGTGACAGGTTTACCTTTTGTGATTTGTACCACCATTCTGCCAAACCTTGGCAGAACACCTTGCTTTATGCTTCATCTTCTGCTCACACAGTGCACACACAGACCATACATAAATGTGCAGTTCACGTGACCATGTGAAGGATGCTATAAAACTTAGTGCAGAAGCATTATAAATATCAAAAATGTGTATGCTGAATTAGGTAGGAATCATTGAGATAACCATTTTAAAGGAATTAAACCATGACATAGACTTTCCTTCCTCAACTGCATCACCTTCAGCACAAAATCTGCCACTAATCCTTTCTGTCATAAGCACAGCAGTTGCTGTATTCTACTGAAGTGATGGTTGGGTGCATTTGTAACATATCAGCCCTTGAATCTGTGATGATTTTTGTGGACCCATCAAACCGTGATCACTAGTAACCCTCCTCCCCCACCCCCAAATTAGTGATATAAATGCAAATTTATTATACCTTTCAAATATTTCAGTTTGCCTTTTCTAAGATAATCTTGCACTAAAAATGTGGTGATATTCTCAATTAGCTTAATTGGTGTAGGTTCAAGGCAGTGAAGAAGCTCTAGAGACAAAACAATAGAAAACAGTATAAATATCTGAAGATTTGTCACAATACTCTGAATACTCCAGATGACACTATCTCTGCTTTGTCACTGAGCTGATGGAATTAGCATGCAAATCACATTGGATTGAAATGCCTTCATGGATGTTTTTCAAAAGCCTCAGTGAGCTCAGTTAAATATTAGTGCTGCTTTTGTGCATAGATCAGGTACCTCTCAGATCTGACCTCTGACCACACACTGGCTCAGTCTGAGCTTATAAAAAGTGTGCTTGGGGTAACCATTTGACCATAAAAACAAAGCAAATCAGGCAAGTGGAGGAAAGTTCTGCAAATGTGATGCTCAGCTGCTGAGTGCTGTCTTTGGAGAGAAATACTTTGTACTGATGTGAATGGTTTTCTAGACTTTTCTATTGAACAAGGGGAACAGAATGGGCTGAATACCAGGGTTTGTCTGTTGTGAATCTCTCTTTTCAATTTTTATATGTTTATATCCTGCGTCACCAACAAATTTGTGGGAGGAACAAAGGAACCATTCATAACTGACAGAGGCACAATTAGAAATGTATATGCTTTAAATGCTTTTGCATGTGAGGTATCCTACATCCTCTGGAAGAAAATACCTTTTCTTCTCTTTTGTAGTTTTAGGATTAGCAATAAAAAAATAGCATTAATGGACTCATTTCAAGTCCACTGAAGTGCCCCAAAGCATTTTTTAATGCAGGGGAGCTTTAAGGCTATGTACATATCCAGTCATATCCATCTCTTCTGGCTGGGCTCCTCTGCAGGCTGCCAGGGTATCCTGCCCCAGTGCAGATGGCACAACTTCCTGCCTTCATCTGGGATGATCTGGGTATTCCCAGAGCTGTTTCTCACGCCTTTTTCCCCTCATCCCTTGTTGCTCTACAGGGATTTTGTGTCCTTTCTGAAACACACTTTCCCTGAGGCCCTCTCTGGGATGGCTGTGGCACTCGACTGTGCCCTGCAGTGGCTTGGTTGGAGCTGAGTGGCATGAACTGCTCCTGGCATGGGGCAGCTCCTGTCTGTCCAGCACACTGGTACCTGGGCAGGGACACCCACAGTAAGGTATTCTTACAGTGGCAGAGCATCAGCTTATGTTGTATTCTGTGACTTCTGAAAACACAGCAGTAAGAAAGGAATCTGCCATTTCAGTCTTGGCCACTGATGGCAGGCTGGGAGTGACTGGAGGTGGGGTGGGTGCCTGTGCTCTCCACATCCACTGCCTTTCTGCACTCCATCGAATCTCACTCAGGCTTTGCATGGTGTGCATTTTAGCTGAGTGGCACCAAAACACAAAAATCTTTCAGGGTTAAAAGAGAGGCTGAATGATGAACTCGCTGCAGTGAGCTTGAGTGTGAGGAGGACATCTCTCAGCTAGGGCACAGAGTCTGTTTGCTGCAGGCTGTGAGAACAGCAGTGTGTAGTGCTGGGCTCTG
Organism: Oenanthe melanoleuca; assembly: GCF_029582105.1. Taxonomy (NCBI): domain Eukaryota; kingdom Metazoa; phylum Chordata; class Aves; order Passeriformes; family Muscicapidae; genus Oenanthe; species Oenanthe melanoleuca. Next base: position 64,578,104 of record NC_079336.1, read on the forward strand.
AAATGCCATCCTCAGCCTTGGCTGAGTGCAGCCTGGGCATCTACTGTGGTCAGCAGCTTTTAAGGCATGCATGGCTACAGTACCAGGTTTCTTAAACTTGAAGCAGCTTTATAAAAAGTATATTAATTTCTCTACAATCCCGCTGACTCCATGATTTCTAAAAGCCTTGAAAAAAAGAGATTTTCTTACCTATTATTTTTGCTGTCTTTTGTTTGATGACTCACTTATCTGTCAGCAAAACTACAACATCTGAAACTTAAAAAAAAGTCTATCCATATGGAGTGCTATGCCTAATTATGGCAGTTACTAAGAAGCTGGTAACACTTAACAATAAATTGTAGAAACATTCAAATCTCAAATTGAAATATTAAAGTGAAGACTATTTTCAGTTATGGTTTACTGAAGTGTGGTACTTCATTTCATAAAACTTAAGTTTAGACTCAGGTAGAAAGCTGTGGTGATTTGAAATAAAGTGGCAGTAGGACTGAGGTCTTGCCTTGACGGACTCGTGATAGTGAGATAAAGATCAGGAGGGGTTAAGAAATTGGAAGATGAATAATTACTGTAGTCTTTCTTCTTGATGGTTAAAAATGTAGGAAGTTCTGTGCATGGTGATAGACACTAATACCGAGAATATAAAAGGAAGCCCTCAAAAGTCAAGGCATTTCTAAGTTGTTCACTGTGATGGTGTGCCCACTACCTCCTCCCCTCTTTTCTTTCTTGCTTGAGTACTAGATATTAGTGGTGGTCTGCCTGGCTGTCTCTGGCTTAAGCTGGACTCTGGGAAGATACAGAACAGCTGAGGGCTATTTGAGCATGTGCCAACCAAAATACAGCTGTGCCTACCAAACGTGACTATAAAAAAATCATCTTACTCCATAAATTGTGGACAGCCCAGGGCCTGATGAACTCTTGTGCATGGCAGAAGGCTGCATGCCAGGATCTTCCCTTGAATTGGGACACCTCTGAAAGTTACTGCTTTGGGCTGAGTCAGTAAGTGAATTGGGAATAAATGTGCTGAAACTTTGAAATCTTTTCTAAGTGATATAAAGGCACACATAAAATTCTTTAGATGTAAGCCATTGGCTAAGTCTGGGATCAGATCTGGATCTAGCACATCTTGAACTCCATCAGGAAGGAATTTAGAGAGCAAGGGGGTCCTTTCTGAGTTTTTTCTGACCTTCCTCTCTGTAGACTAAATAATGAAGTGTACCTTGTCATTGAATCTCGTTAAATGTCTGAGATATTTACTATTCAGCTTGGTTAAACTGCTGTTTTATATCAACAAACTTATTGCTACTTCTCTCTTACAAGTGCAGTGCTCTGCAGGAGGAGTATGTGCATGCTTACAGGGCCTCTTGTTAGGAACTTTTGTACAACTTTTCTAACAGCAGCCCAGCTCATTGACAGCACAGTAAGTGAAGACCTTGTGGAGTAATTCAAAGTCTTACATACACAGATTTAGGATTTAATTGGAATGTATGACGTGGCTGCAAAAAGAAATATATTCATATGCTATCTTTGGAACAGATTCCTTGTTTTATGTTCTTTGATAGAAGCTAAGTGTCTCTTCCTGTTAGAGTTTTTACGGGTAGACTAGGTTTAAAAATACTTTAATATTTTAATAATTAAATTACAATTATTGCAATATTATAATGTATATTAATAAATACATTACATTATTATTATTTGTTCTTTTAAAATGCTGTATGTAATCACTTATGCATAACATAAATAAACAAACCACGGCTGTGGTGAATAAACTGTCCATATGAATCTGAATGTGTATGTAAAAGAAAACAGTTAATATTGAAATGTAATTGTAAGAATAGGGAGACACACAGTACTGCCATTAGCTTACACTGGAAGTCTCTTAACCACATTGTGTCTGCAGCTAAACTCCTATTTCTTTCAGTCTTGTTTGCACAGAAAATGCAAGTGTACCTGTAAAGTGCTCACTTCTATGTAAGTAGGGAATGGGAATTCCCATATGGCAGTGGAAATTCCAATGAGCAGTGTATTGGTATGTTTCTATTTCCAGAGCTGTAGTGAGGGGCTCTCTGTTTCAATCTCTTCTTTTGAGATCTTGGCATAGAAAATATTGTAATACACCAAATTACAAATGACACTGTGCTTTGGATTTTATTGGTAGATATTCTCTCATTCTATCTGCTTTTACTTTTGAGATTTTTCCTGGGGCTAGTAAATTAAAGATTGAAGCTGAGAGTTCTATGACAGAAGAAAAATGTGTTCTGGTGTTTTAAGAGAGTAGGAGAAAAAGACACAATATATATTAAACAAAGTTTATTAAAACTCAGAACTACAAACAAATAAATGTGAAAGAATGTCTCTAGTCTTTCTGCTGATGGATCTTCCTATTGCCTTCACATAATTGGCTTGGATAGAATCAGTAGTTTAAATGGGTTAGGTGATGGTGCTCTGTACAATGCCTTTTAATTTAGAACACAATGCTGAGTAGGGAGACAAATTTTTGCCCCACAATCATTTCCTGGCCACTGTCACTGACTGAGCTTTCTGCCCCTACATTAGTGCATACAGCATCAAAGTGATTGACTCAGCACAGATAAGAATGTGAAAATTGCCAGCAGTAGAGGGAGTGTGGCATGAGTAAAAAAAAATCTCTGGTTTTATAAACCTTTTATATAGATTAAATAATAGGAATGGTCTCCATGACTGGTAGCTTTACTAAGTAACTTTCTGATTCTTGTACACTGAAGACTGCTACCTCTTAGTTTAGCTACCTGACAAATCTGTTTTCAGTTGCTGGTTTTTTCACGGCTTGGAAGTCCTGAAATAAAGTCAGAAATGAAATATTATTTTTCCTTTTATACCAGTGGATATGATGTTTGCAGCTACAACCTTGACAACCTTATTATTCTTCTAAAGCTCTGCAGTACCTTGACCCTCTTTATGAGATAGGGCAGAAAACAGGGAGTCCTGGGTCTGTCTCTATCTGGCAGTGGAAGGTGTAGCATTCAGGATCTGTTAAATTGAATGTGTCTGTTTGGAAAAACCATTAAATGAAATTTGAAATAGGGTTTTAGTATGCAGAATCATTCACAGAGCTTGTTGTCCTGCCAGAATATTTAACTTTCATTGTGGATGCACTGTTTGTGTTGCAGAAAAAAAGTTATAAATTACCTTTTTCACACTAAATGATTATGACTGGTTGAAATTCAGAATTTTGTAACTCAATTTTACCAATACAAACCAAAACTAAACTTAAAATTAAGTAAATTAATAAGTTAGTTAAAAACTAAACTTTTTCATTAAATTTTCATAATTCTGAATTAAGATAAACTTATATTGTTTTTATACTATATAAACTCTTTAATACTTCATATTTATATTGGTATCTAGAGACTTTAAATACAATAGAATTGAAATTTAAAAAAGTAAAAAACCCCAACCAAACAAAAACTCCCTTTTTCAACAGAAGGAGCAGAAAGTAGGAAATTGTTAATAAGAGCAGATGCTCAGCTCTAAATTAGATATACAATGTTCATTGAGTGTATTTTATGAAAACTCGTTCTTTGGTAACTGCATCTTGAGCTTAAGCCTTGGTTTCTTTGAAATTATGCATCATTATGCATATTTATTTTATACTAGAAAGCCATTAAATTTTAAAATGTTTTTTTTTAAAGTATTAAATATATGTAAAATACTGTATGCACTTATATTCTTAGTCTTTTGATACGGTCATATTGAGATTATCCTTCTGTAAATGAGCACAAACTCTCCGAAGATTTTGTGAGTATGTATTTGCAGTTTTTGGGAAATGTGTTAAGTGCATGATTTTTCATCCAGATGTACCAGCTTGGCGTTTCCTCTCTCTCTCCTTTATGCTCGTTTTTTTGGGGGTTTTTTAAAGTTTGCCTCTTTAACAGTTTGAATATAAGAAGCTTGTTGTGGGATTCAGTTGTGAAAGAGTGTGGCAACAATGTCTTCATACATTTATAAAAAGGCTTGAATTAGCACAAAGGAAATAGAAGACTTCTAGATTGAGACCTGAACTGAAATGATGATTTCCTGAGAGGATTCATTACCAGTACTAGTCAGTCCTTTGTACTTAGGAGAGGGCAAGCCCCTCCATTAATAATAATAAAAAAGAAATCACCAGAAGTTTTTTATGCTATTTTTCTTTAAAATTTTTTTCTCTCTCATTCTGAAGCAGTACATCCTGCAGTTTGTGCACTCCATAGTGTTTATCAGCTGGCTCATCATCTGTCAATTATAGATTTTTGCTTTTTTGAGGCGCCTAAAAGAAACTGCAGAAATCAATCTATGTAACTACAAAATAATAAATAATTGAGTTGGAACAGAGCTCAACCATCTGTCTACCAGTTACTGTCTTAATTTCAAGATGTTACTTGAAAGATATTTCTGTGTAGTTTACAAACAGGTTATTATACTTGGTTTGAGGATGTCAGTTGGTCTCTACCTGAAAAATCAATGACATGAGGGATACTTACTGTGTGGAGGCTGGCAATGTGACAATTTTGAATTCTGGAGGACAGAGAAGAGTTCTGTTTGCTGTTACTTTGGATTAAAAGGACTGAGACCTTAGCTGAATTCAGGAATGTATTACCAACAGCTAGAAGGCAGATAGGGCACTGAGAGTTTGAAAGGCAAGAAGAGTAGGTTACATTTGGAAAAGCAGAGAGGCAAAAAACTGCTGAAGTTGATGCTCAGACAGTGGCACTCTTTTGAATGGAACTATGGAGAAGACCAGCTGTAAATATTGGGGTTTAAGATTGAATTACATTGTACGATTAAAAAAAATATTAAAAATCCTGCATGTATCTAATAATAGCTGTGAGACCTTGAATCAAAAATTTGGAGGAATTGCTACATGTCACAGTAGGAATTGGTCATCTCATTTAACTTCTTATCTGAGCAAGCATTCCTGTATTGCTGTGACTCTTAGTTCAATTACATTTAATTGATTAAAAGAGTTTATGAACCAAAATTAAATCCAAAAAGAAATTTACATGCTATCAGGTGAGAGACTCTGCTGACAAGTACAAAAGAATTTATGAATTTTATAAACCCTTAACTGCCTTGGGAATAATTCTTTATTATGACTGAAATAAAAATGAATGCCATGGTAACATGTGCTGCAGTGTAAGCAAACCATTTTTTAGTGGGTTTTATTTTATTCTTTGAGCTGTTATTTAACAATATCACTTGATCATATAGCTTACCTAATGAGCTGAACACTGAACCTTAAAAGAAGAAGTTTGTTTTTTTTAGCTGATAAGCTCCAAGTATAATATATGCATAACTATCAACTACAGTATATGCAAAAAATAGTAAACCTCAAACTTGGAGATTCAAAGCCAGGACAAACGGGGAAGACTTGAGCAGTATTCTGCTCAAGGACGTACAGACAAGAGCTTCACTATCTTACAGCTTTAAGCAACAGTAAAGGAAGTCTGTAGTGGTCAGAAAAATAATAAAATATGAATAATGTAGATGGAGTTTATAGAAATCTAAAATCAATTTCAAATGGAGTCACTTTTATTTGTGTGTGTGACTTGAGATAAGGATTATTGAATTAAAAAAACTTTTTGGCACTTGAGGTGTTGAGGCTGTTATCAAAGATACCTCTTGTCCAATAGGAATGGAAGAATGATGAAAAATATAAAAATTGAGTTTGTTTTACATTTTATTTTATTCCATATCTTTTAAATTATGGCAGGGCTTTTGTGAATTCAAGTTGATTGTCTCAGTCTTTGCAGTCCATGTGCTCTAGACCCCAAAATTAGATTGCTTCAATACATGGGATGGTGGTTGCAAGTACTGACAAGACACCACAAAAAGGAAATATACTTGCCTATAGTCGATCCTTGTGAAGTGTGGTTTAAATTTATTGCTTTTTCTACATTTATTTCACAACCTTTACCAAATTACTAATGTTTTAATTATATGAGCCTTGCTGTAATGTCGGAAGTTCTAAAATAAACTTCATGTTAATCACTTATTAATTATATTAATCTGATTTTTAGTGCTGGAGTCATGAATTTGACAGCATCTGAGATGACATTAGGAGAGCATTAGTGAGGCTAAGAACTAATTATTGTTTTATGCATGTGCTTGGCAGGGATGCAAGAGGGAAGGCAGCAGAAGCAGTGTGGTACTCAGAGCAGCCCTCGGGCACTGCGCTGCCCCGGCTGGCTCCATGTGAGCTGCAGAGGGACTGAGGTGGGGCCATCCTGGGGCTGTGCCCTCACTCAGGCTTCAGGGCAAGGCCAGAGAGAGCTCAGCCCTGCATTTCAAATGGATTTCACAGTGGATGTCAATAGACTTCAACAGTGTGCCTCGCTGCTTTGCCAGTGTGAAGAAAACTTATTTTGGGTATGAGTGAGGTGTTCTGGTGCAGTAATCTTGTGGGATATTGATTTGCCAGTAGCAATATTGAGTAGTTACAAATTATGGGAATTACCACTTGTTTTCTATATTTTGGCACCTGGTTTGTCTTCTAATTTCTGTCTCTGAGGGCTAGCAAAGGACATGCACTGTGCTGCTTTTGAGCTTTTGGTAAAAAAATTACAGTTTTGCAAACTGGTTTGGAATGTGTAGTCTTTGGAATAACCTGGGCCTTAAAGTATAGATTCCTCATTTTGCTATGTATACTGTGGAACAAATTCTGATTTACACTTTCAAGTTGGTCGTTGCAACTTCTTTAGATGCTGTAGAGCACACAGTGGGGATGATCTCACCGGATAATAAGCCTAAATGACATAATAAAATAAAGGAAATAAAGCAAACCATAACAGCCTCCTTTTTGGGTCAAGTTGTTCTCATAATTATTCCTAATGAATTTTCTGTGTCTGGGGATTTCTTGCATGTATTTTATTTGGAAAGTACAGTTAAATGTGCAAGTGATTTATAAATAAGACATGAATTTTAGAATTTTAAGTCCATGGTTTGATAAGAAATCTAAAGCTAATACAATATTCCAAAGTCTCCCAGAAAGCCCTTTTTCATGAATTCTTTTTAAGACATGCTTTTGTAAGACAGTGGACTACTGCTTAGGAATGAATGTCAGACTTTCAATGATGTTATAGAACCAATTCCTAAAGTTAAGCCAAGGCTTCAGTTCACTTCTGGGAGTTTACAAATGTTACCTAGGACAAAAACAACAAGGAATGGAACCTGATCTCCTCCTGATTACTGTGTTTTAAACCCAGCTGGAAATTAGGTACCATGCAACCTCTTGCTCAGCCCACACTTCACCATTGTGGAATGGGGAGGAGAACCAAAGTAAAACGTGTAGGTTGACATAAGAAGAGTTTAGTAATTGAAAAGAAAGTTAAATACAACAATAATGGTAAATGATAATAATGGTGATAATAAAAAGGTAAAAGCAACTGGTGCACAATGCAATTGGTCATCACCTGCTGACTGATGCCAGATCCCCTTCCTGGACCCAGATTGGCTGCATTTCCAGATAACTCCCCCAGTTTATATACCAGGCATGACCTTCTATGTTGTGGAATATCCCTTTGGTCAGTTTGGACCACCTGGTCCAGCTGTGTTCCCTCCTAGTTTCTTTTGCTTACCTCCTCACTGACAAGGCACAAGACATGAAAAAAGTCCTTGGCTTGGGATAAACATGAGTTAGTGAAAAGCCAAAATACCTGTGTGTTAACACCATTCTCATTCTGAATCCAAAACACAGCACTGTAATCTCTACTGAGAAGGAATTAACTCTGCCTAGCTGAAACCAGGATACTTATGCAAAACTCTTCAGTTTGCATTAGCCTGCACTGCAAGGTGTACAGTGGACATTAATATGTTCAAAACTGTTCCTGAACCAAATGTACCATGAGTGTCCTGATATCTGACAATTTACACTGGATATGTAGCATTCAGAGATTAAATATTTTTATTGCTTTTACCCATTCATAGTACCTTAGAAGTCACTGGTCTCTGCAGTCAAATCTCAGCAGTTTTACTCAGTATTTCCAGAATCCCCATTCCCTTTTGTCAGCATCTTTTTATATTAACTCTCAACTCACAACAGTAGCTCTTATGATAATAGATCTATAAAACATTTGAGATAGCACTAGAAGCACCGTGGTCACTCTCTGGTAGAGATTGTTTTAGAGCAAGGAATGATTAAAATCTAATGTCTCTTTTGTCAGGATTTGTCATTTTTGTCTTAAAAATCAGACCTGGGGGTCTTTGATGTTATAAGATTTCCCTAGCCACCCATTTATTTGATCTGTAAATAAAGATTTCTTTTAAATAAGAATATAGTGCTGTTACCTAAGTGATTTATTCTGGATGCAGGATTTTGTGAGGTCTAATGTTATGAGGCAGTGAATATTTTTGTAACTTCATTTTTCAGTATTAGACTTCAAAGATCCTATCTTATCTTTAAGTAGGATTATGTACCAAAAGGTAAATCCTCATAAGGGTGTGTATGATGACCATAAACTAAAATGAAAATCTACACAGTTTCAAAGGAAATGAAAAGATAATGAACATGGATCTTTCCCTTGCCCTCCTTGTGATTCTCTCCTCCCTTTCTGCTTAAAAAAAAAGCATAAAAGCCTTTTAAAATTATTTCAGTGTACAAGTCTTTCTTTATGTTTGTCTTGCAACATTATATACTGCTACAGGATATGTAAGGTAATGATGGAACAAAGAGGCATACAGTAAACAAATATGTCTCTAAATATTCTCCTTCAGAATAATGAACATCTGAGCTGAGTTTAACATATTTAATGCATTCAAGACATCAACATCCAAGATGTTAAGTTAGTTGTAAGGGGGGACTATACAGAAGTACAGTTTTGTGGTTTTGTATATGGAATGCAACATCTTTTATTTAATTTCTGGAAGTTTATAAATAGTTTAGCTTTTGATAGAAAAGGAGGACGTGTGCTGTGACAGTCATAAAATACTTAATATTTAGAAGCCCAGCACCCAGTGATGCTAATATTTCTTCCCAGAATATCAAAGGAAATGCCTTCACTGACTACAGTAGACTTTGATTCATGTCTCTGAGAAGATATAGAGTGGGAAAAAAATGTCAGGACTCTACAGCTTTCTGGAAAACTCCAGTCTGTTTCAAAATCTGTATGCTTAATTTTCTCTAGCATTACAATGCTCCAGCACATCAAAAACTTTAGAATGTTTTTTTTATTTAATGTTTGTTTCCTTAGTTGTCTTTCACATTTCTCAGCCACTGGAGGTTACAGTGACTTGCCAAAGGTCAGTTGGTAGCAAAGTGGAGAAGAAAACCAAGGATTCTGAAGTCCTCATTATGTGACTCCTCTGCTAAATGTAACTTGTTCTGTTTTTCCCAAGTGCCAGAGGAATCTTATCTCTGTGTAGGTATTTTACTTTTCTCTGACCTTATTTGAAACCATTTAAAAGAACAGAATTAGGGTTTTCTGTATTTGTACAAAATCTGCAGCCCCTTTAATTTTTCCAGGTAAAGACTAGTTGTCTAATGTATTACCTCTTTTCAGCCAAAAGTAGGAATCTGTGGTTTCTGCTTGGAAGGTGTAGGTGCTTGCAGATTACCTCTATTTATAATTTTCAATTTATTAGTGTGGAGATCTCTTTCAGTGTAGCCACTCTGTAAAGGAAAATATGGTTTCTTTTTAGTAAGAGTCTCATTTCTTCTAGCAATTTTTCATATCTAATACACTTGCAGTATTAGACAGGTCATTCTAAATGCTTCCTTACACACACACAGGATTAACTGAAGTAGTGCTTCAGTTATTAAACCTGGTTACTTTCCATCCTTTAAACTGGTAAAACAGATAAACTCATGATGGAAAAAATCTCTTTCAAAAGACTTGTGATTTTTCAAGTGAGAAATGACTTTATTGCAGTCAAGCTTTTCTGTTCTGAAAGTAACTTTCTATGAAAATTGTTCTCATTCATGTTACCAGTTTGATCCAACTGGATCTATTACAGAGATTCTGACTTTTCCAAGTATTCAAATTAACCACCTACATATCAGTTGAGAGATTTGAGGTTGAGTTGAGAATGTCTTGTCCACCCCTATGGCTGACAGAAAGGTGGATATGGCATTCAAACTTCCAATAGTCATCCTGTTGTACATGCTGCTCACTGCACCAAATAGCTGGAATGGGTTTGTCCTTCTGGCAAAATAAAATTTGACCAAAAGATTGCATTCCATAAATTTTTCCTGCAATGTTTTGCCTATATTTTTCTGGAGTAAAAAATAATTTCACAAATGAATTTTTGGGCTTTAATTCTGATTTATTTTGGTTTTATGTTTTTTAATTAGCTCAAATTAATTTTCATTTTTTAGTTCTTAAGTTACAGTGTGTCTGATTTAATATTATTCTAATCTCACTGCATATACATAGTAGTATGTGAATACCAAAACTTGTTTATAAGAGAATATCTTCTTTCCCAATTGTCTATCAGGTAGAATAAAGAGATGGTTTTATAGCCATAATTCACAATTCTCGGAGCTCACATATTTCAAATCTGTTAACGACTGCTGCTCTACTTTCTTTTGTGGGGCAAATATGATTTGACAATAAAGACATAGAATGTTTCTAATCAAAAAGAAAATGACTGCAAAGGAAAATAAAATGTAGATACTGTAAATGTCAAACTGTGAATAAATTGGACAAGTACAGAACATACAGACCTGATTTGCTTTGAAGTGTCTAAATCATAAGAATTCAAAGGCTCTGGTGTTTTGATGGCAAGATAGCCTTTTCTGTACTCTTTATTCCAAAGGAAATTAAAGTATGGTTAGTTCTTCTGGAAAAATTTAACATGAATTCATAAGACAAATTCATGTTTTTAAAAACAGAGGAAAATTAAATAAATCTAAGGCACATAGTTCATTTTAAATTTCCTTAATTTCTTCAGCCCAAGTCCAGTGGAGTGTTGGAGCTGATGCAATTGCTGCATACAACTGAAAGTATAAAATATGTTCTGCTTTTCCTAATTATGCTGCAACCAGTCAAAATATAAACTGGGAACTGTCACACTGGAATGGGGTCCTGTTTCACAAAGCACTGGAACATAACACACTCACCACTGTGTCACCCACTGTCTTTTGATATGTCAGTTCACTGTTTTTAATGAGTTAGGTATTTAGCTGCTTTCCTTTTCTTAGAAAATTTTAGCCTTAATGTTTACAAACTGTTTCAGTGCTTTGACAAATAAGCCTTTACTGAAATTGCTCCCAAATAATTACATGGCAGAAGATCTTTGTGAAAATACAGCAATTTAGAGTGAGACTGAGAACAAACTATGTCCTTCTTCAATGGGTGGAGAAAGAAATCACGTGAATTTAATTATAAGCAATGAAGCCAAGAAGTCTTGGCTTGTGTGTTTGTAATGTAACTGTGCAATGGAATTAGGTGTTGACTGGCTTTACTATTCTTTTGCAGTGATTTTTTAAAGAAATCTCCCATAAAAGCCTACTTTGATCAAGGAGTATGGCTAACTTGGCTTTCATTGGTAAATAAGGAACTTTCATTTCTGTTTTGGCCGTTCATTGTGTAGAATCAAAAGCCTGTATCAAAATTCTGACTCATTTCAAATAACTCCTAAAGGCAAAAATGGGCTACATTCTGTTAATCAAGTTATTTTTCTATGACTTAAGTAATTTTTAGAAGAATGCCAGAATTTTGTGAATGCCAGATAAACATTTTGTCTGTTTTAGGAAAATAAGATTTTAAATTCATCTTAGAGTCTGGCTGATGCAGTTAGAATCCTATATGGGAAAAACTCTGGAGATGCTGAGATATTGTAAATAAAATAGGACAGTTTTGGTATTCTTTTCAAAATACTATTCCTTATTTAAATTACATTTTATAATTTTGTTTCATTACAAATATGTTTTTTGGGTGTGTTGCCCCAATCAAATTAAAATACATTTTAAAACGGTAAAAACCAATGCAGGAAAGAACCGTTTATTTTACACATAAATTCACCTCAACGTTTTGGTTTTTCAAATGTATGTAAAACTTATTGTTATTACTCCCAGTGGAATAAGACCTATGACCTATTTTTCTTAAATCTGCTAATGTTTTGATTGATGAAAAGCTTGACTAATTTGTGGAGCTAATAAAAGATGAAAAAATTTGCTTGACATGTAGAAATGAATAATTTTTGTCACTGAAGGGCAGGCTAATGTTTGTATGCATTGCTCATCTTGCATAAACCTGAAGTTTGCACTACAGGTCCTGAATTGCTATTAGCAAGAGCTATATAAAATAATTTTGCTTTTTAGCATGAAAATTAGTACTAGAGTGTGTGTAATCTTCTCATGAAGAGTAAAAAGATGATCAAGCCTGGAGCTTCTGCTGGCTTGAAGGGGAGATGATGATAAGACTTTTAATAAGGAGGGAAAAATGTCCTGGTGTTATTAGAATGCTAGTAGCTAAATTTTTTTGGAGGAAAGGTTTAAATATTCTGATTCATTTATTTCAGTACACTTCTTGATGTGTTTGGAGGGGTTTTTTTGTGTGGATTTATTTTTTCGTTTTTTAATTGCATAAGGAATGTACCATTGTTGTGTTTTCTGTGGACTTTATCCATTAATTATCTGTGTTGTTCACTTGGCAAATCAATAGTTCAGTATTTCAGTTGTTTTCGTTTCTTTTACATTGTTCTATAAGTGAATATGGGTGAATTCAATATACTTTAAGAACTGACATAGAACATCCACAACTGTCTATTTTCTATCTATTCAGATTAGGTAAGAATAAAATATTTGTTTTAAAGTAAGTTGTGTAACAGAGGGTGAACAGACTACTGTGAAACCAGTCCATCTGTCATATAATGCTACATTACTGTATTGCATCAGCAGACTGTTTTTTAAAATGCCAAATAGAATTGATACTGAAAGCTTTCCTTACTGTAATACAATTAAGAACCCTTTTTTTTACAAGAACATGATTTAAAAGTCACTTGTAAAAATTTATTTTGATGGTAGCAGTTTTACTTTTGTATTTAATGGAGTTTTATGACTCGGAGCAATTTCAAGGGCCAAGAGACTAGTAATGAAGTTTTTATACAGTATTTCTGTTCTATAGGTGCTGAAATATTAACAGATCAGCTAGCCTCCTTCAGTCTTGCCACACCACAGGGCAGAGAGCAATGCAGAAATCACCAAAATACTTATTATTGATTGCCCTAAAATGTTATTTCTGTCAATGTAACTTGAAACACTTCTTGTAAGTACTTTTTCGCTCATCACTATTTGAAGGATAATGATATTGTACTTTTTAAGAAAGGTTTTATCCTTGGTCAACAGTAGCTGCTTCTAAAACGATCTGCTAGGGTGTGGGTTTGTAATGTTTGGGACCATCTGAAAAGTGAGGAAAAGAGATTCCAACCAGAAAAATTAAGACCTAAAACCCTTAGTAACAGATGATATAAGGCAGATGTACCAATTAATTTTTTTTTTTTTTTACTTTAGAATTAAATGACAATATTTTGGAGTAAATGTAAGTGTTCTCCGGAGGAACATCATTTTTTTTGTTAGGTGGATGAATATATCATAACTCTGATTCACTCTTTTTTGTGAAGGCAAAATGTGCTATTGGCTCCAATTCACTTTTGTATCTGAGTTGCCTATATATATAACCTAACTTATTTCATTATTTTTCATTATCTACAAAAATGGCAGCATCTGTTTTCTTCTTTTAAATGCTAGCCTGCGTACTGACCAGAATCTGTGCTTTAATTTTTCTTTTTTGCTGTTGAGTTTTGACATTTTACTTTTCTTCTTATTTGAAAAACATTCAAACATTTTGACCACTTTCATAATATTGTTTTGGAAGGTCCATTTGGTGTCTCAGAGATCAGGTTTCCATTGAACTTCTCTGTTTCTGAAATGTACAGGGGACTTAATTTTTAGTGTCAGAACCATCAAGTTACAAATAATCAGTACAACCCAGGAAACAGATTGGCTTTGAAAGACTGTATTTTGAGAACTTTGTATTTTGCCTTGGAAATATTATTTCTATCTGTGGTAGCACAGTCTAGAAGCTCAAATCTTGGCTTGACAGATTAATAAAAATTATGCATAGTTTTATCTGCTTTAAAAATATATATTTTATTCTGAATGAAGTATTCTTGCAGAAATCTCTCTATTAATAAAAATTATCTTTCACCAAGACCTCCTTCATCAAGCTGAGTTTTCTTCTGAGGTGTCCAGTGATGCTTCTCTTTCCTCTGTCATTCCAAGCAAAGTTGGAATGTGATGGAAATAATTA